>NW_027507903.1:496036358-496636358 GCF_037356315.1 Lithobates pipiens | reverse complement strand
CTAGGTCAAATGCTGCTTGCCATTTATCCTGCTTTTGACCTGCATCATGTACCCTGCACCCTGACGCCTTATTTCTGCTCCACTTGTACACTTGTACCTGATCCTGTCATTCGGTTAATTGTTCACTTATGCTGGTGTTTGGACGTCTTTTGTTTTACTATTAATAAATTCACTTTAACTGCTTAAGGACTGACTCACATACATATACTGTGGCAGGTCGGCCCCTTAAAGCGGGAGTCCGCCGGGACTCCGTGTTTTTTTTTTTTTTTTAAAGTCAGCAGCTACAAATACTGCAGCTGCTGACTTTTAAAATAGTGACACTTACCTGTCCAGCGCGCCCGCGATGTCGGCACCCGAAGCCGATCTCTAGATCGACACTCGAGTGCTGCCGCCGCCATCTTGGGTATGGGAATCAGGAAATGGAGCCTTTCGGCTTCATTTCCCGGTTCCCTACTGCGCATGCGCGAGCCGCGCTGCGCAATGAGGACGGTCCCCGCTGCCTCTGGGATCTGTGTGCTTCCCAGCAGGCAGCGGGGCACTTGCGGAAGGGGGCGGGCACTTGCGGAAAGGGGCGTAATGTACGCCCCTTTCCGCAGAGAGCTAGCCCGGAAGTGGGTGCAGTTACCTGGATTATCCAGGTAACTGCACCCCCCTCCCCCCCGAAAGGTGCCAATTGTGGCGCCGGAGGGGGGGAGGAATCCGATGAGCGGAAGGTCCATTTTAGGGTGGACCTCCGCTTTAAGTGCAAAATCACGTTCCTGTATGGGATTTTTTTCCTTCACTCTGGGGCACTCTCACACACCACTGGAGCATTGCTCCTGCTGTGACTGGACACAGCAGTAGCCAATCTGTGAGTCCGGCGGAGAGGCAGGACGGCGGTCTGCCCATGTAAACAAGGCAGATTGCCGTTCTGCTAGTAAGGAAGACAGAGATTTTGTGTTTTCTGCTAAGCAGGAAAACAAATTTCTATCTTCCTACAGTTAAACTATCCCCCACACAGTAAGAAAGCACTCCTAGGGAACACATTTAACCCTTTGATCGGCTGATGTTAAGCCCTTCCCTGCCAGTGTCATTAGTAGAATGACAGTGCATTTTTTTTTTTTTAGCACTGATCATTGTATTGTTGTCAGTGGTCCCCAAAAAGTGTCAAAAGTGTCAGTTAGGTGTCGGATTTGTTCGCTGCAAAGTCCCAAAAACGCAGATCGCCGCCATTAATAGCAAAAAAAAATAAAAAATCCATAAATCTATCCCATAGTTTGTAAACGCTATAACTTTTGGGCAAACCAATTAATATACGCTTATTGGCCCAATTTGATGAAGAAAACAGCAGAGGTGATCAAATACCACCAAAAGAAAACTCTATTTGTGGAAAAAAAAAGGACATATATTTTGTTTGGGTACAATGTCAGTTTCTAAGCATAGTCACACAGATTTGGCCTGCTGCTGATTCCTGATAGGTTAACAAGCCTCTAGGCAGCCCCCTAAACACTGCACGTATTTAAAACCCGGACCCCATATTCTCAGGGGCGTGTTTCTCATTTTTGGTTATGTACCCAGGGCCTTCTACCTAGCAGCAAAATCACTGAGCTTTTATTAAGAAAGAGGCACAGAGTCGCGCCTGCTCTTGGAGGCAGCACAGAGATACACCCCACACTGTGGTGGCTTTTTAAACGTTCAGTTAGGAGCTCTCACACTCCAGACTATTCAGACTCCAGTCGTGACGGGGAATCGCATTGCAATGACAGATAAGAAAACCAAATTTTTTTCCTCTTTTCTTTGCCTGGCTCTCCTGACGGGCCAGGAGGAAATTGGCAGGCAGCCGTTCAGGAGATAAAGTGGCAGTAGCAGGAGAGAAGATGGATGTAGATAGGACACCTTTGGGATGGAGTGTTAACCAGAACTCGGAGCTTGAAAGTCCAATTAGTTTAGTCTGCTATAGACTTCCAGAGAGGACCGCAAAGCGAGATTAGCTGACAACCTGAAGCAGTCATTAGCACAAAATGGCTGCTGTTAATGGAGGCTGTTTTCCCCCGTGTTGAATGCACAATAGCGTGTGTGAGGTTTGGATTTAGAATAATAGACCGTTAAGTGACGGTGTTCCCTTCATGTAATTCTGTGTTTCCCCTGTACGGTAGTGCAGTGATTACAGATATTGCCTTGCAGTGATGAGGTACTAGGTTTCCAGGAGTAGACCTTATGTGAGTGACTCCACAGACTTTAATGTGAAACTCCAGCCTGTCTTGCACAATTGTACTGACTCCTCACTTGTACTGAAAATGCTTATTCGCAATGTGCATTAGAAGCTGCAACAACTCAGATAGAGCCTGTCTCATTTCATAGCTAGAGGACGTCAGCATCATCTAGTCCACATGTGTCAAACACAAGGCTTGTGAGCTGAATCTGCCCCCTCAGACCATTTCATGTGACCCTCGTACCTTTCCTGCAGCTGCGGCACCCCCTCCTCTCCACCCCCACCTTGTCTCAGTAGTCAGCAGCAGAGAGGAGGACAGAACTCCTCCACCTGTTCCTGTGCTTCTCTGTGCAGCTGCGGTCCCTCCCGTCCCAGCAGTTGACAGCATAGAGGAGGACAACACCTCCTACAGATCCTGTGCCTCTCTGTGTAGCTGTAGCACTCTCTGGTCTCAGCATTCAACAGACTCCAGCAGCTGACTCCAGCTCTCCTCTAGTCTGCCTCCAGACCCTGCACTTTCTTCTTCTCCAGCTGCTTCCCAGCAGCACCACATGGTAAGGGGGGTGCACTGTGATGTAAGGGAGGGCGGGGGACTCTTGACTTCTGAAGGTGGAAGTCTCTTGACCTCTGATGTATAGGTGAGTGGGGTGCTCTGGACATCTAGTACAGATACAACTGGCCCTTTGACAGTGACCATAATGCTGATACTGCCCGGGGTGAAATTAAATTTGACACCCCTTTGCTCCCCAACCTGACCGTCGCTGGCCCACTTCTTTCATTTATTGCATTTCAGTTTTTTCAATTGTGGCGGCTTAGCGTCACATATGGTGAAATACAGCCCACCCCCTAGACCAGTGGTTCTCAACTTTTCTACTGCCGTGACACCTTGATAAAATTTCCCAAGTTGTGGGGACCCCTAACAGTAAAATTATTTTCGTAGCATGGGTTGTCAGCACCCAAGGCAAGACAAGTAATTTGCACCCCTAACCCACGAACATTTGACACTCCCTGAGTCCTTTCCACTCCTACAATATTAAAACCCCTTATGGTACATTTTAGGATTTACCACTTTCTCTTTGTTCTCCATTCTTTCCCTTTTATTATGCTAATTTCTTGTTTTTTCCCCCCACCCCTCTCTCTAGTCGTTTTTATGGTTCTTTCTTATTCTTTATACTCCCTTCCTTGTTCTTTCTTATTCTCTATACTCCCTTGCAGGGGTCAAGTCCTGGGGAAAAAAGTGTGGGAGCTCCCACCCAAGATCCACTCCCCACCAAAAAATAAATAAAAAATGATACGCTCATATGCACGAACACTTCAAAAGTGGTATTTGTCATCCAATTTTTCATATTGTGTGTATGAAGCATAACTGTTAGTACATAAAAAAAACAATCCTCAATAAACATAAATACGGTAATTCTCTGAATAATCAGCATTCACATTCATTCAATTGTGCTTCCATGCACATGTGAACATCATGTTCTGATCTTTATTGGGAAATTTTATTTTGTATATAGAGTGTTTATGTGGTGAGTTTACACTTTTTATTGAAGAGAGTTTGGATAACACAGGGATAAACAGAAAGGTCATAAATGAACTGCACATTATCTCCACAGAATGCTTAGGGAGATAGTGATGTGTTCCTGCTTAGGAGATGTATGTTAGCTTGGGGGGCTGCAAACTCTGCAGGGCTCCAACACACACTCGCTGTTATTCCAACCCTTCACATATTTCCACATAAACTTCCCTCCTGGCATTAAACTTTGCCAGGTATTGTGCTCAGCTTACCACCCCAAACTGATGTTCCTCCCTCAGCTCACCTCTCTCCCTGCATGTCCTGTGAGCAGAATAGCTGTGCTCCTCCTCTGGGTTCTCTCATCATATGGCACTGAAGATAGAGGAGGGGGGATTCAGCGGGACACACAGAGCAAGTATGCAGGAGATTGGGGGGGGGGGAGATGAGGAGACAAAATCAGGAGGGGCCAGCGGGGAGGAGCGCATCACGAGAGGTCTGACTAAATACAATCTATTAGCAGCAGGTACCTGATCTACCCATCAGCTAGCTGTGATTGACAGGTAGATTGAAGATGAAGCTATCATGGGGCCCCCTACTGGCAATGCCTGAATGGTCAGTCCACCCCTGGTGTGCGGCACTTACTATTGTGAGCTGTGTTGGCGGCTGCTGGTGTAGCACCTTCCACACAGCTCGCATACTTCAAAGTATTGCAGGACGCAGCTGCTAATGGGAACTGAGTTCATGTTGTGGAAAAAGTACGAGAACTCCGTTCTCATGCGTTCCCGCAGGACTTGAGCCCTGCTTCCATGTATTCTCTATTTTTATTCCTTCTCTTACTCCTTGGTGGAGGGGTGGGGGAGTTGGGATGAGTGGCAGTGCTGGCGGGGAGTTGGGAGGAGTGGCAGTGCTGGGGGGAGTACTGATCAGCCAACTTAGGTGCTTTTGATCAAGGTCATCTGCTGATCTGAGAACTGTAGTGGGGACTTTTAATAGCAACTATGGTATATGTTCCTCGCTGTGTCTCTGTCTTTCTGGTGTCTTGTAGCAGTGACACCTATGCTAAAATCAGGAGATGGGGTCTCCTCCAGCCCCTCCCACTTCACATTCCTCACTAGTCACCTGACCTCTATTCTCTGTCCCCTAGCCATGCTGTGAACTGAATGGGCGGCTGCGAAGAGGCTGAGTGGGCGGCCGTAGGCTCCAGGAACAGCCCTGCTGGACAGCTGCAAAGAAAGGCTGGGAGAGCAGTGCGGGCTTTGGGAACATCCCAAGATTCATGAACCCTGGCAAATCGTCATTCGACCCCCAGGTTGAGAACCACTGCCCTAGACTGATAGTTTCACTTTAAAGCATTTTAATACTTCCTTTATTCCTCTCAAGAAACAGCTCACTGCTTGCATCAAGACTGAAGGCTTTTAAGAGGAGTACTGAAGCTGGTTGATGATTTTAGGAAGCTATGTACAACATCTTTCTGGCCCCATCCACTAGCCATAGACTACCTGAACTACATAGAGAAGCACAGAGACACACTAAAGACACCACTAAGTCTAAAATAAGGTGTGTAATTAAAATGGAAAGGTTTTCTATAAAAGTGTCATTGCAGGTTAAGAACCGGTAGATTCAATTTCAGCTACAATTAAAAATGAAATTGTAAAGTAGATATAAACCCCGAATGACATTTCGTTTTCTCTGTGTGGACAAGGACCTTCAAGACATTCTCTTTCCAGGTCACCTCAATAGGCAGTAGAGGTAGGATCAGGATGACGGCTGCAGAGCCTGTACCCTTAAACTTAGTGGCAGCTCCTATGTTTCTGCCAGGACAGGATTGCTTTAAAATTCCAGGCCTACATTCTTATGGAGCCGAGTCTTTTTCTGACTGGCCAAACACTAATTTATGTCCTCATTTTCTTCTGTATTGATTGTCGGAATGTATTATCATCCATCCTCTATGTGGGACACCTCTATCCTGCTCAATCTATTCAGAGCTTTTCAGCTAGAACCGCTCACTCAAATCCATTTATCTGCCTCTGATCTCCTCAAATCCGTCTTCTGCCTTTCTATTAATCTCCATATAAATGACAATATGTTCCTCTTTTTTTTCGACTGGAACTGCCCTCCTTTTATTTTATGTGCTTTATTTATCTATTGGCAGAATCTAACTCCTTTGCTAAACTCAGCTGGCATTCTCTCATTGTTGATCCTGGCTGCCCGGTGAAGCCCTCTTAGCCCAAAATGAAGGTACAGACCTCTGTGAAAGCCAAGCCACCTCCCCACCCTAAACTGATATTTCTGTGTTTTGTGTTCGCTGCTGAGGTTTATCACACGCTGCCTTATGTAGTTGGAAACTTGCACACTAGGGGTTTAGTTTGTGTGTGTTCAATCCCAGCATTTTAGTGCACCTGGGAAGCACAGGTCAAAGTCTATGGCAATTTGAAATTTGTGACTGGGCAGGGCTGAACGCTGTACCAAGTGGCATTTAGTGCCATATGTGCTCAGGGACGTATGGTTCCTTTCCTATTTCCATTTCTCTTTCTTTCTTTTTCTCTTGTTTCCTTTCGTCTTTCCTCGTTCCTCTTTCCTTTTTCCATTCCTTTCCTCTTTTTTCCTCTTTCCTCTTTTTTCTTCGCTTCTCCTCTTTCCTTTCCTTTCCTCTCCTCCCCTCTCTTCTCCTCTTTACTTTCCTCTCCTCCCCTCTCTTCTCCTCTTTCCTTTCCTCTCCTTCCCTCTCTTCTCCTCTTTCCTTTCCTCTCATCTCCTCTCCTTTCTTTCCTCTCATCTCCTCTTTCCTTTCCTTTCCTTTCCTTCCATTCATCCCTTTCTTTCTTCTTCCCATCCTCTCCATTTCCATTCCTCTTTCTTTATTTTTCTCTTTTCTCGTTTGCCTTTTGTCTTTCCTTGTTCCTCTTTCTTTTTTCCATTCCCTTCCTCTTCTTTCCTCTCTTCTCCTCTTTCCTTTCCGTTCCTCTCCTCTTTCCTTTCCTTTCCTTTCCACTCCTCTTCTTCCCTCTCTTCTCCTCTCCTTTCCTCTCTTCTTCTCTTTCCTTTCCTCTCCTCCCCTCTCTTCTCCTCTTTCCTTTCCTCTCCTCCCCTCTCTTCTCCTCTTTCCTTTCCTCTCATCTCCTCTCCTTTGCTTTCCTCTCATCTCCTCTTTCTTTTCCTTCCAGTCATCCCTTTCTTTCTTCTTCCTATCCTCTCCTCTCCTCCTTCCTTACTTCCTTCCGTCCTTCCTTTGTCCTTCATTGTCCTTCTCCTCCCCTTGAATGAACCCCCACCCCATATTCCTGATCTCACTGACTATCCTGTAGTTGTGATGGATTTATTCTACAAGCAGACAAGATATAGATGCTGTAAGAGATATATGACTTGGCTGGAAATGACATTAGATACAAGATCTCTAAACTGCCTGATATTGTCTCATTCTTTTTATGACCACTTCTTAATATTTCAGTGACTCCTATCTTCCAGGCTGTTCATCACTCAGCGCTGACATTTTTTATGTAAGACACTTTGTGGAAGTACATTGGATTTCAGGTGAAACATATTTTTTCTGAGCGGCAGAGCTGGTTTATAAAATGTGTTGGATAATAAGATGACTATGAAGCTTATATCTACCAATTAGATTCCAGCTGTCTATTTTAGGATCTGTTTGGGACCATACTCCTCTGGGTGGCTGGGGGCTGCCATGAGTACAGGCCAGCTATATAGGGATTAAAAGGGACAAGCAACGCAACATGACCAGGAGGAGTTGGACACAGCTGGCTTTGCAAAGGCTGTGTGATACTGGTCATGGCGGAACAGTAAAGAACGAGGGAGCAGGGCTGAAGGTAAGTCTTTTGGTAGGTGTCAATCACATGTTGGGGGAACATTTAAGAGACAACTTCACTAAAAGCAAAGTTTTTCTTTAGGCCAAACCAAAGCTATTGCTAAGCCCCCTTTGTTGAAGGCCATTACCCTTTGTCTTTGGACAAGCGTTTGGGAGGAGCTACCACAATTAGTATCCTTCTTCTCCTCTGTTGCTTTCTTTAGTCCTTAGTCCCCAATTACCAGCCATTCAGGATTATCCTGGGAACAAGACGAAAGACTAGTTATTATTTAATGGCAAGAGCAATGTCATCATATTTCTCCCCTTGGCTACAACAGATAGCATGTGGCAGGTGACGGGTGAGATCTAAATCATCTCCAAGCTAGGACGCTGCCAATTGACCTGTTTAACTTGCTGCCTTGGGCAAATGCCTGCATGGTCTACCCGCAATCTATGCCTGAATGTCGCCCTTTTAAAAATATCTTGTCGGTCTTAAAAAGCTTCAGGGCACAAGCAAATTATTAAAATCTGTAAGAGATGCTTCACTATGGCTTTAAATTCAAAATGAAAGAAAGCCGAAATGATGTAGTCATTAAACTTAAAGGAAAATTCAAAGTTTTTTTGTTTTTGTTTTTTGGATTATCTGCCCCTTAGTCACAATGGGGTTGATTTACTGAAAATGGAGAGTGCAAAATCTGGGGCAGCTGTACACAGAAACCAATCAACTTCCAGGTTTTATTGTCAAAGCTTAACTGAACAAGCTGAAGTTAGAAGCAGATTGGCTACCATACACAGCTACACCAGATTTTTTACTCTCAGTAAATCAACCCCAATGTGCCAAAACGGAGTTATGGCTAACCTAGCGAGGGTTTGTAATGACAAAATTTATAGCATCAATATTTAATTAAAAAAAAAAGCGAGAAATATGTATTTTGATCCTTTTATAAATAGGCCCCATTAGAGTTAAAGTAAACCCAGTCACTAAAATCTCATATAAGCTTTAAAAGAGAAGTATAGGGTTTTTCTTTTTTTTTTTTTGCAGAATCATACCTAGGTGGAACCGAGCGATCTAACACCACAGATTGCTCGGTTCTCAGGGCTCCCCGAGCAGAGAACTGGTGACTGTCAGTCACTACCTCTCTGGTCTGTTCCCCGTGCTCACTGGAGCAGTGATTTTTGGAGAGGTTAGGAGCGGCCGATGTTCCATCAGAATCGGCAACCCGTCTGATTAGGTAACGGAAGTGACGTTCTGTCAGCTGCACATGCGTCCACCGCTACCAGGTTTGCTAATCTGACAGAACACCTGCAGGCTGAAGAAGGCAGGGGACATCCTACTATACCCAGCTATGTCTTGAATTTAACAATAATTTTAGCAGTAATTTTAGCAATAAAGTAAGTGTATATTAATAAATATAGTTTGATATCTGTGATGCTGTTTGCACATTTAAACCCTAAAGGTTTAGCACTGAGCAGTGTGGGATGTACCAACATGGCCTCTGCAACCTTCCTACTGTTGACATCCAGCTTCTTTCAAAATGTAACATGAAAACAGCGTTACAGATGTCAATATATTATATTTATTTGTATACGCTCACTTTATTGCTAAAATTATTGCCGCCTTCTTCTGACTGCAAGTGTTCTGTCACATTAGCAAACCTGGTAGCGATGAAACACATGCGCAGCTGAGGGAACATCACTTCCCTTACCAAATCTGATGGGTCGCCGATTCTGGACTGGAACACCGGCACAGGATCTCAGAGGCTCGTTGTGGGTGGATCCCGACTTCATTGTCGCGATCTTGCCTGAGCCTGGCCCGACTCTGTGACATCAGCTGACAGCGAGCTTCAGCCTTCTGTCTGCTGAAAATGGTGCAGAAAACTGCCATCTTGTGATCCACAGGAGAAGTACAGCCAAAGGCGCTTTATCAGGTTACTGCAATTTCAGTAGATTTCAGTCTTTTAAAGAGGAAGTAAACCCTGATGAGTTCAGTTGACTTCCTCTTTCATTCCCTGCAAAGGCAAAGCATAATGGACTACTATGTATCGCATAGTAGTCCATTATGTGTCACTTACCTGACACAGGAGCCAGCGAAGTCGCCGCTGTCCCCTGTAGTCCGGCGCATCCATCTTCTTGGTGGGGTCTCGCCGCTCCGCCTCTGTCATTCGGTGAAATCGCAATGACGTCACTCCCACACATGCACCCGGGAGCCGACACGCGTGGCATCTTCGACGTTGACGATGCCTCACTCAGTGCGCCTGCGCGCCGCTGTCTACGCCGCATGCGCCGTAGACAGCAGTGCCTGTCTTTCGGCAAA
This sequence comes from Lithobates pipiens, assembly GCF_037356315.1. Taxonomy (NCBI): domain Eukaryota; kingdom Metazoa; phylum Chordata; class Amphibia; order Anura; family Ranidae; genus Lithobates; species Lithobates pipiens. The sequence goes on along the minus strand of NW_027507903.1, from coordinate 496,626,538 downwards.
TATCTCCTAAACCGTGTAGGTTTAGGAGATATTTCTTGGACCTACAGGTAAGCCTTAATCTAGGCTTACCTGTAGGTCAAAGTGTGTTGTAAGGGTTTACAACCACTTTAAAATCTGCAGCTTTTACTAAAAAGAATACTTGGTTGTCCTGTCATGAAGGTACTCCTTCAGTCATTTGCTGTTGTAGGGTGACAGCCGTTTTACAGTTGTGCTTTGGCATTTGTCACCCTATCACGTTCGCTACTGTTGAAAACTACAAGCAGTTGTGCCAAAACACATTGTGCAGGCATGGTCTATTGTTGCCATGATTTGTTCAGGTCAGAGCAACATTGTGCAGCTAATGCTGTAACGAGTGAAGACAGGAAGCATCTGTGAATAGAATAGAGGTGATCAGCAGCACAGAGATGCAAAAAAGCATCAAATAAAATGAAAACAATGATTTATAGGGAAAAAAAGGCAATTGTTTGCAACACACAGTGCACAGAGTTCACTAAATGTGATCCAGTTTAAAGTAGAACTATGGCCCCCCATTGGGAAATACGTGCCACAGCAGTTATTTGTAAGTAAATCTGCATTTACAGCTTTCTCTTAGTCCCTCTGCAAAGTTCCACAAATACCTGCTGATCCTGTCAGTAAATTCCACCTAATGCTTCCTGTGATGGTGTGTCAACAATGCTGCACTGCTCCTGAATTCAGAGCAGAATTGTCACTCTCACGTAGGTTGTCTGTTTCCACTACAGTGGAATGAAAAGATGTGGCAGTGGGCGTGGCTGTCAGCATTGTCACTGCTTGTTGCCACGCCTAGTCCTGCCCACTGCTTACTGGATTGACAGCCCTGCCTCTGTTGCTGAAACCCTCCCACTGTGAGCTGCAGTGCTTGGGAGGGGGAGTGTGTGAGACACTAATGAAGGAGGATTTGGCATAGTCAGGGAAAATAAAGGACGTTTTTGTTTACTTTGAAGCTGGACTTGGTACTTGTTTAGACTGTCATACAGAAGCCTATAGATTTACTTTAACATCGCATTGTCATAAGCTCACAATACAGCCATGACAACTGAGGTCCTGTGGTGCTCTTCCTCCGACTCTGCAGTTTGCCTGCTGCTTCTTCAAAAGGCACAACGTATCTACATCTTTAAATGATAGTATAATGAGGAAATCGAACAAAAGAGGGCACAATTGAATTTAATTGTTCCCCCCGGGGGAAAATCATTAAATAAAAATGTCAGAGGAACCAGAGTGTATTTTCCGGGATCACCTAACGCCATTTTATCATGAAAACTCAAGGTGTGTAACTCCACGTCACAAAAGATGAGAGTTGGGGAGGGGTAATTAGAGATAATTAGAGATGATAGAGATGACATTTGATCCACTCATTCGTAAGTGTATCATCTCATAGCTCAAAAATGTAAAACCTCCTATAGCTTAGCACAGCAGAGGTTTCCTTGTAGAGTCATATGGTGTTGAATCAGCGGAGAAGGCAGCTAAGTATCCTTCAAAGCAAAGTTCCCAAAATTGAGTACCGGTATCTCCATCACTGCCTGTTCATTTCTAACTAGATAAAAATCATCTTGCCAGCTGCTCTACTTCCTGCTCATTTGCCGTACTTCCTGCCAAGCTGCCCTTTTCCTGCCCAGCTTCGCCACTTCCTGCTCAGATTCCTGCTTTCAAACCTACCAACCTTCTTAACGCATAAAAACTATTTTATTATTACATTGTTTTGTGAATTTTCAACTTCTTTAAAGAGTAAGTTCACCTGTTCATAAAAAAAATTAAAAGGTTTACAAACACCGAATATCATGGTCACCCCTCCAGACCCCTCTGGATATACAGTAGCTGCCACGATGCCCCTTGCTGCAGTTGTAGCAGTTCATACACATACTGCAATACACAGCCATGGACTGAGAATTCACCATGATGCTTGCAGTAACCCTGTGACTGTGCTGACCAATGAGACGTGAGTTTGAGTATTCTCCTTGCAGTAAGGTGTCTCAGAAAAAAAAGTGCTTCTTGTTGGTCAGGGTGGTCACATAGTTGTGCTGAACAATGAGCGCTTGCCATTACGAGAATTATGATGGACATTCACTCTGGGGCTGTGTGTTTTTGATATACAGACTGCTACACCAGCAGCACAGGGCATAACGGGTAGCGGGGTCCAGAGAGGTTGCCAGGATATTTGGAGCTCAAATTCCTTTGAGTTCGAATAGAGTGGCTATGACTATACTTAACATATGGAATTTCAAGAAAAAGATGAGTTCACCAAAATCTTCTGGGTCATAGGAGGTGCTCTTACTTTTTCTCTCTTGTGTCCCAGAGTCAGCTTATAATGGGCCAAAACCTCCTATCAGCTGATGTTACAAAGCCGCTCCAGGCTCTGGAAACATCCCAACCATATTGTTGGGATGCACTCAGTTACCTGATTGACAGCTGGCTCAGGCCGCGTACACACGGGCGGACTGTTCGCCCAACCTTGTCCGCTGAACAGTGTTTGGGCGGACAGTCCGCTCGTGTGTGGGCTTTCAGCGGACAGTTTCAGCGGACAGTTGGACGGACAAAGTCTTTCGGAAATTCCGAAAAACTGTCCGCTGAAACTGTGTTTGAGCGAACAGTCCGCCCGTGTGTGGGCCTGTCCGCTGTACTTTCGAAATGAGCGGACTGTTCCCGCTCGGAAAGTCCGCCCATTTCGAGCGCGTGTACAGGTAGGCGGGGCCCGCGAAGGAGACGTCGCGGGCTCCGCCGCCTGGAATGGGCTTAAAGGGGAACCCCAACGCCGAAAAAAATCGGCGTGGGGGTTCCCCCCAAGTCCACACCAGACCCTTGTCCGAGCACGCTACCCGGCCGGCCAGGAAAGGGGGGCGAGCGCGCCCCCCCTCCTGAGCCGTACCAGGCCGCGTGCCCTCAACATGGGGGGTGCCTTGGGGAAGGGGGGGGGGCCGCGCGGCCCCCCCACCCCAAAGCACCTTGTCCCCATGTTGATGAGGACAAGGGCCTCTTCCCGACAACCCTGGCCGTTGGTTGTCGGGGTCTGCGGGCGGGGGGCTTATCGGAATCCGGGAGCCCCCTTTAAGAAGGGGGCCCCCGGATACCGGCCCCCCACCCTATGTGAATGAGTATGGGGTACAATGTACCCCTACCCATTCACCTGTGAAATAAAGTACAAATAAAAACACAACACAGGGGGAAAAAATATTTTATTGCACAGCCGGGGGTCTTCCGTCTTCGGGGGTCTTCTCGCCGGACTCCTCCGCTATGTGTGTGTAGCTCTTTTGCCAGCGGAGGAGTCCGGCTTTCTTCCTCCCCGCCGCCGGCCTCTTCTCCCGACTTCGGGGGTCTTGTCCCCCTCTTCGGTTCTTCTGCCGGGCCACCGCGCCTGGTCCGGTGGCCCGGTCTTCTGTCGCCGTCTTCCGTTCTTCTGTCGCCGCCTTCGGTTCTTCTGCCGGGCCACCGCGCCTTCTTGTAGCTCTTTTACAGGCGGTGGCCCGGTCTTCTGTCGCCGTCGCCGCCTTCCGTTCTTGTTCTTCTTCTTGTTCTTCTTGTTCTTCTCCAGGCGATGTTGACTCGACGAGCTCTCCGGCCGGAATGCCGGGGACGCGCTGTGCGGTCACTTATATAGTGACAATGGGGCGGGGTCACATGGTATATGTCACATGGGTTGGTCACATGGGTTGATGTGATGTACACCAACAATATTGCGCAAAAGGAAAATTATAAATTGAAATAGATAAATACAAAGAAATGTATATGATGAGCAGCCAACACGCTAAAACTAGGGATTTTTTTTAGCTGGAAAATCGATAAAAAATGTAGTGCAAGCGCTCAGCCTATACACACTTCTTATAGTGCTACAAAATAATATGTGCTCAAATATATGTATAGTATTACCCAAAGGAAAAAAATATAGATACACTGTAATAAAAACACAGAATATGAAATTGTATAAATATATACAGTGACCTATATATATACCAAGAGAAGAGGGTAATAGGATATTGTATCTCTAAAAGAGAAAACAGTGACTATGAATATCTGTAAACAATAAACACAGTGATAAAATCCATAGATAACTGTGAAAACAGTGACTGTGAATGTCTATAAACAATAATCTCAATAATGAAGTCCATAAATGAATATATAGTCCAAAACAATCGTGCAGAGTGCCAGTAGTGACCAGGATCCTGTGATATTGTGACCGAAAAAAACAATAATGTTCCACCATGTGACAATCCCACCACCTTATAGGGTGTAGGCTTACCAGATCTATGTGACCCTAGTAGGCATACGCCTCAGGGGTCAATCAAAGCTTGCGATCCCAACCAAAGAATGGTCTCAAGGATTAGGTGTGTCAGTCATGGCATATACGATCCCAACAGATGGCTAGATGTGGTCAATATTCCTCATGTGCATATATAGATCCAACAATGATTCAGGCATGAAAGATGAAAAGACAGAACCGACATGGCATAATAACGTCTTTAAAAAAACTTTAATAAAAAATATTTTGGTAAAACTCACATTTCCAAAAAGTACAATCAAGCGTGTCAGGATAAAAATGGCAGTAGCGGAGTCCTCCCGACGCGTTTCGACCCACCGGTCATCATCTGGGGGGATGACCGGTGGGTCATCCCCCCAGATGATGACCGGTGGGTCGAAACGCGTCGGGAGGACTCCGCTACTGCCATTTTTATCCTGACACGCTTGATTGTACTTTTTGGAAATGTGAGTTTTACCAAAATATTTTTTATTAAAGTTTTTTTAAAGACGTTATTATGCCATGTCGGTTCTGTCTTTTCATCTTTCATGCCTGAATCATTGTTGGATCTATATATGCACATGAGGAATATTGACCACATCTAGCCATCTGTTGGGATCGTATATGCCATGACTGACACACCTAATCCTTGAGACCATTCTTTGGTTGGGATCGCAAGCTTTGATTGACCCCTGAGGCGTATGCCTACTAGGGTCACATAGATCTGGTAAGCCTACACCCTATAAGGTGGTGGGATTGTCACATGGTGGAACATTATTGTTTTTTTCGGTCACAATATCACAGGATCCTGGTCACTACTGGCACTCTGCACGATTGTTTTGGACTATATATTCATTTATGGACTTCATTATTGAGATTATTGTTTATAGACATTCACAGTCACTGTTTTCACAGTTATCTATGGATTTTATCACTGTGTTTATTGTTTACAGATATTCATAGTCACTGTTTTCTCTTTTAGAGATACAATATCCTATTACCCTCTTCTCTAGGTATATATATAGGTCACTGTATATATTTATACAATTTCATATTCTGTGTTTTTATTACAGTGTATCTATATTTTTTTCCTTTGGGTAATACTATACATATATTTGAGCACATATTATTTTGTAGCACTATAAGAAGTGTGTATAGGCTGAGCGCTTGCACTACATTTTTTATCCACATGGGTTGATGTCACATGGGGACTATGACATCGTAAGGGGGCGGGGTCACCATGTGACATCAACCCATGTGACATATACCATGTGACCCCGCCCCATTGTCACTATATAAGTCACAGCGCAGGGCGGCTCTGGCATTCCGGCCGGAGGGAGCGACGTGTCAACATCGCCTGGAGAAGAACAAGAAGAACAAGAAGAAGAACACGAACGGAAGGCGGCGACGGCGACAGAAGACCGGGCCACCGCCTGTAAAAGAGCTACAAGAAGGCGCGGTGGCCCGGCAGAAGAACCGAAGGCGGCGACAGAAGAACGGAAGACGGCGACAGAAGACCGGGCCACCGGACCAGGCGCGGTGGCCCGGCAGAAGAACCGAAGAGGGGGACAAGACCCCCGAAGTCGGGAGAAGAGGCCGGCGGCGGGGAGGAAGAAAGCCGGACTCCTCCGCTGGCAAAAGAGCTACACACACATAGCGGAGGAGTCCGGCGAGAAGACCCCCGAAGACGGAAGACCCCCGGCTGTGCAATAAAATATTTTTTCCCCCTGTGTTGTGTTTTTATTTGTACTTTATTTCACAGGTGAATGGGTAGGGGTACATTGTACCCCATACTCATTCACATAGGGTGGGGGGCCGGTATCCGGGGGCCCCCTTCTTAAAGGGGGCTCCCGGATTCCGATAAGCCCCCCGCCCGCAGACCCCGACAACCAACGGCCAGGGTTGTCGGGAAGAGGCCCTTATCCTCATCAACATGGGGACAAGGTGCTTTGGGGTGGGGGGGCCGCGCGGCCCCCCCCTTCCCCAAGGCACCCCCCCATGTTGAGGGCACGCGGCCTGGTACGGCTCAGGAGGGGGGGCGCGCTCGCTCGCCCCCCTTTCCTGGCCGGCCGGGTAGCGTGCTCGGACAAGGGTCTGGTGTGGACTTGGGGGGAACCCCCACGCCGATTTTTTTCGGCGTTGGGGTTCCCCTTTAAGCCCATTCCAGGCGGCGGAGCCCGCGACGTCTCCTTCGCGGGCCCCGCCTACCTGTACACGCGCTCGAAATGGGCGGATTTGCCTCCTCCTTACGTGGGCGAGTCCGTTCATTTCAAAAGTTGAGCGAACTGTTTGCCCAACCTTGTTCGTCAAACAGTCCGCTCGTGTGTGGGCAAGTCCGCTCATGCAAATTTTGAGCGGACTGTTTGACAAACTGTTTGCCGAACAAGGTTGGGCGAACAGTCCGCGCGTGTGTACGCGGCCTCAGCCTCTCAGCTCACGGCTTAGAGCCAAAGCCAGCTGTGCCAACCTCTCTCTAGCCTGGCCCTCCAGCGAGTGCTGGCGAGGCAGAGCAGAGAGCATTGACTGACAGTTGCTGGTCTCTGCTCTGAGCTGACTGAGAACTGAGCGTTCAGCAATCATGTGATTGCTCAGACAATTTGTAAATTAGTGGAGGAAGCAGCCAAGTATCCTTCTTCGAGTAGCCTTAGGCTCTGTTCACACCAATGCACTTTTTTCATGCCTTTTGTAGAAACGCAAGACATTATTTTTAACATGGGTTCCTATGGAACACGTTCCCATCAATGCATTGTTGTGCCTCTGCGTTATTAGAAAGGGGCAGGGACTTTGTTAAACGCAAAACTCTGCTTTTTTGGTTCAGTAGACTTTAATGGAGACGCTGCAGAAAAGCATGTAGTGCATTTTTAGCATGTTTTTGATGCATTTCTGATGTGCTTTGCATTATTTAATCTGCCCAACAACAAATGGCCAGATAAAAAGAAAAAAATCACCAAAAACGCATGTCCGAAAAGGCAAAAAGAACAGCAAAAACACCCAAAAACAACATACAAATGGTGTGACTGGAGCCTAATGCCACGTACACATGACCGGACTTTTTGACAGCAAAGGTCAGACGGAACCAGTCCGTCTGACAATTCGATCTTGTGTGGGCTCCATCGGACCTTTGCTTGCCAAAAATCTGGCGGACTTTAGAAATAGAACATGTTTTAAAATTTTCCACCGGAACTCCGCCGGACCCAGTTCCTACCGAAAAATCTGCTCGTGTGTATGCTAGTCCGACGGACAAAAAACGACGCGAGGGCAGCTATTGGCTACTGGCTATGAACTTCCTTATTCTAGTCCGGTCGTACGTCATCACGTTCGAATCCGTCGGACTTTGGTGTGATTGTGTGTGGCCAAGTCTGTTCATTCGGAAAGTCCGTCAGAACTCCGCCGAAAGTCCGTCGGACCTAGTCCCTCGAAAAGTCAGGTCGTGTGTACGCGGCATTAGAGCTGACGTGGTACAGCTGCAGCATCAGCCTGATAGATAGACCGACTATAGCTGTTTGTTTGTTTTTTTAATACCACAAACTGTTTTTAAAGAGGTTGTAAACTCAAAAAAAACAAAACCTGTAAAACATACTAGCTCATTATGAAATACTTACCTTAGAAGGAAGCCTTCCAGCGGCACCCGCACACTGCTGAGATGGCTGACATCTTTCCTGGAGTTACTTCCGGGTTCACGGACTCTGGCGCTGTGAGTGGCCGGAGCCTCAATCGCGTCACTCCCGCGCATGCACGCGGAAGCCACTGTTCACAGACAGGGCTCAGAAGGAATGGCACCCCTGGCCGTTCCTTCAGAGCACATGTCCCAGTGATGTCACTGGCTGCCTGAGTGCATGTAATATAAATATCTCTTAAACGGTACACGTTTAGGAGATTTTTACACTACCTATAGGTAAGCCTTATTATAGGTAAATGTCAGCAGAGGAAGTTTACTTCCTCTTTAATACGTAAACCCTGAATTTAGTTTAATTGAATAAACTGAATGCAAAATTATAACTTTGTGGCAAATCAGAAGGTGAGATCTGTGTCAGTCTACAGGCACTAAGATTCACACCTCCCAACTTTTTGAGATGGGAACGAGGGACACCTATTAGCAAAAGTATGTAGGCATAGGACACACCCCCTGCCACGCCCCCTTAACGGAGAATTGTACAAAATGATTGGTTACACCCACAAGTGCTTTTTTTTTTACCTTTATACAGGTTTTTAAAATTTACAAATGCAAAAATATAGAATTTGGATAAAAGGTTTAGCACTGGGAAAGACTTTTTGAAAGATAAATGGTGCATTTTATATACAACTATATAGATCAGACCGAAATGAGGGACGAATGAGGAGGAAGAGGGACTTTGTCTCAAATCAAGGACAGTCCCTCGAAATCAGGGACAGTTGGGAGCTATGAAGATTTATATGGTTGTGTTATCTCTAAGCCTGAGGTAGATGGTGGCCCTGGATGATTCCTGGAATAAGAAGGCTGACCCTTTAAGTGGGGAGTTCTGACTTCACAAGCTCCAAACTTGTCTCAAGTCATTAACTTGGAAAGTATTAAAACCTTAGGATCTACGTGGCTGCTGGACACCTAGCATTTTCAGGAAACCAAAAATGGTAGCCTATGTATTTTATAGTGCAGGGTCTGTAGAGAAAACAGCTTGAAGACTACCTGGGGCTTGTATTAGAGCCAGGGAGGTGCAATGTCTCTCCTTCCCCTCCTTGTGCTGAGACTTGAGAAGGCACCCTGCGTTTTTTTATTCATCTTGCCAGCTGTAAAGACTGAAAGCCTGCATTACTGTGGTAACTGTCAGTGCATGTTTGTAGTAAATAACAGCATAATTTTTGCTCATTATATCCCCGGCTCTACAATGCTTTCAGTTTATTTGCATCTAGACAGCGGTGAGCGGGAGGCCGGGGTGAGGTGTGAATATCTGAGAGCCTTCTGTCCTTTGATCCGCTGACTCCTGTGCGCTTGGCATTATGTGTGAAGTGTCCCGGCCAGTTACCTGCAGAGGTCTCATTGCTAATCAGCACCAACAGTCACTCTGCCTATTAATAGATCGCTAGCTGTGTTTAAAAAGATCTGAGCAGGGATTCCACGCCGAGTGGTTATAAGAAAAAACAAAAATAGCGCAGCTGACAGGCTGTTTTTTGGCACGTGATTTACGATTAATGACTGGGTGACGTATAACCTCTGCGGCTCCGATGTTCCCAACATACAGAATACATGTACTGCCTGGGATACATTGTGGCTGCATACTGCATTGGTAAGAACCTTTCCGTCTGTACTGTATGTGATGTAGGTGAATCATAGTGGTGAATGTCATAGCCAAGCCCTTGCACAAAAGTCGCACTCTTTTTCACACTAAGGGCAAATGCACGTTGGGTTACGTTGTGCAGTTCAATGGCTTTTTTTATTACTTTAAAGTGGAAGAAAAATCTAACTATATTTATTCTTAAAATGTTTTCTTCCCCCTACCTACCCAACCTGCCTAACTGTGTACATACCTATTTGTAATCTGCTCTGGTCATTGGATCCCGCAGCTGGAGCTTTCCTGTGTATGTGAGAGGCTGCTGCAGGGGAGAGAAGGGAGCGCTGACAACGGCTGGGCCATAGAAGCCTATGGGTGACTTCACGGCTTTCAGAAGTCACAACCGTTGTCAAGACTGGACCAACTCACATTGAAACTAGCTAAGTACACAGATCTTTTTTTACAGGTTAGGCAGCATAGGTAGAAGGAGGGGGGAGTCATATGGTGGGGCCCCAAAAGAAGTCCTGTGGTGACGAAACATGTAGGATGGAGTAGCCTGTCTTCCTTGTATGTATTCTGTGTGGTGGGGATTGAAAGTCCGTCCCGAAGCCACTTGATTGAGTGCCAATATTATATGGGGATTTATTTACAAAAGCCTGCTTGACCTTCCTTAAGGCTGTATTCACACCTGGGCATTTTGAATCGTTGGCAGAATCGAATTGAATCAACCCGCGATTCAAAATGCCCAGATGTGAAGGCAAGCCTTATTTAGAAGGTCCATGCTATTTAGTAAGCATACATCTGACTCCTTTGGTGGTGGTCTGCCTTTTGAGGTGAAGGGTCTCCCATCCGGGTTCAAGCTTTTCTTTGTTTCAAGAAGAATTCACATCACATTTTTTACTTGGGACATTTTTTTTTATTGAGTTATGTTTGGGACACCTTTACACATTTAGCTTAACATGTTGTTTATAATATATGTACGTACTGTGATAAATATCTCATAGGTGAGTTTGCTGCTTTTGTTCATAATATTAGACACAAGTGTGGTATAATTCTTCATGTTTATATTCTTTTTTTTTTTTTTTTTAGTATAATTCTTTATTCAAAAATGTTTTCAATTATAACCAAACATATAAGTAATAACAAAAAAAGGGATAAACCTATTTTAGAATCAAAGAAAAAGTTCGCTAAGCATATATAACAAAAAAAAAACAACATTGACACATATTACATTTATAAACTAAAGATAGGAGGTTAATACGGATTATAAATGAATATACTGCCCTAGTGAAAATTCATTATCATATCAAATAGTAACCTCCAAAGTATATCTAATATAAAATTACATCAATTGTTAACCCATAACACATATAACTTGACTTATCTATGGTGCAGCTCTGTATAGAAGCCAATCAGAATATAAACATACAGTAGATAAGTCAATGTATGTTTATATTCTGATTGGTTTCTATACAGGGCTGCACCAGACTTTGCACTCTCCAGTTTTAGTAAATCAACCCCATGGTGTGAGCAAAAAGGGTGCAAGGGATTGTGGGACCGCAGTTAAAGAGGAAGTAAACTAATGTTTGTACCTATAGATAAGCCTATAATAGCTTAGGAGATATTTACGGTATACTGCGCTGATTATGTCATCTGCGCATGCGCACTGAATATTGTAATCTGTAATCTGCGCATGCGCCGCCTGTGACGTTTCTTCAGAGCCCTGTGCTGTCACGCGGCTCCAGCCAGTCACACAGTCAGATTTGGAAGAAAGACGGGTGGGGATGACAAGGGCTTCATTTGCAGTTAAGTGTCACATAATGTGCTATTTCAGTGCATGCGCATGATCCAAAACATGTTACTGCCTCTGCCTGACCTCACTTCTGGTCCGTGCGTTCCACACAGTACATGTGCATGCTCTGAAATGCGTTACTGCCCCACCTGACATCTCTTCTGGTGCATGCATTCCACACGGCATTCCGGAAATGCGGCGACCATCTTACCCCCTCACTCTCCCCTCCTTCTGCAGCTGCTGGTCGGCGTAGCATTGTGGAGTGAAGTGACAGAAGCTGGGATTATTGTATTGATGTGCCTGCCTATATGCTGGATCTTATACGTGTTTTTAACCTTATGCTTTTTAAGCAGATGGGGACCGCCCAACGTACATTTACTGCGGCAGGGCTGCCGCTCTGTGCAGAATCACGTACAGATACATTATTCTGCACTCCCGGGTCTGGGGTGTGCACACTCACCACCTGCGACCCACTCCCACTGTGATTGGACACAGCGGGAGCCAATCAGCAGGTCCGGCAGACGCAATGTCTGCCGGGACCCATTTGAGGCAAAGGCAGAATGGCGATCTGCCTGTGTAGACAAGGCATTCTGTGACAAGGGAAGGCTGTGGTCTTGTGTTTCTGCTAAGCAGAATCACGGATCTCTGCCTTCCCACAGTATAAGCGCCCCTCACACAGTTAGCAAGCACTCCCTAGGAACACAGTTAACCCTTTGATCGCCCCTGATGTTAACCCCTTCCCTGCCAGTGTCATTAGTACAGTGACAGTGCAAATATGTTAGCACTGATCACTGTATTACTGGTCCCCAAAAAGTATCATGTATCCGATTTGTCTGCTGCAATATCACAGTCCCCCATAAGTCACTGATCGCCGATATTACTAGTAAAAAAAAAAGCAAATTTCCAAAAATATATTCCATAGTTTGTAGATGCTTTAACTTTTGGGCAAACCAATCAATATATGCTTATTGTGATTTTTTTTTTTTTACCAAAAATATGTAGCAGCAAACATAATGGCCTAAATGAATGAAGAATTACATTTTGAATTATATTTTTTTTGGATGTTCTTTATAGTAGAAAGTAAAAAATATATATATATTTTTTTTCACAATTGGCAGTATTTTTTTGTTTATAGTGAAAAAAATAAAAAATGCAGAGGTGATCAAATACCACCAAAAGAAAGCTCTATTTGTGGGGAAAAAAAGGACATTTTATTTGGGTGCAGTGTCGCATGTCCACGCAATTGTCAGTTAAAATAACTCAGTGCCGTATCGCAAAAAAATGGCTTGGTCATGAAGAGGGATGAACCTGCTGGACCTGAAGTTGCTAAACTGTTGGAATACTGCTCTAAAAACCGCCTTATTGTTGTTTATTTTGTACCAAGGCCATTCAATGTCTGTTCTGCTGCTGTCTTCATATTGTTGATGTTTGCATCTCCTCCTGGCCTTGAATAAGTGCGGGTGCAAAATTACTTATCCAGGCCCAGGGGGAGCACACGTGTGTTTACATGCATATCACATAAAATATGGTAAAAAAAATTGGACTGAAGATGCAAAAATTATACTTTAGTTTTACAAAGCTAGATGCTAAGGATGAATAATGCAGCTGCGAAAAAGGGTCCTATTGCATACAATAATGATGCGTTAAGATACGTATATACCGTATTTATCGGCGTATAACACGTGTCGGCGTATAACACGCACCCCAAGTTTAGGAGGGAATTTAAAAGAAAAAAACTTTTAGGAGGGAAGTTTAAGGAAAAAACTTACATTTAAACGCCCATCAATGCAGCTTTATCAGTGTCATTTGCAGCCTTTTCAGTCATTTGCAGCCTTGTCAGTCATTTGCAGCCTTGTCAGTCATATGCAGCCTTGTCAGTCATATGCAGCCTTGCATTTGCAGCCTTGTTAGTCATTTGCCGTTTAAAAATGGCGCTGGTAGTTCTCGGCCGTTCTTGGCGGCTTTTGGGTATTTTCGGCCGTTCTTGGTTATATTCGGCCGCACTCGGCCGTTCTCGGCTATTTTTGGCAACACTCGGCCGTTCTCGCCAGCTTTCGGCTTTCCGAAAAAGCCGCTGAGAATGGCCGAGTGCTGCCGAAGATAGCTGAGAATGGCTGAAGATAGCCGAGAAAAGCCGAAGATAGCCAAGAACGTCCGAAGATACACGGAAGCCGCAGATAGCGGCAGAAAGCCCTAGCAACAGTGGGGGATGGGCGTATATCACACTACCCTGATTTCCCCCTGATTTTAGGGGGAAAAAAGTGCGTGTTATACGCCGATAAATACGGTAACTGCATGCAGTACAAATATGAACACATTTTTACACCCATGTGCATGAGCCCTAACTGACTTTGCATTTCTTAGCTGTGTTGACAAATGTCTGACCCAGATCAGTCCCTGATGAAACCTCTCATTTTGTGACTTGCTGCATGGGGGTTTATTTACTAAAGGCAAATAGACTGTGCACTTTGCAAAGTGCAGTTGCAATCTGCAAGAGCAGTTACTCCAGGACTTAGTAAATGAGAAAAGCTTCACTTCGAAAAGAATATTCAATCACGTGCAAGAAAAATACAAACAAAACATGATTGGATGATGGAAGTCAGCAGAGCTTCTGCTCATTTACTAAGATCTGGAGCAACTGCTCTTCCAGAGTGCAACTGCACTTTGCAATGTGCACAGTCTATTTGCCTTTAGTAAATCAACCCCAAAGTTACAATGTTTCATAGTGAATAATGAGGGAAAGGAAACTAAGAAAATGCAGAATGATGACATCATCGCAACCTAGGTCACCCAGCAAGTCACATGACCAAGCTAAAGGATAGATTTTTAAAGCGTTCCTTTAAAGTATGAATAACAGCACAGTTGCTTGTGCTGTGTAATTTGGCCACCTGAAATACCTGGTTGATCCTGCCAGTTTCTGACCTCCCCCCGGAAACTGACCATGGTTAATCATGGCTGCTGAGCCCTGACACAGTGGTCAGTTTACGTGCCTCCATCATCCGCAGCCCTGCTCTCTGTTCTCTTGTGTCTCCTGTGTTCTCCTCCCCCCTCCCCTCCCTGCCTGTCAGCTACTCTGCATGTGAGCTGCCCCTCTCCTCCCCTTGTAGCACCATTCTGAGCAGTGCACACATTACTTCACACAAGCACTGCCAGCCCCTCTGCTAGTATAACTTGTACGGTAGTATATACTACATGCCTTTTTGTAAAATTCTTCTTCTAAATACCTTATTCTTTCTCCCGGATCAGCGTTTATGTGACCAGCACTGTTCTATCTTTCTCCGATGTATATACTACAGAGGAAGGTCACATGACTGCACAGCAGACTTCAGAGGGGGAGAGCGACAGGCGGTCACGTGACTTCCCTCTGTAGTGTATACATTGGAGGAAGAGAGCGACGGGCGGTCACGTGCCCGCTGTTCGAGGAGAAAGAATAAGGTATTTAGAAGAAGAATTTTAGAAGAAGGCATGCAGTATATACTACAGGTTATACTAGCAGTGGGGGCTGGCAGTGCTTTTGTGCACTGCCTTAACAACCCCTTTAATGATAAAAGGTCAAGTTTTTGTGAAAGATGATACTTTAGCTGTCTATTGTGATATACATGCAGACTTGTAGTTACTAAAAGATCCACTTTAGGTAAGTCTGCACAGTTGTAGCAATTTTCTTGAATATTTCATTTCTTACATAAGCTCATTTGTTACTGATATGCTTATAGCTTTCTAGTACATGAGGAAATTGAGCCCTCCAGTAAAGTTTATATGATTTGCAATTCTCATGATGATCCCTGTCCTGTTGGGCCCAGGGCAAATGCCCTTTGATGCCCTTTTATTAAAACAGCTCTGCCTTGATGGTCACTGCTAGCAATACCAATATGAAGATGACCAGAGGTCCCTGCATTTGGCACGGTGTCTGAAGGTGACCTAATTTGTTTCATCGGTGATGGCATGAAATGATATACTATCCCTCTTGTGTTTATTGCTACGTGTATTACTGCTTAAAGTGGCGTTGTCACTAAAATTAAGCTGCCAATAAAATAATGTTTTCCTGTAAAGAAGGCAGTAAGTACTTACCTCTTCTGTCACGCATGCCACTGATCTGCTTACTTCAGAAACTGTCAAGTCAGATGCCCCAAATCCCGGGTTTGTCATGAAGCTGACTGGTTTCCCACAAAACCTGATGCAAATTGCCAGTTCACTTCTGGCGCTTTCTACCCCCAGGAAGCATATGCTGTAAACCAGGGGCGTCAAACTCTATTTATTGCGGGCCACATCAGCATTGTGGTTGCCCTCAAAGGGCTAGTTGGATTTGTAAGACTAGATGGCCAGGGCACCCGACCCCTTACATCACATGACAAACGCCCCCCACCCTCACTTACATCACAATGCACCTCACTTATCTTTTGCTGCTGTCAGGAAGAAGCTGGAGCAGAGCTGGTAAGCAGAAAGTGCAGGGTCTGGTGGAGGACCAGAGGAGGGCTGAGTCAGTTGCTGGAGTTTCCATAATGCTGAAATCAGAGAGGAGGAGGTGCTGCGGCTGCACAGAGAGGCACAAGATCAGTACGAGGAGCTATGTCCTCCTTTCTGCTGCCGACTGCTATGATGGTGTCTCGTGTCCTGATTGGATAGATTGATAGCAGCGCAGCCATTGGCTCCCGCTGCTGTCAATCAAATCCAGTGACGTGGCGCCGGGGGGTGGGGCAGAGTCCTGCATTCTGTGTGAATGGGCACAGATGCAGGATTCGTATGACAGAGTGGGAGCGATAACACCAAATTTAACACACCTGCTCCCCATTCACACCTGGGACCTTGTAACACTAACGAGTCACATGACACTGGGGAGGTAAAATTGCTAATCTTTCTGAAAATCACATAGATTCAGTCAGCGCTACCTGTACCTTCCCTTTTTTTTCACATGTATAGGTTGCTAATCGGCACCATTATTAGTTTAAAAGAAAAAAATCGACAAACATATACCATAGTTTGTAGACGCTATGACGTTCGCGTAAACCAATCAATATACACTTATTGAGATTTTTTTTTTTTTTACCAAAAACATGTAGCAGAATACATATTGTCCTCAATTTATGAAGAAATTTGATTTTGTTACTGTTTTTTATTAGATATGTTTTATAGCAGAAAGCAATCAGAGATTATGGGGCCACACAGTATATAATCACACAGTATACACAGACATGTTTCTATTGGCTGAGAAGGTACTGGAGAGATGGGGCAGCTATAATCTCAGGATTTTTAGACCAAAAGGATGTCGGTAAGGGACATTTCAGAGACAGATGTAAAAAAAAAACACATATTTTTACATACTGTCCCTGGTTTTACTGAGGTTGGCAACCCTTATGGGGCCCCCTAGTGGCCTGGGGCCTTCAGGCAGTGCCCGAGTGACCAAATGGTCAGTCCGCCCCTGCATACCACCAAAAAAAGAAAGCTCTATTTGTGGGAAACAAAATTACATACATTTTACTTAAGTACAGTGTTGAATGATTCACTGCACCATAAGAATGATCATAGCGGCTGTTCTGCCGCTTGATCATTCTTACGGGTGGCGGGAGGGGACGTCCCCCCTCACGTCACCCTCCAGTGCTTCTACCGACTCACCATCGGTGAGTCGGACGCAGGATCCGCCGGCCCCCAGATGTTCATCATAGAGATTTCCGACGGACCAGATGGTCGCCAGAATCTCTATGATCGTTCGGAGGCCAGGCACGATGTTATGACCTTCACGCCCGGCCTCTGCATTCAAAAACCGGCACCGCCTCGGCTGGGAAGCCGTGATCGTTTTTTATTTTATTTTTATTTTAGGCTTCCCAGCCTAGAGGTGAGATGTGGGGTCTTATTGACCCCATATCTCACTGTAAATAGGTCCGATCATGCCATATTCCTATTACAAGGGATGTTTACATTCCTTGTAAAAGGAATAAAAGTAATCAAATTTATTTTTTATTTTTTTAAAGTGTCAAACTAAAAAAATAAGTAAGTAAAATTAACAATACATTTTTTTGTCCCTGTCCCTGTGAGCTCATACGCAGAAGCGAACGCATACGTAAGTCCCGCCCACATATGAAAATGGTGTTTCCAACCACACATGTGAAGTATCGTCGCAAACGTTAGAGCGAGAGCAATAATTCTACCCCTAGTACTCCTCTGTAACTCAAAACATGTAACCAGTAAAAAAATTTAAGACGTTGCCTATGGGGATTTTTAAATACCAAAGTTTGACGTCATTCCACAAGCGTGTGTAATTTTGAAGCGTGACATGTTGGGTATCTATTTACTCGGTGTATCTTCATCTTTCACATTATGCAAAAAAAATTGGGCTAACTTAACTGTTTTGTTTTTTTTAAAAAGCATTTTCTGAAAAAAAGTGTTTAAAAAATTGCTGCGCAAATACCGTGCAAGATAAAAAGTTGCAACGACTGCCATTGTATTCTCTAGGGTCTTTGCTAAAAAACATATATAATGTTTGGGGGTTCTATGTAATTTTCTAGCAAAAAAATATGAATTTTACATGTAGAGAAATGTCAGAATTGGCCCGGGTGTGAAGTGGTTAAAAACTTTTGTTGATGTTTTGCCTTCACAGTGATCTACCGCCATGATGCTGACATCTGGGCCCGTTTTGTGCCATCTTTTCCTTTTGGCCGGATCGGCTTGGCCAGAACAGAGAACCCTATGAAAAGTGTCACTTTTCAGCCGTTGCTATCTTTCAGCTGCCTGCTGGCTTGGGAGTAAATAGGGAAATTGCTGCAGCTTTCATCCCCGACCTGCTTGTGCCTCGTCGTCTACCATTTTATTAGGTTTGACAGCAGACGTGTGCATGGCGCGTTGCGAGAGGGGGTGTCATAAATAATTGGGGTGACCTCTCTTCTCAAGGCATGCTAATAAACTCGGCAAATTGGGATCTTATCTGGTGTGTGCACTGATGAGGTGTGACAGGCAGCTTAAAAGCATTCACAAATCAGGACAAATTGGCGGGAATTTAGCTTCGTGTGATCAGGACGGATGTGATATTCTCTGACTTGACAGCTAATGGTGTTTGCTGTACAGTCACATCTTGGCACCACGATCATGTGCCCAATGGAGCTTCAGAATACCAACCCATCGTGCTGCCAGCCTGGTCCCTGTAACTGTATAACTGCTGGCAAAGAATTATATGCGTGTTGCAGCTGCTTTGAAAGTCACTGCATTAAGACGTCTTTCACACCGCGCCGCCTAGGGCATCAGCGGTAAAGTGGCGATATTTTTTGTGTCGCTTTACCGTAGTTTTAGCGGCGCTATTCGGCCACTAGCAGGGCGGTTTTAGCCCATTTTGCCAGCGGTATCGCAGCGCTGTCCCATTGATTTCAATGGGGAGCAGTAGTGGAGGAACGGTAAGTTCCTTCACCACTCAAAAGAAGCTGCTGGCGGGACTTTTTGTGACGCCCTGCCAGCGCACCACTCCAGTGTGAAAGCCCGAGGGCTTTCACACTGGAGTGAATGGAGCCGCTTTTTTCAGGCGCTATTTTTAGCACTGTAGCACCTTAAAAACGCTGGCAGTGTGAAAGGAGTCTAACTGCAGTGTAACCACATAGAGATTGTTGGATTGGTTATAAAATATGACACCAGGATTACATAAAATGGCTGTAGCCATACTAGTGCACTTGTAGAAAAACAGTTGCATACTTGGCGACAGCTTTCTGTGATAACATAGAGGGACACTGTAAGCACAGTGGATTAGTGGCTAGCACTTATGCCTTGCAGCACTGGGACTCTTGATTTAAATTTAGGCCTTGACACTATCTCTATGAAGTTTGCACGCATTACCTTATTATGCATGCCGGTCCAAAACCTGTGCAAATAGGAAGAGTTGATGAAAGACCATACGACCTACCTTGTAAAAAAAAAGAAAAAAAAAAAAAACCTCACCAAAACAATCCTATGGAAAAGCCTCTCAAGCGTACTAGACTTGGTACCAACAGATCTGGCCCATAGAATGGCTGATAGTTGGGTGTGACCGAACAGATATTGCACACATACAGGCAAAGGAAAGAACTGATATGCAAAAATGATTGGTGATAAAGTTTAGCCTGCACAGTGCCCCTGAGGAAGTCAGTCAGTGAAATGCAGTAGTAGTGCTGGAGCTAGCATTTATTATTTTTACTTTGTTTTAAAGCGGTAGTAAACCGCTTTTTTTGGTTAGTTTATTTTAAAGAGAAGCATGTTTTTTTTTTTTTTTTTCCAGAGTCACACTTACCTAGATGGATGCAGCCTCGATCTGAAGCTGCATTTATCCTCCCCGCCGGCTCTAACACTGAGAACCAAGCGATCAAACACCATTGATCGCTTGGTTCTCACAGCTCACTGAGCAGAGAGCTGCAGACTGTCAGTCCCCACTCTCTGCTCTGCCCCCTCTTCACTCATTGGAGTGCCGGGCTGGTGTCAGGGGCGGGCAGCCCAAGCTCTCAGTGGCTCTCTGAGAGGCTGGACCAGGTGCTGGTGTGGGCATTTGGGCGAATCCCGATGTCATTGTCACGATCTTGCCTGAGGCTGGACCGGCTCTGTGATGTCAGCCGACAGCGCGTTTCAGCCTGATGTCTGCTGAAAATGAGTCACAGGAGTGCAGTTCGTTCACATTCCCAGAAGTATAGCCAAACAAGCTTTGGCTGTACTTCTCCTTTAAATCTTGCAAGGCAATGCCATAATGTGCTAGTATACATTGCATACTAGCACATTATGTAAAACTTACCTTAAAACAAAGCCCTCTAGCATTGCACTGTCACTGCTGAAGGTGCTTCCATCTTCATCCGGTCTTCCTTTATATGCTAATTGGATGAGGGTTTCTCCGCATCCAATTCACATACCAGGAGAGTGTGACCGCCTCTCAATAGAGCCAGTTCACACAGCTCCGGGGCGGCCATGATCTGCATTGAAGAAAGGACCTGTGTGTCTTCTGGTCCAATTGAGGTGTGAAATCAGGCAAAATTTCGGACCTGAATCAGTGAACATGCACTGGACCCCCAGCTTTGAACAGAGCCTAAAGGAATGGCACGTTATGGCAGAGCCCATGCACCGGTGATGTCACCGGCTGCATCAAAAGTAAACATCTCCTAAACGTTCCCCGTTTAGGAGATTTTTACTGTACCTATAGGTAAGCCTTACTATAGGCTTACCTATAGGTAAAAGTCATGAATGAGAGTTAACTTCCACTTTAAACAAACCAGAGTTATGCTATGTTGGTTTTATTTTTGTTTTAAACGCCATGATTGTATATCAAGTTCTTGTCTGATATACTGGAGAAGAGGTGGAAAGTCCCAGGTGAATGAAGTTGTAATCTTTCGGCCTGTGCTGGTGTAGAGCTCAGGGGTGGTCAAAGACCTTGGAGGAGGAAAAACAGTTGCTGTTGCTACTGGTAATGACTTGGAGAACCTTTGATCAGGAGGCGGTAATGCATTTACAGACCTTCAGAAATGCGTGTCTGGTGTTTCTGGGGACTGCCGAATTTGGTGGGTATACGCTGTATGTTTGTAATTGAAAACATGACTGTTGGAATACTATGAGTTAACCCAGCAGTGGGTGGATGAGCTGCAGCTGGATGTCAATATATATATATATATATATATATATATATATATATATATATATATATATATATATATATATAATGTGAGCATGGTATTGATATTTGTGTACTGATCTGCTATGAACCCAGAAGTGCTTTTTGTCCACCACTACTTTACTTTTACGCAATTCAAAATAACAAATGCATTATTTCAAGGTTGAACAAAAGGTTCAGTGTAGTATAACACTTCAGGTAGTTTAGTTGAATAGTGCTTTTTATATATATATATATATATATATATATATATATATATATATATATATACACACATCAGCCACAAAAGAACATGAGGAGAAAAGAGGTTCCATAAAAAAAATCCCTCTACATTCAGTTGGGAGTTATGGAAGTTATATAGAGCACATGGTATGTATTTTGTATGCAATAACTTGTTTTCTTTAGCAGATAATTTCGAGCACTCTTCATTAGGTCAAGGCAGTATTCGCTACTCTGACCTGATGAAGTGACTGTGCATCTCTCAAAAGCTTCTCTTGAAAATTAAAGCTTTATAGAGAAATAATATAAAGACAGATTTGCTGTATTTGTGCTTTTAAAATGATACTATTTTGTCAATTATATAACTGATCTAAAGAATTTTATTTGCCTGGCAATCATCTTTTTGCCTTTGTATATGTTACCAAAAGGAACTAATAATTTAGGCCCCTTGCACATGGGGTTGTCCAGCTGTAATGCATCTCTCTCTGCATGCTCGTTCACCCGGAAGGGCAGATTCAGCATCCAGCCCCAATGCTAGCAGCCTGTCAAAGTCTATGGCCGACTGTGGCAGGACAAGATTGGACACTGTACCAAGTGGTACTGGTATTTAGGGCCCTGTGCATTCATGGATGCACAGCAGCTGGTTGGTAGACATGTGCGATATACGTTTCGTTACAAATCGAAATTCTGACAAAATTTTTGTTATGCGGAAAGTGTGTTGTATCCAAATCACAATAGTAACGAACTTTAACGAATTTTAAATAAATTATAAACAAACAAATTATCCAAATTTGAAAAATGAATTCAAATTCAGAAATAAATTTGAACTTAAAAGTGAATTTGAAAATTATTTGGAATTTGAATTTGAAATTGTAACATATTGCAATAAATACACTAAGGTATAAAAGTGAAATAAGATGATGATTCTTACTTAGGCTGCTTTATAGAATAGAACAGAATAAATCAGAGCAAAACATTTAGAACAGCATAGAATAGAATAGAAAATAAAGGAAGAGTATAAAATAGAAAAGAAAAACATAGAAAGAAAAAAATAGAGTAGAATAAAACAGAATAGAATATAAATTAATAGAAGAGCACAGAATAGAATGCAAAATAAATGAGTAGAATAAAATAAAACAGAATATAATAGAAAATAAAAGAATATAATGAAAAAAATAGAATAGAGCAAATATAGCCATCTTTCGAAATTCAAATTCCAAATAAATTTGAAAAAAATGAATATATGAAACGAATCCGAATATACCAATAAAATTCCGAAAACAAACCATTTTAACATTAGGAATATGACAAAATTAAAATATTAACTTAACAAACGAATCCGAAATGAAACAAAGCAAATGTTTTCGTCGTGCACATCTCTACTAGATGGCTTTGTGTGCAAGGGGCCTTAGGGGTCTATTTTTTTAAACAGAGAATGTGGCTTTCACCAAACCTTCTCTGCAGGTGAATCTTCCAGGTCCCTGTGTTTTAAATAATGTATTCATCACCAGTGATTATTTGGTAAAATTCACATTTACTGCTTTATATATATATTCTACTTAAAGCGGGAGTAAACCCGCTGACGTTTTTTTTTTCCTGACCTGCAAGGGAAAAGTCATAATGAGCTCGTATGTACTGCATACTAGCTCATTATAAAATACTTACCTTAGAAGGAGGCCCCGACATCTCGCCCGATCCACGGCGAGGGAGCTGACATGTTCTGGGTATCGCAGCTCCGGCGCTGTGAGTGGCCGGAGCCACGATATCGTCATTCCCGTGCATGCTGCTGGACTTTCAGCTGAGAATCCCCTGTGCGCATGCGCCGCTGCAGGTTTAGGAGATATTTTTTTTACCTACAGGTAAGCCTTATTATAGGCTTACCTATAGATAAAAGTTATAAAAAAGACTATACAACCGCTTTAAAGTGCATGCCTAGCCAAAACTTTCTTAGTATTGGGAAACGTAGGGAAGAGTTAAAACTGTTGTCGTGTTTTCCGATTTCAGGGGCTCAAGTAGAGATTTTACCAGACAACCGGTAGTTACCTACTTTCAGGCATGCTGTCTCTGTTTGAAACTTTGAATGAAGCCATATGGAGGGGAGGGAGAAGTCACTGTTGTAACTCATTCCCTTCTGTGTATAAATCTCAGTTTAAGCTTTTAGGCTTTAAGAGTAACTCCACTTTTGTTGAGGAAAATCTCCTCTGGGTGATTAAATTGATTGTAAACCTATGCTTAAAAGTACACTTTAAATAAAAAAAACATGTTTTTAAAGTGGAAGTTTAAAATAAAATAAATAAAAATAAATTAAAATATAAATACTATAAATTAAAATTGAATTGAAAATAAAGAAATATGATCTGAAAAAATGAAGATGCATACATGGAGAAATGTTTAAAAAGAGGATATCATACAAAAAGGGGAATCAATATACATCGAAACCTATGAAACAAAAAATGGTGACCAGAAAGTGGCAGTCTCATCCGTTACAAAAAACGTCCCACAGAAGAATCTATATCCCTTTGCAGTCTTGCTTGTGAAGACATAATTGATCTTAAAAAGTTCTCAGGTCACCTGGTGTCATTTAGAACTATAATGCCCCATACACACGGTCGGATTTTCCGCCGGAAAATGTTAGATGGGAGCTTTTTGTCGGAAATTCCGACCATGTGTAGGCTCTATCGGACATTTTCCATCGGAATTTCTGTCACACAAAATTTGAGATCGGGATCTCAAATTTTCCGACAACAAAATCCGTTGTCGGAAATTCTAATCGTGTGTACACAATTCTGAGGCACAAAGTTCCACACTGGCTATTGAACCTCATTTTATTCGGCTCAACGTACATGTTGTACATCACAGCGTTCTTGAAGCTTGGAATTTCCAACAAGATTTGTGTGACCATGTGTATGCAAGACAAGTTTGAGCCAACATCCGTTGCAAAAAGTGCATGGATTTTGTTGTCGGAATGTCCGATCAATATCCGATCATGTGTACGGGGCATAACAGTTTCAACAGGATTTTCTAAGGGGGTTTTATCTATAAATGTATTTTGTACATATTTTTGATATCTGATGAGCCTTACACTTTCTGGGTCCAATAAAGTTTATTGAACATGTGCTTTTTAGTATGGTCTAAA
Source organism: Lithobates pipiens (assembly GCF_037356315.1). Classification (NCBI taxonomy): domain Eukaryota; kingdom Metazoa; phylum Chordata; class Amphibia; order Anura; family Ranidae; genus Lithobates; species Lithobates pipiens. The sequence goes on along the minus strand of NW_027507903.1, from coordinate 496,602,298 downwards.
TTTAATGTATATCGGTCCCTCTATATGGGGGAAATCCTTTTTTTTTTTTTTTTTTTTTAGACATATCTCTGTGAGCTTAATAAAAGTGCATTTTATTATTTTTTCAGATCTCTACTTAAAAATTTATTTTGAAAAATCTAGAGTAGTTCTTGACAAAAGAGGTTTTCCCTTAGACATATATGAGGATCCCTGTCACTCGTTTTTAGATTACCAAAAAATGACTGATAGTTTTAACCTCTATCTCAAAAAAAGAAAAAAGAAAAATTTGGCTAAACGTTAATTTTATATAAAGTAAGAAAATATACTCCAAGATATTTCCTTTAATCAGATAGCATGTTAGCTCTAGAACTGCAGAGATAGGGTTATACTTGTACTTTCTGATACACGAGACACATGAGGCCCATTGCTTCACATCCACTTAGCCGGAGGAGTAGGGCAGCCAGGTTAACATCATCGTACGTTTTGACAACTTCTAACAACTGATCAAAGTTGAGAACTCCTTGGAGCTAATAAAAGTCTTGTTTTCGTGGGTTATCCGTTGAAGCTTTCCTATTAGAGAACTTTATTTTGGTGTCTGTAGGGGAAATAGTTTAATCATTAGCGCATGTTTTAGCTGGATAATTTGGAGCAGGACTGAGCGCTTTGCCCAGCGCGGAGCATTGAGATATCTTCATAGAGGCAATTATTCTCAGAATATATTATCTGTCCTCTAAATTATTTTTGAGAAATTCTTGCAGCTTGCGATGTCACTACCTAATGCCAATTTAAGCAGCATGCGCAGTGCCTGGCTTTCTTTGTCTGGTTGCTACAAAAAAAGCTATTCAAGACATAGCCTTCATTCTGCTCTAATTAGTTTTATATCTCCTTTTGGTGGCAAAAATGCTTGCAAGGGTTTATATCCTTTTGTTAAAAGAAAAAGAAATGATGGCTGTTGAAAAGAAACTGTCAAATGCAGGGGATGAAAAAAGAAAAGGGATCCTTGACAGTTGGAAGCCTGCCTGATAGGTGGTCCCTAGAACCCTCCTTTTGTTAAAAGATGCAGCAGTAGGGGCTATTGCACTGTTGGCTATGCTGCATTTGGCGATGGGACTCAGAACATCACTTAAAGGGGTTCTAAAGGCTGACAATTTTTTTTTACCTTAATGCATTTGTAACATTAAGATAAGAAAGCTTCTGAGTGCGACCCCCCCCCCCCCCCCACACACACACACACACTTTTATACCTACCTGAACCCAATCTTGATCCAAGAGAGCAGCAGTTCTTTCCGCTCTCTTCCTCCTCATAGGCTCAGAGACAGCAGAGGGAGCCATTGGCTTCTGTTGCTGTCAATCGCATCTATTAAGGAGGGGGGTGCTGTGCCCTGTTTGTCAAAGGAATGATCAAACCCACACAATTGGGCAATAGCAAGCAGCTAAAAGAGGAGGATCGGGCTGCTCTGTGCAAAGCCTTTGCACAGAGCACATAAGAATGACATTGTTTGTTATTAAAAAAAAATATGGGTTAAAAACGCTTTAAATATAATAGAGGCCCAAACTACTTTGTTCAATTTAGGATTACGAAATGGATACAAACCCTGTAATTTTTGTGTTTGTTCAAAAGTTTTCCATTTACTTCCTGTGCGGTATATATGACAGGAAGTAAGAGCAAATCTCTACAAAGCTCAGTAAATCTCTGCTTAGATAATTGTCAGCAGAAAAGATATCCCCATTGGATTTCCCCCCTATTTCTTACCTTGTAGCGATTCAAAGTCTTATATTTTCCTTCAGTTGTTTTGTTTTACTATTAGAGAACGTTTAAGTGTTGACTTGTGTCTACTGCAAGGCAATACTCAACTTCAGTCTTGGAGTAGATAGCCCACTCTTTCATGGTAAGAGGGGTAATTGTTCAAGCTTAAAGATGAAAACAATATCAGTAATTATATTTAGGAGACCAAAAGGGGGCAAATAAGAATTTTTTTTCTGGTATTTACATACACTTCAAGGGTGAATTTATAAAAATTTTCACACAAAATTCAACATTTTTACCCATAATTCACACATTTTGCTAATTGATTCCAATTTTCAGAAATGTGAAAATAATGTGTGTAAACTTTTATAAATAGACATTTAAGATACAAGGTCAATGTTTGTAAGAGCTTAAAGGAGAAGTACAGCCAAAGCTCGATGGCTGTACTTCTCCAGTGGATCACAGGAGTGCAGATCGTTCGGCTGACGTCACAGAGCTGGTCCAGGTTCGGGCAATATTGCGACAATATGGTTGGCATCCGCCAACATGCCTGGACCGGCACACAGCTCAGCCTCTTAGTGAGCCACTGAGAGCCTAAGCCAGAAGATCCCAGCACTCCAGTGAGCTTGGAGAAGAGGGGGAGTGCAGAGCAGAGAGCGGTGACTGATAGTCACCAGCTCTCTGCTCACGGAGCTGTGAGAACCAAACGATTGGCGGTGTTTGATCGCTCGGACCGATTCTGCATCCACCTCTCTTTTAGGGATTGATTGTATCAATATGGTATTATAGCAATGAAAGTAAAACTTAGTAACGGGACTTGAAAAAACTAAATACTAGCTCTACAATGCAGTTTATGCACAGAAAGTGGCATATTTGTTGAAAAATGTTGTCATCACTGACTCTGGTAGGAAGTGACCTGGTATCATCTTTAACATTCTCCTTTATTATTTTTGTATTTGATCGTAGTGCAAGATCTCCTTTTGCCCCCCAGGCTAACACTGTCTCACCTCTCTTCTGCAGGAGTTTACCATGCTGGCGGAACAAGGGGCGATGCTTCCGGCTTAGGAACCACCCTGAGGTTTTAGGATAGCCCAATTCTGAGAGAATGCTGGGATTCTGCAGGGGGAGAAGAAAGTTCCTGGCTGCCTCTCTCACTCTTCTTTTTGTTCCAGCCATCACCTGGATTTACCTCTTCACTGGAAACTTTGGCGGTGAGTAACAAATTAAAGTGGATATCTGGGCAAAAAAAAAAAAAAAGATAAATGCACATTCTGTATGTTTTATCCCTTTACAAATACTGCAAGTGGCAAAAAATGTTCCTAACTTCATGTTTATAATGTCTGCTAGACTGCAAATCTCTGCCTACCTCTCACCCCTCTTTGTTCACACATTACATTCTTTCCCATCTACAGACTGCTGCTACCTTGATTTGCAAGGGCCTACCTGCATAATGTGTGTAGAGGGAAAGGTATATTAGGGGATTTAGTTCTGGGGGTGTACCTACATCAGTGGGCACTCCCAACCTCCCAACTTTTCGAGATGGGAACGAGGGACACCTATTGGCAAGAGTTTGTTGGCATAGGACACACACCCTGCCATGCCGCCTTAAAGGAGAATTATACAAAAAAAAAAAAAAACGAAACCAGAAGTACTTTTCTTTTACCACTACTATTTCTTTATATTGCCTTTTGAAATGAACAAATGCAGCAATTTTCGAAATTGGCGTAAAGGTTTAGCACTGGGAAACACGTGTTGAAAGATAAAATAGGGCATTTCATGTACAACTAGATGAGACCAAAATGAGGGACAAATAAGGAGGACAGAGGGACATTGTTTCAAATTAGGGACAGTCCCTCAAAATCAGGGACAGTTGGGAGCTATGGGCACTGACCTCCCAGAAGCTGGCCGAGCAAAAATGCTGTAGGCCTATTGGTATTGTCACAGGAATTAATAAAAGTTGTTTTCTGCTAGGTAAAAAATAAATAAATTGGACAGTGGTGGGGTTTGGGGTAGATTTTAGTAACGACTGCACATATCTCTTAATCTTTGATGCTACGCTATCCTAAAAGAGATTTAATGGATTTTAGAAGGTCAGAACTTTTTTTTTGCAAGGTGGGTATCAGTTGACGGTAAAACTGTAGAAGGAAAATGGTTTAGTGTGCCACTCTAACTAACTCTTGTTAACTAAATGTTGTTTTTTGTAGTCTAGTTGTATAATAAAGGGTAGTAGTTGCAGTGAACCCTCTTTTTTTAACATGAAAAGTTTAATCAGCTGGGGCCACAGTCAGTCCAATGCAATCTTTGTTTTTTCATAAAGTGTATCTTTAGCCAAAAGCTATTCTTTAGTTTAGATCTGTGGATTTTTTTTTACGGTCTGTGTCCTGTTGGGGAGGTATCCCATCACTCTCTGTCCTTAAGGCACAGGAAATCTCTAAACAGTGAGGGTAATTCTCCTATTTGTCACTGGAATGAGTGTCCCCTGATGGAAGAGTTTCCCTTACTTCCTGTTTACGTGAAACTGTATTGTGTATCTTCTATCACTTTCTGTCTCAGTTACAATGCTCACTAGAATACATTAAGAAGGTTCAACTCCTCAAAGGGGATGCAGCAATACCCAGCAGATTATAGCACTTCTACATTTAAAACAAAACATTTTAATGGAGATACACAGAATTACATAGGGCATGTGTAGTACATCCTGATCGACTGCCCCGCTGCCACTCCCCTCCTTGCACTTGCTGGCAATTGCCAACTGTTATAAAGACAGCCAGGATTTGCGCTGTAAATACAGCAGCTGTGGAAGCTGTTGTCAAAATAAAACAGTGTTTGTAAACCTTGTGCATACTGGAAATAGAGTGATACAAAGTAACAGCATTATTTTTGTATCTACTGTGTTTCATTTATCTGCATATGAAAGGGGCATGCTTTATTCTGCTACAATGTCAGTTAAAGCAACCCGACAAGTAAAAAAAAAACAACAATTTTTTTAATTTTTTTAAAAATATGTTCTTATTTAACCCTAATTGACCCTAATTAACCCATTCTTCTTCCTTTCCCCTTAACTATTACTTTCCTGTTGATGTTTATTTGATTTATTTGTTCAAATTGTTTGTGTTGCACTAAAGAAAAAGTGCTAAATTTAAAAAAGAAATGTAGAAATTGCATTGGTCCATAAGGGGTGTACAGGTATGAGAGCTGAAATGGTTAATCAGTAAGCATAAATAGCTTAGCAGTTTTAAAATGGACTTGAGGACACAGTCAGCGCCAGAGGGAGCCAGTTGAAGCCCTCAGTCATTAATACAAAGAAATGACATGTTCTGTGATCGGATGACATGTACAATATTTTCTTCCATTAGCTGAGGTCAGAGGTCATCGAAAAAAAGGATTATTTCATTTAGGTCACTCATAATACAGGGTCAAGAGGTGTGCTTTCTAGACAGTACTCCTGGAGCCTCAACATTTATATCGTCCTTATAGATCTCGATAAATGTAGAGCCTGCCTTATGAAATATTTATGGACCATGATGCTTATGGCGAGCCCAGAAGAACCAAAAAAGCCATTTGGCTGAGCCACTTTACAGTATAGCATCAGTTTGTGAAAACAGACAGGATTCTTTGATCACTTCTTCTTTATAACTCAAAAGTGATGAGAGTATGTTAAATATGACATTATTGACACTGTGCCCGTTGATTCTTACATGTTGTTCAGGTAGTTCTCCACGCCTTTAAGGTTGCCTACCCCTGTTGTAGAGTTTAGTAGCTTTACAATTATGCACAAATAAATACATAGCAATATAATTTTTACAAAAAGTCCCACCTCTTATCATTAAATACCTCTCCTCCAGCAATCACACTGCCGCATTGTAACTATGTAGCATGTTACATGTTGAAAGGCTGCAGGAGGTGCTGACTTGTGTCATCTCTAAGCCAATGTCTCAGTTAAGGAAGTAGATGGTGACCTGGATGATGACTGAACAAAGATGGTGCTATATATCTGGAGATAAAAAAAAAGCAGATTTAGGTAATGTTTGAAATATATTGTGTTATACCTACACAATCCGTAGGATGCAAATGACATGAGAAACCATGAAAAGCAGGGCTTTTAAATAGGGTTGCACCGATACTAGTGTCGGTATCGGTGGTGATAACAAGTTTTTGCACAAGTATCGGTACTCGTGCAAATTCACAGATACCTGAAACCGATACTTTCAGGCTCAGTTCTTTGAGCTGTCAGTGGGTCTCCCCAGTCGACAGCTGAAGTGTTAAAGAAGTTCGGTAATTGGAGCTGTCAAAAAAAAAAAAAAGAAGCCAGCAATGTTTATTAACAACACTAAAATAAAAAGAAACATTGCTTCTTTTTGTATCTTTCTGTTTCTTCATCTGCAGATCAAAGGAATGAACAATTGTTCCTCTGTTTTACCCCTTGTTAACTAGTGTCGGTATCGGTGGTGATACCAAATTTTTGCACAAGTATCGGAACTCGTGCAAATTCACCGATACCTGAAACCGATACTTTCAGGCTCAGTTCTTTGAGCTGTCAGTGGGTCTCCCCAGTCGACAGCTGAAGTGTTAAAGAAGTTCGGTAATTGGAGCTGTCAAAAAAAAAAAAAAAGAAGCCAGCAATGTTTATTAACAACACTAAAATAAAAAGAAACATTGCTTCTTTTTGTATCTTTCTGTTTCTTCATCTGCAGATCAAAGGGATGAACAAATGTTCCTCTGTTTTACCCCTTATTAACTCTTAATGTACTCTAATCAGCGTTAATTAACTCCCTTTTCTCCTCCATTTATTATTTTCCTGCATTTTTTTTTGTTCACGTCTATTTTATAAACGATGAACAATTAAAACTTTTTTTTGTTTGCTTTGTTAGTGAATATTTTTACACATATATATTAACATATATTTACACATTTCACATTGAAAAAGCGCAAAAAAAAAATGTATTTCATTTGTAAATAACTTTTCAATGCTTTATACTATTGCTGACAGCTGAAGTGAAAACAAAACAGTTGCGGTAGGTATCGGTAATTGGTATCGGCGAGTACTAAAAAAAATAAAAAAGAAAGTATCGGTACTCGTATTCATTAAAAAAAATGGTATCGGTGCACCCTACTTTTAAATGTTTAAAATTGAGGTGTTTTTTTTAAATACAGTTGTAATTTAACTCAACCCTTTTCCCCTATCTATTCTACTTTCTCATGTCAAATGCAGTTGCTGTAGTAATCCAATATGAGCTGTGGTATTTGCGCTTTTAGTTAAGGTGGTATTATGTACTCCTTGAAAAATTAAATGAATAAATGTAGCTGCATACGCTTTGTAACCATTACTTCCTGTCTCCAGTTTGATAGCATTACTAGCCTATGAAAGTTTCCTCTGTTGAGTTTGAGCCTATAAGATGTCACCTTTGTCTTTAGCGATTCCCTGGTGCTATTACAACGTGCTTTGCATGTGGGATGCATGTGCTGTAGGGGCTGCTAGCACTGTGTCTGACCAGTGCATGTGCAGTAGGGGGTCACTGCCTTTTTACACTCTGGCCCTGTGCCTGGCTAGTGCATGTGTGGGAATGAACCAATGACACTGTATAGTCAATATGCATAGTGAAAATCTGATTATTTTTTTTTTTAACCAATTGCTTCCCTGCCCATAGTCAAATGAAGTCTGCAGGAGGGATCTCCCATCCTGGGTGGGCGTTAAATGATGTCCTCGGCTTCCCGGCCTTCTAGGGGGTGTGCACTCAGGAGCTGATGCCAGTAACAGAGCAGGGATGTGGATCTGTGTGTGTAAACACACAGATCCATGTCCTGTCGGGAAGAGACAAATCATGTGCTCCCAGTACAGAGGAACACCGATTGGTCTCCTCCCCTTGTGAGTCCCCTCACCCTACAGTTAGAATCACTCCATAAGTAACACATTTAACCCCTTGATCTCCCCCTAGTGTTAACCCCTTCCCCGCCAGTGACATTTATACAGTAATCAGTGCATTTTTATAGCACTGATCACTGTATAACTGGGAATGGTCCCAAAATAGTGTCAAAAGTGTCCGATGTGTCCGCCGCAATGTCACAGTGATGATAAAAATTGCAGATCGCCAGCATTACTAGTAAAAAAAATAATAAAAATGCCATAAATCTATCCCCTATTTTGTAGACACTATAACTTTTGCTCAAACCAATCAATATACGCTTATTGTAATTTTTTTACCAAAAATATGTAGAAGAATACATATGGGCCTAAACTGAGGAAAATGTAATCATTTTTATCAATTGGGATATTTATTATAGCAAAAAGTAAAAAAAAAAAATTTTTTTTTTCAAACTTCTCACTCTTCATTTGTTTATAGCGCAATAAATAGAAACAGCAGAGGTGATCAAATACCACCAAAAGAAAGCTCTATTTGTGGGGAAAATTTAAAAAAAATAAGTATTTGGTACAGTGTTCCATGACTACGCAATTGTCATTCAAAGTGCGACAGTGCTGAAAAATGAAAATTGGCCTGGGCAAGTAGGGGGTGAAAATGCATTGAAGTGGTTGAGCACAGTACTATGAATGTGCCGCTCGTGGCACAGCGCCAGTGACCCCCTACTGCATATGCTCTGGACAAACACAGTGGCTCTTGCAGCTTTCATTCTATTTGGGTGGAGATAAAGGGCAGTTTTACTATTAACGTTAAATAACTTCAGGAATGCTAAATGTAATGTACAAGGTAAAAGCATGGATAAGTGAACCTCTTGGTGGTAGTTGCACTTTTCTCCTTGCAATGATCTTCTTCATAAAAGTTTTAGGAACATTTCTGATCCTCTGTGCTTGGTTCTGTAGCCAGAATTAAACACCCAGTAAAAAAAAGACAAGTTAGATACGACATGTTTAGCAAGCAGGTAGGTGGAAGGTGTCCCCAGCAAATACTCGTTCATATGACAAGCAACAGAAATTTTCAAGTAAAAGGCTTCGGCAGGATTCTGAGCAGGGAAATTGATTCTCTTCTTTGATCCTATTATCTGAAACTTGCAGTCTATTTTATATTGTCTCCATCTCCCTCCTCTCCCACGAGATCGATCCCCATCTTCCGTTCCTTCCCAGGACATGCACTGGGCTCACATCCGGAAGAGAAATCAGAAAGATGTTTTGCAGATAAAAGCATGGACTAGGACAGGAGTGGAGAGGTGGGAGGAATAATTACGGCCATAGAAGCTCAACCTTATCGTCGTCTAACTTGTTTTGATATCCAACATCCACATTCATTCAGTAATAAGATGAAGAAAATCCTTTTACAGCACATTGTAAGAACTAGCAAACAAGAGATATGTTCATAGACCTTGCTTTCTTTTATGTCTTGTGACATTCAAAATCTAGAAAAGAAAGGCTTATAATTCACTTAAAGCAATTCCTATCACTAGGAGAAAATCTTAATAAGGTGCACCATGTATTTGGGTGTATCAGATAACGTGTCCCCCAATTAGCTCTGTGACTCTACCCACTGGCCATTACATTACTACAGGACATACATTAGGTGGGTAAAGAACAGGTCAGCATACACAGATTTAAGAGTCAGGGCAAAAAAAAAAAAAAACACATTCAGTAGAGTAAGAGCACAACGGCGACTCATTCTGGAGGTCATAAAAGAACCCAGAACAACATCTAAAGAACTGCAGGCCTCACTTGCCTCAGGTAAGATCAGTGTTCATGATTCAACAATAAGAAAGAGACTGGGCAAAAATGGCATCCATGGGAGAGTTCCAAGGTCAAAGCCGCTTCTGAGCAAAAAGAACACAAAGGCTCATCTCACATTTAATTTAGAAACCATCTTGGTTATCCCCAAGACTTTTAAGCAAATATTCTGTGGACTGATGAGACAAAAACTTTTTGGAAGGTGTGCGTCCTGTTACATCTGGCATAAAACGAATACAGCATTTCATTACAAGAATATCATGCCAACAGTCAGACATGGCGGTGTTAGCGTGATGGTCTGAGGCTGCTTTGCAGCTTCAGGACCTGGACGACTTACCATAATTGATGGAACCATGAATTCTGAGCTCTACTAGAAAATCCTAAAGGAGAATACATCAGTTTGTGACCTCAACTCAAGTGCACTTGGGTTATGCAGCAGGACAATGATCTGAAACACAACAGCAAGTTCACCTCCAAATGGTTCAAACAAAGCAAAATTTAGATTTCGGAGTAGCCTAGTCAAAGTCTGGACTTAAATCTAATTGAAATGCTGTATCATCACCTTACACAGGCTGTTCATGCTGGAAAACCCTCCAATGTGGCTGAATTAAAACAATTCTACAAACAAGAGTGGGCCAAATCAGAAAGGGAGCAAATACTTTTTCACAGCATTGTGTGTGTATATATAAATTGTTTTAAAATAACAAGCTTATACTTTTTACCTGCTCTGTAAACAAAAAGTCTCTAAACTGCTCTTTTGCTGTCCCCGCCAGCACTTTAGGCTCCTCCTCTTATCACTTCACCTGTATAGAAAGCTACTTCCTATGGTAGCGCACCTGTGAGCTTGCACCTGAGCCAGGTTGTGTGTGTCTATTCACACACACAGAGTGGCTCGGCTCCACCCCCTGTCCCTCCTAACAGGATTTCATTTATCTCTGAGCCTGTGAGAGGGGAGAGAGAGAAAACCAGCGCTGCTGCAAACAAGCACAGCATTGGATTGATACAGGACTCAGATAAGTATTTAGATGGTTGGGTGGGGTGAACAACTAGTGGAACTTAATGCAGGTAATGCAGTAAGGTAAAAAAAAAAAAAAACTTCTGCCATTAGAACCACTTTCAGTATAGCAAAAAAGCACACAATGTTTTACATGTAAAAAGGAGGGCAGTGCGCTCATATCTACACAACATATGGGTAAAAGTTGTTGCCAAGAAAGCACTTGGTGTGGTGCGGTACTGAAGTTGGTTCAAAAAGACGAGTTGGACTTCCAGTGCACCCCATAGATATTTGTGCAGGACACTCAAGTTCCTCCATACCAAACTGTTTAAACTATGTATTTATGGTGCTAACTTTGTATACAGGGGAACAGTGCTGCTGGAACAGAACTGGGCATTCACAATACTGCTGTCACGCGGTTGGAAGTACATAATTGTCTATTATGTCTTTTTATTCTATAGCATTAATGGTACTTTTCACTGAAAACACCCAAACTCAATACTTTTGAGGGGTGTCCACATACTTTTGACTACATAGTGTATGTGAATATCTATATCTATCTATCTATATATATATATATATATATATATATATATATATATATATATATATATATATATATATATATATATATATATAATGGGCACACACAATGTCTATGAAATAATAAAAAGAGCACATGAACTGCTGTATTGCAGCCCTGGAAACTGGTCAGATGTGATTGAGGCCTACTGGATGGCTCAGTGGGCAGTAATTATTATTATATACATTATATGTAGAATACTTTGTAACTGTGCATTATCTGCTGCTTCTAAGAGTAACAGGAAAGCATCAGTCAGAATGGGGGTGAAACGCGTTAATTATCATCTTCTTGTACAGCTACGGCATCAACCTCTAATCCGACATGTCCTTGAGCAGGCACAGCCAAGGTAGGGCGACACCCACTGCCATTTTCTTGTGCCCTGCTGTCATCTCAAAAGTGGTTAGTGAAACGTTCAATTAAAGCTCTGCTTAGATGTGGGTTTTAATGGGTAGAAGTACCATAATTTTAAGAAACTTATCAAAGGGAAACTCACTTTCCATGCAAAAATGACTGTTTAGGCCATTAAGCATGTAAACAAAATGTTATGACTGTGGATGGTTTATAATGGATATTTAAGTATGTTATTTGAAGGCACTGAATTTGCCAAGTGAGATTAATTTGACAAGTATGGGTTTTTAACGGGATTGATTTATTTCACCATAAAAGACGGAGCAGGAAGTGATATCACAACATAGAAAAGTATGATTTTAGTGTAACATTTTCATAATCTATGTTCTGCTGGGTTAAAAGCACATTCTGCTAAACATACAAATTAAAGTGTATGTCCAGGCAAAAGCTAATTATTTATTTGTAGTTTTGAATGGAGTGGGCAATGTTTAGAACCTATATTGGGCTTTTACTTCTATTTGGGACTCCCTCGCCTTTCACACTGAGGAGCTTTACAGGTGCTTTAGTGCTAAAAAAAAAATAAAGCACACAAAAAGCTCCTGAAAACTGCTTTCCATTAATATCAATGGATGCTTTCAGACTGGGGCGGTGGTGAAAAATGTCCTACAAGCAGCATCTTTGGAGCATGTTTTGAGCACTTAAAAAAGCGCCTCAAAAACGCCCCTCTCCATTGCAATGAATGGAAAGCACCTGAAAAGTGCACAAAAAGTGCTTCAAAAGCACTGCAAAATGGTTCTTTTGAGTCACATGACCTTTAAAAAAAAAACACACAGCTAACGCCTCTAAAGTGCTTGAAAAGTGCTGCAAACGCACCAAACATTCTATGGGCAGTTTTCAAGCACCTCAGTGTGAAAGGGATCTCACTGTTCTGATTAGTTAGTTGCAATTGCTACTTTTGGTAGAAAGGGGGAAGGGAAAAATTAAATGAATACTTTTTGGGGTCTATTCATGTGGTATTTAACTAATGAACGTGCAATTTACAAAAAAACTAACGTTAAATACAGCATGGTTTTATTAAAATTTTTGGGGTATTTAACGTGTGTCTTTACATGTTATTTTATCACAGACGGGCTGCAGTGGGAACGGAAACATTTAGCAGTGGTATTCTTACCACACCTAAATGTGACAGTTCAGCTCAGAGTTGCTGTTTGTTAAAGTGGAAGTAAACCCGCACCTTTTTTTTTTTAAACTTGCAAGGCAAAGGCATAATGAGCTAGTATGCAGCGCATACTAGCTCATTATGAAATACTCACCTTAGAACGAGATGCCAGTATCTCACCCAATCCACGCTGAGGGAGCTGACATGTTGCCTTGGCGTGTCTTCTGGGTATTGTGGCTCCGGAGCCGATATATGTCACTCCCACGCAGGGAGTATTTTTCCCGGCAAGGTCTGGCAGTTCTGCTGGACCTTCAGTCGGGCCTTAACAGCACATGTGCCACTTGAAGTCAGCGGCTGCATGAAAAGTAAATATCTCCCAAACCGTGCAGGTTTAGGAGATATTAATTTTACCTATAGGTAAGCCTGTACCTGTAGGTAAAAGTTCAAAAAAAGACTATACAACCACTTTAAGGACATCCACCAGCGTCCTAACAACCTTGACTCATCTAAACAATAGAAGAGCGGGCATTAAAAAAATTAAGAAAAAAACAAAACAGTGTGGTATAACCTCCAATCAATGTCGTGTATGCATTTTAAGGGGAACCTCATGCCAAAAATAAAAAAACGAATTGGTGCAAACAAGGTTCCCCCCCAAAATCCATACCAGACCCTTATCTGAGAAGGCAGCCATGTTGATGAGGACAAGAGCCTCTTCCCCACAATCCTTGCTTGGTAGTTTTGGGGTAATGCGGGGGACTGATCAGAATTTGGAAGGGGCCACCAGATCCTGCCCCCCCATGAATGAGTGGGGGTACATACTACTCATTCACTAAAGTAAAAAAAAAACAGGAGCTAGTTTTTGACAAGTCCTTTATTTAAGAAACAAACAAAATACATTTTTTTTAATGTCCCCAAAGTAAATCCACCTCAATAATGATGAAATTCGGCCGGCAACCTGCACAAAATTTAAAAAAAGATCTGCACCCGACTCATGGCTCCTGCTGAATGACAGCTTTATTTTCCACCCACTGCTCGACCCCCCTCCCCCTTCCTGGCTTGCGGAGCTGCATGCTCAGATAAGGGTCTGGTATAGATTTTGGGGAACCTCACGCCAATTTTTTTTGAGGGTGCGAGGTTCCCCCTTAAAACCATGGATGGGGGAGGGACCTCACTCTTTTTTTTGTTTTCTACTTTTTTAATGCGGGCTCTTCTTTTGTTTACATTCTGCTATCTGCAGACAATCCTGCTGACAGCAGAAGAATCATGGTTAAGGAGCCAGTGCCCGCTCCTTAACAATCAGCTAGTTCATTGAATACTGTGTGGCTAGACCATCCCTTATTTAAAGAGGCACTGCAGTCTGCTCACATAATTTGTAATAAAAACATCTTTGCCATTATGAAGCTTCCCTCCAACCACTTTGTATATTATTTTATATATATTTTGATTCTGTACTTACCAAATAAACTGCAGAAATCTCCCTCCACTAAGTCTGGCTGCATCCATTTTAACTGTGGGCAGCTGAAGCTGCTGCCTGTTCACTTCCTGGATTTACACAGACACACACAGAGGCACACCTTCATCTCTGCAGCCCTGCAGCTCTCATTGGCCCTCTTATGACTCATCCCCCTCCCTTCCTGGCAAACTCTCAGGAGAGTGAGAATGAGAGCTGTGCATGATGTCCTAGGCCTAGGCTAATGGCAAGACAAGAAACAGGAAGTGGGCTGTATAAGGTATTTACTGGCAGAGAAAAAATGTTTTACAATCCAAAGTTAAAACAATTAGGGCAGAAGATTTAATAGATGGAAAATTGAAAAAATGACTGAAGGTCAGCTTTAACTGATGTTTTTTGATCACTTGTTTGTATTTGTGAATTGACTTTTAGACAGGTTTCTGCTGTATTTACTGAGTGCGGGGTGTGGAGAGCTCTGAATATACTTGCATGACACTCCACCCATCAAATTGACATAAATGTTGCTCCTCGTCCTCCTCTTGTGGAAAACCAGATCAAAGCAACCATTGATTCATCAATAGAGTGCACTCTGAAGAAGGAGCATGGCCCTGAAACATGTTAGTTTAGATGCTCCATTATCATTATAGAGAATTCTCCCTTTTTCCGTGGATGATTTGTAGTGCCTCTCTCCAAATTTCAGCCAATGTCCTTGCAGAACCTTTCATCTGATCTTTTCCTGCCAAGTGACAGTTGCTGAAGCAACAGTTGCTGCTACCTGGTTTCCCACTGGAGGAGGTTTCTCCTAGTTTTAAGCCCTGATCCAAGTTATTGATAAGTAAATTTTTTGTATTAAAATAGGTTTATTCTGCACTATCCAGTGCTCTCTGCTTTCCTCTTCTTTAACGTGTTGCGTTATTTGGCTTTTGAAGACATGCAGAGCTTGTAGCAATAAGCAGTTTCTGTCTTTCTATATGTGAAGTGTGGTGAATTTGTTGATTTTTCCTGGTAACACGAAGGGTCCTAAGCTGGTCTACAGTTACCTACAGTGTCTAATCCCACTGTAGGTAGCAGTAAAACCCTTAGGGCCGGTTCACACAGCGAGGTGATGCGAGGCGACACGGCTCGCCTCGCCTCGCTCCCGCAAGTCGCCCCCGTTCTGTACAATGGAACCGTTCTGAGAGGAGCGACTCGAGTCGCTCCGACTCAGAAAAAAGGTTCCTGTACTACTTCTGGGCGACTTCGGGGGCGACTTGCATTGACTTCTATACAGAAGTCCTCTGCAAGTCGCCGCTGAGGTCCCCGCAGGTCGCGGCGAGGCAAGTCGGAGACGCCTCGCCGCGCCTCGCTGTGTGAACCGGCCCTTAGGTTTAAGACTTTCTATGTCCCTCCCTGGACAAGAAAGAAACTTTTTTTTAAAAAATGTGTTGAAATGTTTTTGTGCTGACTAGCAGGTAAGTGTGGTGAGGTAATTTTTTGCATTGTACTGGTCTGTGAACTGGTCTACCGATGTTTACCTTAAGGCCACATTCACACCTAAGCACTCTGTAAGGCACAGGTAGAAACAAGCAAACAAACATGGCAAAACATATGACACGCTTGTGGCACTGATATTTCATAATGGTACCCCAAACACGGAGAGCAGTCCATTGCATGTCTGTCTCACTACAAATGCGCAATGCAAAACGTGCTTTACTCAGTTCCGAAAAGGGTACATAAGCTATGGTGGCACACTTGTTTGTAGTGAAGCCCATTCAAGTGAATGTGCTACCTGATGATGTTGCATGACAAATGCCATAGAAAAAAGCGGGAAAACGTGGCATGTCGCAAAGGTTTGAATGCAGCCTAAAATTAAAGTACTGGTAGTTCCCATTCTTTTATTGCCATTTGTGTTATTCTTATGTTGCTCATTGTTTGCCAAACCAGCAACTGGAACAAGTTTTTTGTATGTTCCTTCAGCAAAAGACTGTGCTCTCAAGACAAAATAACATGTAATCCAGATCTTTGTCTAGCAGTATTCACCCCTGATGAAGGGGGTCCTCTATACTCTGAAACGCATTGGATTATTAATGCTACTGCTCTTAAAACTACTTCTGTACTTCTGGTGCTGTTTTTACTGGATGCATTGTCCTTTGAACATATAAATAAGGTCACCTATTTATGGCCACATTTGTGTTGCATCATTTAATATATACCCATTACCCCATAAAGAAAGAAAGCAAAACCTTGATGCACGTACATGATTTTATTATTGAAAAATGTGACCCTAAAACATCTCCGATATCAAAAGTCACCTCATAGTAGCAACCCACCAAGTATTAAAATATGACACATCTGTCACGTCACGCTCTATCATTGTACTGCCACATTTAGTCTTGTTACTGTTGCATAATATGACATTATCAGAGACTATCCAGATAACACATCCCCTACACTTCAGGGTATATAATGTTAGATAATGTAATTGCAAGCTATCCTATGAATTTTCCCCATAGCATGGGTTAGACCTCAACCCATAGAAGACTTTCAACTCTAGCATGGAGGTAGTCATATTAAGCAACCAGCTACATCGAGAGCCTCCGTCAGGCTGGATGATTTGTGGTGCATTTGTTTAAGGCACTCAAGCCACAAACCTAGCGGGAGGTGTAAAGCTGAGAAATTAGCTAGGGATATTCCTTGAGAAAGTCATAGTATGCAATGCACTGCCTGAATGTGGAATATAGTATTTTATCTGACATTTATGTAATTTGTTTAATAGGTTGTATGTTGCTATGTGGTGATTTTTTTTTATATTGTGATATTGTGATTGTTTTTAGGGTTGTGTTTTGCAATAATGTCTCATAAGTGCACCAGTCTTCCTTTCTTTATGTAGAACTGGATAACCAGTTTCCTAGAATTCCCTTTTAGTGACCTTTTTAGGTGGTCATTTGAAAATATGTTCCAGTTATCTTCCTAAGTACGAATGCTATCTGGTGCCAAGTAATATCAATATGGTAGTTGCAGGCATAGGAAATGCAAGGGTCTATTGCTCTAAATCAGCATTTTTCAACCAGGGTTTTTTTCATGCGAGAAACCGAGGAAGAAGAGAAACATTGGAATACTAGTCATTACCCGTGTGAAAATGTGTGTTTGCTTTGGAAGAATGAATCATCTCTAACGTTGGGTGGCCTATGTGTTGCTGCATTATGAAAAACTATTTCTTTCGTTTTATTTAAATTTTAGAACGGGGTGTCTCGAGACTGCGCAGGGTTTCTAAACGGTGCCTTAACTGAAAAAAGGTTGATAAACACTGCTCTAAATTATGCAGTTATTGTACAAGAGCAATCTAAATCATTTATAAAGTGGAAAATGGCTAACAAATTCCACTTGCTAAGCACAATTCCTTTGGCCACATTGGTCTCTTGAGTGCTTCATGCCATTTACATTTTTTAAATGTCAGGTACAGTATATTAATTTTGTATATACTTATTTTATTATGTATAGAACTCATGATATATAGTTTTTTTTTTTAGTTTTTTTTTAAGCTGGTATAATATATTTACCATTTACAGCCAGTGGGTAGCATGCTGGAGGTTTTTTAATTTTTAGAATAGCCTTTGTAATTTGATTTTCTCTCTTTCAGGTCAATTACAACAAATACAGCAGAATAGTCAAAAATGAGACACTGAATTGTAAGATCACTGTCTCATGTTTAGGGATAGTGTCATTACATGGCAGCTTCTTATTTTTTCCAGACAAAAATAAAAATATTAGAAATATATCTAGAAGTGTAGCACTGCAGTCAAAAGAAACATCATAAACCTAGAATATGAAATGTAAGTTCTCTTTATGTCTGTATAGAGAATCCCTGTCCTCTATTTCGCCATGACCCAGAGAGATGCCTGTACAGGTTGTCCATTTCTCATCTTCAGAACTGGAGTGCTGAGCTATATATGTTGAAAGCAGACATAGTGCAGGTTGTTTGTAATCCGCGGTGTCCTGGGGATGGAATTGTGCAGAAATAAATGCACAGAAATCGCACTCTGCGGGGGGCCCCATTCCCTGTCCTGTAGTGATCCTGTAAGTAGTGGTAGCAGAGAGGGGTTTTATCTTGTGCTACCCTGTGCTGGGGGGACACGGATTCCCCTTTTAATATTCATCGCCTACACAAGAAAAGTGCAGAATATGTGGAGCAAATGAAAAAAAAAATATTGAATTTTATTTATTTCAGTATAAATAAATTCTTGTATTCAATGTTCTTTTTTCCTTTCCTTCTCTCCTTCAGTCCCTTTATTCTATTTATCCTTCTTTCCTTTTATCCCACTCCCTTTTTCTCCTTTCCTTCCCATTATTCAATTTATCCTTCCTTCCCTTTATCTCCCTTCATCTTCCTTCCTTCCCTCCTTTATCTTCCTTCCTTCCTTCCTTCCTTCCTTCCTTCCTTCCTTCCTTCCTTCCTTCCTTCTTCCCTCCCTCCCTCCCTCCCTCCCTTCCTTCCCTTTATCTCCCTTTATCTTCCTTCCTTCCCTCCTTTATCTTCCTTCCTTCCTTCCTTCCTTCCTTCCTTCCTTCCTTCCTTCCTCCCTCCCTCCCTTCCTTCCTTCCTTCCTTCCTCCCTCCCTCCCTCCCTCCCTTGCTTCCTTCCTTCCTTCCTCCTTTCCTTCCTTCCCTTCATCTTCCTTCCTTCCCTCCTTTATCTTCCTTCCTCCCTCCCTCCCTCCCTTCCTTCATTCCTTCCTTCCTTCCTTCCTCCCTCCCTCCCTCCCTCCCTCCCTCCCTTCCTTCCTTCCCTTTATCTCCCTTAATCTTCCTTCTTTCCCTCCTTTATCTTCCTTCCTTCCTCCTTCCTTCCTTCCTTCCTTCCTTCCTTCCTTCCTTCCTTCCTCCTTCCCTCCCTTCCTTCCTTCCCTTTATCTCCCTTAATCTTCCTTCTTTCCCTCCTTTATCTTCCTTCCTTCCTCCTTCCTTCCTTCCTTCCTTCCTCCCTCCCTCCCTCCCTCCCTCCCTCCCTCCCTCCCTCCCTCCCTCCCTTCCTTCCTTCCCTTTATCTCCCTTCATCTTCCTTCCTTCCCTCCTTTATCTTCCTTCCTCCCTCCCTCCCTCCCTCCCTTCCTTCCTTCCTTCCTTCATCCCTCCCTTCCTTCCTTCCCTTTATCTCCCTTAATCTTCCTTCCTTCCCTCCTTTATCTTCCTTCCTCCCTCCCTCCCTCCCTTCCTTCCTTCCTTCCTTCCTTCCTCCCTTCCTTCCCTTTATCTCCCTTCATCTTCCTTCCTTCCTTCCTTCCTTTATCTTCCTTCCTCTCTCCCTCCCTTCCTTCCTTCCTTCCTTCCTCTCTCCCTCCCTTCCTTCCTTCCCTTTATCTCCCTTAATCTTCCTTCCTTCCCTCCTTTATCTTCCTTCCTCCCTCCCTCCCTCCCTTCCTTCCTCCCTCCCTCCCTCCCTTCCTCCCTCCCTTCCTTCCTTCCTTCCTTCCCTCCTTTATCTTTCTTCCCCCCACCTTTCCTTCCTTCCACCTCTCTTTGTTTCCTGTGTCCCTTCTTTCCTTTTCCTCCCCTTGACTGCATTTCTGACCTTTGTGAAAAATATCGTTGTTTTTTTTTTACAATGTAACAGTTCTAATTTTCTGTAAACAAGGAAAATAAAAGGTCAGTAGCTATTCTGATAGAGGTATTAGTATTATCATTTCTGTTAGTATTTTTTGGTATGCACAGAACCAACATATTCTGCAGCTTTCTACACAGTGAGGACATTCAGGACCTAGAACAATATATACAGTATATACAAATACATTAGGAGTCAGAATTCTGCTCAAAAAAACTTCTAGCCTAAAAAAAAAGAAAAAAAAGACAGATGTCAGAAGGTATTGGGACTTGGCAGCAGGGCCAGAACAAGGGGTGGTAGGGAGGGGTGGCTGCCTTGGGTGCAGTGGTTTATTGGGAGTGCCTTGTTTTTGTTACAAGGCTGATAGGAGTAGTGACAGTGGCATTGATTTTGACAAACAAGTGACTGTTGGGCATGAGCGGGGGAAAGGGGTGCAGTTTAGAATCTTTGCCCTGGGTGCTGGATGATCATGTCCTGGCACTGCATGGCAAAAAGTGTATAATAGTGATGGACTGAATTAGGAGAGGCCTGTGAATGGGCAGACCGGTGTGGCTGTCATTTGCCACCTAAACATTAATGGAGGTGTTCACATACTTTCTGGGCTTTATAAATTGGACTGGAGGCAGCAAAAGTACCAACATTGCTGTAATTTTGCCTGTGCCATGTCACCAGCTTAAAGCCGTTAGATGTGGGGAAATACCCGTTCTGTCCTCAGAGGATGCATGCTTGTTCCCGATCAGTGGCAAAGAAAGTTCTAAGAGCCGGGTCACACTAGAACACGGTGCGGAACATTTACTGCCTTTGCAATAGGCTGTGAATGCCAGTGTATTTGGTGCAACAAGTTTTTTTTTAAAGTGCATGCACTACTTTCTCTGCGTTCCACTGCAATTTCAACCCATTGAAATTAATGGGCTACATGATCGCACAACACAAGAACACGCTCGAATTGCATTGGAACGTGGCATGTGTTCCTCTGCGAACCTGGTGTGAACTAGCCCTTAAGCCAGAGACAGCCAGCCAACTGGTATTTTTGGAGGAAGGTAAGAAATGGCATCTGAAATTATAAAAAGGGAGAGCATCTCCTTTAGCATCACTTTATTTATAAACTACTCACAAAAGTGGTGAGATGACAAGCATATAGCCTTCTATCACATTCCATGGATGGGACCTCCTCAATTCGCCACCATTAGCATGATCATCGGAAGTACACCTTCAGGAATTTATAGTGGATACTTGCCACTGACGCATTTCGTATCATAGTTTATTACATGGCAATCAACTTTTTTAACAGACCAAGCTGTCCAGCAAAAGAGACAAACCATTTACCACTGACAGGGGTGCCTACAATAGCCAGCTTTTATACTCTTATGAGAAACTATTATTCAACAAGGAAAAAACTATTTCTGTAACTGCTTAAAGGAGAAGTGAAAAACTTACAGAATATAGGATTCCTGATGATCCAGCCTTCTTCTTCCTACATGTTTCAAACATTCCTGCTAAAATACTGTAGTTTCCGGCCTATAAGACAAACTTTTACACTTAAAAAAAATCACCAAAAAAATCAGGTGTCGTCTTATACACTGGGTATAAAATGCCGCCTGCTGGATGTCAGCTCGCCGCATGCCCGCTGGATGTGCGGTAATATTGTATGTAGCTTTGGCTACATACAGTATACACCGCTGAGCCAATCACAGGAAAAGAGATGTATTTTATTAATGAATACAGAGCCTGCTCGGATTGGAGTAACAACCTCTGCCAATCTGAGCAGGCTACATACAGTAGTCTGCTCGGATTGGCTTTGAGAGTCAGAAAGGCGCAGGCTGATGATGTTACAGCCTCTGCCAATCCGAGCAGGCTTTGTATTCATTAATAGAATACATCGCTCGCCGTGATCGGCTCAGTACAGTATGGCTCCAGCTCCAGCAAGAAGAAAGAAATATGAAGCCTCGGAAGGGGGGTCGCCTTATACGGTGAGTATAGCTTTCACTGTAAAATTAGGGGGTCGTCTTATGTGCCCGGTCGCCTTATACAACGGAAAATACGGTATAGAAAAAATCCATTGTGTGACACTTATTAAATGCCGCCAAGTCCTGTATCCCTCTTCACTGGAAACAACTACAACTAACCATTGCGAGTTGGATTCACAGGGTAGAAGACATAAACAAGATGGAGGACTTGATACTTACAGCACAGCATAAACGTGAGAAATATTCTAAAACCTAGGGGCTTTCAAATACTTTGTAGAACCACCTTTCACTGCAATTACAGCTGTAAATCTTTTTAGGGAAGTCTCTACCAGTTTTGCACATCTAGAGAGAAATTTTTGTCCATTCTTCTTTGCAAAATAGCTCAAGCTCTGTCAGATTGGAAGGAGAGATCTGTGAAGATGCAGCTTGCGGCACCGCGGTGACATCACGTCTGTTTGATTGCAGTCAGGTTGTGAGAGAACCTATCGATTTCTGCAACGAATGGACTATTAACTGATGTCTTATCCATTTGCCCTCTACTTTGGAACCTTTTAAAGATTGTTTTTAAGTTTGGAACTTTGTAAAAGATTGATTTTAATGAATTAAACAAGATGTACTTCACTATGCGGTCTCTTTCTCCATATATTTGTGCCTGAAAACACCCCAGGAAGGATTGCACCCAGGAGTTGGCATTTGCATCACCCCGCTCACCACACTAAGCATGCTTGACCCGCAGCACAGTGCTGCTTGGGGGTCCATTGGATCTGGTGAGTTCAACCATAAAGAGGGGTGGGGATCCTGTTTACAGCATCGTATGTTTGTTAGTACAGCAGCACTTTTGGAAGGAACTTGAGAAAGGAACTTATCAATTGGAAGGTGCTACATACTTATTTTCACACTATTCTGAACTTGCACTGGTCACGTGCTTAACATCAATATTGTATTTCATAGCACATTAGCACTTGCAGAAGAGACCTGTGAAAGGAACTTTTTCAAAAAGACTATTTATGTTTATTTGCACATTATTTTCAGGTTTTCACTGGTTACATGCTTGATTTTTTTTGGCATTATTGGATGTATTTTTAACTTAATTTTATGCACAGCATTTGCACTTTATTGTATCTTTCCAGGCTTGTCAGGGCTGTGGTATTTATACCCCTTTTTCAGCAATTTCAAGTCTTGCCACAGATTCTCAATTCGATTTAGGTCTGGAGTTTGACTTGGCCATTCTAACACATGAATATGCTTTGATCTAAACCATTGCATTGTAACTCTGGCTGTATGTTTAGGGTTATTGTCCTGCTGGAAAGTGAACCTCCGTCCTAAGAGTCAAGTCTCTTGCAGACTCAAACAGGTTTTCTTCTAAGATTGGCCTGTATTTGGCTCCATCCATCTTCCCATCAACTATGACTAGCTTCCCTGTCTCTGCTGAAGGAAAGCATCCCTACAACATGATGCTACCACCACCATGTTTCATGGTGTGTTCAGGGTGATGTGCAGTGTTAGTTTTATAGCGTTTTGCTTTTAGGCCAAAAGGTTCAATTTTGGTCTCATCTAACCAGACCACCTTCTTCCACATGTTTGCTGTGTCCCCCACATGGCTTCTCGCAAAGTGTAAACAGGACTTCTTATGGCTTTCTTCTTGCCCCTCTTCCATAAAGGCCAGATTTGTGGAGTGGACGACTAATAGTTGTCCTGACAGATTCTCCCACCTGAGCTGTGGATCTCTTCAGCTCCTCCAGAGTTAACATGGGCCTCTTGGCTGCTTGTCTGATTAATGCTCTCCTTGCCCAGCCTGTCAGTTTAGGTAGATGACCATGTCTTGGTAGGCTTTCCATTTTCGGATAATGGATTGAACAGTGCTCTTTGAGATGTTCAAAGCTTGGGATATTTTTTTTATAACTTAACCCTGCTTTAAACTTCTCCACAACTTTATCCCTGACTTGTCTAGGATGTTTCTCGGTCTTCACGATGCTGTTTGTTCACTAGGGTTCTCTAACAAACCTCCAAGGGCTTCACAGATCAGCTGTATTTATACTGATATTAAATTACACACAGGTGTACTCTATTTACTAATTATGTGACTTCTGAAGGCAATTGGTTCCACTAGATTTTAGTTAGGGGTATCAGAGTAAAGGGGGCTGAATACAAATATATGCCGCACTTTTTACATATTTATTTGTAAAAAATATGAAAACTATTTTTCATTTTCCTTACACTTCACAGTTATGCGCCACTTTGTATTGGTCTATCACATAAAATCCCAATGAAATCTATTTACGTTTTTGGTTGTAACATGACAAAATATGGAAAATTTTGCACCACCAAGTGTTGAGCTCTACTGTTCTACTGGGGGCAGATTGAGATTGAAGAACACACCCTCATAGTGGGACATGCAAGTAAAAGCTGCCCATGGCAGATCCCGACCTTGAAGTTGGGATACTTATAGAAACTGGAATGGCTCTGTTATGTCAGCCAGCTTTAGCCCACAGTCAACTGAATCCAAGTCACAGGAGTTAACTCCTGTAACCCACTGGAGAAGTATGGCCAAAAAAGCTTTGGCCTTCTCTTTGAAAAAGTGTTAGCTTGAATTGGGCTTTAAATGTATAACTTACATAAAGTCCATCTAAATCAATTAGTCCATCTTACACTACCCTCTCTACTGGTTGGCAATGCTGTTTTCAAGGCTACATTGCTCATTAATAGATATAGTGAAGAAGTGAATGTAGCCACCTTAAGACAGAAGGTGTTACTGGCTGATCATCATCCAGTGATTAGTAAGCTACCATTTAAATTTTTGTTTTTGGGTTTAGCTGCACTTTAAAGGTGATGCACAAGGCTGTTGCCCTCTCCCTTTTTTTTAATTCAGTACTGTTTGAAGATATCCTTTAGCACTCAAGTGCTGGCAGCGTGCTTGGTTTTTCAACAGAAATTACATATTTTTCACAGCAGAGGTTTTTTTTTAAAGTGGACCTTTCATCTCTTCTACAAATCTGCATAAATAAATCCCCGACATGCTACAATATGCAGAAATAGTGTAATTTTTCAGCTTCAGCTTCTTTAGCAAGGCAGTGTTCGTCTTGGAGGTGTGTTTGTTATCATGTTGGAATACTGCCTTGTGGTACATTCTCCAAAGGGAGAGGGGTAATGCTCTGCTTCAGTATGTCACAGTACATGTTGGCATTCATGGTTCCCTCAGTGCACCCCCAGACCATGCCACTCCCACCACCATGCTTGACTGTAGGCAAGGCACTCTTGTCTTTCTGCTCCTCACCTGGTTGCCGCCACACATGTTTGACACCATCTGAACCAAATACGTTTACCTTGGTCTCATCAGACCACAGGACATGGTTCCAGTAATCCATCTCCTTAGTCTGCTTGTCTTCAGCAAACTGTTGGCAGGCTTTCTCGTCCATCATCTTTAGAAGAGGCTTCCTTCTGGGGCAGCCATGCAGACTAGTTTGATACAGTGTGCGGCATATGGTTTGAGCACTGACAGACTGACCCCCCACCCCTTCAACCTCTGCAGCAATTCTGCCAGTACTCATACGTCTATTTCCCAAAGACAACCTCTGGATATGACTCTGAGCACGTGCACTCAACTTCTTTGGTCAACCATGGTGAGACCTATTCTGAGTGGATCCTGTACTGTTAAACCACTGTATGGTCTTGGCCACCATGCTGCAGCTCAGTTTCAGGGTCTTAGCAATCTTCTTATAGCCTAGCCATCTTTATGTAGAGCCACAATTCTTTTTTTCAGATCCTCAGAGAGTTCTTTGCCATGAGGTGCCATGTTGAACTTCCAGTGACCAGTATGAGAAAGTGAGAGTGATAACACCAAATTTAATACACCTACTCCCCATTCACACCTCAGACCTTGTAACATGACACCGGGGAGGGAAAATGGCTAAGTGGGCCCAATTTCTACATTTTCACTTAGGGGTGTACTTACTTTTGCTACCAGCGGTTTAGACATTGATGGCTGTGTGTTGAGTTATTTTGATGGGACAGCAAATGTACACTGTTATACAAGCTGTACACTCACTAATTTACATTGTAGCAAAGTGTCAATTCTTCAGTGTTATCACATGAAAAGATATAATAAAATACTTACAAAAATGTGAGGGGTGTACTCACTTTTGTGAGATACTGTATGTTACCTAGCATGCGTGAACTTAAAGTAATCGTGAAGTTAATTTATTTATGTATTTTTTAATAACAAACATGTCTTATGCCGCGTACACACGATCAGAATTCTCGTCGGAAAAAGCTCTGATGGTTCTCCCGACGGAATTCCGACGGAATTCGGCTCAAGCTGTCTTGCCTACACATGGTCACACCAAATTCTGATCGTTTAGAACGCAGGGACGTACAACGCGTATGACACGACTAGAAAAAATGAAGTTCAATAGCCAGTAGCCAATAGCTTCTGTCTCGTAGATGAATCTGAGAATGCAGGATTTTTGGTGTGTCGGAATTGCATACACACGATCGCAATTACCGATAGAACATTTTTCCGTCTGAAAAATTGAGAACATGCTATCAATTTTTGGCTGGCGGAAATTCAGACAGCTAAATTCCAATGGAGCATACACGCAGTCGCATTTTCCGATGAAAAGCTCTCATCTGTCTTTTTCCGATTCCGATCGTGTGTACGTGGCATTACTGCTTTTCTGGGCATCCCTGCCAGCAATCTTGAGTAAGCATTAAAGTGTTACTAGACCTAAAAACATTTTTTAACTTAGTGCATTGTTTGCATTAAGGTACAAAAATGTTTCAAGTTTCTCTTTACCCCTTCCCCTTCTCTCTAAACCTAAAAGCATTTTTTACCTTAATGCATTGTTTGCCCCCCCTTCCCCTGTGTGAAGGGGAAGAGAGGGGAGAAGAGATCAGCTCTATGCACAGCTGAATCTATTCTCCCCTCGTTTCCTCTCTGCACAGCATTCAAGCAGCAGCAGGAGCCATTGGCTCTTGCTGCTGTAGATCAAATGCTGTGAAGAGGAAGTGGGGAGTAGGCCTAAGTCCTGCTGTGTAAGTCTATGGAGCCGGCTCCAAAGATACACGGGTCGGAAGCATGTAGACCATGCTTCTCCCCATAGCCAGCGGCTGGCTATAGTAGTACCAAAAAGAAGAGGAGGAGCCAAGATCGCTGCCAGGGACCCCAGAAGAGGAGGATCAGGGACACTCTGTGCAATACCACTGCACAGAGCAGGTAAGTATAACATGTTTGTTATTTTAATTAAAAAATAAATAAATTGACTTTTGTAAACACATTAAGGTAAAAAAAAAACCTTCTTATTGTACAACCACTTTAACATGAAAAAATATTAAATACTAGGTCTTCTATATTATAAGTGATCTTCTTATCTGCCTGTAGTTAAACTTTAAGTACAATTTGTGTTATTGGCACAATATTGTGTATTGGGTTTGAACTCTATTGGCCGCACTTTTTTTTATTATCGAGCACAGTTCCGTAGACACTCTGTACTTGCGGCCTCCCAAGCGTGGCGGGCACTTTCCTGTCTCACCGGCTGACACCGCACATTTATTCACGCTGTGACTCTGCAGCTGGTACACAATCCTACTAGACTGTTATTGGCTCCAACAGATGTTTCCAACTGTATGGAATGAATCTCTCGGAATAGCACAGGCAGCTGAATGAATGGATGGAGAGGACAACATTTCAATACACTCTCCGGATCTCTCTGCGGAAAAGACAGAAATAACTCTCTCTTTTAAGAAGAACTCTGGTCTGAAGGAAAAACAGGGAATATTTTATTCAGCATGGAATCATTTGGAAAATGACAGCTAGTAAAGGTTTAAAGTTACCTTAAAAAGCTAACATTTACTCTAATATAGAGAATGTATTCATATGTTAATTGTGTCTGAGCAGTACCACGAAAAGAGTATCTTTTGTGTGTTACTCCCCTTGAAAAAAAGCAGTGTATTTCCTGTGCTTGGGTTCTCTTGTACCTTGAGCATCATAGCTGTATATTTGCACTGCTGCCTCTGACTGCTGCTCTTTGGAGATTTGGAGTGAGATTTGTTGATGTCAGAACTGTGCTGCTCATTGTTCTTCTTGATGGAGAGGGAGCTGTACCTGAAGATCTGCAGTGCAAGAATCTCCCTGCTTCTGCGTAGATTCTGTGGATCTTTGTTTTCCAAACCTCTCCTGCATCTGCTGCTGCATGATTTTTCCTCCATTAGGCTGGATTCACACCTATGCATTTTTAGTGCTTTTTACATTTTGCAGATTTGCACTACAGTCCATTTAACATGGTTTCCTATGGAACACTTTCTGTAGAGCAAATCTGCAAAATGCAAAAAGCACTAAAACTGCATAGGTGTGAATCCAGCCTTAGTCATCAGATCATTGATAACTATCTGTCTTTTTTTGGGCACAGCTTCCAGGATTCAGGACTTCTTTAAAGTATTCCAGGTATGGATATTGTTACATTGGTCCAGCTTGGTAACTATGCGTATACCATCCTTATGGGATCCCTCCAGCTGAGCGGCTGCCTTCCTACCTACTAAACACAGAAGTTTAGCAGTTGGCTATAAGGCTTGATTCACACCTATGCATTTTTAGTGCTTTTTGCATTTTGCAGATTTGTTCTACAGAACGTGTTCCATACGAAACAATGTTAAATGGGCTGTAGTGTAAATCTGAAAAATGCAAAAAGCAAAAAAAAATGTATAGGTGTGAATCAAGCCTAAGACTTTATTCACACCTATGCAGTTTTATTGCTTTTTGCATTTTGCAGATTTGCACTACAGTCCACATAACATGGTTTCCTATGGAACACGTTCTGTAGTGCAAATCTGCAAAATGCAAAAAGCACAAAAAATGCATAGGTGTGAATCCAGCCCAAGCGTAGTTCAGAGAATGCTCTGCTCTTAGGCCTGATTCACACCTATGCATTTTTAGTGCTATTTGCATTTTGCAGAATTGGTCTACAGTCCAATTAAAAAAGGTTTCACAGGAGGTCTTAAGGCTGATGGATGGGTTCGCGGGCCGAACACTGTCCCTCTCCTTTCACCACTGCCTTCTATTCCAGACCCCCCCCGACACCCCTAAACATTTTATAAGACTAGTGCACTCTATCTGTGTTGCTGTACTGTGGACTATCGCTCTCCACTGGAAATCCCCGTCTATACCTTTAGCACAGGTTCTCACTCGTATTGATCAGGTAATGCTGTCTGAAAAGATCTTTCACACTCTACATGACACTGAACACATCTATGACCTTAAATGGAACCCATGGTTCCTGTTCCGTTTACAGAGATGATCGCACCTTAGGTTTTTCCTTTTTGCTTCTCTTTTCTGTCTGCTTTTTCTCCTCTTTTCCTTTGTTTCTCTCTGCTCTCCCTCCCCCTTCTCCCTGTCATGATCTTTCTTTTATAATTGGGTTATGATGGTCAGCTCGTTTAACTTGTCATTCTCGTTACTATTATGATTGATGGTTGGAATTCAAGACCTATACAGTGTATCTTTTATCTATGGTTGGCCTTGCAGGGCTCTGTCATGTGTTTATTACCTGTGATCACCTGGTCTTCCAACATTTTATGTCAATGTTGAAATATGATGCTTTCTGCTGACTTTGTATTTCTGTTAATAACTTTAATAAAACCTCTTTTGAAAACAAACAAAAAAAAAAAGGTTTCATATGGAACACGTTCTGTAGTGCAAATTTGCAAAGTGCAAAAAGCACGAAAAATGCATAGGTGTGAATCCAGCCTTATTAAACGTAGAGGAGAGTGTAATGGCACTGCCCCACCTCTCCACTTTGTCCAATCAGAGAACTGTTTGCATACATTGAAAGGAAAAAAAAAACAATCTTTAAATGGTGCCCATGACAAGTGGGCGACCTCCAGTGTTCAGAATGCAGCAGGGCACAGCCCCCAGAAGCTAATAGGAGATCACGGTAGTAGATGTGTTTAAAATGATTTCAACTACTCCTACTACGTGCTGTGGAATTAAAATATACGTGTAACAAAAAATTCTGAAACTTAAATAAATGTGACCAGTGATGGTCAATCTTCAAGAAGAATACAAAATGTGTCTATTTCACTGCTGCTACAGTAACTTTAAAATGGTGATTACACGTATGACTATCCAAACAGTTATAATACATATAAAATACCAGAAAAAGTAAACACCCAGTGCCAAGTGGAAGACAACTATTTTTAAAGATAACAACTATGATAGCAGTCTATCAATATCCTAATATGGTGACACCCAAAATCTCCTCCTAAGGCCGCGTACACACGGGCGGACTGTCTGTCCAACTTAGTCCGCTGAAACGTGTTTCAGCGGACAATCCGCTCGTGTGTGGGCTTCAGCGGACTTTTTCAGCGGACAGTCTGGCGGACTAAGTCTTTCGGAATTTCCGTAATACAGTCCATCCAAACTTGGTTTCAGCGGACAGTCCGCTCGTGAGTAGGCAAGTTGGACGGACTAAGTATGGCGCGTGCTCAGAAAGGATTTACACGGCCGAAGGTTGCATTGCAGTGTATTGAACGTCGTATTTCTAGTCCCGTCGTACATGTTGTACACGTCATCGCGCAAGCTTTCAGCGGACTGTCTGTCGGATTGTCTGACGAACTTAGTTGGCCATTCAGTCCGCCCGTGTGTACGCGGCCTAACGCTACGCCAGTTTTTCAGTGCTCCACCACTCCCCAACAAGCAGGAACTCACCACAAATATTCGTCTCTCTTATTAGAGATTCGAAAATTGCACTGTATGCATTCAGATTGTAGCTGGACTGATTCATAGGAGCCCTGATTTCAAGTCTTTTTTTATGCTTTAAAATTCCCACTTTGTCTGTTCAAAAGAAATTCCTGTTTGTTTCCCCAGGTCCTATGATTCCTGACTGATGATCAGTCTGAAATAGTAGGATATGGTGAAACAAACAATTTCTTCTAAACAGATAAAGTGGGGGATTAACGAGTTTACAGCATAAAGAAAGGCTTGAAATCTGGGCTGGGACATATTGGTCAGGCTACAACATCAATATATAAAGAGCAATTTGCCGATTTGTTGTAAGAGAGGTGAATATTTGTGGTGAGTACCGGGGAGCGGTGGAGCACTGCTGTGACGTTTGGGAGGAAATTTGGGGTTTCACCATATTAGGATATTGGTTTTGGATTTGAGAAACTACTATATCATAGTTTTAATGTTTAGAAATTGGCATCTTTCACTTCCGTTGGCACTGGGTGCTTGTTTATTATGGTATTTTACTGTACATGTAATATCACAGAGCTGCTGTTTAGATTGTCACGTTTAGTAGCTGCATTTACCGTAATGATTTCAAACTTCTAGAGGGATATTAGAGGTATGATATATGCATAGTAACATTGGTCCTACCGGGACCAATGTAACTATGAAAAAATATCCATGCCTCAAATCATTATTATTTAACCCCTTCCCGACCAGCCGCCGGCGGGTTGGCTCCCCTTGGCAAAATGTCGTTACTTTACGTCGCTTCGCCTTTTGGTCACTAGGGGGCGTGCGCCACCAATGGGAGTGGCCGAAGGGCGCGATGTTCGCCGGGCACCCGCGATCACTCATGACAGAGCGAGAACCAGGATCTGTGTAAACACACAGATCACAATTTTCTCAGGGGAGAGGAGACAGATCGTGTGTTCATACTATGTATGAACACCGATCTCTGTCTCCTCCTAGTCAGTCCCACTCCCTCCACTGTTAGAACACACACTAGGGAACACAATTAACCCCTTAATTGCCCCCTAGTGTTAACCCCTTCCCTGCCAGTGACATACAGTGATCAGTGCATTTTTATAGCACTGATTGCTGTATAATTTTCACTGGTCCCACAAATGTGTGAAAAGTGTCCGATGTGCCTGCCGAAATATCGCAGTCCCGATAAAAATCGCTGATCATCGCCATTACTGGTAAAAAAAAAATAATAATAATAAAAATGCCATAAATCTATCCCCTATTTTGTAGAGACTATAACTTTTGCACAAACTGATCAATATATGCTTAATGCGATTTTTTTCTTTACCAAAAATATGTAGAAGAATACACATCGGCCTAAACTGAGGAAAACATTTTTTTTTTATTTTTTTTAATTGGGGATATTTATTATAGCAAAAAGTAAAAGATATGGGGGGTTATTTATCAAAGGCAAATACTTTGCACTACAAATGCAAACTACAAGTGCAAAGTGCACTTGAAATTGCACTGGAAGTGCAGTCACTGTAGATCCGAGGGGGACATACAAGAAAAATAAAAAACAGCATTTTAGCTTGCACATGATTAAATGATAAAATCAGCAGAGCTTCCACTCATTTCAGATCTACTCAGATTTACAGCGACTGCACTTCCAAGTTTACGTTCAGTGCAATTTCAAGTGCACTTTGCACTTGTAGTTTACACTTGTAGTGCAAAATGGATTTACCTTTTGTAAATAACCCCCATTGTGTTTTTGGTTTTAAAATTGTCAGTCTTCTTTTGTTTATAATACAAAAAAAAACAAAAAACGCAGAGGTGATCAAATACCACCAAAAGAAAGCTCTATTTGTGGGAAAAAAAGGACGTCAATTTCTTTTAGGTACATCATCGCACGACCGCGCAATTGTCAGTTAAAGTGACGCAGTGTTATATCGCAAAAAATGGCATGGTCATTGAGCAGAAAATATTCCGGGGCTGAAGTGGTTAAGCTTCCTGTTGGGAACAAATAAAAACCCCTTCGCGGACTGTGTTTCTGGGTCCCCCCCCCCCCCACTTCATCATGGTGTTCAGCAACTCTTGAAACCTACCTTCAGCCACTGTTTATTGTATTTTTTTTTTTTTATAGAGTGAGGAAAGGTTACATTCCCTCTCAAGTTTTAATTTCTTACTATGGCATTTATATATATATATATATATATATATATATATATATATATATATATATATACATTATTTTTATTTATTTTTTATTTTTTTTTAGAAGAAATGGTTAAAACACATACCATCTGCATACAGTTTCTATAAAATCTCAATGGAGATACCTTTCTTAATCTTCTTCCAAGTGATCATATGACTGCAAAGCTGGCCCAACAATGGCGCTGAAAGAGTTAACATACACCAGCTGGGCCAGCAGACAAACCTGCCTGTGATTTGTGCTCATCTGATCACTTGGAAGAAGATTAAAAAGAAGTATTCCCATTGAAATGTCTTACATTCTGTATGCAGCAAGTATAAGAGCAGTGGGGAGGGAATGTTTAAAATGTGGATGCATTTATCCTTTCTTTCTGCTTTAAAGTATCACACCAATAATAGTGGAAATAACACAAAAACTTGTTATTTCTCATATAAAATATTTTTTTTCTAATAACTAAAGTTGACCACTTTAGATTCAAAACATTAAAGTGGAAAAAAAAAAAAACAATTAAAACCTACACTTTAAAAAGCCTCTGTCTCAAAAGAAGCCCACACAAGCTTGTCTATGGAAAATCGCATCTATTTTCTTTATTGTAAGGGAAGTGTAGCTTTTTTCCCTTCCTTTTTAACTTTGACTATTTCTTCTACACATATTGGTGTGATACCTTCATTTTTTTTACTGGTTTATTTTATAGGCAGTGTATCTTCCAGTCGATAGAAATTGTATAATATGTATTTCAATACAAGTTTTCCATTCTGTCCATGGGCCCCCTTGGGGAGATTTTAATAGATAAAAAACATTACCCAGTCAATGGACCTACCACCCACTGAAGAGGTAAGTGTTTAGCCTTTTCTGATAAAACATGCAGCGCTTGGAATGCTTTACAAAAGAAACAGGGTCACTTTAAAGTTGTAAATCCTACCTGGATGTGTTTTTTCATACAATACTTTTTTATCCTTTTTTTTTTATTATTTCAGTGCTGCTTATATCATGCAACTCGAAGGCCCCTTTTTTGCTCACTGTGGGATCTCTCCATTGATCCCTACTAAGAAGTCAGATGACAGGTATGTTTCCACTCCACTGTGAAGAGCGGACATGGACACAGTCCCGTACTCCTCTATGGGGCAATTGTATGGAAACGGACTGACTGTCCCTTTCCATCCCATGCCATCATATCCGATCTGGCAGAAGGATGCAAAATGGGACCACCATCTGTCTGTTTTTGATGGCCAGGATTGGATTGGATTGGATTGAGGCCGTTGTCAGCGGACATGTGTTTTCTGACATCTGCTGCTCCGTAGAGGAGACTGGAGGGTCTGATCAGGTCTGCTTGAAAAACTCTCAGGGGGACTTTAACAGACCATGGGAAAGAGGCCTTATTCAGCTACTTCCTGTCTACATGCGCTTGCTCCAGCATCAGCTGTACATCATTACTTTGGGTTCTTTATAGTAACTGTGCAATGCATGTCAGCACAGTCGCTTGTAGTCTCCATCAAGGGTGCAAGTGACAGAGCGACAATTCAAGAGCATGTCTGGCAAATAGTCATCACCCCATAACAAGAAGTACCTGAATAGGGGCCTTCTTGAAAAATTCTAAAAACAACAAAATAGGAGCAGGAGGGGAGGAGCAGGTACCCGCGATCGGAAGCAGAAGTTCTCCCTCCCTACGTTTTCTGGGACACATGACAGGTCCTAGAAGACTTTGGGACCAGTCACACGCACGCGCAGTGGGCACCCAATTGTGAAGCCGCAAGCTGTCACGGCGGTGCCGGTGTCTCTACTATGGGCACCCAGCTAAGGGGGGACACGGTAAGAACACAGGGCGGGTGAGTGCACCGCTGGATCGTGGAACAAGTGAGTGGCTGTTTATTAAAAGTCAGAAGCTACACTTTTTGTAGCTGCTGACTTTTAATAAACAAAAATATGACTGGAACTCCATTTTACGGCTAACTGAGCTTATCTGCAGTCAGGAAGCAGGGATGCTAATCACTTCCCTAACACACAAATCAGACTAGAGGGAGCTTTTACAAATCTCCACAATAATCAAAATATGAAGCAGTGAGTTCAAACGTGAAGGTCACATCAAAATATGAATATTACAAAAAACACTCTAACTGGCCATTAAGAAAATAGTTCAACTTGGGAGACTTTTTGGGTCGGCAGTTTCATGGCCTCCCTTTTGCCCTAACCATTGAAGGAAATAATACAAGAGGACGCCTTCTGCTTCCTGGCTCATTGTCAGTCACTACCGCTCTTCTACCTTTTAGCTTCTGCAGTGGGACAAGTGGATGAATTCCCTACAGACCCAATTATATCCTCTCTATTAAAACTGAACTCACATTGGAAACATTTGACACATTGCAGTATTCATGTGAAGGCATTGTGCTCTATTTATTGAACAGGAGATGCTCTACACACTTCCTTCCACCTCTCTCAACGCCTCCGCACCACCTCTAAACTTAAACTCTCAACAACTTCTATTCAAGCAGTCATAACAGAAACTGCCTGGGTGTATAATATTTTCCTTTTAATTACAAATAGTACTCATTTTTATGAGTACCACCATATCATGTCCTTGATGTGTCCTAACTAGTGTTGCACCATATCCAAGCCGGTAACTATGTATCACAACCCCACCTCTGACAAATGCCAGACGATTTTATTCTATCAAAACCTCCTACATCTTCTAGTAGGGCCAGAAACATGCAGCTTCCAGGGATAGATTGACTTAATATAGGAGGCAAAGGATCGGTGAAATAGCCATAACAATTAAAAAGATGTGGTCTGGCAAAAGAAGTGGAGAAAAAGTAAATAAAAAACATTTTTAAAAGTGAAAATATAGAAAACATTTGTGAAAACGAAGCAAACTGACTTAATGACATCTTGATTATAGTCTCCATAAATTTTCTATAGGATTAAGGTCTGGAGACTGGCTAGGCCACTCCATGACCTTAATGTGCTTCTTCTTGAGCCACTTTTTTGTTGCCTTGACAGTATGTTTTGAGTCATTGTCATGCTGGAAGACCCATCCACGAGCCATCTTCAGGTTCTCATCCAAGATTTTACAATACACGGCCCCTTCCATTGGCCCTTCAGTGCAGCAAAGTACTTTTAGCAGAGAAATAGCCCCAAAAACATAATGTTTCCACCTCCGTGCTTGACTGTATGGATGGTGTTTTTAGGGTCTAACTCAGCTTTTTTCTTCCTCCAAACACGGCAAGTCGAGTTAATGCCAAAGACCTAAATTTTGGTTTCAACTGACCACAGAATTTTCTCCCAATCCTTCTCTGAATCATTTAGATGTTAATTGGCAAACTTCAGACTGGGCCTTATTGAGTTGGGGGACCTTGCGGGTGCTGCAGAATTTTAATCCATGGCGGTGTATTGTGTTACCAATGGTTTGTTTGGTGGCTGTGGTCCCAACTGCCTTGAGATCATTCACAAGCTCCTTGTGTAGTTCTGGTCTGATCCCTCACGTTTCTCATCATCATCCTTACCCCATGAGGCGAAATCTTGCATGGAGTTGCAGACTGAGCTTGATTGATGATTATTTTATAGTTCTTGCATTTGCAAATAATCACTTAAACAGTTGTCTCCTTCTCACCAAGCTTCATGCTGATGGTCTTGTAGCCCATTCCAGGCTTGTGCAGGTCTACAGTATTTTCCCTGATGTCCTTTGACAGCACTTTGGTCTTGCCCATGATTGTGAGCATTAAATGGAAGAAAGAGATTCTGTGGACAGGTGACTTAACAGGACTAATCTGTGTACCACATGAGCACATAATGTAGCCAGCATGTAGGAGCCAGAATTATTGTTAGTTGGTAGGGCATCAAATACTTATTTTACTCACTAAACTGCAACTCAATTTATAACATTTGCATCATGTGTTTTTTCTGGATTTTTGATTGATATTCTGTCTCGAGCATTTAAAATACACCTATGATAAAAATTTTAGACCCTTAATTTCTTTGTAGTGGGCAAACTTACAAAATTTGCAGGGGATCAAAAAATATTTCCCCCGCTGTATATGGGAGAAAGTCAAATCCCCCCTCTTGCCAGGAAGTACCAGTATTTCACATGACTCCAATGGATTCGTAGGGCAGTCAGGGTTTGCTGAGAAGACAAAAAACAGCAGAGCAAATAAGCAATGCTATTAGGCTGGATTCACACTTATGCATTTTTAGTGCTTTTTGCATTTTGCAGATTTGTACTACAGAACGTGTTCCATAGGAAACCATGTTAAATGGACTGTAGTGCAAATCTGCAAAAGCACTAAAACTGCATAGGTATGAATCCAGCCTTATTGAGTGGACAAAGTACAGGTTTATTTAAACTACACTGTAGGTTAGAGGACCTGGTTGTGCAGTCTGGATCACAAAACTGGCTGAACATAGTTAGTTACAAGTTTTTTAACAGGTCATACATTTGGTATATATACTTTGTGTGTTTAGCTGTTTTGCTGGAACTCAGCTTTAAAGTGGACCCATCGATTTAAACAGTTAAAAAAAAAAAAAAAAAAAGGCATGCCGGGAATGCTAACTGCACATTGGCTGTGCTCTCAGCCAAACTATCAAACCACCCAATGGCTGGTGTCATAACGAATCACATGTGCAGCACCATAGCAGTTGAAGATTAAACAGAGGCAAAGATGGCAGCTTCCTTGGCTGAAAACGATAGGGGAGTTTACTTCCACTTTAATCACAAGGAGACACCAGTCTAGCCATGCTCAGAACCTTTGCTTCCCTACTGGTATCACTTGGTTTGGGCAGACTATGGGTGAAATAAATGTTTATAAAGCTTCAAAACTTTTTTATTTCTTTTTATTTTTCCTCATATAGTAACACCCATGACCACAGCTAATTTCGATAGCTAAAATGCAGAGTGATCTAAGTTGACACAAAAATTACAATATGATCCATCAATTCTGATTGACCAACCCTTCTGCACCCATGTTAATAGGTCCTTTTCTGTGTACAGCACATTGATATTACAGTGAAGCATGTGGTCAAAACTGTATTGGGTTGACAAGCATGTTACAGGGCTTACACCTCAGTGACTCCATATTAATAGCATAGATTAAGCGCTCTCCGCTCATCAGAGAAAATATATTAATCTTCATCAGGACGGATGAAAAGTTTAATTTTCCGCTCATCTCTCTGGCTAAGCCGCGGTAGCTGTCGGCAGGGGGCTGGTTTAATCTGTTGCAGCAGACGCCGTGCCAAGCAGCCCTGTTCTGTCCTTACTTAGCTGCATGGAGATACAATCCTTCTGTGATATTGGGAAGAGGAGGGGAATGGGATGTGATCGATTGACTGACATGTAGGGAACGGCATGATTTGTTTGTACACAACACTCTGTGCCATTAACATGCACACAGATTATTAAAATCTCATCTGCAGCGGATGTTGGAAGCTCTGCGCGTCCTGCTGCTCTCAGGATAAAATTATCATTCCTGAAAAGCTGCAAAGTGAAATTTTCCAAAGATACCGCAGAAAATGATATAGCTGGTGGGCGTCATTTAATAGACTAGTATAGCTGGTGATTGTACACACATCCTGAAATGGTTTTAGTGTTTTATCGATTTGTATTTTGCTAGCTTGTTGTCTACTGGACCAAAGCCACTGCCAGCATCTCCTCGGTGTATATAAATCACCCCAACTCTAGTGCCATCTAAACATGAAGGTCAGATATTTAGGACCTTGCCCTTTTTAACCCAAGGCAGCATGGATGTAAAGTTTAGAATCAGGTCACAGAGTGATGAGCATTCCTGTCTTGCAGTGCTGGGGTCCTGTACTGCAATTCTCCAGGACTAAGGTAGCATGGAGTGTATCTTCTCTCCATGTTTGTGTAAGGTTGCTCCAGTTTTACCAACAATCTAAACAAATGTACTGGCAACTTAATTGACATCTGACCTAACTGGCCTTTTTGTGTGTTCTTGTGTGAGTGTAATAAGGAAATATTAATGCCAGCTCCTCAAAGGCAGAGATCGATGAGAGACAATTCATGTTCCTAGAACAATGGAATATGCCGTGCAATATAATATGGTCAAAATGACTGCATGTTTATCTGCAAGTAGATGGCAAAGTAAGGGGCCATTCTGAGTATAGAGGACCCCTTACATCAGTCCCACCCTCAAGTAATGTAAAGTCTAATGACTGGAGCTAATTTGAAATTTATTATTACAGGAACCTGAAGGAATCTATGTAAGCACATAAGTCCTTGTACCAGAGAAGCTTCTAATTGAATTTTGCTACAACGGCTGTACAGGCAGCCACATAATCTCTTGTTAGCAGGCAGCTAAATACTAAATATATAGTTTAACTACATACTATATGTAGCGCTACCCCCACAGGAGCCTCTAGTATATTTGAGTCCTCTATTTGTTACTGGCCATTTAGGATAGCTCAACCCCATGCTAACACCACTGGATTACCTTAGCCAGGGAGTCTCTCATCTGTCACACAAGGAAAATACTCGCACACTGTTATAAAGTAAATGAGTAGGTTTTATTGAAATCAATAAACTGTACAGTACAGTTGGCAGAAGTTAATAATAAACAATACGTTTCAGCACAGGGACAATGAAAACAGTGCAATACCCCTTTAAGGCATGCCCACCAGTCCTGCAGGACTTCGAATATAAAAACGATTCTCCCCAAGTGAGATTAAAAAAAAGAGTAATAAGAAATGAAGGCTCACTTATAGGCCTCGGTCAGAAGGGTCTAGGTTTAAGCACTAGAAAGTTTATCAAAACTCCCACACACAAACTGACAGGTTGGTTTATCTGCCGGCTCAGTCGGGGCCCTTAACTTGGCATGCAGGGTCCTTCCTAAGATGTAAATAGATGGGAAAGGTTAAACTCTATATGGGGGGGGGGGGGGTGGTTAGGAGTTTGTGAGATGTATTTCTCTTTAAATAATGACATTAAACTTCCTTTGGTGGCTGGGACTTAGGTTAAATACTGTAGCTGCTGACTTTTAATATTAGGGCACTTATCTGTCCAGGGAGCCTGCCATGTCAGCACCCCAGCCGAACTTTTGGTGCAGCCAACGCCATTCCTGGTAAGCCCGTCAAAAACGGGTCCCCGTTCCCCCTCCCCCAAAAGGTGCCAAATGTAACACCGGAGAGGGGAGGAAGAATATAAGTGGAAGTTCCACTTTTGGGTGAAACGCTACTTTAAAAGTAGTTACAGAATTCTGCCTAGAAATGGTTAACTCATGTAACCGGCAGGCTGCCATCGAGGAGCAATGAGGAATGGCAGACTGCAGCACTCATAGGGCTCTGGCACATGTGCCACTTGCAGGGCCTGAAGAATGTCCTTGAACTTGAAAGAACTTATGTGAAAATAAATGTTGCCACAGAGTAGCATTAAGTGGCTCAGGAACCTTCTCACCTGACCCTCTGGTAAAGTAGAACGAAGTTCTTTTAAGATGCAGCTGTGGTGATTATGATGATGAGAATGTTTGCAATCCTGCAACGAACAAGTTTCCATCAGTCTGCCTCTTACATGATACTCGGCTTGTCAGTGTTAGTTGTGGCTTCTTGGCCTAACCCAGTCTAATCCATGTCCACCTGGCTCCCCACAGCTATCACACAAACCTCCTCTCATCAACCAAGTCTCTCGGCAACTTCCCTCCATGTTCCCAGGATTTTGCTTTTATATGATCCCGCCTCTTGGGGCTTGCGTCTGGACTTGTAGTTTTGTTTCAGCTTCACCGGGAGGAAAAATTCTGCTTTCAGCATACAAATCAGAAGTCACTGTACTCCTGTATTTGGACTATGATGAGCAGAGATGTGTGGTTAAATATAAATCTGCATTACAGTAAAAGTGCACAGTGTTACATACAGTATAATACAGTATATGTGGAAACTATTTT
The DNA here is from genome assembly GCF_037356315.1 of Lithobates pipiens. NCBI lineage: Eukaryota > Metazoa > Chordata > Amphibia > Anura > Ranidae > Lithobates > Lithobates pipiens. Next base: position 496,562,058 of record NW_027507903.1, on the reverse strand, counting down.
ACAGGTAGTTCTCTGCAGTCAGGTTTGTGATCAAACTACCTGTCAGGAAAGGGCTCACCTGCTGGTGACACTGTGACTCCCAGGTCTATAGGCTGCAGTTTCGGTATCCACCAGGTATCAGGTATCGCCTGATGCTCATTGCAAGAAGTGTATTTAAGCCCTACCTATGCTTTTTCCTCTTTGCCTTGGTGTTTGGTCCATGTGCCCCTGACCTGCGGTTCTATGTCTTAATCCTGATCCCTTACCTGTCTGGTAGTTCCTTCTCCTGTTACCTTCTCTCTGTCCTGGCTTGCTCCCAGCTCCCTCTGCCTGATCTCCTGGGTATGACCCTGGCTCTGATACTGACAATGCTTCTCATATCCTGCTATTTGTATATACCTGGTTTGGGCAGTTGTTCATTGTGTGCTCACTCACTTTTTAGATTCTCTAGTTTGATTTATACAGTTCTGGTATATTGGAGGGGCTTTTCTATTTATGTTATCCACTTATTTTTATAAATTACATTGCTGAAAATGGTGCCATATCATTATATCATTGAATTTATTATTCTCCTCAGTCTTCACGAGGGAATCAGTAAACTAAAACTGCAATGTTTATCCTCATGACACAGGAAGCACCCTCATGGCTAACAGAGAACAGAATTAAATTTAGACTTGAAGAACGTAACATTAATAAGTCACCGGGACCAGGTGGCTTGCACCCGAGGATCCTTAAGGAACTCAGTCAAGTAATTGCCAGACCATTTTTCCTCATTTTTACAAACAGTCTACTGACTGGAATGCATATATACAGTTCCTCTTAGCACTATTAGTCATGTATGTATTAGTCATGTATATTGGCATGTACAACCTGAAAAATATAAAGTAAACTAAGTTCCAGTGCGGCTACCAACCACTGGAAAAATGGATATCGGGATATCGAGATACAGAAAACAAAAAGCAGCGCACGATAGAAATCACATGAAAATGTATTAGTCTTTAGATAAGTAACATGATGAATTTATTGCACTAAGAGTCAAATATAAAAAGTTGCAGCAACAGTCAATAGTAGTATAGATACTTGTAGATGGTTGCAGAACAGTCATAAAAGCATATAGCTAAATACCGTATATACTCGAGTATAAGCCGAGATTTTCAGCCTCTTTTTTGAGGCTGAAAGTGCCCCCTCGGCTTATACTCGAGTCACCGCTGTCTGACTGCTCGATCAGCGTATCGAGCAGACAGACGGCGGACATTAAAATTCAAAAGCCGCGCCTCCTTCTCCGCCTCCGCCTGTGATAGGCGGAACACTGAATTTCCCAGCAGTCAGTGTTCCGCCTATCACGGACATCCGTTCATTCTCATACTACGGACGAGTATGAGAGGATGTCCGTGATAGGCGGAACACAGGCTGCTGGGAAATTGAGTGTTCCGCCTATCACAGGCGGAGGACGGAGGCGCAGCTTTTGAATCGTAGAATGGCCGCCGAGAAGAGCGGCGATCCATCGGCACGACACGGGACGGAGGAGGCACGGGACGGAGGAGGCACGGGACAGAGGAGGCACGGGACAGAGGAGGCACGGGACAGAGGAGGCACGGGACAGAGGAGGCACGGGACAGAGGAGGCTCGGGACGACGGCGGCTCGGGACGGAGGCTTGGGACACAGGTAGGCTGGACACACACACAAGGCTGCACGGACACACACACACACACACACACACACACACACACACACACACACACACAGGGATGGATGGATGGATGGATGGATACACACACACACACACACACACACAGGGATGGATGGATGGATGGATGAATACACACACACACACACACACACAGGGATGGATGGATACACACACAGGGATGGATGGACGGACACACAGGGATGGATGGATGGATGGATGGATGGACACACACACAGGGATGGATGGACGGACACACACACAGGGATGGACGGACACACAGGGATGGACAGCCATGTCTCACCCTCGGCTTATACACGAGTCAATAAGTTTTCCAGTTTTTTGGGGGTAAATTGGGGGCCTCGGCTTATATTCGGGTCGGCCTATACTCGAGTATATACGGTAAGATACTGGTATAAATAATAAACGATACCACTGCTGAGTCCGGATGAGAGGGGGTTAACATCAACCTATCGGCTTCAGGCTGGACCGTGGAGAGGGCTGTCACAACTCTAAATAGTAGGGATGCAGCGAAATTTCGGCCGCCGAAACATATCGGCCCGAAAATTGTGTTTTTGGCAAATTGCCGAAAGGAAAATCTTGCCGATATTGGGGCTGAAATGGGGCGGAGCCAAAAATGGGGGTGGGGCCTGGGCGGGCCTCCGAAACGTGGTGCCGCCCATTGTGGGGGTGTTTTCCTGGCTCGTCCTCCCTCCTCCTTTCCTCCCTCCCGACAGTGCGGTGATCTCCGTGTGTCACGGAGCTGTGCATTGAATTGCCTGGGCAGCTGCAGTAACTCCTGTGACAGACGGCACACTGATCCAATGGCGGGACATTGAATCAGCCTAACGTGATTACAGGAGGCGGGACATTGTTACTGCAGCCGCCCAGGCAATTCAATGCAGAGCTCCGTGACACACGGAGATCACCGCTCTGATCCAGGCATGGGTGAGGCTTCATGAGAGGAAAAGGGTGTGCCCAGGGCAAGCATTACTGCAGAGTTTTGTCCGCAGCTAAATCACAAGTTAAGTTGTTATTGCTAGTAGAGGTAACGATATGATCATTCCCAATAGAAGTTTGTCGGAATGGAACCAGGTAGCTTGCTTGGGGCCAGTCCACACCAGATGCAGTTCCGTGTGCTTTTTTTTTGCACAAAATGCATGCACAGTGTTTTCCATGTATTCCAATGGCTCTAGTTCACACCATGCAGTCAGTTTCCGCAGCGGAAACTGACTGCATGGTGTGAACTAAAACCATTGGAAAACATGGAAAACACTGCATGTATTTTTATCAGGCAGGCTGCACCTGAGGGGAACTGATGAGGCTGCATTGATCTCCTGTACCATGTCCGCAGTCTCTGACCATTTCCTGTACCACGTCTTCAGTCTCTGACCATCTCCTGTACCACGTCTGCAGTCTCTGACCATCTCCTGTACCATGTCTGCAGTCTCTGACCATCTCCTGTACCATGTCTTCAGTCTCTGACCATCTCCTGTATCATGTCTGCAGTCTCTGACCATCTCCTGTATCATGTCTGCAGTCTCTGACCATCTCCTGTATCATGTCTGCAGTCTCTGACTGTTTCCTGTATCATGTCTGCAGTCTCTGACCATCTCCTGTACTATGTCTGCAGTCTCTGTCCATCTCCTGTACCATGTCCAAAGTCTCTGACCATCTCCTGTATGAAAATATATTTTAAAAACAGTCAATTTCTGTATCGGTGCTGTTTCGGTATTCGTTTCGGTTTTCAACCTAATGTATGTGTAGATAGGCAGGGACTGTACTGAGATCAAAAGAGTTCAGCGCTGGGGTTTAGACGAATACTTGGACAGAGTAGCTTACACACAGTTTGTGATACCAAATCAACAAATAAAGTATATAAATAGTGTGGCACTAAATCAATATCAACAACATGATTACATAGAAATTAATCCATAATATATAGTAAAAATATAATACAAATATATGCTCATGTGACAATTGATAAGATCCTTAAAGTGATTGTAAAGGCAGAAGTTTTTTTTATCTTAATGCATGCAGCCCCCCTGCAGCCCCCCTACTTACCTGAGACCCTGCTCTATCCAGCAGATGAGTGCCTTGGCCACCCAAGACTCTCCCTTGGCTGAGACACAGCAGTGGCACCATTGGCTCCCACTGTTTGCTCACACTGCTGTCAAACTCAGTTAGGCAATCAGGAGAGAGAGAGGGGGTGGGGCCAAACCACAATTGTCTGAATGCATACATGGAGCTGCAGCTTAGCTTGAGTGCCCCCATAACAAGCTGCTTGCTGCGGGGGCACTCAACACTAAGGAGGAGTCAGGAGCTCCAACCAGGGACCCAAGAAGAGGAGGATCCAGACTTCCCTGTGCAAAACCATTGCACAGAGCAGGTAAGTATGGCATGTTTGTTATTTTAAAAAAAAAAAGAGAGACTTTACAATCAATTGGATGCAAAAAGGTAGAAAGAAAGTTGACCTGTTCATGAAAAAAAGCGTTCAGTGATGTGCAGATCACTTTCCAGTAAAAAAAAAAAAAAAGAATATAGGCTTCTGTGCCAACATAAAGCTATATTTTAGCCACTGACCCTATAGTATGGACGATGCATAATATACAATGGTCAACAGAGCATGTCAAGTAAGAACCATGAGGAACAATATGGTCCAAAGTGTTACCACCTCTCTTCCGATCATTCCGGCAGCAATCAGTTCCAAATAAAAAAGCAAGAAACACACTGCCAAAAAATGCACTAACACCAAAATTTGTACTTAATTTAAAAACTGAACAACTGAGTCAACACTAGTGACCAAAAAAAATAGAAATGTCCCAGATAAGAAATGAATGTCAACTATAAAGATGAAAGTCAGCTTATTGGAATATATGTCAAGGGCGGCTTTGTTTGATAGAAAGGCAGGAGAGATGTCATTGTGTCTGGTTGTAGTGGAGGGATAGTGGATTCCTGCCAACTAATATTACCTTATGCATCAGAGTGCCCGAAGGAAGAACAGTTTTTGCCAGAAGCATCCAATCAGATTTTCCCTTTCAGGTTTTGGGTGCATTATATCGCTTCCAGCCTAGCAGTGACATAGTGTACATTGTTGTGGTTAACATATGCAGGGAACCAAAGTATCTTTTGTACGTGTAACTTTTTATCCCTGTAGTTTTCTCTTTTATTTGAGATTTATCACAGACCCAAATAGTCCAAATTGGCTTGTTTACTTTGAGCTTGTCTGCAGTCTTCACTGTACAGCATATAGAGCAGCAAAGCTTCAGACCAAGACAGACATACCCTAAATGATTCAAAATCTTTGCTGCCATGAGACATACTCTAAATCAGGGGTCTCAAACTTTCTAAACAAAGGGCGGATTTATTGTAGACTTTAGGAGGACCAGACTGTGGCCAGTGGATGTAAATATCACCACATTTGGTATTAGGGGGAGTAATAATGCCTCATTGTTGGTATCACAGGGAGGAATAGTGCCCCATTGTTGTTGTCAGTTGGAGAAATGATCCCTCATTAATGGTGCCAGTGGAAGAAATGGTGCCCCATTGTTGGTGTCATATGGCATTATATTGTCTTGTATCAGTGGAAGGAATAGTACCCCAAGGACCAGTTAAAAGCAAGCAAAGGGTCGCATCCAGTCCCAGTTTGGAGACCATTGCCCTAAATGATAGAATCCATATATACAGCACTTGACATCTGCATCATAATATCATACAACAAACAAATTCAAGTGTCTGCGCATAAATAAAGTGGCCATGCAAATATATTCAAAAAGTGCCCAATGTTGTGAAAAATTCCTTCAAAAATATTATGCCATTTACGTCATGTGCTTATCATCCATGAATAACCCCGCTTGATCCTCCACACCATAGAACTCACCCGATCAACATGACCACATGTGACACAGTAGGTCATTGAACACTTATGTTCCCTAAGGGGGTTATACCTTCCATGGCCACTCTCAAGCAAGGACCTTCTCCACTCCTCTCATCAATCCATCTTCCATACACAGTAAAAACAACAAAGGCCTATGTAGTGTAAAACCTTTTTATTTTACATAGGTAATGCTTACTCATGTGAAGTGCTTTTCCCTGCACAAAGGTAACAAACGCATTATCACATGCAGGAGGGCTCCCCAGTCAGCCTGTGTGAGTGGGTCCCTGTTCAGACCTGACTTCTAGCGGTACTTCATGTCACTTACGGGAGTACCATGCAGGATGACGTCACGTTCTGCTCTTCTCAAAATGTTTCATCATCTTCACTTTTTCAAGAGGTGTAACAGGAAGCTCTCAGCCTGATCCTCTTATACCTAGACATTAACCTTTGGTTGCCTCACTTCTGGAAGATCGGCAATCCATTCGATGACACCATTACCATTGATGGGTAGTGCTAAGTGTACCGCAAAGAACGATCCATCCAATTAGATACAATTCTCATAATTTACATTAATTATAGGTTAGTAATCTTCCATCATAAATCAATTCAGGTGCATAATTAATCTTTACAGAAATATAGCATAATACCTTAATAAACATCAAATATTATTTTAAAAACAGCAAAAATACAAATATCATACCCTGAACTTACAATAGCATCTAAATACATAACTAGTAATAAAGCAGTTTAAATTGAAGTCGATATTCAGCCCAAACAGTGTTAATGCAACAAAAGTATAAATCCATTTGGTTTGGTTTTGTGATATTTGTTTTCTTCTATCTTGCCCTCTCCAGTAGCTTTGTACTTTATTGATCTCAATCCTGGTGAATTGTGGCAATACTCTTTTTAACTCCAATAAAGTTTTATTAAAGACAAACAAAACAAAATAATACAAAACAGTACATGTTCCAGTGTAAGTAAACCACAAATACATAGAAAGAACACAGTAGTTCCAAGTACCTTGCCACATCTCTGACTCAAAAAGGTCATGGATTCCACAGTATTGTCTAATACAGAGGTGCCCAACCTTTTGAAAAACGAGGGCCACTTAAGCGACTTAGTAACCAGTCGCGGGCCACAATGAGCAGATGACAGTTATGTGTCCACTCTGCGTATGCAAAGCGGACATAGACACAGCCCACTCTACTCTATGGGCCCTCTCATCTGATCAAATGGAAGGGGACGGATCCACTTGTTTTTTTAGCAGTTTTTTTGATTGGAAATAGGCAGATGTAAATGGACATCTACATAGAGGTGAATAGAGGGTCCGATTGGGTCAGACAGATCATGTTACAGGGGCCTAAGGCTACTTTTACACTGATGTTCTGCGGTCTACCCACACCGTTTCAGCGCAATGCACCTATGGCTTTCCTGCAGGTTAGCTGTACTTTGCCATAGAATTCTATTATACCCTGCAGGTGTGATGCACTTTCTGAAAGTGCACCAAACCCACAGGTAAAACCAGATGTCTATGGCTCAGTGCAGGTAAGCCACAGGTGCACTGCACTACACCTGCAGATCAGTTTGAAAGCTGCCCAGTAACCACTGCAGAACAGATATATCCATATATACACTGTGATTTTAGTAATAAACTTACTGTCCCAGGCAGAGTGCATTTGGTATCACTCCATCTATGACAGGAGCTGGTGCTAAAATGGAAGCATCAGCTTATGTGACTCTGCTCCGCAGCTGCTTGCTTTCTCTACCTCTGGCTTCATTCACAACACTGATGCTCTGGCATGGTGGGTGGGCAACCTGAAATCTGGGCTTGGCAACCCGCCATCCTAGAGCAGGAAGTCGCAGGCCACATCAGAGGGCTCCGCGGGCCACATGTGGCCCCCGGACCACTGGTTGGGCACTCTTGGTCTAATACCATCTCAAGTATACAGAATCAGGCCTGGCGCCAGCATTAATAACAAGCAATAATACCTCAAAGTAGTAGGCCGTTCAGAATTAATTTCACAGGGGAGAGTCCCGGGGTATCAATCCACTGGGACCACAATTTGTCAAGTTTTCTTGTGGATCCTCTGTGCTGAAAAATATATTTCTCTAGTCTCAGCGTATCACCCATTTGGGCAATCCATGCCATCAGGGAGGGTGGTTCAGTATCCTTCCAATGCCTAAGTATCAACTTACGGGCCTGGAATAGAGCTCTACTTATGGCCTCTTTGGGTATGTCTTCGATGGGAAGGTCATCTAAAATCCCCAAAATATAGGGTTTAGGGTTCACCAGTATGGTTACCTGAAATACTCTTATTTATAGTGTCAAACGGTGACAAACACTGAGAGAACATGTCCGTACCGCCTGCAAGACCTCTTCCCACTGTTCCTCAGCAAATCGACCAACATCTTTTTCCCAACTATCAGCGACCCTGGACTGAACGCCTTTCAAAAAGATGGTCAGCAACATAATAGCACCTGGAGATGAACCCTTTAAAATATGACGCGTCTGCCATGTAATTGATAATTGGGGAAGGAGATAGTTCCCATATGTCTCCACTCGACACTAACAGGGTGTTACAATTGCAGATACTGGAACCACAGAGATTGTGAAAGTTGAAATTTAGCCTGCAGTAATTAAAATGAGCATGGCATACCATTTACAAAAACATTGGACAGGCGAGTAACCCCATACAGCTTCCATCTGGGCCCGCTTTACTCTGTTTGCAATTCTGTATAATATTCATTTTGTGGTTATACTCTAAATGCTGATTTTCTATTATACTGCACTCATGTAACTGGAGTAACAGATTACAAGCTGTTCAAAGAAGACAGTGCCTGCTAAACCCTGTGCACCCCATCCCATGTCATTTTGGACAGATAGGTGTAAAAACAAAGTGCACAAAGGAATCTCTGAGGTCTTTGTTCTTAGACATGGTCTGCAGTCATGTGCTGTCTTTTACATAGTAAAGTGCAGACTTCAGAGAGCCTATATGTAAACAAAGCAACATTTGCATTGATCTGGGCCTATGTCTGCTCTTAAAGCACAGTAAAAGTAAATGTGGTTAGGATAAGCCTTTTTTTCTGCTGGCATAGTGCAGCGGTATCTCTAGGCAATGGTTTTGTACTGCATGCTTCCCTTAAGCCTTGCTATCACTGGGTACCTGGGGCACATGACATGTTTGTGCTCTGGATCCCAGTGCCACCAGTATTTTTTTTTCTTCCAGGTCATTTATGCAGCTGTCAGACCACTGCCTGTCAGATAATTCGACCCCACTCACCATTCGCCATGAAGTGCTACCTGCTCTCCTCAGCGAGGTGAGGGGGAGGATTCAGGAAGAGACAAGAGTGGCCCTGGGATGGTCCGACTAGAGGATACATTTGAACCCTGCTTGTCATCACAGGCCCAAATTGTGCAAATGCTATTTCTGTGCAAACCACATCTAACATCATGGGTTAAAATAAAACAGGAAAAAAACAGGAGTTCACGGATTCCTCTAATTGGCATTAAAGTGGTTTCTTCGGCTGGGTGACCCAAGGGACTCAGTTACATAATGCTAATTATAATAGGCCTGGGCCCAAGGCACGAAGGAATGGTCTTTTATTGGAAGATTTTGCCGAGCATATTCGAGCTGCCGTCTGCAAAGACGTAATTAAAGAGGAAGAGGAGGGGGATGTTGGGGCTTGTTCGCAGCTCACGTTCCTACTTTATTCTTAAGGCCAGCGTCACGCTGTTTGTAAAGGCTAGTTTTGCAATTCATTTGCATATTGAATCACACTTCGCTTTGAAATTTTGAATAATTAAAAAAAACATCTCCCTGCACCCTCCAAGCCACAGGAAACACCAAGACATGGCAGAGATTTACACCTACGGGGCAGACGCTGGTTCCTGCATGGGACTTTGGGGTTTGTGTGTTTTTTTGAAAATGATGGGGTGATTTCCAGGACAGGATCTGCAACTTATTTCACCATTTTAAATAACTGAGTTTACTGCACTGTAAGCCCTTGTACACACGGTCAGAGAATCTGTCGGAATGAGTCTTATCGGACCGTGTCGTCCGATAATCCGACTGTGTGTGGTATGCATCGGACTGATTCTGTCCGAATCTCCGTCCGACCCAATTTTCCAACATGTTGGAAATATTTCCCGACCAACTGGGCCGGACGGACCTAATCCGATCATGTGTAGAGCATTTTCATCGGACCAAGTGCCACGCATGCTCAGATCAAATTCCTACATCAAAGCTATTGGTTACTAGCCTGAATCTAGTCCCATCGTAACGAAATTACGTCATCACGTTCTGAAAGATCGGATTCTTCGCCAACTTGGCCCGACCGTGTGTATGCAGCAGTTTCGGACACAATCCGTCGGACTAAATCCGACGGATTTGGTTGGCAAAATCTCCGACCATGTGTACGTGGGCTAAGGATTGTTAGTTATCGCAACCTTTCAGCAAGTAAGGGATTAAAATAACATCCATTTGGTTTAAAAACTTTATCCCTTCTCAGCCCAGGATTTAAAATCCTAGGCCAAATTTACCAACATCAGTATGTGCCAATTACTTTGACTATATCTCTGAATAATGTACCCAGCTTCACCACATTCACTAAGCTCTGGTGAAGATGGGTGCAATTGCACAGTCTATTTGCGTTTAGTAAATCAACCCCACCGCCATTCCACAAATTATCTCGATTAGAGGTCAAGGGCTTCTTTTTAAAGCCCCACTCCAGGCTCAGCCTCTGCAACTCAATTACTCCCCTCCCTCCCTCCCTGGTGGCCTTCTCCTTTTTTTATGACCTCTTTAGGCTGGTGATGTGACGTGCTGTTCCTCATCTTTTTTCAATTCTGGCCATGGGAGGTTCCCTAAAGATGCAGAGAGCACCTCTGTCTGCAATAATATACAGTGAATGAAGGGTAATGTTCTCATGCCCCCTCAAATGGTGGTCCCATGACACCCTGCACTAATGGTATATCCTTGGTCTTTTGGGTTGAATGTCGCTGGGCTGCATTCAGTTCAGAACACTGAGGACATCTTGTGGCAAAATGGGAGTACAGTGCAGAACAGCTTCAAATTAAGGTTGAGTATTGCAACCTGAGCTGCTTATTGATTTTAAACTCTCTCTGGGGGACTGTTTTTTTTCTTTAAAACCTTTTGCTCTGACTTTTTTACATTTTGTGGCATGTCAGGAAAGTATTCATGAGTAAATAAAATGTAATCAGTGTTCACAAAAATGCAAACATTTCCTAATGATCCTAAATCCTGTGTTTTAAATCCATTCCTATTGTAATAATGCATACAAGTTACATAGTTAGTCAGGTTGAAAAAAGACACAAGTCCATCCAGTTCAACCTTAAAAACAAGAAATAAAATAAAAAATATTGTACAATCCAATATACCCACAGTTGATCCAGAGGAAGGCAAATAAACCCCAGCAGAGCATGCTCCAATTTGCTACAGCACGGGAAAAAAATTCCCTCCTGATCCCCCAAGAGGCAATCGGATTTTCCCTGGATCAACTTTACCTATAAATGTTAGTACCCAGTTAGTTTATGCACAATCAGGAAAGTATCCAGGCCTTTCTTAAAGCAATCCCTTGAGCTAGCCAGAACAACCTCTGGCGGGAGTCTATTCCACATTTTCACAGCTCTTATTGTGAAGAAACCTTTCCATATTTGACGATGAAATCTCTTTTCCTCTAGACGTAAAGAATGCCCCCGTGTCCTCTGGGTAGACCGTAAAGAGAATAACTCAACACCAAGTTCACTATATGGACCCCTTATATATTTGTACATGTTGATCATATCCCCCCTTATTCTCATCTTTTCAAGAGAGAATACATTCAGTTCCTCTATTTTTTCCGCATAGCTGAGCTCCTCCATGCCTCTTATCAGTTTGGTTGCCCTTCTGTGAATTTTAAAACACAGTAGATTCACATGGTCATTGCATGGTCACCTGGTCTTTACCTGTTTGCTGTCTGGTTTGAATGGGACTCCTCACCTCAGCCCTGAGGGAGATGATCATCCTTGTCCCCTGTCTTCCCTTGGATTTAAGGTTAGGCACCACCATTGGGTCGCATTGTAAGTTACACACCTTTATTTTGAGAGATTTTTAAAGGATATCCTATATATTCATAGATATTTTTGATTTAATTTCAGAACATTTACTCCTGATGATTGGTATGAGCCATGAAACGTGCGTCGAGTTATATGAGTAACATCGAATTGATGCTTTCACAAGTTTGGCTCACCATGAGCAATCGATTTATATTCATTGTATTTATATGAATGGTTGAGCGTTTTCATGTAATTGTCATGCTGATTATGTTTTACCTTACTCTGTTTAATAAATATGTATTTTTACAAGTGTATTATAGTAAATGGTGTCCTTTTAGATTGACACTCTGTATAAGTTTGATAGGTTATTAATATATAATTGTATTACATAATTTGATTAAGGTATCCATTCAAGTGACCTGCCTCACTCAAAGTCCCAATTTTCCTTTACTTTTCTGCTGCTTGACAAATATTAGGGATGGTGACGTGCCACTATCATAATCAGTTTGTTAGGTCGCATCATTCATATTGTTAAAACACAGTAATTGCTGCAACAGGTACAAAAGTATCTATCTAGTAATGCTGCACAAGAGTAAACGGCCCATACACACCATAAGAATATTGGACGGGGGGAAAAAAAACGCATTCAGGGCGACCGTCCGATAATCTATTTGTTAGTATACAGCTTTTGAAAGGTGATCATGACAGTTCATGTGAAAATATCTGAAGGGACATGTATGACAATTTTTGTCATACAATAACAGAGCAAATGTCATTTCAGTACAATACAATATATCACTTCTGAAGTTGTATTCTGTCTTACGAGAATTAAATCACCATTACTCAGATTTTCTTATCGTGTTTACTAGGCTTAACCTCTTGCAGACCGCCTCACGTACATTTACTGCAGCAGGGCAGCCGCTCTGTGCCAGATCACATACTGGTACATGATCTGACACTTCTGGGTCTGGGGCACACACGCACCGCCGGGGACCCACTTCTGCTGTGATTGAACACAGTGGGAGCCAATCAACGGGCCTGGCGGACTGCCGTTCTGCCTGTGTCACAAACGATTGGTGGGTCTTGGCGGACATCGAGTCCGCCAGGACTCACCAATCGTTTGTGACACAGGCAGAACGGCAGTCTACCAATGTAAACAAGGCATACCGCCGTTCTGTCAGAGGGGAAGGTATTGATCCTGTGCTTCTGCTAAGCAGTAAGCAAGTACAATTTAAGCATACATTTAACCCTTTGATCACCCCTGATGTTAACCCCTTCTCTGCCAGTGTCATTAGTGCAGTGACAGTTCATAGTTTTTTTAGCGCTGACCAATGTATTAGTGTCACTGGTCCCCAAAAAGTGTCAAAGGTGTTAGGTGACTGTTTTGTCCACCGCAATATAGCAATCCCGATATAAGTCACTGATTGTCTCCATAACTAGTAAAAATATATATATTATAAATATATATATATATATATATATATATATAAATTTATATATATAAATATATATATATATAAATAAATAAATATATATATATATATATATATATATATATATATATATATATATATATATATATATAGATATATATAGATAGATAGATATATACCTATACATATATAGACATATATAGATATGTATATCCCATAGTTTGGTTTGCGCAAAAGTCATAGCGTCTACAATCAATATATGCTTATTGGATTTTTATATTTTTTTACCAAAATAGGTTACAGAATACATTTCTGGCCTAAATTGATGAAGACATTTGATTTTTCTAAAAAAAAAAGTATTGGGTATGTTTTATAGCAGAACGCAAAAAAAATAATTTTTTTTAAAATTGTCTGTCTTTTTTTATAGCTCACATAATAAAAACCGCAGGAGGTGGTAAAAAAAAACACCAAAAGAAAACTCTATTTGTGGGGAAAAAAAGACAAATTTTATTTGGGTACAGTGTCGCACAACCGAACAATTGTCAGTTAAGGTAACGCAGTGCCGTTTCACAAAAAATTGCCTGGTCATGAAGGCAAGTAAACCTTCTGGAGCTCAGGTGACACCGGTTGTTCATTTGTTGATCAAACAGTACTGTATGCAGTTTTGCATCCAAGTGAACAATGGTATTAATAATCTTCTTTGCACAGCCAAGTAGAATTCATATAAGTTGTTGCAGGGTAGGAATCCCTGGGGGAAGAGAAACCTGGCAGAGCCTCGTTGGCTGGCATTCTAACAGGTATAAGATAAGGATGAGAGGTGGCTGCTAACAATGCAGAGCCACTCCGAGGGTCGTCACTGTGTTCCCCAGCTTCACTTTTCGCTATTTCCATTTAACCGCCAATCTGTCTCAAGGAACAAATGTATTCATGTAGACTTGTAAAGTTGATGACAGGTCCTCTTACATACAGTAGGTGATCACTAGAAGGAGAATTTAAAAATATTTTACAGAAGTCAAAATATGGAACAGAATCCGTTGAAATGGTGAGATTGGAATAACTCAGAACACGTACTCGCTGAAAATAGAGCATTATTTCTCTTTAAGAAGCCAGGTTGTATATTTCTTATTTCTACAGATAACAATAGAACCAGCTCTAAAAATAACCACCATCTGTAAAAAAAAAATAATAATCTTGGCATGCTGGCTAGCAGACTCCGGGGAGCTGCGCGGTGATGACATATGTAGCCGTGTACTTGCACTGTTGCAACTTTGTGATCCTGTCGCAGGGGGATCGGATCCCTCCCCGTGCTGGCGGAGAATTTATATTTGGCGTACACAAACTAGCCTATTGTGTAAACAACAGATGTAAACATTGATATATTTCAAAGCAACTTCCCCCACCGAGTTACCAGTCTGAAAGACGCTATCTGACAGCCGCACAGCCGCTCCGGCAGCGACATCATCTCACGCAGAGACACGGAGACGTGCAGCATAAAACCAAATCCTGTGGTTCACTGTAATGTCTATCTAAATCTCTGGATAAATAAAACTTCCCACTGGGCAACACTGCAACACTTATCTGTGCCCTAAATTATGTGGGAGAGTAATCTATAACATACAGCGTTATACAGTAGTATGATGGAAAATGCAGCAAAACACTATATTCTTGGGATTCAAAGGAAGCATAGAAGTCGCTTTCTAGGGAACAGTAACTGCTAAAGCTCTTTTATTTAATACACAATTAATGAAATGCATCCCCCAACCTTCATATCACCCCCCACGCCTGACCCCACCCCTGGCTTCTCAGCAATGTCTTTCTTGTTCTGTAAATTAAAATGTTATTAAAGCCAGACTTCAATCACAACAATAAAAAAACAAGCAGCTAATTAAAAGATGAAATAAAAAAAGCAGCTTTGTTGCAATATTTACCTTTAGAGCTATTCAACACAGTACTTCCTTTCCTCCACTAGATGTCCTCAGTCTGACATCCTGCATCATTCAGTCCAAATTGTCTGACACCTGCCCCCCCCCCCCCCCCCCGCCCCCCAATGTGTGAGAATATCTGTAATTTGATTGACAAATGATCAATAACAATACAATTGACCAAAGTAATAACATTTCATACAGTAGTGTCAATAACAAAGTATATATGGGGGAAGAGCAGAGCTGCTTACCTATAACCCTGGCAGACATTAGACCACAAAACTAGTTGAGATGTTATCCGTGACCAACTATTCCACTGTGATCTTCCGCGTTTGGGGACTATTATTTTGGTGATACACAGGGATTGTGGCTTTTAATCTGTATTTGGTTATTTGCCATGTTTATTAATTATGTATTAATAAATCTTTATATATTTTTCTATATACTTGTTCATGCATTTGAATTTATTTTTGTTTAATTTGTACCAAGATAATCCAATTGCCCTTGTCCTTTAAGGTAGGCTTGGTTGGGGACCAAGCCACCGATACCCATATCACCATTTGGTTGAAGGCTTACCGAAGAACTGGGACTCAGGCACTCGTATTGTATGCCTAATGAGTCAACCGAGCTTGTGGTGAAGTACACCAGGAAATGTAGGCATCCATATTGACAACCTCTGGTTGCGGGTCAGGTTTTCCTAGGGTCTTTCCAATAACTCTCAGAATGGTTAAACGAGGAGCAGGATGAATAACTCTCCCATGTGGTATGTTTAAGAAGGAAGAACATGTAGGGTCACATAGTGTAATTCCATTAAGAAAAAAGGGGTACCTCCACCCCAGTCTCTAATCTTTTGCAGACTCAATAGGTTTTCTTCTGAGATTTCCCTGTATTTGGCTCCATCCATCTTACCATCAACTCTGACCAGCTTCCCTGTTCCTGCTGAAGAAAAGCATCCCCACAACATGATGCTGCCACCACCATGTTTCACGGTGGGGATGGTGTGTTCAGGGTGATGTTCAATGTCAGTTTTCCACCACACATAGCGTTTTGCTTTTAGGCCAAAAAGTTACATTTTGGTCTCATCTGACCAGATGCACCTTCTTCAACATTTGTGTCCTCCATATGGCTTCTCGCAAACTGCAAAAGGGACTTCTTATGGCTTTCTATCAACAATGGCTTTCTTTTTGCCACTCTTCTATAAAGGCCAGATATGTGGAGTGCATGACTAATAGTTGCCCTGTGGATCTCTGCATCTCCTCCAGAGTTGCAATGGGCCTCTTGGCTGCTTCTCTGATTAATGCCCTCCTTGCCTGGCCTGTCAGTTTAGGTGGACGGCCATGTCTTGGTAGGTTTGTAGTTGTGCCATACTCTTTCCATTTTTGGATGATGGATTGAACAGTGCTCTGTGAGATGTTCAAAGCTTTTTTTAGAACCTAACCATGCTTTAAACTTCTCCACAACTTTTTCCCTGACCGGTCTGGTGTGTTTCTTGGCCTTTATGATGCTGTTTGTTCACTAAGGTTCTCTAACAAACCTCTGAGGGATTGACAGAACAACCACACTTTTCAGATATTTATTTGTAAACCATTTGGAAAAAAAATGTTTATCATTTCCCTTCCACTTCACAATTATGTGCCACTTTGTGTTGGTCTATCACATAAAATCCCAATTAAAAAATGTAAGTTTTTGGTTTTAACATAACAAAATGTGAAAAATTTCAAGGGGTATGAATACTTTTTCAAGGCACTGTAAACTGCATATACAGGGGGGTAATGAAGCACTGACAAGGCATTACAAGGAAAGAGTGCCATGTTCCAATCAAAGCAGGGGTGGGATCAAGCTTGCCAACATTCACATTAGGCTGGTCTGACACTGACTCCACCCCCTGTCTTCCTATAAAGGATGTCTCCACCCCTTAGGAACACAACTAATGAACCTACCTTGTACAGGCCAAGCAAATAAAACAGATATTAATTCAGCATGAAATAATAAAATAAAAATAAAAATTCAAAGCTATACCCAAGTTAGAAAATGAACACAGGATTGTTCAACCTGTACACAAGGATCATGGTTTGTACAAACTTCTTTAATGCACTGACTACTATACCTATTCTAATGACAGTCAAGGTCTGTCTCCTAGGGTTAGTAAATCCCCTGGCCTTTACCAGAGCAACCAAAACCCTACTCGGCCTGCTACTTTTCTACGCTAGAAAAGCCATTGTGTTGAAATGGAAGTCAGATAGACCTTTATATCCCATGTGTGTCCACGGAAATTTGATAAGGCATGAGAAATTTGGTTCAATTTGCCCACCACAGCCGTCAGCTAAAATAATTTTAATCCTAGTTCTGTAATCCCAATCGGGTCCTCAGGCATGTTTTAGTATGTGGGAGTGTGCTGAATGTAGAATAATATTGACCCTGTATATCCTAATACTGTGATAATACTCCATGTTTCATTGTTTTCTCTGAATACTTCCATCTCTTAAAATGTTCTTTCCTTGTTTTTGTACAGTCTTGTTATGACACTTCTGTCCTTGGGTGTACCCCTCAAAGGAGTGGTAGTGCTAATCAGTCTGTGTATGCAGTAAAGCATGCTTGCTATGCTCACTGTGGAACCTAAGGGGTTAATCCTCTTCATTGTGAAAAAAGGCTGCTTGATACTGTCTTCGCATGTGATCAAGCACATGGCCAATCAGCACTGTCCAGACAGAGGGTCAGGGGTCTTGCAGCCTTATAGGACAGTCACGGAAGAATGAAAACTCCTCCTACAAGATTTAACCAGTGCTCTGCTGGACACTGATAGAAGTCACAAGATAGCTCTAACTGCTAATAAGAAAAGATATTTAGCAGTTTACATTTACCGGCGTATAACACACACCCCAAGTTTAGGAGGGAATTTTAAGGAAAAAACTTTAAGGAGGGAAATTTAAGGAAAAAAACTTACATTTAAATGCCCATCAATGCAGCCTTATCAGTGTCCGTCTGCAGCCTTGTCCATCATTGCACCCTTGTCAGTGTCATTTGCAGCCTTGTCAGTGTCAATTGCAACCTTGTCATGCAGCCTTGCCATTTAAATATGGCGCAGCCGAGATACAGAGCCGGATGTCCTGTGTATCTCTGCGGCGCTCCGTAGCTCTCGGCCATTCTTGGCAGCTTTTGGCCATTCTCGGCAGCTCTTGACCACTCTTGGCTGTTCTCTGAGGCTTTCGGCTGCACTGGGCCACTCTCGGCAGCTTTCAGCGGCTCAGGCGGGAGAGTGGCCGAAAGCCACCAAGAACGGCCGAGAGGCTCACAATCTGATTTTAAGGGGAAAAAAGTGTGTGTTATACGCCGATAAATACAGTACTAAAACTATTGCATTTCCATGTATCATTCTGTGTACTGTGGGAGACCAGATATAGTAAACGCAGGGTCCTAGGTTTAGTAACATTTTAATAAAAAAAATATTATTTATATATTTAAAAACAAAACAAAAACAAACACAGCTCTCGCTGCAATGCTTTATCCCCAGCAATAATTCTGCTTCATCTGACTGCCACCACTAGCCTTTCAGTTCTGTCTTAGAAGCCTTTGATTCCAGGCTGTCATTGAAGCCCTTACTCTGATACCCCTAACTGAAATCTAGTTGAACCAGTACCTTATGTTCTCATCAATAAAAACCTTTTATTGATTAAAAAAAATCTAGTGGAACCAATTGCCTTCAGAAGTCACCTAATTAGTAAATAGTGTCCACCTGTGTGTAATTTAATCTCAGTATAACTACAGCTGTTCTGTGAAGCCCTCAGAGGTTTGTTAGATAACCTTAGTGAACAAACAGCATCATGAAGGCCAAGGAACACACCAGACAGGTCAGGGATAAAGTTGTGGAGAAGTTTAATGCAGGGTTAGGTGTTAAAAAAATATCAAAATATCCCAAGCTTTGAACATTTCAGGGAGCAATGTTCAATCCATCATCTGAAAATAGGAGTATGGCACAACTGCAAACCTAACAAGACATGGACATCCACTTAAACTGACAGGGTGGGCAAGGAGAGCATTAATCAGAGAAGCAGCCAGGAGGCCCATGTTAACTTTAGAGGAGCTGCAGAGATCTACAGGTAAGGTGGGAGAATCTGTCCACAGGAAAACTATTAATCATGCACTCCACAAATCTGGCCTTTAAAGAAGAGTGGCAAGAGGAAAGCCATTGTTGAAAGAAAGCCATAAGAAATCTCGTCATGTGGGGGACACAGCAAACATGTGGAAGAAGGTGCTCTGATCAGATGAGACCAAATTGAAGCAAAACGCTATGGGTGGTGGAAAATTATCATTGCACATCACCCTGAACACACCATCCCCACTGCGAAACATGGTGGTGGCAGCATCATGCTGTGGGGATGCTTTTCTTCAGCAGGGACAGGAAAGCTGGTCAGAGTTGATGGGAAGAAGGATGGAGCCAAATACAGGGCAATCTTAGAAGATAACCAGTTAGCGTCTGCAAAAGACTTGAGACTGGGGCGGAGGTTCACCTTCCAGCAGGACAACGACCCTAAACATACAGTCAGAGCTACAATGGAATGGTTTAGATCAAAGCCTTTTCATGTGTTAGAATGGTCCAGTCAAAGTCCAGACCTAAATCCAGTTGAGAATCTGTGGTAAGACTTGAAAATTGCTGTTCACGGACGCTCTCCATCCAATCTGACAGATCTTGAGCTATTTTGCAAAGAAGAACGGGCAAAAATGTCACTCCAGATGTGCAAAGCTGGTAGAAACATCCCCAAAAAGACTTATGCCGCATACACAGTCAGAATTTCGGCCAGCAAAAGACCGATGAGAGATTTTCCTTCCCATCGTGTGTATGCAATTCCGGCGTGCAAAAACTCACGCATGCTCAGATTCAACTACGAGATGGAAGGTATTGGCTACTGGCTATTGAACTTTCTTTTTCTAGTCCCGTCATATGTGTTGTACGTCACCGCGTTCTTGGCGGTCGGAATTTGGTGTGACCGTGTGTATGTAAGACAGCTTGAGCGAAATCCTGTCGGAATTCCATTGGGAAAGCCATCAGAGCTTTTTTTGAACCAAAATTCCAATCGCGTGTACGGAGCATTACAGCTGTAATTGCAGTGAAAGGTGGTTCTACAATGAATACAAATACACACCACACTTTTCACATATTTATTTGTAAAAAAAATTGAAAACTATTTATCATTTTTCTTCACCTTCACAATTATGTGTCACTTTGTGTTGGTCTATCACATAAAATCTCAAAAATAAACATTTACGTTTTTGAGTGTAACATAACAAAATGTGGAAAAATGTCAAGGGGTATGAATACTTTTTCAAGGCACTGTAGAAAGGGAATTGTGCTGTGAAAATATTATCAGTCAGGCAGTCTATCAGGTATCTCTGGTAAGGCTGCATAAAAGTAAGCTCAACCTTTAAATAGCATTGGTTTCTGTCGCACCTCCCCCACCTTGTTCCCGCACACATGCCTCATCTCCCCACATCCAGCCTGTGTTATATTTAGAAGTATTTTTCTCCTTCATCTCCCAGCATAAATATTTCATCATGTGTTAAAAAAAAAAAAAATGCGTTTGCTTAAATCCTTTTGTAGCAAGTCGGTAATCTCCCGAGCCGTAACCAGGGACAGCGTTGGTATAGCTGTGAGCGATGCTCAACTTGTTGCCTGCGTTTCTGCAGCAAGTGGATGTTGAGAGGAGAATTGAAGGCCGTAAAGTAAGGTAAAGACATGGAGGACACTCTAATGCAGGGATATGCAATTAACAGACCTTCAGCTGTTGCAAAACTACACGTCCCATCATGCCTCTGCCTCTGAGTGTCATGCTTGTGGCTGTCAGAGTCTTGCTATGCCTCATGGGACTTGTAGTTCTGCAACAGCTGGAGGTCCACTACTTGCATATCACTGCTCTAATGGATCCACTTTGTCTGTTGTCTTATTTTCTCAAGCCACTTACAATGGATTATTAACCATAGAAGACATGTTTCCTCTCGATGAAGGGAACCTGTGCTTGCGTCAAACATCCAATCATAAAGTCCCCCCTTTTTTTTTTTTAAAGGCTTGTGGTTTAAAGTGGACATTTCCCATTAAAACCTAAATACTGTACTGCAGCTCTACCTGCACATCTATAAACAGGTTCCATTCAAATCCAAATAAAATGATGTATTGAAAAACTTAATTGAATGCACTTTGTGGTTTTCTTTGACACTGGCTTGTAGCCACCGTCTTCTAGCCGCCCCCTAGGAAGACTATGTCACTGGTGCCTATCAGGGAGTCCCCATGTATGCCGTGGTGAGATTTTCCAAAATCTTTCAAGATCTTGGAAGAAAGGGATTTTTTCCAGAGATGATGAGTAATTATTTATAATAGCATCAGCAACATGACATGCTATGCCGGATCTTATATAGCATATGCAAAAGATCTGGTGCTGACATCACTGGTAAGCCGTCCCCGAAAATGCAGAGAAGAAGCTGGCCACCGATGGCATCTACAGTTACATAGTTAGTAAGGTTGAATAAAGACACCAGTCCATCCAGTGTGTCTACAATTGTCTCCATCACTGTGCCTTGCACACTCACACCAGTCCCTACCCTCAAGGAGCCCACAATCCAATGTCCCCATTCATATACTAGGACCAATTTTGGACAGAAGCCAATTAACCTACCTGCATGTCTTTGGAGAGTGGGAGGAAACCGGAGTACCTGGAGGAAACCCACGCAGGCACAGGGAGAACATGCAAACTCCAGGCAGGTAGTGTCATGGTTGGGATTCAAACCAGCAACCCTTCTTACTGCTAGGTGAGAGTGCTAACCACTACACCACTGTTTAAAATCACAGCTTGGATTTCCATGTGGGAACATTAGGAAATATGAAAAGTGAAAAAGAAAAGGCAAGTCCCAATCAACATCCGCCTGGAAGAAAATCACCTGGCTTTTAGGAAAAAACTCAAGACCTTCCTCTTTTAGCAGATGATCAAAGCTCGCCACAGCGCCTAGAAGCGATTCAGTTCGCATTGTGCGCTATACAAGTATTTCATTCATTCATATATTCATTCAAGTCATATTCACTGTAAAATACACATTTCATTAATGAGGGCAGATTTATCTCAACTTTAACCACTTAAGCCCTGGTCCATTTGGCTGGCAAAAGACCAGAGCGTTTTTTTGCGATTCGGCACTGCGTCACTTTAACTGACATGGCTTCAACACAAAACTGACGTCCTTTTTTCCCCACAAATAGATCTTTCTTTCGGTCATATTTGATCACCTCTGCGATTTTAGTTTTTTGCACTATAATATAATATAAAAAAAATAAAAATATATATAAAAAATAGCGACAATTTTGAAAAAAACACATTATTTTTTACTTTTTGCTATAATAAATATCCGCAAAAAGATATAAAATAAATAATTTTTTCCCTCAGTTTAGGTCGATACGTATTCTTCTACATATTTTTTGGTAAAAAAAATTGCAATAAGCGTTTATTGATTGGTTTGCGCAAAATAATTATAGCATCTACAAAATAGGGGATAGTTTTATGGCATTTTTATTAATATATATATATATTTTTTACTAGTAATGGTGGTGATCAGCGATTTTTATTGTGACTGCGTCATCAGCATTTCACCGTTCTTCCTCTCTGTGAGACACTCACAGAGGTTGCGCGCGCCCACAAACTACTTCTTAAAGGGCAACGTACAGGTACGTTAATCTGCCTATACATGCCCTTCTGCCAACGGATATTGACGTGAGCCGGTCAGCAATCGGTTAATGTGTGACAAACCCTGCATTCACTTTATCTGGTCTCCCACAGTACACAGAACATGGAAATGTAATTATTTTAGTAAAATATCAACGGCTAAATACCTTTTCTCATCAGCAGTTAGAGCAGTCTTGTGACTTCTATCAGTGATTGGTTAAAGCTTGTAGGAGGAGTTTTTATTCTTACCTGATTGTCCTATGAGGTTGCAGGACCCTCTGTCTGGCCCTGTGCTGATCACATGCCCTCTCCCAAGAAAAACAAATGCTCTAGCAATACACACCAAACTGAGCATGTGCAGAGTGCCCCCAAGGCCCTGTACTATGAGGACATAGATTGGGGACTGTGGAAGAATGGGGAGGATCAGAGAAAACAGGATCAAACATTCTTTTTACACAATGCAGAGGATTAACCCCTTAGGTTCCACAGTGAGAATAACAAGAATGCTTTACTGCACATACAGACTGATTTTACTGTTGTGGGTTTAGTAACAATTTAAAGTTTAGCAATTTAAAATGTATTTAAACCCAAGAACAAAAAAATTTATATATTGCAGCATACCAGTGTTTTGATGTGGTGGCTGCATTAGTTTTCATTTTAATCAATTTTTCCCTTTATTTTCACCTTATGATCATGCCAGTACCAAGCTTCCTGTCCCAAGGTGATAACGCTGACATATTGTACTATAGCAGCATCGTCACCCCAGGACAGAAAGTGTGTTAGGACTACAGAACACTTCCCCGACTCCTCCTCTACATAACAAGGGGGAGGTAGTCCACTGAGGTAAACTGGGCAGGAATATAAGACCACTTGGGATAAGATTGCAGAGTGCACAAGGTATTGGATCTCTGGTAGGATCCACAGGTATTTTTCTGCACTTAGTAAACTGACATAACTAATTACTTTAAACGGAAATTATACTGAACAGGCCCAGAAGGAAGCATATAGGGTCAGTGTAGGCTTTTAATATACTTAACTCCCCAGTATTTCCTTCAAAATCAAAAGATAATGGATTGAACGCCATCATAGCTCTCAGTCTACGAAGAATGCTGTACCTTTGTGGAATAATGTTATGTGTCTATTTTTACTTAACCACTTCCATACCGCACAAAATCCAGCACTCCTCTCCTACATCATCAACACAACACTACAAAAATCATCATTTTTTTGATAGAAAATTACTCATAACCCCTAAACATTTTATTTATATATATATATATATATATATATATATATATATATATATATATATATTAGCAGAGACCCTAGGGAATAAAATGGCGGTCATTGCAACTTTTTATGTCACATGGTAATTGCGCAGCAATTTTTCAAACACGATTTTTTGGGTAAAAAAACACATTCATGAATTTAAAAAAACATTAAAGTTAGCCCAATTTTTTGTATAATGTGACAGATGTTACGCTGAGTAAACAGATACCTCACATGTCACGCTTTAAAATTGTGCACACTCGTGAAATGGTGCCAAACTTCGGTACTTAAAAATCTCCATAGGTGACGCTTTAAAACTTTTTACAGATTACCTGTTTAAAGTTACAGTGGAGGTCTTGGACTAGAATTATTACTCTCGCTCTAGCGTTTGCGGTGATGCCTCACATGTGTGGTTTGAACGTTGTTTACATATGCGGACACGAACTACGTATGTGTTCGCTTCTGTGTGCGAGCACATAGGGATGGGGGCTTTTAAATATATTTTTTTTTAATTGTTTATTTCCATTTTTTTATTTTTACACTTTCCCTTTTTTGATCACTTTTTATTCCTATTACAAGAAATTTAAACATCCCTTGTAATAGGAATAGTGCATGACAGGTCCTCTTTATGGAGAGATGTGGGCGCTATAAAACCCCATATCTCTCCTCCAGGCTGTAAAGCCTGAAATCTAAAAAATAATAATTAATGATCTCAGGGCTTTCAGCCAAATACCGGGCATTGTTTACTTCTGCCGACCCGGACGTGACGTCATAACCTCGTGCCCGGGCCTCCTAGTCATAGAAGTAGTCATAGAGACTGCTGGGGACCATCTGGCCCTCAGTTTTCTCTATAACTTGCTTCCAGCGTTGGAAGATTCCTTTTCTGGCTCGCTGATCATACAGGCGAGCTGGTGTTCCGTCAAAATAGCCAATTCATCAAGTTCTCCAATTGCGTCACTTACGGTTACTGTAAACCGTCAGTAATTGGAGATTTTGACGACTTGCTGTTATGACACATCACCAGCAACCGTATATACTCCGGTACATGGTATTATGAGCGGATATTGTTAGTCCACTCCGATACTAACCAACAAAATGGGCGCCCCCACAGCGGCGACAACTTTTTCCTAGTTACCCACTGTTGTGTCAACAGTCTTCGTGTACCAGAGTGTACATGCTTGCCAGTGTTGTGTCATAATGGCTCCAGACCAAATTTTTTGGGGCTGCACAAGTGGGGGAGCAAATTTGCATGTGTGGATGTGGCTAAAATATGAGTGTGGCCAAAATGGGTGTGGTCAAAAGGGCGTGTTTTTTCCAAGTCTATAATTTATAGTGTGCCACCTTTCCCTCTTTGTATAGACTGAATAAGGCCTGGAGGTACACTGACGAGATTGTGGAAGTAAATAAGCTCCATTGGAGCCAGCAATAAGAGCTCCCAGCATATGTCAGGACCAGCAATGATAACCCCTAGCAAGGTGCCAGGGCCAACAATAACCTTGTCAGTGGCATAGTTAAGTATAGTAATTTAAAGCAGTAGTAAACCACACCAACATTTTTTTTAAATCCCTGCAAAGTAAAGGCATAATGTGTTAGTATGCATCGCATACTAGCACATTATGAAATACTTACCTTAGAATGAAGCCCTCCAGGGCAGCGATGATGTCACCACTGACAGTAGCCTCCATCTTCACCCAATCTTTCTTCGAGTCTCAGCAGGCCACTATAGACTAGATCTCAGGAGATGCAAGATTGCTCTGCAGACCACAGATAGGTTTCTGACACCCCTCCGTCATTGCCTATTAGCTAGGAAAAGCTAAATACAGCCTCTCACTATGGTGCATGGGTGTTGCTAGGATTGTGAAAGACCTAGGGCACACTAACAAAAAAAAATTAAAAAAGCACTTAGCATGCCACGGTTCATAGTGGGCATGCAGCAATAACACCTGACAGTGGGAGTGTCTTAAGAGAAATAGATTAAATAGAATCTGGTAAATGTGCATAAAAACGAAATCGCTTAGTGGTAATTCACCAAAAGATGAAAAAAATATATAATAACATGGAGAAAGCAGCACACTGCATTAAGTGTGAATGAACACTGAGAAATACCTAAATATTAAATAGATGTGCTAATTTGTGCCGATTTCATGCTGTGCAAAATTAATTAAAGTGCTGAGTGCAAACAAAGTGATACATACATAATTAGAATAAGTGAATAAAGTTTAAACCATCAGATTAACCCCTTCCCGACCAGCCACCGCAGTTGTACTACGGCAGGTTGTCCCCCCTGGGCGAACCAACGTAACTGTGCGTCGGTTCGCTTTTCGACCACTAGGGGGAGCAGGCACATGCCCGCGACGCCAGAGCCAATGAGTGTGCCTGGCGGGCGCGATGACCACCAGGCACCGCGATCGCTCCACGCAGACACAGAACAGAGATCTGTCAATGTAAACAGACAGATCTCTGTGCTGTCAGGGGTGAGGAGAACGATCTGTTGTTCATACTAAGTATGAACAATGATCGCTCTCCTCACTCAGTCAGTCCCCTCCCCCCACAGGTAGAATCACTCCCTAGGGAACACATTTAACCCCTTGATCACACCCTGGTGTTAACCCCTTCCCTGCCAGTGACATTTAAGCCCCATACACACTATCAGATTTTCTGCTGATTGTTTCCTTCAGATTTACCAAAACCATATAATGAGGTCAAAGGAGTTTCGATTTGTATGCAATCAGACAGGCCCTTACACTACATGGTTTTGGTAAATCTGAAGGAAAAAATCAGTAGAAAATCTGATAGTGTGTATGGGGCTTAACAGAGTAACTGCATTTTTATAGCAATGATCAATGTAAAATGTTGCAGTCCTGATAAAAATATCTGATCACTGCCATTACTAGTAAAAAAAATAATAAAAATGCCATAAATCTATCCCCTATTTTGTAGACGCTATAACTTTTGCGCAAACCAATCAATATACGCTTATTGCGATTTTTATTACCAAAAATATGTAGAATACATATCGGCCTAAACTGAGGAAAAAATTAGCTTTTTTAAAAAACAATTGGGGATATTTATTGTAGCAAAAAGTACAAAATATTGTGTTTTTTTTTTTTTCAAAATCAACGCTCTTTTTTTGCTTATAGCACAAAAAATAAAAACCGCAGTTGACCAAATACCACCAAAAGCAAGCTCTATTTGTGGGGGAAAAAAGTTAATTTTGTATGGGTAAAACATCATTTCATTGTTCCTCCACCAAAAATAAAGTGACGTGCAATAAAAAAAAAGTTCATCTGGATATTTGAGATCTTTACATCCACTTTGCTGCGACGCCACCACCACAACTGTGAGCATACTGAATTGCTGTACTGGCCCCCTGAACCATTATCGACTTTCCTTGATGAGTTTTCTGCCTGGCTACCCTACTTTCTCTCTTCTGAAATTGCCACAATCCTTCTCTGTGATTTCCACATCCCTGCTAATACAAACACTCCTGCTACTTCTAAACTTCTTAGTCTAACCTCTTCATTTGACCTGAAGCAATGGGTACAGGCTTCTACGCACCCTGATGGCAACACCCTTGACCTTGTATTCTCCTACCTATGCACTCCATGCAACTTCTCAAACAATCCTTTTCCTCTCTCCGACCATCACCTTATTATTTTCTCTCTCTCCCTGTCTTACACCACCTTTCCCTCCAATCACCTAACCATCACCCGTAGAAACTTTCGCAACTTCAACTCTTCTCTCCTCTATTCTGCTACTGACCACCTCTATGACAAAATCTCTTCCCTGTCCTGCCCCAACCAAGCCACTACATCTACAATAAATCCCTGTTCTCCATCCTGGACAAGCTTGCTCCCTCACTACAAATCTGCCCTTCAAAAATACTATTCTTTCCTCCACACTGCCAAGCAGACCTATTTTACAACTCTTAACACCTTCGCATCCAGTCCCTGTAAACTTTTCTCTACTTTGTCCTCCACTGCCTCCACCCACTGACTCACTCACTGCCCAGGAGATTGCTAATCACTTCAAAAACAAGATTGATACAATCCATGATGAAATCCCCACTCTACAGGTATCTCCCCCAGTTGAGACCCCATATCAACAAATACAATTGACACTTCCCTTATTCAAATCTGCTACGACAGACAAAGTTGCTAAACTCCTTTCTAACGCCCAACTAACCACCTGCCCCCTGGACCCTACACTCTCTAACTCACATCTTCAATCTCTCCCTCACCTCTGGCATTTTCCCCAATGCTCTAAAACATGCACTGGTCATCCCCATACTTAAAAAGCCATCCTTGGACCCTACCAATCTTAGCAACCTATGCCCTATCTCCTTGCTCCCCTTTTCCTCTAAACTCCTCGAAAGCCTAGTTTACAACCAACTGAGTGATCACCTCATTAAGAATAACCTTCTTGATCACCTTAAATCTGGATTTCACCCTGAAAAACACAGAAACTGCTTTTAAAACTCACAAATTACCTACTAACTGCAAAAACCAACAGACACTATTCTGTACTCCTACTTCTGGACCTTTCAGCTGCCTTTGACACGGTTGACCACCCTCTCCTTCTCAAAAAACTTTACACCCTTGGTCTCCGTGACTCTTCAGTGGCTCTTATCCTACCAATCCCAACACACCTTCAGTGTCACTTACAATTCTACTTCCTCCACTCCTCTTTCCTTCTCCGTTGGGGTCCCCCAAGATTCTGTTCTTGGACCTCTTTTATTTTCAATCTACATCTCTTCCCTGGGTCAGCTGATAGCCCCTCAAGGCTTTCAACACCATTTCTACGCTGACGACACACAAATCTATCTCTCCACCCCTCAACTCACTCCATCAGTCTCCTCACACATCACTAACTTACTAACAGACATATCTGTATGGATGTCGCACCACTTCCTCAAACCCAACTTTTCCAAATCCGAACTTACAACATTTCCTCCCCCACGTGCCTCTTCCACTGACTTATCTGTCAAGAGCAATGGCACATCCATCCCCACATGTCAGCGTGCTAGGTGTTATCCTGGACTCTCCTTTCGGCTCCACATCCAATCACTTTCCAAAGCTTGCCGCCTCAACCTCAGCAACATCTCTAAATGACGTCCCTTTCTAACCAATGAAACCACAAAGCTCCTGATTTACTCCCTGGTTATCTCTCGCCCTGACTACTGCAACTCCCTCCTCATTGGCTTACCTTTAATTAGACTATTCCCCCTTCAGTCCATCAGGAATGCTGCTGCCAGACTTATTCACCTTATAAACCGCACAGTGTCTGCTACCCCTCTTTGCCAATCCCCCCATTGGCTGCCACTTGCCCAACAAATTAAATTCAAAATACTAAAAATAAGTTACAAACCCATCCACAACTCTGCCCCCAGCTACATCACTAGCCTAATTTCAAAATACCAACCTAATCGCCCTCTTCGTTCCTCCCAAGACCTTCTGCACTCTAACTCCCTCATCACCTCTTCCCATATCCACCTCCAGGACTTCTCCCGAGCCTCGCCCATCCTCTGGAATTCGTTACCCCAATCTGTCAGACTGTCTCCAAATGTATCCACTTTTAGGCGATCCCTGAAAACTTTCCTCTTCAGAGAAGCCTATCCTGCCTCCATCTAACAACTGCACTATTTTCTCCATTAGCTCACCCCCCACAGCTATTACCCTTTTGTATAACTTGACTCTCCCTCCTAGATTGTAACCTCTAACGAGCAAGGCTCTCTGATTCCCCCCTGTATTGAATTGTATTTTAATTGTATTGTCTGCCCTAATTTTGTAAAGCACTGCGCAAACTGTCCGCGCTATATAAATCCTGTATAATAATAATAATTTGCCTATTTTCAGCATATGCTGCTGATTAAAATGTAAGCTTTAAGTAGGTGATACCATGTGGAATGTGAACCCATGGCCAGAGTCTTTCAAGGCAGGAGTGCAAACCACTAGGCTGAGCACAGTCATGCCTAGAAAGTACATTTACTAGTATTTGATTCTTTTAATTATATACAATAATATTTTGCATTTAAGGCATTAATATTATGGAAAGAACAATGCCCATGCTGATGTGGCATTGGCTAATAGGCATTCACCTATTGCAAGGAGAAAATTTCTAGCGAAAATGTGAATGCCATTAAAGTCTATGGGACACGAACATGAAAAATCCAAAGTCCTAATTTTAAAGGCTTATATGCAAGTTATTGCCATAAAAAGTGTATGGGGACCCAGGTACTGTATAGTGGACATGTATCAATGCAACAAAAGCTTTTTAAAGGAGCAGTGATTTTAATGATGCTCAGAGTGAAACAATAAAAATGAAATATTCTTTTAAATATCGTGCCTGGGGGTTCCCTTATTCCGTATCTATACGATGTATAGAACATGCCACAGCAATAATGAAATTTCTAAAGGAAAAAAAATGTAATTTAAACTTTCTCGCAGCTGTAATATATTGCAGACTCCCGGCAGTATAGATGAAAAAAAACCCTGAAAAAAACGCGTGCCCCCCTCCCCAGTCTTTACCAGATCATTTAGTTCTGGTATGGATTTTAAGGGAACTCTATGCCAAAAATGAAAAAAAATTGGCATGGAGTCCCCCCAAAATCTATTCCAGACTCTTATCCGACCATGCAGCCTGGCAGGTCAGGATAGGGAATGGACAAGCAAGTGCCTCCCCTTCCTGAACCATACCAGGCCACATTCCCTCAACATGGGGGGCTGAGTGCTTTGTGGCAGTGACGAGATAGCAGTCAGCGGGGGGCCTCCCATCGATGCGGAGCTTTGTTAATTTTTTTCAATTTTTTGGGTCCGTCGGGTGGCGTGATGGATGGTGAATGTCCTTCCACCCACAGACCCCGACAACCACAGCCCAGGGTTGTGGGGAAGAGGCCTTTGTCCCCATCAACATGTACCCATCCCCCCCCCCCGGTTAAAGGCATGTGGCCTGGTACGGTTCAGGAGGGGGGGGGGCGCTCATCATCCCCCCCATTCTGACCTGCCAGGCTGCATGCTTGGATAAGGGTCTCGATTGGATTTTGGGGGGGACCACACGCCTTTTTTATTTTGGCATGTCGTGCCCCTTAAAATCAATGCCAGTATCAAAGGGCCTGGTATGGATTTTGAGGGGGGAACCCACACCAATTTAAAAAATAAATAAAAAATTGAGAGAATTCACATTTAGTTGACATATTTCATGGTTTACCTAATCCACAAAAGAATTATTAGAGAATTTTGTGCATGGTATAACAAGGTTATCCATTTGTTGTAAAAGTAAATTTGAGCTTGTAATATCTGTTGACTGAGCGGTCATGTGTCAAAATCTGCACTTTTTTTTTCAAATCCTGTTGAGCTACTGATAAGCTATTAATTACTTCTAGGAATTACTCAGTTTTGCTACATTGATATCTTGAAAATAATATCCTATGGTTATTTTCTCATCATCTGTGTTATCCATATTTTTGAATTTTGATCCATATTCTTTATTGGTCACCAGAAGCCCCCCCTCATTCCCCGCTCCACTCACGGCGCCGTCATTCGTACTGTGGGCACCCGGCTGTGGCTTCACAGCTGGGCACCCACTGCGCATGCGCGAGCGGCGCAGGGCGCCGTGATACGCTGCACAGTCATCTGGGACACGTGACAGGTCCCAGATGACTGTGCAGTGCGAGGGGAAGTGATGTCACCAGCCCGGGCAAGGAAGAGGGCAGACTACGAGGGACCCCCTAGCAACAGGTGTTTAGAGGTGAGTAAAAAAAATTTTTTTTCCAATTATTTTTTATTTTATTTTTTTAAGAATTTTAAACACTTTTATTTTTTGGTGGCAACACCACTTTAAGACCACAACAGAGGAAGAACATACAAAACTTTAACTAAGTAGCGTTATATTAGGGATTTGAACCAACAACCTCAGTGCTGCTAGCTAGAAGTGCTAACCAGTTAGCCACTGTGCTGCCACATGAATGGAGTCTGCATCTCTGTGGTGTCAAATAGTCCTAAGTCTCAGGAGTGCAATAAGTTAATCAATGCAGATGCACTGTGGAAGGCCAGAGAGACATTGAACAACCTGTTTCTGTGATATTCTGTGAGATCTGTGATATGCCATCTGTTTTTAAGGCTGGGTATGGCTGATTACTGTCAGTATTCTGCTGGACAACCATCTCTAATTGTGTTACTTTTTGCTTGGTAAGAGGCTGCAATTAGTGCTGGTGGTAAATTCATAAGGCTGATTATTGTCCTTGCCCATGAAAAACATATGGCATGATTTGCAATGGTGGTGGAACCCTCCTACACATAAATACTACATTGTGAGGCAGCAGTTATGTTTAACAACATAGGGAAAACAGACAACTTTTTTATATGAAGTGGCATGTTTGGGATTTGAACTAACAACCCCAGTGCTGCTAAGCATAAGTATTAACCCATTAGCCACTATGCTGCCATATGGATGGAGTCTGCATCTCTGTGGTGTCAAACAGTCTGCAATAAGTTAATCAATGCAGATGTACTGTGGAAGGCTGGAGAACCATTGAACAACCTGTCTCTGGCATATGCCATCTATATTGAAGGCTGGGTATGGCTGATTACTGTCAGCATGCTGCTAGACAACTATCTCTAATTTTGGGCCTTTTTGCTTGGTAAGAAGCTGCAATTGGCGCTAGTGGGGAATTCTTAAGGCTGATTATTTTCCTTGCCCATGGAAAACATATGGCACGATTTGCAATGGCGATGGAACCCTTCTACACCTAAATACCCACACATATTGCATTTCTTTGGACATATAGTTATAGGTGGTAGAATGACATCAGTCAGGAATTCTTCTTCTTGATTTACTCTGTGATATTTGGTGGTTATTGGTGTGTGTGTAGAATAGTTTTGTTAACCTCTGAATTTTGGGAACGATGATTTGATTACTGATGTTGGTACACAAATCACATTTTTTGGGGTCAAATTATGATCATTTGTAAATACTAAACAACACACAAAATTCTGACCATCAGCAATGGTATTGTTTGTGGTTTGTGAAGACACCTATGGTAATTTTGGATTAGATTTTTGTGAGATTGAGAGCAACAAGTGAGAGAGACAGAGAAAAATAGATTTCACCAAAACATGAAAACTAGCATTCTTAAAAAAAATAAAAATATGAAGAAGAAGCAACATAAAAACCCAGCAAGGACAATTTATTTTAGAGAAGTAAATAGTTCACCTCAAAATTAAAATGTATTTTTTTGTGGAAGTAACAATTGTACAATTATAAGCAATGGTTTAAACTTGCATTTAGGTATATAACGCATTTTCACATTCACAAATGTTTTTTGCCATGCGCAAATTTGCAAATTTATTATAGCGCTCTGTAAAAAATGAATAGGAGTTAAAATGTGACTATTTTGCATGTCTGAGCATGCATACTTGTGCTGGTACATAGTTGTAGAAAGAGGGGAAATGTATCTCTTCTCAGACTTTCAATGAAATTTCAGTTTATACATGCATTTTTCAGCAGTTTAAAAGCAGATTATCTTTAACCACTTACAGACCGGACCATTTTGCTGGTCAAAGACCAGACCACTTTTTGCGATTCGGCACTGCGTCGCTTTAACTGACAATTGCGCGGTCGTGCGACGTGGCTCCCAAACAAAATTGTCGTCCTTTTTTTTCCCACAAATAGAGCTTTCTTTTGGGGGTATTTGATCACCCCTGCGTTTTTTTTTTTTTGCGCTATAAACAAATATAGAGCGACAATTTTGAAAAAAACGCATTATTTTTTACTTTTTGTTATAATAAATATCCCCCAAAAATATATAAAAAAACATTTTTTTCCCTCAGTTTAGGCCGATACGAATCACAATAAGCGATTATTGATTGGTTTGCGCAAAAGTGATAGCGTTTACAAAATAGGGATAGTTTTATGGCATTTTTATTAATAATTTTTTATTATTTTTTTTTTTACTAGTAATGGCGGCGATCAGCGATTTTTATTGCGACTGCGACATTATGGCGGACACATCGGACATTTTTGACACATTTTTGGGACCATTGTCATTTATACAGTAATCAGTGCTATATAAATGCAGTGATTCCTGTGTAAATGACACTGGCAGTGAAGGGGTTAACCAGTGGGTGGCAGTGTAGGGGTTAAGTGTTCCTATGGGTGTGTTACTAACTGTGGGGGGGTTGGGCTTTCATTTAGTGAACACTGATCTCTGCTCCAATCACATGGAGCAGAGATCAGCGTCACTAGTTGCTAGGCAGAATGGAGAAATGCTATTTACACGGCATTTCCTCCATTCAGCCGTCTCGTGAGACGATCGCGGGTATGCCCGCGGCGATCGAGTCCGTGGGACCCGTGACTGGACTCACGGGGGTCCCGACCGGCACGCGAGCGTGCCGCCGCCGGCGTGCTCATGATGGCAGGGCGGCATTGAAGATTGGACGTACCTGTACACCAATATGCCTGCCCGTGCCATTCTGCCGACGTACATCGGCGTGCGCTGGTTGGGAACCGGTTAAACAATATACCACATATTTAAGAACCGTTTAGGCAGTCGTATCATGCTCTAAACATTATTCCCATGTGCAATTCCTGTGTTTGGTTCAAGACTAATGATTTAGACAGTCTGTTGTCTGTGATCTATAGTGAATTGGATTTTGTGACAATTTTTTCCAGAGCACTATAGTAAATTAATTTATTCACTAATTTACGCTGCTTTAGCTGTTTTGAGACCATTTATTCACGTATTCACGCTATATCTTGTTAAGGCCCGCTTTATACTACTGCAATGCAATTTTGATATGATTTCATGTGCAGTTACGTAGTGCGACTTGCTTGCCACTTGATTAGATTTCAATGAGACTTTCATGTCTCTGCATTTTTGGTTTTGGCCAATAATAGCTACTGTAACATAAGTTCTCGTCCTTTAAACTTCCTGTTTTTTCTGTGCTGCATAGTGGTTAGCAGTCATGTTCCCTCTGTCCTTGGTCATGGTAGCAACCATTAGCTGCCACAGTGCAACAGTGTTAACACTGCCACAGTGTTAATTGAAGAAGAGGAGGAGCAGAGGAGGAAGCATAGGTACTGGATCCATTCAGCCATAACAAATAGGGAAGAGAGAGGCACGTTTTGGGTTATGTATAATGCCCTTCTTGGACATGGGGAAAAGTTATTAAAGTAGAACTATATGCAAAACTTTTTTTTCATTTTGAATAAGGGAGGGTTATAACCCCTGTAAGGTTTATTTTTGCCATCTGTGTCCCATTGGGGAGATTTACCACTTCCTGTCCCATATAAGTGTGTAGAACTCCCTGCAAATTAAGGGAATCTCTTAGGTACCCATTGGAAGATTTACGCTCTTTTACTTTTCTGGGGACAACCCAAAACTTGGGAGTTTCTTTTACTTTTATTTTCAATGATAATGGTAAATAGGACAAATAGCTAAGGGTAAATCTCCCTAATAAGGACACAGACAGACTAATCCGTCTCCACTGTATCCATGTGGTTATACTTTAAGCTTGTCTTTATGGACCCTGCTTTGTGCACTGGTGTGCAGTCATGTTGGAATAGGAAAGAGCCATCCCCAAACTATTCCCACAAGGTTGGAAGCATGAAATTGTCCAAAATGTCTTGGTATGCTGACGCCTTAAGAGTTCCCTTCACTAGAGCCAAGGGGCCAAGCCCAACCCCTGAAAAGCAACCCCACACCATAATCCCCCCTGCACCAAATGATTTGGACCAGTGCACAAAACAAGGTCCATAAAGACATAGATGAGTGGGTTTGGGGTGGAGGAACTTGACTGGCATGCACAGAGTTCTGACCTCAACCCGATAGAACACTTGGATGAATTAGAGAGAAGGCTGTCAGCCAGGCCTTCTCGTCCATATTAGTGCTTGACCTCACAAATACACTTCTGGAAGAATTGTCAAAGCTTCCCATAGACACACTCCTAAACCTTGTGGACAGACTTCCTAGAAGAGTTGAAGCTGTTATAGCGGCAAAAGGTGGGCCAACTCAATATTGAACCCTACGGACTAAGACTGGGATGCCATTAAAGTTCATGTGTGTGTAAAGGCAAGCATCCCGATACTTTTGGTAATATAGTGTACATGCAGGCAGCCAGGCCAGACCACTTGATGGGGTCCTTGTAGTTAGTGTCTTTAGTGTCATAAATCTGTGACCGCTGACGAACAGGCATATGATCCCATTGTCAAGTACATCTCTCCTGAATCTTTCCTGCAGTCTGAAAAGCCCATGTGGCTAGGAGGAACAAGGATGTGCTTGGGAGTAGAGTTAAAGGTTAAAAAACAAACATTGAAATTGATTAAAAATTGCCAATCACATGCAGATGCAAGTTTATGGGCCAAATTTGCTCTGGAGTCGCATCAAAGTAGTGCAAGAACCTTTACATCCATCTGACTCTGATGGATGGAAAACAGATACCATTGAATATAATGATATTTCCATTTTCATGCAATTCTGTCTGACTCACCTGATAAATATTTGATTGTACATAGTCATAGTGCTAATCTAACATTGTGCGAAATGGGAAACTGAAAGTTTGCAGAAGATTAGTAGCGACTGTATTTATTGTGTGTGTTGTACAGGTCACCTTGTGCAAAGCAAAAATAAGAATTATCCGTAAAACTCAAGCAAAGGATTTACTCCCTATGAAAAAAAGAAAAGAAAATAGTCCTACCAGTGCTATCTTAAAGCCCTGCTAGACTTTCCTCATACTATGGAAAAGACAGATATTTTGTTCTTAAATTTGTTTTATCGATAAAACAGACCAGATGGCTCCCCACAGTGTCTTTATCAAGGAATCTTTTCAAGTTTTCCTTTTTAAATATGTTCTTTTATGGCTATCACAATAGCCCCAGACCTCTTTCATTTAGTGTCGGTGAGACTTGCTCACCACTGATAAAAGTTTGGTATCTCCACACGGGGTAAGACGCAAGTGCTCTGCCCAGTTGTAGATTGAAAAAAAAAAGGCTGAAAATTCAAAGCTATCCTTCAGATAGAACATTCCCAGTCTGCTATTTGTCTGCATTAAATATAATCAACCTCTACACCAAGAAGAAAAACTGGTAAAATATTAAAAAGCCTGGAAAGCACCAGCGTATAGTATAGCGTCTCTATACCTTGGCAACACATGAAAGGGATTCTAAAGGAAAAAAATAAAATGACCTACTTACCTGCTCTGTGCAATGGTTTTGCACAGAGCAGCCTCTGTCTTCCTCTGATCCACCACTGGCACTCCTGGCTCCCCCCCCCCCACTCAGTACCCTTCTTGCTATGGGAGCACTCATTCAGACTTGCTCCTGAGCCGTCCATTGACGCACAGAACGTGGTTCAGCCCCGTCCTCCACTCTCTCCTCACTGGAATTGACAGCAGCATCAGCCAATGGATCCCGCGGATGCCTTGATCTCCAGTGAGCAGGGAGAGAGTGTAGAGAGCTGCAGCTCTCGGGCACAGCACAGAGATCAACAGTCCTGATGAAAGCAAGAATTGGCCTTGCTGTAAAAAAATTTTATTTGACGCCCTGGTCAAACAGTTGTGGAAAAATTGGTCTTTGGATTTTGGTGGTGCCTTCACACTGTAACCCTATAGAGGTAATCTTGATGAAAGCAAGAATTAGCCTTGCTGTAAAAAACTGAAATTTGACGCCCCTGTCAAACAGTTATGGAATAATTGGGCTTTAAGTGTTGGTGATGCCTTCACTTCGTAACTTTCTAGCGATACTCTTGATGAAAGCAAAAATTGGCCTTGCTGTAATATAATTGAAATTTGATGTCCCGTTCAAACAGTTGTGGAAAAATTGGTCTTTGGGTGTTAGTGGTGCCTTCACACCGTAACCCTTTAAAGGTACTCTTGATGAAAGCTAGAATTGGCCTTATGCTAAAAAATAGAAATTTGATGCCTCGGTCAAACAGCTATGGAAAAATGAAATAACATGGTTGCCAATTTGTTGGTTATCAGTGTCCCCCCTCTCTGAGGGCTCACGTTACTCTCTTCCTCTAGCTCAGAACCAACATCAGAATCAAGAAATGTCTGTGCATCCTCAAGAAGCAAGTTGCTGACGCTGTGTTCGAATAATTCAGATGACTCCTCACTGCATGATGCTGGCACTATGGCAGGCGTAGCCATAGACAAGGAGGCAGAATAAGCCGCTCTGGCAGCTGTGGTAGACTGCATACAAGTGTCAGCTTGGGTCATAGAGGAGGATGAGGAATATTTTAGTAAGCTAGTCCACTACCTCCTCTGCATGCTGTGGCTTGATAGCACTGGCAGCATCACTAAACAGAGACAAATGTGCACTGCCTGAAAGTGGACACAATGCTACTGGCCCCCTCATAGTGGCATGGAAATGTCTGCCTCTCCTTGTTGGCCTCCCAGACACAATGGGGGGGGGCTTATTACCCCAATTTTAATAGAAACTGGGAAATGTGTGATTGGATGCCCTTTATTGAATGAAAAGTAGTGTTTGGTGCT
The DNA here is from genome assembly GCF_037356315.1 of Lithobates pipiens. Lineage (NCBI taxonomy): Eukaryota > Metazoa > Chordata > Amphibia > Anura > Ranidae > Lithobates > Lithobates pipiens. The sequence goes on along the minus strand of NW_027507903.1, from coordinate 496,523,649 downwards.
TTTTAAATTGATGACTGACAGAAATGTAAAAACTGTACATTCCCACTATGGCCCAATTCCCACCTGACATTCCCACTATGGCCAAACGACGGCCACAGAGCGGAATTCCTGGGAGGCCTTCATATGACGGCCTCCCCTGTGCACGCTCCCTGCGCCGCGCTGTGATCACCGAGTCACTGAGACTCGGGTGATCACCGATCAAATTAAGAGGCCGGTCCCAGCCCCTTACCATGTGATCAGCTGTCAGCCAATGACAACTCAACACATGATCAAAACAAAAGCTTGGTGATCGCTTTTTTTTTCTCCTCATGCTGACAGTCGGGGAAAAAACGGAAACCGAAACGGAAGAGGCAATTATGCCTCATAATTGCAACCTGAAAGTGCCCACAAGTGCCACCTATCAGTTCCCACAAGTGCCACCTATATATGCCCACAAGTGCCACCTATCAATGCCCACCAGTGGTGCCAATCAGTGCCACCTAGAAGTGCTATCAGTGTAACCGATCAGTGCCCATCACTGCCACCCATCAGTGCCTATCACTGCCACCCATCAGTGCCCATCACTGCCACCTATCGATGCCCATCACTGCCGTCTCATCAGTGTACATCAATGACGGCCAAAAATTATCCGTTTTAAAAAAAATTTACAAAATAATAATACAAAAAAAATATAAAATATATATATATATATATATATATATATATATATATATATTTTTTTTTTTTTTTTTTTTTTTTCGTCTTTTTACATTTTTTTAACAAAAAATAAAAATCGCACAGGTGATCAAATACTACCAAAATAAATCTCTATTTGGGGGGAAAAAATGCTAAAAATGTAATTTTGGTACAGTGTAGAATGACTGCACAATTGTCATTCAAAGTGCAAGAGCGCTGAAAGCTGAAAATTGGTCTGGATAGGAGGGGGGTTTAAGTGCCCAGTAAGCAAGTGGTTAAAAAAGGAAAACACCAGCGTCACAGTCAGAAAAACAGCAGCTGACCCTTTAGAAAAAGGGCAGACAGGGGACAAAAAAAGACAACTCCCTCCTCCCAAGAAAAACAAAAATAAAAGAATGCAGCAACCAAAAAAGAAAGAGGGTATACAGCACTGTATACAGGACTGTAATGCTGTGTTAAACACTACACTACAATAACACACTATACTATACTGACACACTATACTGACACTACACTAACACCCTACACTCAGAGTCACAATAAGTGATCACATTAATTCGCTAGTAGCAAACTGAGCCCTACTCTATCTTTACTACAACACACTGCAAAACCTTCCTATGGGATGGAACCTTTTTATAGTTTGGGGTGGAAATATGAGCATTGAGCGTCCGCAAATGTGGGTGTTCACCGAATGGCCGAACAAGTTCAAGCTGAACTTTTGCTTGGTCTGAACTGTTCACCCAATACTATTTTTACATAGCTACATTGGTCCAGCTTGGAGTAATTTAAGTATGCATGTGCCATACTTGTGGGATCCTTGTGGAAGCTGGAAACCACTGTAGCAGGCACAGCTACTATGGTGATTGCCACTATCTTCTGGGTTTGTGACGTCACCTCCCCACCTCTTCCAATCAAAGAAAGCTTTGTATTCTTTGAGAAAATGCAAAGGCTCGCTGAATAGCGCCCATTCCCAGCAAGTGACCTCTTGTGTTCACAATTCAGCAGGAAAGCCACTCGGCATAGGACCCAGAAGCTAGTGGAGATATCTGTGATAGCAGGGCTTACTACTGTGCTTTCTGTCTTCCACAGAAATCACACTGGTATTTCACATACATACTTACATTGGACCAAGCTGGGCAAATTTGCTAAAATTGCCAGAACAAAACTTTAGCTTTTAAAAAATTCTAATTTTTTGTTATATTAATGTGAGTGCATTTATAAATTTTTTTACAGAGGTGGACACGACCTTTAATAACCCGTTGAGAGACCCAACCTTATATCAGGGTCCCCAGAGAGCCCCCTGCTTACATCAGGTCCCCAGAGAGCCCCCTCTTTACATCAGGGTCCCCAGAGAGCCCCCTCTTTACATCAGGGTCCCCAGAGCTCCTCCTTACATCAGAGTCTCCAGAGCCCCCTTCTTACATCAGGGTCACCACAGCCTCCCTCCTTACATTAGGGTCACCAGAGAGCCCCCTTCCTTACATCAGGAGAGCCCTCTCCTTACATCAGGGTCACCAGAGCCCTTCTCCCTTCAGCAGGGTCACCAGAGCCCCCCTCCTTACATCAGGGTCCCCAAATAGCTGCCCTCCTTACATCAGGATCCCAGATAGCCCCCTCCTTACCTCAGGGTCCCCAGACAGCCCCCCCTTTACATCAGGGTCCCCAGAGAGCCCTCTCCTTACATCAGGGTCCCCAGAGAACCCCCTACTTACATCAGGGTCCCCAGAGAGCCCCCTCTTTACATCAGGGTCCCCAGAGATCCCCCGCCTTACATCAGGCCACACAGAGAGCCCCCCTCCTTACATCAGGATCCCAGATAGCCCCCTCCTTACCTCAAGATCCCCAGACAGCCCCCTTTTTACATCAGGGTCCCCAGAGAGCCCTCTCCTTACATCAGGGTCCCCAAAAAGCCCCCCTCCTTACATCAGGATCCCAGCTACCCCCTCCTTACATCAGGGCCCCCAGAGAGCCCCCTCCTTACATCAGCGTCCATAGAGATCCCTCTCCTTACATCAGGGTCCCCAGAGCCCCCTCCTTACATCAGAGTCCCTAGAGAGCCCCCAGGCCGCCCTCCTTAGATCAGGGTCCCCAGAGAGCCCCCTCTTTACATCAGGGTCCCCATGGAGCCCCATCCTTAAATCAGAGTCCCCAGAGCCCCCCTCCTTACATCGGGGTCCCCAGATAACCCCCTCCTTACATTAGGGTCCCAAGAGAGCCCCCTCTTTACATCAGGGTCCCCAGAGTGCCCCCTCCTTACATCAATGTCCCCAGAGCCCCCTCACATCAGAGTCCCCAGAGAGCCCCCTCTTTACATTGGGGTCCCCAGAGAGCCCCCAGGGCCTCCTCCTTACACCAGGGTCCCCAGAGAGCCCCCAGAGCCCCCCTCCTTACATCAGGGTCGCCAGAGAGCCCCCAGGGCCCCTTCCTTACATCAAGGTCCCCAGAGAGCCCACAGGACCCCCTCCTTACATCAGGGTCCCCAGAGAGCCCACAGGACCCCCTCCTTACATCAAGGTCCCCAGGGCCCCCCTCCTTACATCAGGATCCCCAGGGCCCCCCTCCTTACCTCAGGATCCCCAGAGAGCCCCCCTCCTTACATTAGGGTCCACACATTTCCCCAGGATCCCCTCCTTCTTATATCAGGGACTCCAGAGCTGCTGCTACTCCTCTAAAATAAATCAGGGATTTTCCTTACCTTCCTTGAGTTCACTGAGCTGGCACTGGACTGGCAGCAGCTGCAGCAGCCAGGTCTGGAGGGAGAAGCCCCGTGCTCCTCCACTGAACACTGAGGGGTGGAAGGGCAGTGTCAGACAAGCCATGTGGCACTGGCAACAGGCACAGCAGCCCAGTCTGGAGCAGGAAATCCTGTGTTCATCCATCAGACAAACCATGTGGTTGGTTGCTAGATGCTGAGAAGTCGTGACCTAGCAACCAACTACAACTGACAGCTGCAGGGGGAGCCTGGAGGTGTGGCAGCAGCCAGGACTGCAGGAGAAAGTTCTGATCTCTGCTGAAACCATGGGCGGAGTTGGCGTCAGATCAGCCACGTGGTTGGTTGCTAGACGCCAGGCGGTCCTAGCAACTAGCCACTACTGTCAGCAGCGACAGCAGCAGGAAGTGGGACTTTAGCAGCGTCACTGTGGCAGTTAGAATGTCAAATCTATGGCAACAATGGCGTGGGCTGAAGGGGCTGCTGTTTCGGGCTCCACAACAATAACTGGGCCCTGGGCAGCTGCCCCTTTTGCCCTGCATTAAAGACGGCCTTGCAAATGACTGAGACGTTCACCTTTTTGAGCTTCTGCTTGCCAATGGGACCGAGGCTATGAGCAAACAAGGCTTTGGACAATGATAGTACACTGTCTACAGTACAAGAGGCGGTACGTTCTTATTCAGACAAGAAAGTTTGTTTTTAGCGTTGGCAGCTTCACAACCCCAACAAATTCATTGCAGACACTTCCTTGATTAGCAGAACGGATAATCCTATCTGCTTCTCTGCTATTTTGATTCGTGTTGATTTAGCCTATAAATTTGGCTGCTCTTCTTGGTCCGAAGACTCATTAACATTTATATTGCTTTCTATCTGGGTTTCTGTTTTGTTTCCCTTTTTTTTTAATCATGGCACCAAACCCACGCTGTGTATTATAAAAAGACTACACTAGAAATTTGTTAAATGAATAGCCCTGATGAATAGAGCGGAAAGGTTTCTTGATGTGTGTGGCTGTTATCCATGGGAACAAAAGACATCACTTGTTTTGCTTGTTTGTGTAGTTCATAAAAAAATATTGATGAGTTAGGGTTTTTTTGTTGTTTTTAAATATGCTCAGATGTGGAAATTTTTATGTTGGATTTTTTTTTAAATATTTAGAGAGTGCCACGTGGTGGAACACTTGTCAGCTACTTAGCAACTTGTGTATTGAGCTGTTGTCCACTAGAGCTTTGGCCAGATTTATACTTCTTTCTCCCTTAGGCCAGCTACCATGTCTCCCCTCCCTCCTAGAATACACATTGTAGAGGGCTAAGGGTTACGGGGGGAGGTTTTACGGGGGCTGAGATACTATAGGCCGGGGGGCTAACTCAATTTTATCGGGGGCGGCAGCAGCATCATGGTTACCCTCAAAGGGCTGGTAGTATCTGTAAGACTATATAAATGTATCAACTCTTTATCATATTGCATTTTTGCCCTCTGCTTTCAAATATCACTAGTTTTAGTAACAACTTAAGACTTAAAGAGGAAGTAAAGGCAAAATGTTTTTTTGTTTAAAAAGCACACCCTGTAAGGCAAAGGCATAATGAGCTAGTATGCATAGCATACTAGCTCATTATGAATAACTTACCTGAGAACGAAGCCCCTGAAGCGGTCCTCCGTCTTCCTCTTCGTCGCTGCCATGTATCCCGGAGTGACTTCCGGGTCTCGCTGCTCCGGCGCTGTGATTCGCCGGAGCCGCGCTGACATTACTCTCGCGCATGCGCACGGAGCTGACACTCGCGGCATATCGCCGCGATCTGCGGCCTGCCCCAGTGTGCCTGCGTGCCGCTGTCTTTGGGTAAATATCTCCTAAACCGTATAGGTTTAGGAGATATTTCTTGGACCTACAGGTAAGCCTTAATCTAGGCTTACCTGTAGGTCAAAGTTGGTTGTAAGGGTTTACAACCACTTTAAGCTATGAAGGGCAGGTTCAGACCGGCAAGGAGCTCACTCACACCCCTGTAGCAGATGATGCAAGTCTGAAAGGAGGGTCACACACCGCTGGTATCGTCCACAAGCAACTTTGATGGAGACTGCTCAGAGAGAGAACAAAGTTCTGAAATGGTGTTCTGTCTGAGCAGTCTCCAATAAAGTTTCTTGCGGGTGATACCAGTGGTGTGCAAGCCTACTTTTCAATTGCCAAAGAATTGTATTATTCTCATAATAATTGTAAGCAGATGTCCAGAGCACTCCCTCCTTACATCAGATGTCATGAGTCCCCCCCACCATCAGAAGTTAAGAGTCCCCATCCCTTCCAAACATCACATTGCACCCCCTTACCTTGTGCTGCTGCCAGGATGAAGCTGGGACAGAGCTGCGAAGCAGAAAGTGCAGGGTCTGGAGGAGGATTAGAGGAGAGCTGAAGTCAGCTGCCAAAGTGTGCTGAATGCTGAGACAAGGGGACGTGAAGACAAGGGAGTGCTGCGGCTACACAGAGAGCTGCAGGATCTGTATGAGGAGTTCTGCCTTCCTTTCCGCTGGCCACTGCTAAGACAGGAGGGGGAGTTGATTTGTTCAGAGACAAGCCTTTCTGAGGCTGCACGAAGCAGCGCAGGATCTAGCAGAGGATTTCTTTCCTCCTCTTTGCTGCTGACTGCTGAGACAAGGTGGTGTGGAGACAAGTGGGGGTGCTGCAGCTGCAGGAGAGGTGGAGGGCCATAAAAGATTTGCCCTGCAGGCCCTAGGTTTAACTTGTGTGGGATTATTTTCTTGCAGCTTGTATGTTCTCTCAAAGTTTGCAGGGGTTAAAGCGGAGGTCCACCCTAAAGTGGACCTTCCGCTCATCGGAACCCTCCCCCCCTCCGGCGCCACAATTGGCACCTTTCAGGGGGGAGGGGGGTGCAGGTACCTGTACAGTACAGGTATCTGCACCCACTTCCGGGATAGCTCTCTGCGGAAAGGGGCGTAGATTATGCCCCTTTCCAAAAGTCCCCCGCTGCCTGCTGGGAAACACACAGATCCCAGAGGCAGCGGGTCCATCCTTATTGCGCAGCGTGACTCGCGCATGCGCAATAGGGAACCGGGAAATGAAGCCGAAAGGCTCCACTTCCTGATTCCCATACCCAAGATGGCGGCGGCAGCACCCGAGAGACGATCGAGAGATCGGCTTCGGGTGCCGACATCGCGGGCGCGCTGGACAGGTAAGTGTCACTATATTAAAAGTCAGCAGCTGCAGTATTTTTAGCTGCTGGCTTTAAAAAAAAAAAAAAACGCGGAGTCCCGGCGGACTCCCGCTTTAACTCATTTTGCCTTAGATCTTTTAGGGCCACTGTGAGCATAGAATAGACATCCACTCCTCTGTCTCTATTTCAGGACTTGTCAAGTCTCTTTCTTCGCAATGTAGAACTATTATAGGTATTTCCACACATGGGCAAATCTAGCATACATTAATACTGAGTATTCCCTTCATCCGGCCATCTCTGACTCTTTTTTTTTTGGACTTCTCAGCTGTTTGCAGACCCATACTTTAAACATGCACTTCATGTTTAAATCCCCTTGTGGCTGAAGTGGTAGAAAGTGAGCTCACCTTCATTTTTCCTGACCCCCACCGCAGACGTGACCCACATTTCTGTTGTCTACAGTCTTCCTCTGAAGCGTATAGCTTGCCATATCCTGTTAGTTTTTTTTTTTTTTTTACTTTTAGACAGCAGGCTAAATAAAAATAACTTCATCTACACAAACAAGATGAATGAAGGAATCCATGACATTGTATTCTGACAGCAGGACCCAAATGGCTGCAGCCACTGATCGTGAAACATTTTTACAGCATGTCCCTTCAACAGAAGTCGATCAAACAATCAACTTCTGTCAAGCAGAGAAGGCTACACATTGACTGAAATTTTACCAGTCCCTACTGAACCAGCCAAATATTGATCAATGTATGGCTAGCTTCAGTACATCTAAAGCCAAAACCGAGTGTTGAGGTATAGAACCTGTGACAGACCTAGCTAGGACAGAGGCTTTTGGAGAGGGCTGAATGTTGGCCTCTTGAATACTGATTATGGATCCTGGATTTTAGGGGAACAATACTCTTTGCAAGGTGTATGAATGGGGACCTTGAATGTTACTTTGGATTCAAGTCCATGTCCCCACAAAACACACAGACTCAAGGAACGCTGTATATGCCATATTATAAATAGTGACAGCTTTATAATGATGACTGGCAAGAAGCCAAGAAACGCGTCGGGTTCTCAAACTAAGGATGCCCAATTAAGCTTATTTTAATCCTTGATAATATTAATTTTTGTCCTATAGAGTTTGTACTCATTGATGTGATTTTATGTATTTTGATTAGTAATTTATGTATTTCTGTTATGAACTGCATCCATCTATGTCCATTGATTTGTCTATACTCCAGACTCTCTGATTATTATGAAAATATATTGAGTGTATATCTATATTTATATTACTGTACTACCATTGTATGCATTCAGATCATGGTCTACCCCTAGGGGTTATTGATTATAAATTAAATCTAAATCATCTCATCTACTCACATGTATTTATTATATTTTTATTTTCAATTGACATGCTTCATTTAAAGTCCCACTTGCCCCCCTTTTCTTTTTATACAATTTACCTGGGATGGAAGCATGCCATTGCTACTTGGTACTGCGGCAGGTCACTCTTAAATCTTCATAATGTTGGGACTCCTAGAAGATTCTGATGTCATCAACTCCAGCTGCCTGTCTGTTGTCTGCTACAATATGTTTATTGTAAATAAGGCTAGTGTGGGCTCTTATGGCCCATACATACGATCCAAATATCATACGACAGATCGTGTAACTTTTTTCGCTTTATAGTCGCAAGTAGAAATTGAATAGGTAACTAAAGTCACGAAAATTCTTGTACGACAGTAAAAAACTGGAAGTGATGTCATGTGTTGTAATGTATTTGTATTGTATTTTTGGACGACATCTATACTAACTAAACGAAAATCGTCCGATCTGGTATCGTATGAGGAAAATTTTCATGCTTGTGCAATGGAATAATATTGGATGAACTGTTGTGATCGGCTCTCAAAAGTAGTGTACACACAATCCGAAAATCATACGATTCTTCCTCGGACAACAGTTTTCCTATGATATTTGGATCGTGTGTACGGGCCATAAGAGTCTTTCACCCATTGTTGTTTATGTGTATTACCTCTGCTATTGTGTGAAGGAGTTCTGTGTTGATATTTATGATAATGTGTATTGTAGTTAGGAAGCTAGGAGAAAACAAGGCTAGGATCTGAAAGGTTATATCTCAGAGTCACCTAGTCTGGAAATGATTAGTTAATTAGCTCATGTTAATTTATGTTTCTGGTTACAGGTGTATTGTTAGAGTAATATGAGCAGGAGGGAGGGGATACTCCTCTTCTCCTGTATATAAGACTGTATTTTTGTTCTAATAAACAGTCCATGTTCAGCAACCAAACACGTATTGTCTTGTTATGTTTGTTTTTAGTAGTTGGAATATCTGATATCTATATTCAGACTGGGAGGAAGCAGTATATGAGGAATGCACTCAAGTGGAGTGTGGGACGTTTCGTTACAGAACCTTTGTCATGTTTTTTATTGGTGTCAGTGTCCCCATTGGGGAGATTCACCTTCTCTGTTTATTCTGTTGATATAGTTGTCACGAAACTGGAAGAAAGGGGAAATCTTGTAGTGAAGACCCCAGTTCCACTGACAACTGTTTTAAGAGGAGATTTCACCCCACTTTTGCAAGATTTTCTATTTCACCCCACTTTTGGAGGATTTACTATTGCTTTTGGCTGTGTTACCAGTACAGGAAATGAAGGAAACACCCCCCCCCCCAACAGGACACAGGCAACAAAAAAACAACACCACCCTTAATGGCAGGATCACCAGGCACTATTTTATTGAAAGATGCAAAATAAAAATTACTGAAAATTGGGAAATCACATTAAAGCCTAAGTATAGCTACATTTAATAACACATAAAAAAAAGGTACATAACATATAGTCAAAAGGATGTGTCTCTTGTGCTGACGCTTCTTCCTTTAGTTGAAATTCTCCACTGGCCTGCCCCCCACCCCTGCTGTTGTACTGCAGCTTTTATGAATGAAACAGCATTTTAGAATAGAGGGAGCAGAGCCATCAATCATCTGCCTGGCCTACCATTTTTAGATTCCATTTCATTCATAGAATCTGTAGTATGGCTTCTATGAATGGAGCAGTTGGTACAGAGGGCAGGCATAGTCAGGCTCTTTTGATGAGAGACAGTGACTGCCCTTAGTTGCATTAATTGTAAAAAAACAGCCAGCTAGCATGTCTCCACACGACAGCAGCCTGATTGTCAGGGTGCATCCAAATTCTACCCAACATGTTTCATCCTGATGATGTCCTTTTGGGTGAAACACGTAGGGAGGGTGTTTTGAGGTGCACTGATGATCAGGGCTGCTGTCTTGTGGAGAGCAGCGGCTCATATGTAAGTGGCAATAGCAAGTTTATCTTGCTGTATACTATTTATAATTTTACACAATAAATGCTTAATATTGCTGCACTGTAAGAGTCTCCTTTTTGCCCCTCTAATATCTGGGACCTCAGGTGTATCTGGCATTCTTGAGAGGAGTTTGGATTAAATCAGGAATCTGTGGTTACATGATTGTGAGAGATGCTTGTCAGCTGGGTTTGCACATACAGATGCCATTCTTCCTTTCAGGTCAGCAGATGGAGAGGATTGATGATTCCGATATAACCTTTATTTAGTCATATTGAATGCAATATACCTGTATGTATGGGGTATGTGCACTGGAGAAGCTTGGGTTTTATCCTGCTGAAACATAGCAGTTCACGGAATCCTTTCATGATATAAATCACATTTCTATGGTACTTTCTTATTTTATTAGTGTTTATGTTTGTTATATTATGTTTGTGTCATTATATTACTATACATACTGCTTTGGCCCTGCATATTTTAGGCTATTTTAGGCATATTTTAGGCATATTTTATACTAGCGCAGACTTTTCTCTGTATTTATAATACAGTTTCCTCCTAGCGCACACCACCAACCATGCGATCAGCGTAGCTACCGTGTAAATGAACCCTTAGTGATTAGATTTGCATATGTTTTTAAAAAAAATATACCAAAATACGCTACATTGCTTTTAATATAGATCTAAAATGCTCAATGATTTTGTTACCTTAAATACACTGAACTCTAATCACAGCCTGAACTATTTTAGGAAGAACAGAATGCAAAAAAGTTGTCATTTTTTTTTTCCTTTTTAGTAAAAATAGTTAAAAATTATTGCTGTTGCTACTGGTATCATCTGGCAGCAGCCAAAAGCTTGGGGACAGTCCTGAACTCAGCTCTATTGAAAGTGCATACCAGGTTGTCCATTTTGTACGTCAAACATGGTTTCAGATGCACGCTGTGCACCATATGTTACAAGTGACCTGACCTGTGAGCGACAATGTTCATTTCGCACATGCTGAACTCACGTCTGCCTTGCATTTTGATGTAGCAGTCCAAGTTCCGCGCGCACTCTCGAGACATGACCTTGCTTTCTGTCTTTATTAAAGTCTTTTGTCTGTGGATTATTAAAGTGACACCCATGCTGTCAAAAGAATTCCAATACAGTGAATACAATATATAATCTTCACTCATATTTATTAACTGAAGACACCTCTAAAAGCATGTAGCTGACTTTTATCCATAGAATTTTTTTTTAAAGTGCCAAGAAGAAAAATATACATATACAATACATTTACATATCCTGACAGAATTTATGATTTCTTGGCCAATTTTCAGAGAATATTAAAGCGGGAGTCCGCCGGGACTCCGCGTTTTTTTTTTTTTTAAAAGTCAGCAGCTACAAATACTGCAGCTGCTGACTTTTAAAATAGTGACACTTACCTGTCCAGCGCGCCCGCGATGTCGGCACCCGAAGCCGATCTCTAGATCGACACTCGAGTGCTGCCACCGCCATCTTGGGTATGGGAATCAGGAAATGGAGCCTTTCGGCTTCATTTCCCGGTTCCCTACTGCGCATGCGTGAGCCGCGCTGCGCAATGAGGACGGTCCCCGCTGCCTCTGGGATCTGTGTGTTTCCCAGCAGGCAGCGGGGCACTTACGGAAGGGGGCGGGCACTTGCGGAAAGGGGCGTAATGTACGCCCCTTTCCGCAGAGAGCTAGCCCGGAAGTGGGTGCAGTTACCTGGATAATCCCCCTCCCCCCTGAAAGGTGCCAATTGTGGCGCCGGAGGAGGGGAGGAATCCGATGAGCGGAAGGTCCATTTTAGGGTGGACCTCCGCTTTAATAACACAAACACATTTCTTTCACTCGTTAGTGTATGGCTGAAGCCATTTATTATCAATCAGCTGTGTTTACTCTTTTTAAATCATAATGACAACAGAAACTACCCAAATGACCCTGATCAAAAGTTTACATACCCTAGTGATTTTGGCCTTATAACATGCACACAAGTTGACACAAAGGGGTTTGAATGGCTATGAAAGCTAACCATTCTCACCTGTGATCCGTTTGCTTTTAATTAGTGTGTGTATATAATGAGTTTCTGGACTCCTGACAGACCCTTGCATCTTTCATCCAGTGCTGCACTGACGTTTCTGGATTCTGAGTCATGGGGAAAGCTGTCGGGACCCCCGTGAGTCCGGTCGCGGGACCCGCGGACTCGATCGCCGCGGGCATCCCCGCGATCGTCTCACGGAGCGGCCGAATGGAGGAAATGCCGAGTAAACAGCATTTCTCCATTCTGCCTAGCAACTAGTGACGCTGATCTCTGCTCCATGTGATTGGAGCAGAGATCAGTGTTCACTAAATGAAAGCCCACCCCCCCCACAGTTAGTAACACACCCCTAGGAACACTTAACCCCTACACTGCCACCCACTGGTTAACCCCTTCACTGCCAGTGTCATTTACACAGGAATCACTGCATTTATATAGCAGTGATTACTGTATAAATGACAATGGTCCCAAAAATGTGTCAAAAATGTCCGATCGGTCCCCCACAATGTCGCAGTCACAATAAATATCGCTGATCGCCGCCATTACTAGTAAAAAAATAATAAAAAATTATTAATAAAAATGCTATAAAACTATCCCTATTTTGTAAACGCTATAACTTTTGCGCAAACCAATCAATAATCGCTTATTGCGACTTTTTTTACCAAAAATATGTAGAAGAATACGTATCGGCCTAAACTGAGGGAAAAAAATGTTTTTTTATATATTTTTGGGGGATATTTATTATAACAAAAAGTAAAAAATAATGCGTTTTTTTCAAAATTGTCGCTCTATTTTTGTTTATAGCGCAAAAAATAAAAACCGCAGGGGTGATCAAATACCACCAAAAGAAAGCTCTATTTGTGGTAAAAAAAGGACGTCAATTTTGTTTGGGAGCCACGTCGCACGACCGCGCAATTGTCAGTTAAAGCGACGCAGTGCCGAATCGCAAAAAGTGGTCTGGTCTTTGACCAGCAAATTGGTCCGGTCTGAAAGTGGTTAAAAAAAACAAAAAAACGTTTTATATTTTGTTAATACATTTTGCAAACAGGTACGTTTTCTCCTTCATTGATGCTGATGAGGCGGCACTGATAGGCTGCATTGATAAGGTGACACTGGTAGGCATTGATAAGGCGGCACTGATGGGCACTAATAGACGGCACTGGTGGGCACTGATGAGGTGCCACTGGTGGGCACTGATAGGTGGCACTAATGGGTGGCACTGATAAGCGGCACTGAAGGGCATTGATAGGTGGCACTGATCGCTGTCACTGATGGGCACTGATGGGTGGCAGTGATGGGCACTGATGGGTGGCAGTGATGGGCACTGATCGACACTGGTGGACATTGATAGGTGGCACTTGTGGGCACTGATAGGTGGCACTGATCGTTGGCACTTACATATGGTGGGCACTGATTTGTGGCACTGTGGGCGCTTATACGTGACAATGGCAGGTGGTACTGGTGGGCACCAATGAGGCAGCTTCACCTCTTCCTCTTTGGGACTGATGTACCTTCAAACAGAAGCAGGGATCACCTTTTTTTCTCCTCACACTGTTAGCATGAGAAGAAAAAAAAAAGTATTACCGATCTATTGTTTACATCATGTGATCAGCTGTCATTGGCTGACAGCTGATCACGTGGTAAGGGGCTGGGATCGACCCCTTACTCGGATCTGTACTCAGGCAAGTCTCATTGATTTGGGTGATCACAGCGCGCGCCCTTTATGGGATCATGGCGAGCCTGCACAGGGGAGGACATCTTTTGATGGCCCCCCGGCAAAGCAGATCAACGCTTTAGCCGTCATTCGGTTATAGTATGGATCTGAAGCAGTTAATTCACCACTGTGAGTGAGGCCTAAAAATACATCCAGCCTTATTTTTAAACAGACTTTATACAGTAGTTGGCTAAAACGACCTCCTGATGAAGTCTTTTCTACATTTTCACAGCTCTTACGGTAAAGAATCCTTTCTGTATGGGTAGGTTAAACCTCTTTTTCTCCGGACGCTAAGAGTGTCCCCATGTCCTTTGCAATGACCTTGAAGGGAATAACTTCACCAAGTATACTTAATGTATATTTATATACTGTATTTATACTTGATGATCATATTCCCCATTAAATGTTTCTTTTCAAGGGGAAATATTAAACTTTTTTTAGTAAAAGACTTTTGTCCTCCAACAGTATCTGATATCATGCTTCAGTTTGTAAATGCAAAATTTCTCCCCGGACGTAGACCAGAGAAGGCAAGAACAGATATCTCTGCTTCAAACTTTGATTGTTCACCGAATACATATCTCTCAAGGTTCTAATTTACACTTTAAAGGTGAAATGTTCTAAGCGAGACAGAGATAGCGCAACCAGATGAATACTTATTCTTTAGCTTTGATTGACAGGAGGGATTGCACAGCAGCACGTATCTGTTAAAGATATATATAATATACTGTATATAAACTTGGTTGCAATTGCTTATATTCCAGGCAGTCAAACACATGAATATAGATTCATTAAAATCAAAACAGCTGTTTGGGATCTGAATCAACATCGTCTGTTGTGTTCATTTGAATAAATGCGTATTCATTTCATTATACAAAATACTGGTTCCTCGCTAATGATTTGTGGGTGGAATGGATTTGTGTGATTTGCTTAAAGGCGCATCCCGATGCATGCATAATTGAGGCCTCCCATTCAGTGTTACTAAACCCCGGACCCTGCATTCACTATATCTGGTCTCCTACAGTACACACAAACATGGAAATGCAATTATTTTAGTAAATATAAACAACTAAATACCTTTTATCTTCAGCAGTATATAGCAGTATTCTATCAGTTCCTGGGGAAGCTTGTACTGTACTGAGCTGTCCTATGAGGCTGCTGGGCTCCTGGCCCTCTGTCTGGACATGTCCGTACAGTGCTGATTGGCCCTGTGCTGATCACATGCACTCTCCCAAGGAAAAAAAAACCTCTCTAGCAATACACACCAAACTGAGCATGTGCAGCTTGACTCCAAGGGCTCTGTCTTATCTGGACTTGTCAATGGGGGCAGTGCAGGGAGGGAAGGATCTGTGCATACAGGATCAAACAGCTTTTTTACACAATGCAGAGGATTTACCCCTTAGGTTCCACAGTGAGTATAACAAGCATGCTTTATTGTATATACAGACTGATTTTACTGTTGTGGGTTTAGTAACACTTTAATGCAGCCATGTGACCCCATACCAAGCTGCCCATGCCTGTTACAGTCTGATTGTAGGTAGAATTAGATGTACCTTAAACCATAATAGTGCTAAAGCCAACCAAAACCATCTATTCAATTGATATCCTCACACTGCAGATAGTACAATCTATTTGAAAGGTGCGTGGTCAACTTAACAGTTCATCACATGTGGAAGAATTTGAAAACATATAGGCTTCTCCTTCTTCTTAGTGTGTCATAGCTATTAATGACAACTTCTGCAGTAATTACCCAGCAGTACTCACACAGCATAACTTAGCCCTCTTCCTGTGAGTCCTGGGTATCAAATACTGCAAGCTTGGCAAGGGTGTGACCTGGACAGAGAGAGAGGGGGAGAGCATCCTCAGGGATGGGGTTCATTTTGTGGTGACCAGGGATGAGCTTGAGTTCAGGTCCAAACCTGGGGGTTGGCTGCATTGCTGGCCCCAAAGACCTCTGGGCGGGAGAATCCCCACCTTGCAGCTGCACGAATACAAAGGAGCGGTGATGCTCGTGGTATCCTTGACCTAATATGGACACATGGGTTGGGGCATGTGACTATGTAGATGGCATTGTTACCCCGCTGCAGGATAGTGAACAAACTAGCAGATTCAGAACAAATATTTTATATTTATATGTACTTGGAAAAATGAAGAGCATTTATAGTATATTGACTAGGGAACCATTTATTCTTTTAATGTACAAAAATAAATAATTATCTTTTTATCCCTCCCTAAAAGATTCTAAATCTTACCCTACTAATTGCCAAAAATAGTTCGTATCTACGGATTAAATTTACAAACAAAAAAACCTTTTTGTAGTGCTATCGGGAGCAGTAATGTGCAGCCTTCTCTGCTCTGCCAGGGAGCTCCTAGTTGGCAGGATGTAGGAGGAAATACGCTGACAAGCTGTTCTTTACTTGATCCAGGATAGCGCTGGAGATCTTTTTGTATGACCTGGATGAGGGTGATATGACAGCTCTTCAAATGAGGTTACTATTGGCAAAATAAGTTGTAAGGAGCCCAAAAGAACTCTAGCCAAAGAAAATTTAGGTGAAAAAATTCCTTAAAATAAGTTTGAACCCAACTAATCCGGGGGGTCAAAAATGCCCAATTCTGTTTCAAAAGTAGCCCCAGGTAGCTTTTGGAGCATCAGGCTTAGACTACAGGCTCCTGAACACTCATATTTGAATGGCTACCATTTAAATACATATGATTTTGTTTGTTGAGAGTTTTGTAATTTGCCCTAAGTCACCTTGTCATTTGCTGGCACCTGAATTAAGTAACGAGAAATGAAGCAAAGGCAAATATGTTCTTCAGGGGCAAACCTGTTCCTTTGCCCCTACACGGGCTAAGTATAGGAGTGCTTTAAAATCAATCAAAATATTTTTATTTATTTAATAATTTAATTATATTCACAAGAAAGTACCAAAAGCAAAAGCATCGAGTCTGGCAAAATCAATGAATGTAAACCAACATATAACTAAAATAACTGTAGATGCCCCTTTAATATTTGTTCACAGCCCTAGAAACCTAATAAATAACGGCTAACACGCCCCATCATTCATCTTTAGTTTCCTCGGCAACCTTAGAATGTTGTTTATTGAGACGTCTCTGGAGCATAGTGTGCTGCGAGTTCTGGTGAATGTTGAAAGCTGTAGATAAAAATATTCAATGCACTGCGTAGTTGCCCCGCTTCTCATTGTGAAAGACTTTATCAATATATCAGTGACGTATAAAACTGATTTTTTTGCTTGGCTCATGAGCCGTGCTGGGGGACACGTCATGTGGAAAAGTCCGTCTGAATTGATGTAGAGCCGAAGGAATAGAGTTGTTGGGAAATGTTTATTTTCCACAACTTAGACAGCAAACCAGCATTTACAGAGACATTTGGTGCATGTTTTTTGCCCTCATTTAAGCTGTCTCCAAAATTGTTGCCATTGATATCACATTGTAGCCTTATTTTAGCTCAAGAAAGTTTTGGCCCAAAAGTAATATTGGTACTGGGTTTAAGAATAGGTTGGATTTAGAAATAGGTAGGGGATGGGTTGGTTTTAGGAATAGAGAGGGGATACGTTGGCGTAAGGAATAGGCATGCCTAGGTTGGGTTGAGGAATAGGTAGCATATAGGTTGGGTTTGGGAAAAGGTTTAAGCACAACTGGTATATTTTGGGTTGCATGTAGCAGCTCACTTACGCCCTCCTTATGGTCCGTCTAAGTATTTACATTTTAATCTTTTTCCCTAACTGGTTTTGTTGACACCTTTCATTTTATGTTTTCATCATACTTTTGTTTGGTAACTTAAAATGTCACATGTACAGTATCTCACAAAAGTGAGTACACCCCTCACATTTTTGTAAACATTTTATTATACCTTTTCCTGTGGCAACACTGAAGAAATTACACTTTACTACAATGTAAAGTAGTGAATGTACAGCTTGTCTAAATTGCTGGCAACAAAAGTGAGTACACCCCTAGGAGAAAATGTCCAAATTGGGCCCAACGTGTCAATAATATGTGTGGCCACCATTATTTTCCAGCACTGCCTTAACCCTCTTGGGCATGGAGTTCACCAGAGCTTTACAGGTTGCCACTGTAGTCCTCTTCCACTCCTCCATGAGGAGCTGGTGGATGTTAGAGACTCCACCTTCCGTTTGAGGATGCCTCACATATGCTCAATAGGGTGCTCAATAGGGTTTAGGTCTGGAGACATGCTTGGCCAGTCCATCACCTTTACCCTCAGCTTCTTTGGCAACACAGTGATCATCTTGGAGGTGTGTTTTGGGTCATTATCATGTTGAAATACTGCCCTGCGGCTCTGTTTCTGAAGGGAGGGCATCATGCTCTGCTCCAGTATGTCACAGTACATGTTGGCATTCATGGTTCTCTCAATGAACTGTAGCTCCCTAGCACTCATGCAGCCCCAGACCATGCCACTCTCACCACCATGCTTGACTGTAGGCAAAACACACTTGTCTTTGTACTCCTCACCTGCTTGACACACACTTGACACCATCTGAACCAAATACGTTTATCTTGGCTTCATCAGACCACGGGACATGGTTCCAGTAATCCTTGTCCTTAGTCTGCTTGTCTTCAGCAACCTGTTTATGGGCTTGCTTGTACATCATCTTTAGAAGAGGCTTCCTTCTGGGATGACGGCTATGCAGATCAATTTGATGCAGTGTGGGGCATATGGTCTGCGCACTGACAGGCTGACCCCCCACCCCTTCAACCTCTGCAGCTTTGCTAGCAGCATTCATATGTCTATTTCCCAAAGACAACCTCTGGATATGACGCTGAGCACGTGCACTCAAGTTCTTTGGTCAACCATGGCAAGGCCTGTTCTGAGTGGAACCTGTCCTGTTAAACCGCTGTATGGTCTTGATCACCATGCTGTAGCTCATTTTCAGGGTCTTGGCATTCTTCTTTTAGCCTAGGCCTTCTTTATGTAGAGCAACAATTATTTTTTTCCAGGTCCTCAGAGATTTTTTGCCATGAAGTGCCATGTTGAACTTCCAGTGACCATTATGAGAGAGTGAGAGCGATAACACCAAATTTAACACGCCTGCTCCCTATTCACACAGAGACCTTGTAACACTAATGAGTCACATGGCACCAGGAAGAAAAATGGCTAATTGGGCTCAATTTGGAAATTTTCACTTAGGGGTGTACTCTCTGTCATTTCTTCAGTGTTATCACATGAAAAGATAGAATACAATATTTACAAAAATGTGAGGGGTGTACTCACTTTTGTGAAATACTGTACATCAGTAGTGCTTCCTTTTATTTTATTATTATTTCATTAATTTACAATCTGGGAGTTTTAAATGTTATATGGTACAGACATAGCTATGCAATTTAGCTATGAGCCCCCACCTTGATGCATTAGTTTAAGCAAGTTAATGGGCATTGTTACATGCACTTACATGTTTCGTTAAGGAAGACCATTCATTTGAATGGGCTTCCAACACATTAATATCAAAAAGTGCATGTACCATTTCTGGCAGTACACCACAGTGTTTTTTTTTTTTAATCAGAGGCCATAGGTTTTTTTTCATATTTGTCTCTTACAGCCTGTATCAGGGTCAACCATCTCAACAAACAAAAGCCGTGTAGGGTCTAAGTACAGAATATTGAGAAAGGACAGGTAGCTTGCTGGCTTTCCTCATAGTGAATCCATATGTACCCAACCTACGTACACCTACATACACCTACATACGCCATAGAAGCTTTGTCCAATGAGTTTTTCACATGCTACAAAAAAATATCCACAGTATGGAACATTTTTCATCTTCAATTCATTCATTCATTCTTCCAAAATTCTGTACAATTTGCTATGTTCTGTACAGAAACAATTGCAGAGTCTACAGAAACAATTGCAGAGTCTACAGAAACAATTGCAGAGTCTACCAAACGCTTGATGTTCTATAAAAATATATTAGAATAGCAAAACCATATTCTACAAGAACATATGTACTTTATATTAAATAACATTCTTCTGTTAAAAAATATAACATTCAATGGGAAGATTGCTCATTGTGTTGAAAATTCAATATTCTACAAAGATGTGTGCTATGCTAAATACTTCTTATTATACAGAACACTTGTACAAGTATCATTTATGGCTTTACTTGCTCCTCAACGTCCGTCACCCTGCTCTGAATGTAAGAAATATTATCTTTTCAATTTTCAAAATTGTTTTATTTTCAACTTTCAAAAGTAACTGTAATTTATTTTCTTTCTCTGTCTGCATTAAAAGCAAATTTGAAAACGAGTCTCCATTACCCAGCATTTACAAAGCTGATATATAAGGCAGCAATAGTTAGCTGCACTCTGTAATGCTAACCTTTTCATCATATCTGTTCCATTTGCATTCTTTTATAAATTGTTGAGCATTTTTTGCTTTGTAATTCTCACTTTATATACTGTTTTACTGCTGCCATTTTTGAGAGGTGCCATAATAAAGTGCCATGCAAGGCAAAGTAACTGAGTATACAGCTTCTTTATCTTTTAATCCTTGCCTTTGTTTCAGTTTAACTGGTGTTATGACTGCTGCCCCCCGGTTTCTTGTTTCAGGGTGGCCCCTTTCTTATGCAGCATTCTGTGGGGCTATTCTTGCATGCAGAGACTAGAGTTGTGTCTCCCTACACCAGTGGTCATCAACCCTGTCCTCGGGGCCCCCTAACAGGCCAGGTTTTATGTATTACTTGGGGAGATGCAGACTAGAATACTGCAATAAATTAACAGCAAATGGTATTTCAGTTATCTTGCAAACCTGCCCTGTTGGTGGGCCCTGAGGACAGGGTTGATGACCACTGCCCTACACTATGTACATTAATAGAAAAACAGAGCCCCTTTGTTTAGGAAGGCAAGTCACTGCCCTGCTCTAAACTTTAAATTGCAGGATGCCTTGGAGACCCTTTACTTAAGACTCTCAAATCTAATTTGTTGAACCATTTGACCAAATGATGATGCTCACGCTTCTTCCCTTTGGTTGATCCCACTGCCCTCTCAAGCTCCTCCCCTGGTCCTGTACCATCTGGTGTTTCTGAGTTTAATTCTGATATTCTTATTCACATTCTCCCTTCAATATGACATTTATTTCTGTGTCCCATGTTCCAGAACATACTCTCATTAGCACCCCTTGATTGCCCCTCCAGGAGAATTTATTTTCATGTTCTGCTGGTGTTTTTTTCAAGGTAGCCCATAACCTGTTTTCTCCACTTGTTTCTAGGGCTCTCCTCCTCGCTATGTGGGAAGGTTAGCGTCACTACCTAGAACTCCTTTACTCCTTATTGCCATAACATATACCTCCCTGACTTATAACCTTCAGACTCTGCTCTGATATATCCTTCCCTACTTGTATCAGGGCTGTGGATATAGTTGCCCATTATAGGAACTTAGAAGCCTTCTCAAAAGCTTGTCCATTTGTACCAGCTTAGTATTGGAAAAGGTCACACTGCCTCTGTTCTCAGTGTTTCCCCTCTGTTTTTCTTCCCTCTTCACATGTGATCTGTAGGTACCCCAGCACTTACCTACTGTACATCTTTTACAACAAATCTTCAGTCGTCTGTCTGTTCTACAGACTTTTGGCCAGAGATCTCCCAAAATCTTTAGTTCACTGATAACCACCAGTTATTCACTTTCCAACCTTTAGGTCAGGAACCCCACCTTCCTTGGGGCTCCTAATGCCTTGGTTCTCGCACTCCCCATACAGCCGCTTTATGGCTAGCAGACAGGGCTTCTGCAGGAGGAGCCGAGCGGCCACGTGATCTCCCCGACTGACGTCAGCCAGGGAGATCACGTGGCTGCCCGGCTTCTCCCGCAGAAGCCCTGTTTCATAGCGCCCGTGAGTCATGTGACCGTCTGGAATACAGCTGTAAATAGGTATTTTGACCATAGTTTGCCTTCAGTGTCCTACAGGAGTAAGTATGGCATTTATTGTTTTTTGAGGTATTTTTGCAAACAGTTGTCCTTAAAGTACACACAAGTTATATCTTCTAAGCTTTTGTGATCAACCCTTTTCCCCTTATTAATTATATAAATATATATATATATATATATATATATATATTTATTTTTTGCTAGAAAATTACTTAGAACCCCCGAACATTTTATATTGTTTTTTTCTAACACCCTAGAGAATAAAATTGCGGTCATTGCAATACTTTTTTTCACACCGTATTTGCGCAGCGGTCTTACAAGTGCACTTTTTTGGGGAAAAATTCACTTTTTTGAATTAAAAAATAAGACAACAGTAAAATTAGCCCATTTTTTTGTACATTGTGAAAGATAATGTTATGCCGAGTAAAGTGATACCCAACATGTCACGCTTCAAAATTGCGCCCGCTCGTGGAATGGCGTCAAACTTTTAGCCTCCAAAATCTCCATAAGCGACATTTAAAAAATTCTACAGGTCACATTTTTTGCATTACAGAGGAGGTCTAGGGCTAGAATTATTGCTCTCGCTCTACCGATCGCGGCGATACCTCACATGTGTAGTTTGACTACCATTTTCATATGCGGGCGCTACGGGGTGCTTTTAAAAACCTTTTTTTTATTTTACATCTTACCCTCACTCATCTCTATACCCAGCACAGGAAAGGACCCAATCGCCTCCGGAGGGGGGATGGCACCTCTCCCGCCGACGATAGCGGTGATCTTGCGGCGAACCCGCCGCGGAGACCACCGTTATCGCACACACGACCGCCGCCTGAAGAGATGGATATCTCGGTTGTGGCAGCAACTGCTGCAGTTACCGAGATATCCCTCTTCAAAAAATGGACGTACATCGGCGTGCGCCGGTCGTAAAGTGGATATATATATATATATATATATATTTTTTTTTTAATAGAATAATTGTCTTGCCTGTTTTATTTAAAATAATATGCAAATGCAGGGCTGTCGGCATGGTTGAGGGGCCTGGGACAATCGCGAGCTGGATCTCTTCTGTATTGTTCTCTGCACAAGTGATGTGCATTTGTCATATGCAAATCGAAGGCATTAAAAGTTTAACTTAATTATGGACTGAAATTTTTCTTCAAGCACAGCTGCAGCTAATCATCCGTGCAAATGTACAAAATTTCACTCCCTCCCTGAGAACGAAGTGTTAACCCATTTACGATCAGAGAGTCCTTGATTGCCTTGTAGGAGCCTCATGTAAAGCTGAAATCCTGGAAACCAAATAAAGATGCAGATAAAATATGTACACATGGACTGTCTTGCCTGTCAAAGCATTTGACATTCTGTTCTGTTGTGATCTAGACCCTCTTCCAGCAGTATAGCCAGGCTCAAGCTCAAGGGAAAATTATAGGGGCCATGCTGGGACATG
Source organism: Lithobates pipiens (assembly GCF_037356315.1). Classification (NCBI taxonomy): domain Eukaryota; kingdom Metazoa; phylum Chordata; class Amphibia; order Anura; family Ranidae; genus Lithobates; species Lithobates pipiens. The sequence continues at coordinate 496,500,707 of NW_027507903.1, read as the reverse complement.
TCAAGGCCCACATTATGGATACCAACTGCCTGACCTTCAGGCTGATCCAGTGGCTTTAAAGCTGAATTGCAGGTATTTTTTTTGTATAGTCACATTGGATCATCTTGAACCAATGTAAGTATTCATATTCCATACCTGGCTGATCCCTGTGGAAGCAGAGAATCACAATAGTAACAGCCGCTACTACAGTGACCCTCGTTATCTTAAGAGTCTGCGGTTTATTTCTCAGCCATGCATCATTCAAAGGTCACCTTTCTTTTTGTCAATGAGTGCAAAGCATTCTCTGATTGGACGACATGGGGAGACATCATGATATCCACCTTCTAATAATTGAGAAAAATACAGGGCATTCTCTTAATGGTGCCAGTGCCGATAGGGTGACCCTTTGTGGTTACTATGCAGCAGGGCAGCCACTTAACACTGTGCAAGGAAGACAGCAGGGGTCACTCCACTTCCAAGGGGATTGGCCTATAATGGAAGATGCATTCTTACATTGATCTAAGATGGACCAATGCAACTATACCAAAAATAAAAACAAACCCGAAATTAAGATTTAATTCTTATTTTGTGTTTCTGGCCCCTTATAAATATGCAAATCAAGAGTTTAGGCTCTGCTGTGAGTCTATAGTCTGGATTACCAATTTAAAATTTGGAAGGCAGATACATCCAGGTCTCTAGCATTTATGGAAGGAGATCAACTATGGCAGCCTACATGTTTCACTTTTAGCAGCAAGTCTTGGTCAAGAACCCACCCTCCGCTTCCTGACTGTACAGTGAAGTACACCAAATTATCTATCTGCACCCCACTCCTGTACGCTTGTTCACATGGTTAAGCTGGTAACTAAAGCAGGTAACTAAATTTGGCTGGTTCAGCAAGAACCAGATGAATTTTGATCTATGTGTAGCCCTGTCTGTTTAACAGAAGATGTTTATTAGACCATTTATACCCAGATGCTGTGCAAGGCAGTAGAGTTAACTTGTGCAGAGGATCAGAGGTAACTAATTTAATGTATGAATTACACCAAACACATTTAAAGTACACTTAATGCTCTGTACCAGACCTGTGTTCATATACCTGACCTTCAAAGACTTCCCTACCCGCAAAGCTTCCATGACAGTGCTGTCCCTACCTTCAACTATAATATGGAGGGTAGGTGATGTAACTTTCACTTTAATGACTCTCTTTTATGAAGTCTACCAATCTGTCCTCAGCCTACCCTAAATGAATAAAAAGGAATATCTACCTTTCCAAATAGCAGTTTAATACCCTGTACACATGACCAGTTTTCCCGTCGGAATAAACTCTGATGGTTTTTCCAACGGAATTCCAATGAAACTGTCTTGCGAACACACGATCACACCAAAGTCCGACCATCAAGAATGCGGTGACATACAACACGTACGACGGGACTAGAAAGAGGAAGTTCAATAGCCAGTAGCCAATAGCTTCCGTCTCGTACTTGCTTCAGAGCATGCGTCGTTTTTGGTCCGTCGGAACAGCATACAGACAATCGGTTTTCCCGATAGGAATTGGTTCCAATAGGGCATACACGCGATCAGAATATACGATGAAAAGCTCCTGTCGGACCTTTTCTGACGGACATTCTGCTCGTGTGTACGCGGCATAAGCCTCACTGTCCTATCTACAAGGCAGATCTCCAGTTTTGTAGTTAATTTGTAAAAAATTCCATCCCCCATACAAATTTAACCTGCACATATTTTTTACATTAATTATGCATACCCTGAATTAAGTTGTCTTCTTAAAGATCATATGACTTCCCTGGGCCTTCTTCATCTTCTCTCCAGGCAGTAATGATGTCAATGCCATTCTCTCGAGTATTGTGTACAGGGGCTGACGTAGTCATGCTCCCCAGGGGTGTGTCTATGACAATCAGAGCTTACAGCAAAGGATCGAATGACGGTGGTTGGTCAGGGGTATTTCTGCAAGGGATGGGGCTGGAGAGGTGAGCATTAACATTATGCCTTTTTTTTTTTAATTTATGTGGTATTCCCCATTAAGTCACTTAAATATATAATTTAGCTGTTCAAAGAATGGGGACAGACCTTGCACAGAGCACCACCTGCTGCCCACAAGTGGTAAATGTAAAATATACATATGCAGGATTTCATATTTTCTGTAATTAAAAAATACATTCTAATTAGCTACATTGTTTATTTTAGTACTACTGAACATACTAGAGAAAAAAAAAAAAAGTAGATTCTGTTTAATGTACAGTATAATAAAAGACAAAAGTGGATCTGCTGACACAAATAATGTGATTTGTCATTCGTCCACTGCCATCATCACTTCCCCACTTTCTTATCTGCCTGTGAACATGTTATCCTCCTAGACACAAAGCCAGCATTTTCTCCTTAATTTCATTTCATGAGTCTGTTCTCTTGGTGAAACACTATCAGCATCAGTCTCCCTCTGATAAGATCTTACTTATCAAGCTGTGTATTCTGCATCATTTTTGTTTTCTTTTTACACCCTGCTCTTTGCACTCAGGAAATGAACCGATAGGAATCAACTGGAAATCTATGTTATTTTTGGCACTTCCCCTCGATAGGAAAGCTGTATGTGTGCCAAGCAAAGAACGGCACTGAGGCCAATTTAAATATGATGGTGTATTTCCGAGAGAGGTGCGAGGGGAAGACAGTCCTCTGCCATTTCTCTTTGTAACTTTTCTCACTGCTGTTGTACCAGCTTGGCGTGCCATTTTTCTGTAGGGACAAAAATCTTGCTAATGGAAGGGAATTCCTTTCAGAATGATTCTCTTGAATTGGGAATAGGGCACTACAAGTATCAGTTTTTCAGCTAAGGTATTATTGTCACCAACCACATAGTCCAAGGATTCACTAGAGGGCACATAGCTAGGCAGCCCATACAATAGTCAGTTTTCCCCATCCCAATTCCCACATTCACAGATTTGAGGTGGATGGGGGAATCCTTCCCATTGAAATGTCCCCGCTATCAGACTACACTGATCAACGCTGCAGTCTATAGCCTGTGATGCTGATCAAGCAGGGAAAATCTAACAAGGCTGTTGTGCAGAAGTCGATCTATTGACTTCTGTACAACCACAGTGCCATTAGGTGGATCGAAATTCAGCAAGAACTGGTCAAACTTTGGTCCATGTGTGGCCAGTTTAATTCTCTGTTGGAATATACTGTATATAGGGGCACATTTGTCAAAAATGGTTGAATCCAACAACATTTGTACATAACTTAATACAGGTTTATCCAGCAAATACAAACATTACTCGGTGCATGCTTTCCAATAAAGTCAAATTTTGGCTGAATGTTCTTGGAATCTTTGCTTCCCTGCCACCCCACTTGATCACTGGGAACTTTCTGAGACTTCCATATATGAAGGAGCATGTGTCTCACCCCCTGCTTTCCACATGATAGTAATGGTGTTTGCTAATTGACCATGAGGCAGCCAACTATGTCATATGAGGTAATGAGAAAGTCCTCAGCCCTTTCAAACTACAAGTTGTGACTCGGAACTTACATAGGGCTAACACTCTTCTGTCCCTGTGGCTGAACTGAACAGTTCTCCAGCTTCCTTCATTTGCCTGCAAAATGACTAGCAGGTGGTCATGTTATCTTTGCTGAAGTGGACATCAGCCAGTCTAAACTTTGGTCTTTCTTTTCGAAAGTGATCACATTGCCAAATACCTTAACTTTTGGCTTATTAGCCCAGCAGAAAAGGTTATGTAATCAGCCCTATTGCTAATTATCCACCTTAGAAAAAAAAGAAAAAAAAAGGTGAAAGAAAGCTAGAAAGGTAAAGAGGTTTGGCCTGAAAGTGGGTGGATACTTTTTTTGTTCTTGGACAGATCAAGCATTTCTGCAAGAGAATCTTTGCAGCCTGGAAGCCTGTTGAACTCCGTTATCGGATAATTTAACCTCACCCGTGTTTCTATCTCATTAGCAGTAACACCATTTGCACTGCTTGGAAACGATCAGCAATGTGTAATATTCCGAAATGATGAATTCAATAATTAGCCTCCGTTTGAAAAGAGCGTAGTTGGCTGACGGGCTTTTAAGATTGATGTGAGTATCGGTCAAGTGGTATTTAGAATGGATGCCCAAATCGACGAACAGATTCTTGCAATCAATATCTGCCTTGGCAAACTGATGCTGCTAAATGATATTTAGATTGATTAATTAAGGCTGCTCTAGCAGCCCAGCGAAGGAGAGACACAGCTAAATCTGCAGAAATTCATTGGCTTTGTTGGAAAGTTTGACGTCTTTGAGCCCTTTGGCAAAAATTTGTAATAGCGTACACTCTAGGACTTTCTGTGCCTTCAAGGCAGGCTTAAAGTAAGTCTGTTGCTATCCAAAAAAATAATGAATAAGAAGCAACCTCGAAAAGAAGAATGATTATACAGGTTTCCAGCAGACGCTTCAAAAACCGTGTGTTTTGGATGTCTTTGTCTCCTGCTGCATGCTATAGTTCCATTAGTTGGCCCACACGTCACTACAGGACATAGTTGTGACATAAAGGCCAACACCAGAATCCATAGCGCTCTCTGGAGGAAGCCCTTCCAGGTCTGTTGGATATTGAAAATTCTTTGGTGACTGCAGCTTGAAAAAAGTAGTTTCCATGAATAGGCAACCAGATAAGTGGATAGTAAAGATTTTTTTTTTCTATAGAATCACTCAACAGGTGTAAACCCTAATTCCTTTTTTCACCCATGGATCCTTCAAAAGTCACTCCAAATTTCAATTTTTTTCTTTCCTGGCCAATGTTAATATTCATTTAATTTCATTATTGCTATAGAAGATCATTTTGTAAAAAAAAAAAGTAGAGGATCTGCACCTATGCAACGGCAAATTTAGCCTTTCTAAAGCCGCGTACACACGGGCGGACTGTATGGCCTACTTAGTCTGTCGAAACACATTTCAGCGGACAGTCCGCTCGTGTGTGGGCTTCAGCGAACTTTTTCAGCGTGCAGTCTGGCGTACTAAGTATTTTGGAATTTTCGAAATACTGTCTATCATACTTTGGTTTCAGCGGACAATCCGCTCGTCAGTAGGCTAGTTCAACGGACTAAGAATGGCGCATGCTCAGAAAGGATTTACACGGCGAAAGGTTGCATTGCTGTGTATTGGACTTCCTATTTCTAGTCCCGTCGTACGTGCTGTACACGTCATCGCGCAAGCTTTCGACGGACTGTTTGTGCATCCGTGTGTGGTCAAGTCCGTTCATTCGAAAGTAGGACGGACTGTCTGTCGGATTGTATGACGGACTAAGTAGGCCATACAGTCCGCCCGTGTGTACGCGGCTTTACTGTTCCTTCTCTGCTTCCTAGTCACCATCTTGAAACTCTTTACAAAGTTCCAAAGTGACCAAAGCAATGTGTTTCACTTATTTATTCTGAAGAGAGTATCACATAAGTAGTAAGAAACCAGCACATCAGGACCTCGCAGTCATTATTTTGCCTTGAGGAATGGACCCTACTAGGCCCCAAAACATTGGTTTCCTATGACTTACATGACACCGTTTTTACAATAAATATGTGAAACACATTTATTTGGAATGCTGTGACTTTGTTTTGTCTTTGTATCTGGTTCTGGCACGGCATTACTCATAGCAATTATTTTGAGCACCCACCAAGTATTTAAAAGTCTAGTACTATGAGGAGTGCAGCTTCTGTTGGGACTTTATCTTGAAACTCCTGTCATCGATAGACAGCTGTTGCTTCCTGATTTTCACTCCCGCCCTCTGATGACACGCAGGGGGATCTCGCAAAAGCACAGACATATTGCAGTTGTCTCTGCAAGGTCCCAAATACTTGAATCACGCTCAGAATTGAATTCACGTGATACTTCATCTGTCACCGACACACTGTCTCCCTGTGTAATGTGGACATCCCAGGAGGCAGTCATCCTCGCAGGAAAGGAATCAGGAAGTGGCAGGCCGCACCACTCTTAAATTAAAGAAAGAAAAATGAATTTTCCTTTCTGAAACACAAACAAAATGTCTACCACTGTGTAAGAGAGAAGGTTGAGGAAGTTTACATCATGGATGAAGATCTGCTTTAAATGCACCCACTTATTTTAATTGAAGCTGAACCCCATACCTGCCACCTGCCTCCCAAAGCCCACCTAGTATTTGTTATTTAAAAATAAAACAACCCTACATAGATATTTTTCCTGCAGTCTTCTAGCAGGTACGGTGACATCAAAACAGCATCCTTCTCTGAAGGAATGCCTTTCTTCTGTGCCACTCAGTTCTGGAGTGCTGTAAGTCAAGTCTGCATTTTGACACTACTCCAGGGGGTTGGGGGGGTGTAAACAACAGGCTGGGCCCTCAGGAAATAAGCAGAATGACAGGACTTTTGTTCGAGGACTGCAGTCGCTGAACTGAGCAGGAAGCGGGAGACAGTGCTAGAGCATGGAGAGGGTGAGCGGAAATTGGAAATTTTTTTTTTAATTGGTGGGGAAACTAAAAAAGAAAAAGAAATGTAACTGTATTTTCACTTTGAAATTCTCTAAAGCAGTGGTCTCCAAACTGTGGCCATTTGCGTGCCTTTATCTGGCCCTTGGGGCAATATTTCTCCCACTTATACGAGGAACTATTGCTCCCACTGACAACAGCAGCAATTGGACATAATTACTGCCCATGACACCAGCAATACACGGAACTATTTCTCACACTGAAACCAACAAAGGCACATAATTATTGCCACTGACAACATTGGCATTTTTCCATCCACTATTCCATCCACTGACACCAACGATGGGGTACTATTCCTCCCACCGCCACCAATGATGAGGTATTGTTTGCTCCCACTCTAGAACATTATCTACTCCCACTGGCCACAGTCCAGCCCCCCTAAAGGCTAAAGGACAGTAACTGGCCCTTTATTTAGAGAGTTTGGGGACCCCTGCTCTGGATAATAAAATGTCAGCCCGAACTATCCCTTGAAATGTTATCTTTACTTTGCCAGTGTAGGGCAAGGTAGTAGCTGTCGATAACCCATCCTGCTAGCAAGATATACTCACCCATACTTGCTTACTTGCTGCTTCCCTATTGCAGCTGGCCACCTGGTATTGAAGCTTACCCAGATGGATGGTTTCACTGCCTACTTTCACTCATGTGATAATGTTCAGGCCTGGCTGTTTGCACTGTCACATGGAGGGGGTCACATTTCCCGTTCTCCCGAACGATGGAGCTAGTGCCCTGATAAAGCAGCAAGGGAGTATACCAGGGATATGCAATTAGCGGACCTCCAGCTGTTGCGGAACTACAAATCCCATGAGGCATAGCAAGACTCTGACAGCCACAAGCATGACACCCAGAAGCAGAGGTATGATGGGACTTGTAGTGTTTCAACAGCTGGAGGTCCGCTAATTGTATATCCCTGGAGTATACCTTACTACCGCGGGAGTGGAGGACTTTTGTTAGGCACTCTGTCCTGAATAGGCAAGGGTGACAGTGTCTCTTTAAGAATTGTAGCTCTCTGTATACTCTTGAACTTGTGAAAATTTAAAGCTTGCTGAGTCTTTATGCTTCAAGCAATCCATTTTATCAAGTCCGCTAGTTCTCTGGCCTAAGTATATTTTCTATAATGCAAGAGCTCAATCAAAGAGGCTGTTTTTCTCCTCTCTATGACACTTATATTATCCACTTCTCGGCACCTGATAGCTGGGCTCACGGAAACCGTAAAAAAAAATAAGACACTCACCCAATATTTATACAAGATCTTTCACGTTGCAGAGGCTGACAACCTATCAGTCTTTCACCGCGCCGCTAAAGGAGAAGATGGGCAGATTGTGGGCACTTTAGTAATTCTGCTTTTAGACCAATGCCAAATGTTCCTCTCCCAGAAGAAGCCTCATCAGTTACAAAGTGGACTCTGGGAAGTTTGTGTTCCTTTCTTTTCAAAGCATACTTGTCACATGCTGATAAAAAGCAAAGTAACTTTAAGAAAACTTTATAGCAGATCCTCTCCATCGCTGCTTATTACCTTTACGGTGCCTGCCTGCCTCCACATGGCACAGCTGTACTTGCCTAAAAAATCTAAATGTTGCTATGTTGGCATGTTTCACTCTATGGAAAACCTGTGATAAGGGGGAGTTGTGGTGTGAGGCATAAAGTCGGAGTTATCATCAAATAAGCACCAACTAAAATATATTGTAGAAAGGTGTTATAATAGATTTATGAATTTTATACTGTATATAGAGTATGAACAGGATAAGTGTTGTCATCCTGGGTGTTAGGACTACAGAACCCCCTGCCTCATCTCCAAATCCCAGGGGAAGGTCCACAGAGATAGCTGGAAACAATTTAACTCATAAGAGCAGCAAAGGTAGAAAATGTAGGAAGTTATTAAAGCGCAAACATTTCTGGCAGAATCAACAGTTTTTTTTTTAGCCCTTTCCTCCCCAGTCCGACTGTCCTTAGCCCACCCCTTTCATTCATTGGATTTTGGTTCTCTTAATAACGGAGGCTCGGCATCACATATGGGCATTACTTAGGTTGGTCTGCATGCAAATGCAGCCTGGATAAGACATGCCCACTCCTCCAGAATGATTCCTCCCAAAAGCTAGGTCACGCATTACATTGAGCCAGAGGGCTTTTTAAAATGAGTACTGAGGCAAGTTTCTGTGATGTTTTTTCAAGCAGCTATGTACAGCACCTTCCCCACCCCTCCCACCAGCCATGATCTGCCTGCATTGGATTGAGAATCACAAAGACTCAGTGATGGGGGGAGACCAGGGAAGCCAAAGTATGAGAGGATTAAAGGAGAATTAAAGCCAAAGCTCGTTTGGCTGTACGTGTCCTGTGGATCACAGGGGTTCGTTCTGCACTCCTGTGACTCGTTTGCAGCAGACAGCGGGTTGAAGCCCGCTGTCGACTGATGTCACAGAGCCAGGAATGTTTGATCATTCAGTGCTCAGTGCTAGAGTCAGCGGGGGACAGATGCAGCTAGGTAAGTATGATTGCAAAAAAAAAAATCCTGACCCTATCTCGCTGGCTAATATGTTATGGCTTCGCACTGCTCATAGAGTACATCTTTCTATCCCATAACGAAACATATCTTAGCTATTTGGGACAAATTTAAGAGTTCGCATAATCTCCAACCACCACATATTCCCCTGCTTTCATTCATTAATATTCCAGCCTTTTATCCTGCTTGGAAATTTCTAAGATCATTTTCTGCATGGTCCTCTACAAACCTGACTCGCTTATGCAATCTAACATCTGCTACTACTATCCATACCTTTCCTGTACTATGTGAAACCTTTGGGTTACCTAGAACAGGAATATACAGTTACTTACAAATTAAAAATTTCTACGAACCATTTCTTAGTACAGGCTCATCTCTCAACCAAATGACTCAAATCGAGCGGATATGTATATGTGACCCACACATCAGAAGGCTAATTTCATTCTTATATCAGCAACTCAATGAGATTTCTAGCGAGATTTTACCCTCGTATGCTACTAAATGGGCACAGGATATGAACCGAGTGTTTGATATCAAAGATTGGTCTAGTATCTGGTTAGCCACCAAAACTTCCTCTCCAAACTGTTTTGCTGTAGAAACAAATTATAAGGTTCTAGCACGTTGGTACCTGGTACCTGCTAGAATAGCAAAATTCGTCCCCACATATCCACCTAACTGTTTTAGAGGGTGTGACACGCCAGGCACACATTTCCACATATGGTGGCAATGTCCAGTTGTCAAAGAATTCTGTAAGAACATATTTTTAATGGCATCTAAAGCTTTGAAAACCTCAATTCCTCCAGATTCTGCCATGGCACTTCTAAATCTTAAGCCCAATAGACTTACCCACACTCAATTTCAATTGTTTATTCAACTTAGCACTGGGGCTAAACAAACTATTTCCAAGGCATGGAAGTCCCAAGCTCTAATCGTCGCCGAAGCTAAACACAGAATGAATAGAACACTCATATATGCTAAGATGACAGCTATTGAAGAGAATAAGATCAATACATTTTGTAAAATTTTGGCAACCATGGGTTAAACACTACTTCTCCATTGATTTTGACCAATCTTTGTTGCTACCACACCAGGTCACATAGATTATTTACCAATTAAATGTGTATATCTACCATGAGCCACCTCGGGAAATTCCTTCCTTCCATCTTTTCCTTTTCCCTTTCTTTGTTATTATCTTTTGATTTTTAAGCTATTCTCTCATTAGGCTGGTATACGATGTGATATGCCAAGAATTTATCCCTTTATTTTTCTATGCAATATATACTATAGGGATACTCCTTTTTTTTTTTTTTTTTTTTTATTTCTCTACTTTTCATGTTGCATATCTTACAACTGGACAATGATATTTAGTCTGACTGTTTGATCATTATCTCTTTGCTTATGTCTTTAATTTACAGTGTATATAAAGCAAACACAGTGGTAAGATTGTTATAAATTTAGTACTATAATGTAAAATATTTTGACAGTATGCTATGTATCCATGCATTATATCCTTTTATGTTCTCTTGTAAAAACTCAATAAATACATTTAACAAGAAAAAAAAAAATCTTGTACTTCTCTTTTAAACTTCAGCTTTCTTCTTGCATTGGGGCTGAGGGCCCTCGAGAAGTAGGGTGCTGTGATGTTTTCAGAAAGCTGTGTAAAGCACCCCCCCCCCCCCCCCCCCCCGCCCCCCCACCAGCCATAATTGGCCTGAAGCTTCACTTTGTAATGAATACAAAATTACATGCAAGGGAAAAAAACAGCATTTTTGCTTGCACGTGATTGGATGATGGAAGTAAGCAGCACTTTCCTCATTTACTAAGCTCTGGGGCAACTACACTTGCAGAGTACAACTGCTCTTGCAATGTGCACAGTCTCTTTGCCTTTAGTCAGTCAGTCCCATAGGCTGATACCGGGCTGTGTGTAGAGACATAAAAAAAGAAAAATGCTGCTTAAAGCAGCATTATTTTTTTCTGCCTCTGTGCACGTAGCCTAAAACAGCTTAAGTAGGGCTCGCCTTGCTCCACCATCTCACTTTCTGCATATTGTTTTCCCTGAAACTAGAGGTACACTTAGATGAAAAATATTTTCTTTACACCAGATGATAAATGGTCCCCATAATGGTAATTCCTAAGATAAACCCCTCATTCCGCTACTGCCTATATTACCAATAAAGATAAATGGATCTAGCACTGTGAGCAGGACGCAGTGTCCTGCAATACCATGTGACACTTTGCCTCTTGGGATGAGGAAATCTGGACGATTCTGGGATTGTACCACACTTCTTACCAGTCAATCAATTCCGATTGTATTTGTCTTTAAATCAACACAGACATTTCATCACTTTTCTCAAAGTGCTGTATGGGATCAATATATATATGTTCATAAATCAGCAGAACAATGCTGATGCTTTATCTGCCATATGGCAGCTTGAATACATGCTAAAAGTATATTACTGTCATATAATTAAAATGTTAATGATCATAAAAAAAAAGATATAACACATTTTATGTATCATTAGGGGAATGAAAAAATTGGCTTCTGCATTAGCTAATGTAAAATGAAAGTGTCTCTATAGCCCAAACTTTCTTTTTTAGTTCTGGATAAGGTGGGGAAGGGTCTTCCATTAGGGAGATTTCCCTTCACTTCCTGTCCTGAGATGCAACAGAAAGTTAGAGGAAATATCTATTGTTACACAGTTGTCATCGGAACAGGTACCCTCACTGGAAGGTTCAAAGCTAAAAAAAAAAATATTTAAATATATTCCTCAATAGCCACAAAGCAGCACTGGAATTAAAAGTAAGATAGGAGATACAGACAATAGAGAGGCAATTATTCCATCGCAATTCCATTGCAGGGATGGGATGGAAGATGGAACCCTAGGCAGGTAAAAAAGACACAATTACAGCCCTGCGTTCAATAATACATACCCGTATTTATCGGCGAATAACACGCACAGGCATATAACACGCACATTCATTTTAAGAGGGAAGCAGGTGTGCCGACATGGGAACTCAGAATAAGGATGGTAGGAACCTCTAAGCTGGTGTACAGACCTGGGAACTCAGTGCAGGGATGTTGGGAGCCCTCATAATGGGAACAGCAGGTGTGCAGACATGGGAACACAGAATAAGGATGGTAGGAACCCCTAAGCTGGTGTACAGACCTGGGAACTCAGTGCAGGGATGTTGGGAGCCCTCATAATGGGAACAGCAGGTGTGCAGACATGGGAACTCAGAATAAGGATGGTAGGAACCTCTAAGCTGGTGTACAGACCTGGGAACTCAGTGCAGGGATGTTGGGAGCCCTCATAATGGGAACAGCAGGTGTGCAGACATGGGAACACAGAATAAGGATGGTAGGAACCTCTAAGCTGGTGTACAGACCTGGGAACTCAGTGCAGGGATGTTGGGAGCCCTCATAATGGGAACAGCAGGTGTGCAGACATGGGAACTCAGAATAAGGATGGTAGGAACCTCTAAGCTGGTGTACAGACCTGGGAACTCAGTGCAGGGATGTTGGGAGCCCTCATAATGGGAACAGCAGGTGTGCAGACATGGGAACTCAGAATAAGGATGGTAGGAACCTCTAAGCTGGTGTACAGACCTGGGAACTCAGTGCAGGGATGTTGGGAGCCCTCATAATGGGAACAGCAGGCGTGCAGACATGGGAACACAGAATAAGGATGGTAGGAACCTCTAAGCTGGTGTACAGACCTGGGAACTCAGTGCAGGGATGTTGGGAGCCCTCATAATGGGAACAGCAGGTGTGCAGACATGGGAACTCAGAATAAGGATGGTAGGAACCTCTAAGCTGGTGTACAGACCTGGGAACTCAGTGCAGGGATGTCGGGAGCCCTCATCATGGGAACAGCAGGTGTGCAGACATGGGAACACAGAATAAGGATGGTAGGAACCCCTAAGCTGGTGTACAGACCTGGGAACTCAGTGCAGGGATGTTGGGAGCCCTCATAATGGAATGGAAGTATGGTAGGAACTCCTCCATAATGGGGACAACAGGTGTGCAGACTCAGGAACTCAGCATAGGGATAGTGAGAGCCCCTCATAACGGGAACAATAGAGGAGCAGATTCTGGAACTCAGTAGAGGGGTGGTGGAAACCCCTCAGAATGTTCACAACAGGTGTGCAGGCTTGAGAATTTAGCTCAGAGATCTAGCCAATAGAGATTTAAAAAGATGGGTGATACTGTCTGGGGGTTTACCTTTCTAGAATCCACCAAACTAAAAAATAGCTGTCCTTAAAACTGACCTTAAAGAGGAACTATTCTATTTTTTTATAATCCAAACAAAGTAACATTTAAAAGCATATCCTCCTCCAGTCAGCAGGAGTTGTGTGCTTTGCCAACTACAGCCAAATCAGAAATTGATTATATATTGTATTCAGGCAGATGCGTATTGCTGAAAATGGTTTATAGCCGTTGGCAAATGATTTGTGTGCACACCATAATGACCAAAGGAACTGACCAACCAACAGATGAGGCTCCTGCTTGCCTGTTAACACTTTCCACAATGCACTTCCTTCCCCAGCCTTTATTTTAAATCTTTTATAAGAATTCAGACACATTTGAGGCACATGCAGGCGTTAAACGAGCGACTTACGTCCCTTGCTCTTAATTAACAGATCAGTTAAGCAGCAAACAGCCAAATTAAAAGAGCAAAGGCTTTTTCAGTTGTACAGCTTTAATTACCAATCCGCTAGTGGCCTTAATTAACGGACCTGGCGATTTCCCCAGGGTTCAAAGGAGTCGCTTTCCTCCACGCACTACAGAAAAGGCCAAGAAGACGAAGTTACAACTGATGAGGGATTTATTGTTTTCTTTTTATTTCCCCTCTCACACTTTGAGTAGTTTTTTTTTTCCCTTTTTCTTTTTAGAAAGAGCTGACTTTGAATAAGAGGAGCATAAAAAAATATGCTTGCTGGCAATTGTGTTGATATATACATAACATCAACCATTAATCATACTTAAAAAGCAAGGTGCCGGTATATGTATGCAGATAGTAACATTTTATGATCTCAGCCCCGTATATCTTGTGGAATATGTTTGCTTTTTCACTTTCTTGTGTACATGCAGTGAATTATGAGATTATCAGTATAAAGCTTTTCAGAGAAAAGAATTCGAAGTGAGGCTGTTGAAGATGAACTCGGGTCAGAATTATATTTTGTACAATGGCTAGTGAAAAATGTACAATAATTAGAAGTCCAGCCGCCAAAGAAGCATCGCCTAACCACTCTTCACTCTTAAAATGTGCATTTTTTGCTGGAAATGTATTTTATTCCCCCCAAACAATTATATATTTTCTGAAAACAGAGACCCTGGAGTGTAAAATAGTGGTAGCCGCAACTTTTTATGTCTCTCAATAATTACGCAGCTATTTATCAAATGCATATTTTCAGGAAAATGTACAATAAAATAATGTTTAGTGCTAGCAAGCACAATAGTATGCCCCACTTATTTGGGGGGAAAAATTATAACCAAAATTCTCAATAGGCGCTGTTTTAAAAGCTTTTACAGTTTATCGGTTTAGCATTAATCATAAATTATGGCTGGAAAAGTATTGCTTTTACTTAGAAATTTGTGGCGATAACCTCACATATGTGGCACAAATAATGTTTATATATATGTGCTGGGGGGGGGGGGGGGGGGGTGACAGGAGTGCTTTTGTTTTATTATTTTTATTATGATTTATTTTTGAAACCCTTTTTACATTTTTCTTATATATACAGTGCCTTGCGAAAGTATTCGACCCCCTTGAACTTTTCAACCTTTTGCCACATTTCAGGCTTCAAACATAAAGATATAAAAATTTTATTTTTTGTGAAGAATCACCAACAAGTGGGACACAATTGTGAAGTGGAACGAAATCTATTGGATTTTTGAAACTTTTTTAACTAATAAAAAATTGAAAAGTGGTGCGTGCAAAATTATTCGGCCCCCTTGCGTTAATACTTTGTAAAGCCACCTTTTGCTGCGATTACAGCTGCAAGTCGCTTGTTGTATGTCTCTATCAGCTTTGCACATTGAGAGACTGAAATTCTTGCCCATTCTTCCTTGCAAAACAGCTCGAGCTCAGTGAGGTTGGATGGAGAGTGTTTGTGAACAGCAGTTTTCAGCTCTTTCCACAGATTCTCGATTGGATTCAGGTCTGGACTTTGACTTGGCCATTCTAACACCTGGATACGTTTATTTGTGAACAATTCCTTTGTAGATTTTGCTGTATGTTTGGGATCATTGTCTTGTTGGAAAATAAATCTCCGTCCCAGTTTCAGGTCTTTTGCAGACTCCAACAGGTTTTCATCCAGAATGGTCCTGTATTTGGCTGCATCCATCTTCCCCTCAATTTTAACCATCTTCCCTGTCCCTGCTGAAGAAAAGCAGGCCCAAACCATGATGCTGCCACCACCATGTTTGACAGTGGGGATGGTGTGTTGAGGGTGATGAGCTGTGTTGCTTTTACACCAAACGTATCGTTTTGCATTGTGGGCAAACAGTTAGATTTTGGTTTCATCTGACCAGAGCACCTTCTTCCACATGTTTGGTGTGTCTCCCAGGTGGCTTGTGGCAAACTTCAGACGAGACTTTTTATGGATATCTTTGAGAAATGGCTTTCTTCTTGCCACTCTTCCATAAAGGCCAGATTTGTGCAGTGTACGACTGATTGTTGTCCTATGGACAGACTCTCCCACCTCAGCTGTAGTTCTCTGCAGTTCATCCAGAGTGATCATGGGCCTCTTGGCTGCATCTCTGATCAGTCTTCTCCTTGTCTGAGCTGAAAGTTTAGAGGGGCGGCCAGGTCTTGGTAGATTTGCAGTGGTCTGATACTCCTTCCATTTCAAAATGATCGCTTGCACAGTGCTCCTTGGGATGTTTAAAGCTTGAGAAATCTTCTTGTATCCAAATCCAGCTTTAAACTTCTCCACAACAGTATTACGGACCTGCCTGGTGTGTTCCTTGGTCTTCATGATGCTCTCTGCGCTTTCAACAGAACCCTGAGACTATCACAGAGCAGGTGCATTTATACAGAGACTTGATTACACACAGGTGGATTCTATTTATCACCATCAGTCATTTAGGAAAACATTGGATCCTTCAGAGATCCTCACTGAACTTCTGGAGTGAGTTTGCTGCACTGAAAGTAAAGGGGCCGAATAATTTTGCACGCACCACTTTTCAGTTTTTTATTTGCTAAAAAAGTTTAAATTATCCAATAGATTTCGTTCCACTTCACAATTGTGTCCCACTTGTTGGTGATTCTTCACAAAAAATTAAAATGTTATATCTTTATGTTTGAAGCCTGAAATGTGGCCAAAGTTTGAAAAGTTCAAGGGGGCTGAATACTTTCGCAAGGCACTGTATACATTTATTGCAAATCACAAGGGGACTACCAAGCTCCGAATGTGATAGCATAGGTAGGTGACAGGTCCTCTTTATGGAGACATCGGGCCCCCAATGTCTCTCCTGTCCTCCACTGCAGCTAATCAGGCACAGATTGCTACAGTAGCAGTGGAATGACAGCTGTGAACCTGGAAGTGAAATAATTCATGTTCCCTCCAGGTTCATTAATTGCAGGGGGCATTGGGAAATGGATGTTCCTTGAGCTGCTCCTGCTCTCAATATTATAGCTTTTTTCCACTTTCCTGGGCTCCTTGGAGGAGTAGGAGAGTCTGGGAACCACTGGTGGCTCCAGTGGCAAGGTTGAGAGGTAGGCAACACATTTAAAGAGCCTTGTAAAAGTGATTGGGCTTGTAAAGGCGATTGTTCTTCTTGGGCAACATTCCAGCACTCTCTGGTAGTGCCACAGCTTTACTCTGTCTCTACAAAGAAGAGTGGTGCCCACCTGATGATCCCTATGGCATACGTACCCTCCCCTTTTCACCACCTTAATCTCCTTACCATAAGGGATGAAATATCAAGTCCTTTTAGCTCTACTGAGCGTTCAAAATCCTATACATTTCTATTGGTCAGTGAAGCAGCCCATCAAAGTGATAGGAATAAAAAATTATTAAAACAGCCCAATAAATTTCAGTCTTATTTTATTGTTTTTCCAATTAGTACAATAAGGCAAACAGTACAAAGCTTCAGAATCACATTCTGGCATATATTGGAAAGTTTTACAAAGTGGCTTACAGAAATAAATCGGCATAGGAAGTACACAGAGGTACAAACGCCGCCACTCTCTAGGTCAACCTTTCTCAACCTTTTCAACACAGAGGAACCTTTGAAATAGTTCTCTGGTCTCGAGGAACCCCTGCTAAAAAATAGAAATCTACAACTCATGATACATTACTGTGATGGTCAGTGGGAAGAGTGGTCCATACACGTGTGGTCATTTGGAAGAATTGGCTCCTTACAGATAGCTAGAAAGACCAATGGTGTCAGTGAGAATTTATCCGAGAGGCAGACATTTCCCAATTGGGAAGGAACCCCTAGCAACCTCTGGAGGAACCCTAGTTGAGAATCACTGCTCTAGGTTGTATACCCTCTGCATATAGAATCTATATAAAGTATATCACAATAGGTCAGTGAGAGATTTATTATAGATAAATGGCATCTACAATAAGTAACAGTGAGAGCATAGGCTAGGGTGGGAGCAAAAGGGAGAACAGTGGGGATAGAAGGGGAATGAAGAATTCCCCCACCCTCCACCATGGCCGAAACAGTTGAAAAATATATTCAAGAGGATGGAACAACTTGAAATTCCGCTGTGTTACAAAATATCACCCAGGAGGCCCGCGTAGTTGTGTGCCGGTTCAGCCTATCACCTTCTTCTGCTAAAAGGTGCTTTAAGTCCATTATAGAATCTAATTCCAACACCCATTCTATTAGGTTAGGTACCTTGGCGAATCGCCAAAAAGGGGAGCATAGATAGCATATTCCTGAGTAAGAATTTTGAAATTATTTTCCTGAGCTGTGCTGGCAATAGAGAGTTTACGTGAAAGGATGAATGCCTTCTCCCAGTTGTCAGATTCCAATTGAGTATCGAATTCCTTTCCCCATGCAGCCATGTATACGAGAAGATCTGGCTGTGAGAGAGCAGACAAAATAGAGTCAATTTAAGATATTGAACGGATAATCACAAAGTATGTTTTCAAAGGATGTAGGGCAGGA
The DNA here is from genome assembly GCF_037356315.1 of Lithobates pipiens. NCBI lineage: Eukaryota > Metazoa > Chordata > Amphibia > Anura > Ranidae > Lithobates > Lithobates pipiens. The sequence goes on along the minus strand of NW_027507903.1, from coordinate 496,482,614 downwards.
TGTTAACCTTTTCTACCTTGAGTCACCTGCCTGGTCCATGTGTGCTCAAAAAAGGTTCTGTCATACTTGATGTGGAAATGCCTACTGACAATAGCAAGTATATGATGTGTCACTCTATTTCATGCACCAAGTGAGGATCTATGAACAGCTCGGGGGAAAGTTGGGTTATCAAACAATGGTGTCATAGGGCCAACATATGCAGAGATTTCTAGGTTTGAAACCATTTTGTCAAAGATGTCCAGAGTTTGTCTCGTAAGCCCTACCAAAGATACTACCTCTTAACCCAGCATTTAAGAGGTATTATCCATGGCAGGGCAGGGCTCTTAAGTCAAGTGGAGTTAGGAATTGTTCGATTTGATCCAAAATCTTTGATAAGCAAGGATGGAGCCAGTCTATGATTCTAGTGGGAATCAACACTTGATAATATAAAGCAATATTAGAAGCAATAGCTCAACTTTTTATCTTTGGGTAAAAAGAGTATTTTACGATTTAGCCTAGACTGCTTCAAACCCCATATAAAAGTGTTGAAGAACTGTTGTAATTTCCGAAAGAATGGAACAGGAACATGAGCTGGAATAGTGTGGAAGACTTACAGGAACCTTGGGGTAATGTCCTTTTTGAGTACATTTATTTTGCCTAGCCATGATAACTTTTTCCTGTCATAGCCTTAAGGTCTGAGATGGTCTTGAGTAGAGGCTCATATTTGAGAGAGTATAGTTGTGATTAATCGTATGGCGTATATATTCCTAAATATTTGAAAGATAATTTGATATTTGAGTATACCCTGATAGGAAGATTTGCCATATATGACTGGATGGTGGGATCTGGGAGTGCCATATATAGGACAGTTTATGATTTGAGCCTATGGTCATACTCAGATTTTGCCGTAGGTCTATTGATAAGTATTAAAAGCCTTCCACTCAAACACCTGGTGATGAATACAGGGTTAAGATGTTAGAGCGGATCTTCACCCTCCAATCAAAATTCCATCCCCTCCACCCCTCCTCTAATCTACATCAATATTGCATTTTTATTTAATTTTTTACGCATTATTATTATTATTTTTTTTTACTAAAAAGGGTTTGGTTCTGCCCCCTATACATGTCACTTCCCTAGGTGAATGACATGCACTGTTCTTTCTGTGTCTCCTAGCATATGCATGTCATATATCTTAGGAGGCCTAGTCTTTTATTCACAAAGGATTAGGGTGGCAGGCCTAGTGGCAAATCATCGGGAAGCCCACTAGCTGAACCTGGAAGAGCCGGCAGCCTCCTGATGACATCACACATGGTGGTGTGGGGGATCTCGGCAGGACAACGCTGGATCTCCTGGGTGGGTAAGTATCTGAACTGTAGAGAACTTGCATGCATTAAGGTAATAAACCTTCTCTGACACAGAATCCCCCCCCCCCCCCCAGCCCACCATCTAATTAACGATCTTGATCCAGCATTATGCACAAGAGCAGCGGCTCCCTTGGCTCTCCCCTTCCTCAAAGGACAGATTGATAGCAATGGAAGCCATTGGCTTCTGCTGCTGTCAATTAAATCTTATCACAAGGGAGCAGGGGGCGTGACCAAGACCTGCTGTTTGGGTCTATACAGGTGCCCCCATATAAAGCCTCTTTCTATGGTGGGTACTCACTAAAAAGGAACAAGGAGTGCCAGAGGTGGACCCCAGAAGAAGACGACTGTGGTTGCTCTGTACAAAACCATTGCACATAGCAGGTAAGTATGACATGTTTAATATTTTTTTAAAAATTATTTAAAGAGTAACTCCACTTTTGTTGAAATAGAAACATTCCCCCTCTGGGTGCATTATGTACATTACAAGGATTTTAACTAACTTTATTACAGATTCCTACCTTTTTGTTATTCTGGAGAAATCCCTGTGTTTGTCTGTGTCTATGTGGGAAAGTGAGTCTAACAGGAGTGGTTCCATAATTATCAATCAGCTGCAGCTGCAGGGCAGTAATGAGAAAAGCTGCTGGGCCTGCATCCCTTTAGATGTGTTCCTGTTGGGAGTATCTCACCAAAAATGTAATTTTTGTTGCAGGGGATGCCTAAAATCTGACTTGTACCTTAGTGTAGACTTCTGGGAAAATCAATGAGCCAATCACACAAGCAGGAAACTATGTTTTGCTGTTTGTAAAAACAGTTTTGCTGTTTGGAAAAAAAAATGCTGAAGTTAAACCTCTCAATTTTCCCCTCAAGCTTTTTTATTTGGAGGGGGGGGGGGGGTTATATTTTGAGTAGTTAGGTTTATTTTACTGTCCTTTGTACTTGTGTTTTTTCCTTTTTTGTGTATATTAATGTCATTTGTGCACTGGCACTTAATTTTATTTTTTATTTTCGTTCTTTGTCTGTTTCTTAATTATTTATAAGAAAAATAAAAAAAAAATATGATAATGAGGGACCATTTTTTTGGCACAAGAACAAGTCTAAGATAGTTGAAAGGCGCTTACATAATCCTCAGGAGCCATTTAAAACCCACTACAATCTTTAAAACCACCACAAAACTCCCTAAAGCTGAACTCTGAACAGCTAAATCCACTGTTGAAATGCATGTTTGAAAACTTTTACCTGCCAAAGGATTTGTATTTCTGTCCAACTAGTCCTGAGATGTACACCATAGCCCTGCCCGATATAGGAGTTGACCTGATCTTCCTCTGCAGCACTTTCACTTTCAGATGCCAACCAAAGCCAGTAATTTGAAAAATGAAAAGCAAAGCAGCAGACTTATTCGTTTTTAGTCTTTCTTTCACCTCCTGCCAGCATGCTACTTCATCTGGTTATTAATATTATTTTCTTGTTTTGCTGTTTCCTCCTCTTCCAGTCTGAGCTTTGCTGTGCAGTTATACCAAGTCGTATTCTGGTACTTACCCTGCACTTTTGTTCTGGAACAACGTCATATGATGTCGCCCCAATTTCATCACACTTGCGCACATAGGGGCAAGCAGCATGGCAATCGCGGGAACCCCCCGATTTCAATAAAGAGCCAATGATTTGGCTCTTTACCCATGTCCAATCACAGCTGATTACAAGTAAACAAGGAAATCTGCTCTCCTCGTCTCGCACTAATAGCGTGTGAGGAGAGGAGAGACAATCAGTGGCATTTCCTCACAGGGGAGACCTGTACAGATAATCAGGGCACTTGTCATCATTAACAGTGCCCAGCAATGATGCCCGTCAGTGCCCAAAAGTGTTGCCAATCTGTGCCCATCAGTGATGCCAATTTGTGCCCATCAGTAATGCCAATCTGTGCCCATTAGTGATGCCAATTTGTGCCCATCAGTAATGCCAATCTGTGCCCATTAGTGATGCAAGTCAGTGCTGCCTTTCAGTGCCCATCAGTGCCTGGTCATCAGTGCTGTCCATCAGTTGCTATCATTGCCCATAAGTGATGACTATCAGTGCCCATTAGTGCCACCTATCAGTGCTTATCAGTGCTGCATATCAGTGCCAATCACTACTGCATATTAGTGCCTCCTCATCGGTGCCCATTAGTGCTGCCTCATCAGTGCCCATCAGTGAAGGAGAAAAATGACTTATTTACAACATTTTCTGACAGAAGAAAAACATTTTTTTACAAAATTTTCTTATTTTGTTTTTATTGCAAAAAAAAAAACAACCCAGCGGTGATTAAATGCCACCAAAAGAAAGCTCTATGTGAAAAAAAAATGACAAAAAATAAATTTGAGTACAGCGTTGCATGACCGGGCAATTGTCATTCAAACAGTGACAGCGATGAAGGCTGAAAATTGGCCTGGGCAGAAAGGGGGTAAAAATGCCCTGTATTGAACCAGTTAAAAAAAAAAACAAAAAAAAAACATACATTTAACAATGTATTAACGAGTACGGAGCTTCATTACTTTGTGCCATTTTATCTGCCCAGAGTTAATTTCACCTTCTCTGACTTCAATGCATTTTTACAAAATCCCCAAATTTTGCGAAAATGTATTGACCTTTCTCTGAAAATATCCGTGCAAAGGGACAAATTAGAATTTCTGTCACCTCTTACAGTCACCTCAAGTCAGGCTTGTTGCCAATGGTGCTGCTTATTGACAAACAGCTCAAGGTAACGGGCTGCCCTTGATGATGTTTCAGGCTGAGCAAAGTACGCATGCTTTTCTAAGGAGTTTGGCCTAAGATATCTATGTGTACACCATAGGAAGTATCTATATTGGTCTTAAAGTGGTTCTTCAGCTTAGAAATAAAAAAATAAAAGTCAGCAGCTACAAATACTGTAGCTGCTGACTTACCTGTCCAGGGATCCAGGAGGAGACAGACTCCCATTTTGAAGTTCCGCTTTAACCTCTTGCAACCGAGTAACACATATGTGGGGTGGCATGAAGGGTGGGCCATACATTTACATCCATGAGAGTCCGAAGTTTGTGTGCTGAGAGGCGCTCACTTCCCTTCAAGTTTTCAGGAGAACTTATAATGAGACCTTGACCTTATTTTGAAACTATAACTCTTTTTGTCTGTCTATGGCTTCAATGTTTTCATCAACCTGGAATTGGCCTACAGCCAGCGAAGTCTGAATTTTCATTTCTGTTCTCTCTTCAATATCTCCATTTGCTTTTCCTTCTCTGATATCTCCTGTCCATTTTTTGCAGATGGGAAGGCCGTCTCCCTGTCTCCGCTGGACACCCAGCCTCACAGTCCCCGTTATTCCTCCTCCGGTCAGCGAGAGAACCTGGAGGTGCGTGTACGGGAAGTGGAGGAGGAAAACCGTGTCCTGCGCAAGCAGCTCAGTCTGCTCCAGAAAAGTGGCACTTCACATCGTCTCAACAACCGCTCCAAAACCTACTCCATGGAGGAAGGGACCGGTGACAGCGAGAGCCTGCGAGCAGGAATCGTGGCTGGGAACAGCTCAGAGTGTGGCCAGCAACCAGTGGTGGAGAAATGCGAGGTATTACTAGTAAATTATACATTTATTTTGCACATAAATATAGCCATGATCCCCTTTTTACCCTCAGCATTTTGTAGAGCCCCATTCATATTAGTCACTGGCCCCCAAAAGTGAAGGCCTCTTGAATCCCCTATAGGGAAAGAGAGCCTTGACTGATGGGGGCATGGCCAGGTGCTGGACAATGTAGGTTTATGGTCACTAAGGATTGGTTGAACTATGGGGAATGGGCTGGGCCTGAACTCAAAAAATGTATTGCCCCAGGGAATTATGGGCCTTTTAGAAGAACGTGGCTGGAAGAGCTACCTACCCTCCTGCCCCATCTTTCTTTTTGGTATGCCATAGTTTGCTGCGGTTTCTTGACCTTGCCAGCAGTGAAGTTGCTGTAATGGGCTAAGTCCTTGATGGAAAATTGGAAGTAGGCTGTATGTCCAGCACTTGGTAAGGACAGGCCCCTTTTGGAATTACGTGCTCAACTGTGCCTGGCACTATTTAAAGTGTTAACATGTGTTGGAAATTAAATAAAGCTGTGGCCTTGCCCTTTCCAACCTATTGGTACTAAGCGTGTTTATTAAATGGGGTGAAGGGGCAAGGGTGAGGTTGGAGTTTTTCCCATTATGTTACAGTTGATTCGTACCTAGGCCCATTGCGCCTCAACAGTCATATTTCCAATTTATTTTTCAGTGTATGTAAACCTTCAATACATTTTTCAGTATGTTTGAGATAATTCTTCTTTGTATACAGTTTTCTTAAGCAATTATTTTTGTGAATCTGTTGTAAAGTTTCATAATTGAAATTTCTGCCAGCAACAGAGCTTCCTGTTGCAGGCTGACGACACAAATCCACTGCCTCACATTTAGAAGCTGCGTTGTCAGCTTGCTGTGCAAGCTGCTTCAGTTGACTGTGGGGGGCTTCCCATCTGGTCTATCTCACTATGTGTTTGTTGTGTCATTAAGACAGCAACTGAGGATGATCACCCACCTTCACACTCCTGTCCTCACCCCCTTTATAGAACACGCTTCTCACATTGCATTCCTCAGCCCCCCTTCACATTATTGTTCTCACCCCCTTTATAGCACCCCCTTCGCATTCCTGTCCTCCCCCTTTTATAGAACACCCTTCTCACATTGCATTCCTCAGCCCACCTTCACATTATCATTCTCACCCCCTTTATAGCATTCCTCCTTCACACTGCAGTCCCCAGCCCCTCTTCACATTATTGTTCTCACCCCCTTTATAGCACCCCCTTCACATTCCTGTCCTCACCCCTTTTATAGAACACCCTTCTCACATTGCATTCCTCAGCCCCCCTTCACATTATTGTTCTCACCCCCTTTATAGCACCCCCTTCACATTCCTGTCCTCACCCCTTTTATAGAACACCCTTCTCACATTGCATTCCTCAGCCCCCCTTCACATTATTGTTCTCACCCCCTTTATAGCACCCCCTTCACATTCCTGTCCTCCCCCTTTTATAGAACACCCTTCTCACATTGCATTCCTCAGCCCACCTTCACATTATCATTCTCACCCCCTTTATAGCATTCCTCCTTCACACTGCAGTCCCCAGCCCCTCTTCACATTATTGTTCTCACCCCCTTTATAGCACCCCCTTCACATTCCTGTCCTCACCCCTTTTATAGAACACCCTTCTCACATTGCATTCCTCAGCCCCCCTTCACATTATTGTTCTCACCCCCTTTATAGCACCCCCTTCACATTCCTGTCCTCACCCCTTTTATAGAACACCCTTCTCACATTGCATTCCTCAGCCCCCCTTCACATTATTGTTCTCACCCCCTTTATAGCACCCCCTTCACATTCCTGTCCTCCCCCTTTTATAGAACACCCTTCTCACATTGCATTCCTCAGCCCACCTTCACATTATCATTCTCACCCCCTTTATAGCATTCCTCCTTCACACTGCAGTCCCCAGCCCCTCTTCACATTCCTGTGCTCACCCCCTTTGTAGAATATCACTCCCTTCACATTCCTGTTCTTGCCCCCCTTTTATATCACCCCCCTTCCTTCATCAAATTACAGTTTCTGGACCTCCTTCACATCACCCCGTCTTCCCCTGTACTTCATAGCAGTGACAGAGCCCTCTTCCCAGTCCTAGCTTACACAGGGCGGGAGGCACGGGGGGTCTTGAGCTGACATCGGAAGGGCAGAACAGTGATAGACAGAGGGTGGGAGCCGGGAACTGCCCCAGTTAACTGATTGGTTGCTAGGATGCAGGGCCAGCTCACACCGTTCGTTCGGCTGTGCTGCCTAGCAATGTCAGCTCTGCAAGGGAGATAGTGCTAGTGGCGGCTGCGGGGAAGAACCGGCTCCTAGAAGGCACAACTGCGACAGGTCTGGATGGGACATTGACCCAGTCCAGATCCGGACCGCTGTTTGTCATTTAATGATATTTGAGCTATACTGTAGCTTCTTTGAATGAAACATGATCTATTAGTAAGAATCAAAACCTTTCATTCATCCAGTCGTCCTCCATTCATAGATTGTTTTTCATTCATAGAAGCTATAGTACAGTTTCTATGAATGGAGGAGGTGGATGGATAGGGCAGGCATATTCATCACTCTTGACGAGTGCATATGACAGGTACCTCAGCTCTATTAAGCCCCACCACCGTAGGTTTATGGAGAATTGACCTCTCACTTTCACTGCCAAGGAAGAAGAAGAACTGGGCTAAATACTACAGGAGCAGAAATATGTGAAGGTTTGAAAAAGAATATCTAAGGGACTTTAGGAAAGGGGGTTGGGGTGTTGTTGTTGCTGGGGTTTCACTTTAATTATAATTTTCTGTTTCTTGACCTCTTCAGCCCCGGAAGTTATTACCCACTTCCTGACCAGGCCATTTTTTGTAATACGGTGCTACGTGCTTTAACTGACAATTGTGTGGTCATGTGATTCTGTATCAAAATAAAATTGATGTCCTTTTTTTCCCATAAACAGTGCTTTTTTATTTGATCACCTCTGCGGTTTTTATTTTTGCGCTATAAACAAACAAAGAGCAGCAATTTTGAGTAAAAAACAATGGGGGTTATTTACGAAAGGCAAATACACTTTGCACTACAAGTGGACTTGAAAGTGCAGTCGCTGTAGATCCGAGGGGGACATGCAAGAGAAATAAAAAACAGAATTTTAGCTTGCATATAATTGGATAATAAAATCAGCAGAGCTTCCACTAATTTCAGATCTTCCCCTTTATTTACAGCGACTGCACTTCCAACTTTAAAGTGCACTTGCAATGCACTTGTAGTGCAAAGTGGATTTGCCTTTAGTACATAACCCCCAATATTCCTTACTTTCTGCTGTAATACATTACCAATAAAAAAAAATGAATTTCTTCATCAGTTTAGGTCAATATGTATTCTGCTGCATATCTTTGGTAAAAAACAGAGGATCTCTCTTTTTCTCACTGAGAGATCAGCGGCGTGCCTTGTTTACATAGGCACACCACTGCTCCGTGTCTCATGTGAATGATTGGCGGGTCGCGGTGGCCATCGCGGCTGCCGGACCTGCTGATTGGCTCCCGGTGTGTCCAGTCATAGTGGGAACGGCGTGCATGTGCGCCCAATAACGTACAGATACAGGCGCACAGCCGGGCCACCCTGTATATGTACGGTCGGCAGTCAGGAAGCAGTTAAACCTTGTTTGTTCTTTTTCTTTTGGAGTACAATGTGCACTTAGAAGGTCCACATTGAGGTTTGACAGATCGCAACAATGTAAGCAACCATATTGTTAAAGGACATACAGAAATGAACAATGCATAACTAACCTAAGTCAGCCTTGAAATGGCTCAAAGAACCTGCCATTAGGAATATTTCAAGTGCATTGCTCTAAAAAAAACATATGTAATTCAAGGCATGTAACTATGCAATTATCTTATTTTCTTCCTCCCAAGCAATAACCATACAAAAGGCCCATTTTGTTTCCACTTGCATAAAGGAATTTTTTTTCCCTCCCTTGTTATAACAAAGACTCTGCAGAGTTTCACCACCTCGAATTCCGCTCTCTTACGGGTTAACGGTTTGTTTTCCCCCAATGCTGACTGTGTTGTGTTTAAACATAAGAATCTCTCAGGAGGACGCGATGCGCGGTTCAAATGGGCCGTGAAACTCAGATTGACAGCGTGAGTCAGGCCTGTCTCTCGGGGAGGGTAAACGAAAGAAAATTCACAGGCAGAATATTCATTTTTTTATTTTTTTTCCCCCCCACAGCGTTACATGCCTTGCAAACCTTATTTTCTATACCATTTCATGCATTGAAAACAACTTACTAACGCTTTGCATCGTGGAATATAATACGATAAAGTCGAATTCTTGCAGGTGGAAGTGCGTAATGGATTCGAAGAGCTTAAATCCTTTTTTTCTGTACTTAATAACCCAGTCAGGTTAGTCCCACTTGCCCCCTAGTCAAAGTCTGCATTTCAGATGGCTGCGAAAGTGGAGAGAAGCGTGACAGGCGCTTATGTGGCTTCACGCCTTACGCTCTGGCCCCAGCGCGCCGGTATAAGAGCGCAGCCTCCCATCGGCTCCAGGAAAGTGTAAAGTCCTATGGAGTGTGTGTGCGTGTGTGTCCCCAGCCACCTCATTTCCATTACCGACTCTGTTACTAATCGCAAGACTGTTCCGCCACTTCTTATTGCATGGACGAAGTGCTGCAAAAATTGACTTGGTGGATGAATGCATTAAAAAAAATCAACATGCGCTTGGATGTCCTGGGTCGTGGCGCACACAGGTTGTTCAGGGAAGCGGCGTGATGCGTCGGTCACTGAGATAGGCTGTATGCTCGGGTGCATATGGATATTTTTCCAGAGCGCAGATTGATTGAAAACGGATTGTTGAGCATATTGGCTTTTTAATATTACCAAATGCAACATACAGAGTGCAGTAACCATGGCAACTGGTAGTTATTTCATTCATTGTTCTGACTGATAAAATTTTACATTTGATTGGTTGCCATGGGTTACTGCCCTTTACTTATCCAGTTATTGATCTCTTGTTAAGATATGCTAAGCATATTGTTTTGCTTTACCTTAAGCAATATCATAACAGTATAAAATGCATTTTAATACGATTACAGTATTCTGCTCTCATGTACATTGACGGTGAGAGGTAGAAGATTTGCCCAGTGTAAAATTGCAGCCATTTTTTTCTACGCCTGAGGAACTGCAGGTGCTGCCGAGTACAGCTTGCCTTACAAGTGAATGGCTGTATGTGGACATACTGTAATGTAAATGGCAGCGCTCCTGTGAATCACAGTTTAACCACGCATGCACGTAGAGCGTATTTACCGAAATAGGAAATTTTGCGAATGGGAAACACATCGGGGTTGATTTATTAACCACTTTAAGACTTGGCCTCTTTTTTAGATGTAGTGTTTACAAGTTAAAAACAGTTTTTTTTTCTAGAAAATTACTTAGAACCCCCAAACATTATACATTTTTTTTATAACAAACTAGAGAATAAAATGGCGGTTGTTGCAATACTTTCTGTCACACTGTATTTGCACAGCGGTCTTACAAGCGTACTTTTTTTAAAAAAAAATACACTTTTAATGAATAAAAAAATAAGACAGCAGTAAAATTAGCCCAATTTTTTTATATTGTGAAAGATAATGGTACGCTGAGTAAATTGATACCCAACATGTCACGCTTCAAAATTGCGCCCGTTCGTGGAATGGTGATAAACTTTTACCCTTAAAAATCTCCATAGACGACATTTAAAAAATTGTATCGGTAGCAGGTTTTGCGTTATAGAGGAGGTCTAGGGCTAGCATTATTGCTCTCGCTCTACCGATTGCGGCGATACCGCACATGTGGGGTTTGAACACTGTTTTTATATGCGGGCGCTACTCACGTATGTGTTCGCTTCTGCGCACAAGCTCGGAGAGACTGGGTGCGTTTAAACATTTTTTTTTCTTATTTATATTACCTTTTACTTTTTATTTTTACACTGTTTTAAACAAAAAAAGTGTACATTTTATTCCTATTACAAGGAATGTAAACATCCCTTGTAATAGAAAAAAAAGCATGACAGGACCTCTTAAATATGAGATCTGGGGTCAAAAAGACCTTAGATTTCATATTGACACTAAAATGCAATAAAAAAAAAAGCCATTTAAAAAAATAAAATAAAAATAAAATGGCCCTTTAAGCCCTTGTACACACGGTCATCGGCCCGTGTTGTCGGATAATTCGACCGTGTGTGGGCTCCATCGGACTGTTTCCGTCGGAATATCCGAACGACAACGTTTTAGAGCTGGGCTATAAAAGTTTCCACAACATGATCCGATCGTTTGTAGAGAATTCTGATCGGACAAAGTGGCACGCATGCTCAGATCAAATTCTTAGACCAAAGCTATTAAAAACTAGCCTCAACGTAGTCCTGTTGTAACTAAATAACGTCATCATGTTACGAACGATCGGATTTTCCGACAACTTTGTCCAACCGTGTGTATGCAACACCAGTTTCAGACAAAATCCGACTGATTTTGTTGTCGGAATGTCCGACCATATGTACAAGGGCTAAGAGCTATGGGCGGAAATTAAGTTTTGACGTCGCTTCCGCCCTGCAGTGTCATGGAGACGGGTGGGGGCATCTTCCCCATCTTCCCCTCACTCATCTCCCTGTCAGCCCAGGGGACACACACGGTCGCCTCCGACACTGCCTACGGCTCTGGTAAGCGGTGGAGGGCACCGGATCACGGCGGGGGGGGGCCTCTCCCGCCACCAGCCACCAATAAAAGTGATCTCAAAGAGACCACTTTTATCTTGTACCGGACCGCTGGCCAAACACGGGGATACCAGGGTTGTGGCAGCTAGCTGCTGCTATATCAGCGATATCCGTCCCCAAAGTAGGGACGTACATTGGCGTGCTGCGGTTCGGAAGTGGTTAAAGGGAAAAAGACTGCGCACTCTGCAGTTGCTCCAGAGCTTATTAAATGAGCAGAAACTCTGCTGACTTCCATCATCCAATCATGTGCAAGCAAAAATGCAGCTTTTTTTTTTTTTCTTTGCACGTGATTGGGTATTCTTTGCAAAGTTGTATAATATATAAATGGTGCACTTATTCTAAAAATACCAAACACCTACATTAGGTTCATAGAGGCACGTGCAGAAAAAAAACACACAGTAAATAGACAAATAAATAAATATAAATAAGCTATGATCATTTTTCCTTTGCTTTGAGCAATACTGATGTGGGAGACAAGTGCTGCAAATTGGAAACCCTGTAGGAGGATTAGTGACCCAGAGATCCGGATCACGTTGGGGAGGAGCGGTCCATTAATTGGAGAAGGCACACTTTTATTATCCTTTCTACCCCATCCCATCCTGTATGACCTGTGTGGTCAAGTTTGAGGTGAGCGCCCGTTTCTTCTGAAGGTGCGGAGCAGCCCCCTTCATTTTATTTATTTATTTGTCTGTGTATTTTTTTCTGCACAATGGGGGTTATTTACTAAAGGCAAGTGCACCTTATAGTGCAGTCACCGTAGATCTGAGGGGGACATGCAAGGAAAAATAAAAAACAGCATTTTTGCTTGTACATGATTGGATAATAAAATCAAGCAGAGCTTCCCCTCATTTCAGATCTACCCCTCAGATCTACAGCGACTGCAATTCCAGTGCAGAGTGGATTTGCCTTTAGTAAATCAACCCCATTGCCTCTATGCACATTACGTAGGGGTTGTTTGATATTTTTAGAATAAGAGCGCCATTTATCTATTATACAAATTTTTCTTAGTTTTTGAGTTTACATCTAATGGTTGCAGCTGTTCGATAATTATAGTTTTACAAATGTTGCACTATACACTTTTTTCACTTAGTAGCTCACAAGTAGTTTGATATTTTATTTATATTCTTTGCAAAGTAAAGCCTTACCTCATTTACTAAGCTCTGAAGCAACTGCATTTTGCAAAGTGCATAGGGGTTGATTTACTCCAGAGCTTAGTAAATGAGCAGAAGCTTTGCTGACTTCCATCATCCAATCACATGCAAGCAAAAATGCTTTTTTTTTAAAAAATTTTCCTGCATGTGATTAGGTATTCTTTGCATAATTTGAACAATTTGAAGGTGAAAAGAGAGGTGAGAACAACTTGGAGGTGAAATTATATTATTGAAATGATGCCGTACCTGGGGGCTTCCCTCCTCTCTTCTCCATGCTATTGACAGAGCCCAGAAGGAAGTTACATACCGTAACTTCCCCACAAAGATGCAGTGAAGGAGGGTAGGTGGATCACTAGGCTGCAGTGCCACACTTATTAGTATTGGCGGCCGTCAGTCTGTCTGTCATCACCGCCCAGTATTATCATACTGGCAGGCCGCGGTGCATCCGCTTTATGGAGGAACCAGACTGACTTGCCTCCTGGACCCTGCCCCCCAGACCAGTCCACCCCTTAAGACTGGCACTACACTAAAATTGTAGCACATGCCAGCAGGGACTCTTTTTTCATGTGGAAGTCGGAAGGAGGCTGTTTTTTTTTTTTTTTTTGAACGGGGGAGCGTCTGTTTTGCCGCCCCCCTGCAAAGTGTCGCCCCCTAGGCCTGGACCTTGTCGGCCTAGGCTGAGATACAGCACTGGGAACAGGGAGAACAACTTGGATTGGAAGGAAAGTAAGAGGAGAGGGGAAGATAGAAGAAGGGAGGAGAGAAATGAAGAACACGTAGGAAGTAAGGAGAAGGGAGGGTGAAGGATATTAAATTGCTGAAGAGTGAGAGGGGGGACAGGTGAAGAAGAGGAGAGAGGGAGATAGGAGAAGGGGTGAGAGGAATGAAGAACAGGTCTGAAGTAAGGAGAGGGAATGGCGTGGGATAAAAAATGGGTAACGAGTGAAAGGGAGAGCAGGAGAGGAGATCATAGAAAGAAGAATAGGAAAAACTAGGAGAGGAGAGAGCAGAGAGGCAGAGACGATAACTAGAAAAGAACAACTAGAAGGAAAATAAATAGCAGGATGAAAAGGAGAAGGGAAAATACGATAATACGATAGAAGAATAATTAAGAAAGAAGGAGAGGGTAAACAACGAAGAGAACGGAGAATGTTTAAAAGCGAGGAGGGGTTCTATGGTCTCTGTGCTAGTTTTGACTACTAAACCATGTGTAAGAAAAACAAGTTTTTGCCTTCTGATGGTTAAACATTATAATACAAAAAAGGTAAGCCATAGATAGATAGATAGATAGATAGATAGATAGATAGATAGATAGATAGATAGATAGATACTGTAGATAGATATCCAGTGCTTTTATTATACCAGTTTTCACCCTTACAGTCAGACCAGCATTTATCTCAGGGTAGTCTGTAGCCCAGGTAGACATCAGGATCCTGCATATCATTCTGTGTTTACAAGTCTGCAACTAATCTGCCATTCCCGTCTGCTGCCTAATGATTAGTTAGTGTGCTGATCTGCAGGTCGGTATTAACTCTGGATTCATTTTTATCATTAGTTCCAGAGAAGACTTTCTGCCTGCTCACACCTGTGCATTTTCCTCAAATCTCTCATCCAGCTCATTTCTAAAAAAAAATCTGAGCTAATTAGTAAACAGGATATTATTGGTAAGATCAAAATAACTAAATACAAAAAAACACTTTACTATTAGTATTGCAATGAGGGAACAGAGAATGGTCATTTTATGGCATGACATCCTCATAAACTATGTGTATGTTCCCCTATCCTCGTAATACATGCCAACTGACTGCACACAGTACATTTAGCACAGATGGAAAAGCTGCTGTTGCATCATTGGAGCTGAGCCATTTGTTTCTTTCCTCCATAGCTGTGATATACAAAGGAGAAAGAATAGCAGAACATAGGAAGGCACTTTTTTTTTTTCTAAAATCATAAAGGAGTAGGCTATATAACCATTTTAAATTAAAAATACTTTATTCTACCAGCCTAACACCTTGCAAATAAAAAATATTTCTTGCAGAGGGGTTAATTGTTTGTGTAGCGCACGCCCTAAGGAGCAGCAAGTAAACTGGGATCCCCCACTCTGCACAGCCAGGCACACCAAATCTTCACTGTCACCTCAGTGTCAGAGAACAGTTCAGCAGTGGTGGGTGCACAGGCACCGCCTCCCCTATCCATGCGTCTGGCCCCTAATCTACATTAAGGGTGTCGGATGCATAGATTCCAATGGGGAAGGTGTATTTTTTAAGCATGTGATTAGAGCCAGAGGCTCTAATATGCTTCAAAATAGAGTGGGCTCAGGGCACAGAGCACTGCGCTCTAAGCCCACCCAGTTGTGTGACACTAGCGAATGAACATTCGCTAGTGTCACACTAATTTTCCTCCCGGTCAATCAGGAAGCGGGTATGAGACCCGTTTCCCGATAGGCCAAAAGGAGAAGATATGCTGGCCAGTGGAAGGAGGAGGGGGGAGAGGAGACGCAGGGGAAGTTAGCCAACTGTCTTTACGTTGCCTGGAAGGAAGCCTGGAGTAAGTGTTGCGGCCGGGTGACAGACCGGGGGGGATTGGGTGTCCCGACCAAGGAGGGAGGGGGGAGGTGGCTGTCTGTGCACTGTTAGCCCCCCCAAAAAAATACCACCGTCCGCCACTGCATTCCAGTAGTTTGTTTTTGTTATTTATTGAGAGATTAGAACTTGGATAGGGATTGGGTAAATTATGGGATGCCCACTTGACTTTGAACAAGCTTCAGGGACAACTTTCCCTATATAGAGTCTGTATACACTCCACTGCTTCCTCCAACACTCACTTGCTTGCAGAACTCCAACTGTGTCACCTTGTTGAAATTTGGAAGCTAAGGTCCCTTACAAGCAGGGACTCACAGCCCCTATACTTGAAGATAGGATGTCACAGCTTACATTTTCCCAGCTCTTAACCTCTGTGGTCACTGATCCCAGCATCACCTCTTCAGGCTGCCTGGCTGCAGCTGCCCCTTTCACTAGCCCTCCTGGCTAACTTCTCCACAGTCCTCCCCGACTGATCACTCACCAGCCCACCTGGCTGACTTCCTAGAAGATCTCCCGGAAGTGCTGCGCTGTTCCTGCTGTTCTCGCACTTCCTCCTGTTCCTCCAGGAAAGGATTCTTCTGTGTGTTGTAGAGGGTCCCTCCCACACCAAGCCTCAGGCCCGAGGTCACCCCCATGCCCAGACTAGGGGGCACCCTCAAGGGCCACCAACAGCCTCCTCAGCACTCCACCTCTATCTTCCACCCGACTGACCATGTTGGCATGACTTAAGCCTATTTATGAGGTGCCAACCCACGTCCAACTCCTTTATGCTGAGGATTGGTTGAAGCCCTCATACATATGCTCCTCCTAGCCTCCACTTACTACATATGGAAGCATCTCCAAAGTTCCAGAAAACACGGGGAGGCACCAGACATGCTGTTTGCTGAGGCATCCAGCCTCCCTGAATCATTCAACCTTGACCCAGATTCAACCCAGGCCTGGCTCTCAGCCAAGCCAATTTGCCTACACTAACAGCCAACTATATACACCTAACACCCTAGCTAGCGGGTGCTACATTTGTTTATTCCTATGGGAAAAATAAAATGGAATTTACTTAACCAATCCTCTACTCCCCCCACAGCTAGACCAGTCCCCATAGTTTCTGCAACCCCCACGCTCCAATGGTCTAGGGTCCCGACTTCATCAAGACAAGAATAGGGTTCATAGACTTGGTGGTGGAACACTGCATGCCAGGGGAGAAGAGGATCAGGTAAGTAAAACTTTTTCTGCTCTCCCCTAAACAAAATGAGCAATTAACATACAGCCACACCCACTGCAAGGGGTCATTTTTTATTTGCCCAGAGTTGGGCTTTAACTCTCATCTAAAGCCAGCTTCATGTTGCAAATTTGATTCAAGTTGAATTATGTGCTGGCTTCTTGCAACTCTGTGGGTCTCCAGTGTCTAGATTTCCCAGACTTCTGAGCTTAAAGGTGTATGTAAGCCCAAACAATTAACTTTTCTTAGGCAGGCCATACATGATCCATGATGACACATTTGAGGTGAATGAGGGAGTCCCTCCCTCAAAGCTGTTGTATTCTGACAGTAGGGTGACTTTCCCATCATCAGAATACACTCATCAGCACTGGCGGCACTGATCAACCAAATATTTTCCAACGGGCTGATTGTACAGACGTTGATCAAGAGATCGACATCTGTACAACCAGCCTGGCCAAAAATTGATCAAAATTTGATCTATGACCGGCTTAACTTTCTCCCTTTTGGTCTGCTAACTTTACCAAATTCAAGGCTGTTCAGTGCAATGCCTGTGTTGTTTCAAGGGGTAGGTTTAGCCCTCCTAGATTTTATCTTAGGTCTTCAAGTCAGTTATTGCCTATACTTTGGAGATGCAGTCAATAAGAGATGTTAGGTAGTTTACCAAAAGACATGAGCCTAGTCTGACACCGATCAGTCCACAAAAGTGCTGTATATTGTGAACCCACAAAAAAAATATATTTTTTAAACTACATGCATTTATGGCAGATGAACAGATAGTCTTATGTACTTTTGGGGTCTTAAATTGATAAAACACGGTGACATGTGCATGTAGTGCAGAGATAAACAACATTTTTTGCCTTGAGATACGTCTCAAAGGAAAAGTAAAGCCAAAGCTCATTTGTCTGTACTTCTCCTGTGGGTCACTGGAGTGCAGTTCAGTCCAGGCTCAGGAAAGATTGCGAGCATAGGGTCGGGATCCACCCACATGCCTGGACCGACCACTCCGCAAGCCACTTAGAGCCTGAGCCGCCCACTCCTGCCCCCTCCACAGCGCAGCCCCCCCCCCCCCAGTGAGCACGGGGGGGGGGGGGGGGGAAACAGAGCAGAGAGCCGGTAACTGACAGTCACCAGCTCTCTACTCAGGGAGATCTGAGAACCGAGAGATCAGCGGTGTTTAATCTTTTGGTCTTAGCCCACGTACACGCGGTCGGAGATTTTGCCAACCAAATCCGTCGGATTTTGCCCGTCGGATTTAGTCCGACGGATTGTGTCCGAAACTGTTGCATACACACCAACCGTTGGCGAAAAATCTGATCTTTCAGAACGTGATGACGTAATTTCGTTACGATGGGACTAGATTCAGGCTAGTAGCCAATAGCTTTGATGTAGGAATTTGATCTGAGCATGCGTGGCACTTGGTCCGATCAAAATGCTCTACACATGATCGGATTAGGTCCGTCCGGCCCAGTTGGTCGGGAAATATTTCCAACATGTTGGAAAATTGGGTCGGACGGAGATTTGGACGGAATCAGTCCGATGCATACCACACACAGTCGGATTATCTGACGACACGGTCCGATAAGAAGCATTCCGACAGATTCTCCGACCGTGTGTACAAGGGCTTAGAGCCGGCGGGGGACGGATGCTGCATCCACCTAGGTAAGTATGAGTTAAAAGAAAAAATATTCCCATACTTCTCTTTTAATAACTTCTGTTATTCCCCTCATGGCAACAGAAATTTCACCAAGCAGGAAGTGAAGGAAAGCCTCCCAACCGCAACGCAAACATATTTAAAAGTTTTTTTTTTCCTTCTTTAGTAGAGTGGAGAAGGTTATAACTTCTGTCAGGTTTGTATTGGTGTCTGTGTCCCTGTTGGTTGTTTACTTCTGTGCGGAGGAACTGTTACCACCATGACAGTATAGCCAGCAAAACATAGATAGAAATTTGGCTGGTTCAGCATGGACTGGCCAAGATTTGCTCCATCTATGGGCAAGCTGATTCCTGGCTGGCAGGTACAAATATTACTGCTAGGCTGACAACCAGCCTGTCAGATTTTTTATATGTGATTACTGCCAACAGGTGTAGCCACTAGCAGTAATAATTGTGATCTGCCCGCTGGGAAGGCCCTCTGTGTCCCCCCGCTGGCAGAACACAATAGCGCTGCGGGAGGCATTCCTCCATCAACACTGACTGTGGCAGAAGGAAAGAAAATCAAATCATCTATGAGCTGCTTAAAAGAGGGAAAGTATAATGGAGCCCTGGACAACAGTAAAAATGCAACTGGGGTTATGATCTCTCAAAACTCTGTTCAAAGCCAAAAAAAAGGTTTGGGCTTGAGTTGACATACACTCTAAAAAGAACATTTTTGACAGTTCACCTATGCAATATCAGACACATTTTTGGCGTTTTCTTGCTTTATCTACCAGCGCAGTTTCCATTCCTTTTCAGAGCTCATTTAATCCAGTCTAACATTTTTCAGAGTCTTAGCACATTACTACTGTATCCTTTTGCCTCTTCTGACTGGCTCTGTATTTGAATAAATGCTGCAGTAAAAGTTTTGATGTACAGCATTAATCATTTTGCTCATTTAGTATGAAGGAAAATTTTAGCTGACCGCATTTCTTTTTCTATGGAATTCCTTTTAGGTCTATGTAAAGGTCTTTGTAACTAGTTCTTTATTGGTGTAGCTGCAAAATATACTTGGCAAATACCTAATGCGTGAAATGATACTAAAGACTCATACTTTAAAAAATTTTTTTTTTTTTATAATAAACATGTTATACCTACTTGTTTTGCACAGAGAAGCCCTGATCCTCCATTTCTCAGGTGCCCCGCTGGCGCTCCTGGCCCCTCCCCATTGCCAAGTGCCCCAATAGCAAGCAAAGCGGGCAGTCATCCGTGCTCGCCCCTGCTCCCTCCTCACTGGCTGTGATTGACTGCAGCGGTAGCCAATGGCTCCCACTGCTGTTTCTCAGCCAATGAGGAGGCAGAGATCTGGGAGAGTCACTGCTGACATGCACACCGCTATATCGAGATAGAGCTCGGGTAAGTATCGGGTAAAAAACCTTCAACCTTAGCAACCACTTTAAAAGCTGGATAAAGCAGGATAAAATTAAAAATAAATCCAAGAAAAAGAAGGTACCTGCAATGAAAGAGGTAATATACTCATCTCTCTGATGGCATGTGTCTCCTTCATCCCCTCTATTCCAACTCTGCAGGCTCCTTTGGTCTTTTCAACATTCAACCCTTCTGGAAGTTTTAAATCCCTGTGTCTCCATGTCATGTGCCATGACTCCTTCACCTACATGACTACAAGGCTCAGCAGTAACATAGGGGTCAGAGGATAGAACCAGGGCATGCACTAGGGAAAAAATTACTTTGGGTATGCCAAGCCCTAAACCCTACAGAGACACTGTCTGAGAACCATTCACTTCAACAACTTTCCGCTAAGATTATATGTGCAAAACAAACAGTAAATTATCTCCTTTCAGTTAGAAATGGCAGGGAGGCGGGGCAATGTTATAATCATGGGGGGACTTTAACTATACTGGTATTGATTGGGCAGATCCAACTACAAACTCAATGAAGGTTTGTCATTTCTTGAACGTAACACAGGACAATTTCATGAGTCAAATAGTGGAAGCCCCAACTGGAAATAATATTCTACTGGACGCACTCATTTCAAATAACACATAACACAGGATTGTAGATGTGGAAGTAAGGGATAATTTAGTTAACACAGAGTCATTTTTGACATTAATTATAGTAAAGGGAGACACGAGGGAAGGATGAGAAAATTTCTAAAGAGCCAACTTTACAAAGCTGTTCTTCGTACTACATTTGTACTACATGATATGAACTGGTATCATTCTGGTAACAAAAAAAAACTGAAAATAAAGTGAGAGTGCTTTAAGGTCATATCAAACAATGACATTTTTCAGTGCATTCCACTTTGCAACAAGTACAAAAGAACAAAAGTTAAAACTGGGTGGCTGAATACTAATATAAATAGGCATATTAATGGGAAAAAAATTGTCCTCTAAAAAATATAAGACAGAAAAGACAGAAGGGTCACCATTAGCATTCCAAAACTACAAAGAATGTAGTAAAAATTGCAAGAATGCAATCAGGGCAACTAAAATTGATTTATGAGAGACACATTCCTTAGGAGTTTCAAACAAATCCCCAATACCTGTATATTCTCAAATATTTTAATAATAGAAAGGCAAGGTCAGAATATATTGGCCAAATAAAAGATGATCAGGGGAAGTTGCTTACAAGTGACAGAGGAAGGTTAACGGTATTAAATACATTCTTCTCCTCAATTTATTTTGAATGAAAAGGAGGGGTATCGTAAAAAACACAGTAATGCTAATAACATTATATTAAATGTATCCCTGTGGCTGGCAGAAACAGTATTTAAACAAAGACTAGAAAACTTATGCTGGCCATACACTATACGAAAAATCAATCGTCCAAACCCATTTTAAAAAAATGGACATTTGACAGTGAGAGCAAATTATAGTGCCACCGATAAATCGTTCAGTGGACATAAATTAATAAATTTTTTGTTATTTTTTTTTACATATGCCCAGTGCATACAGTTTCGGATGGGAAACACATTTAACCTTTCAATTTACCGTTCGTTCGTCAGAAAATTTCCAAAGTTGTCCTTCTTTTTTTCTGCTCAAAAACGTCCCAACGACTATCGATTTTGTGCCCATTAACCACTTCCCGACCAGCGCACGACGATGTACGTCGACAGAATGGCACGGGCAGGCATATTGGCGTACATGTACGTCCAATCTTCAGTGCCGCCCTGCCATCGGGAGCGCGCCGCCAGTGGCGCGCTCCCGCGCCGGTCGGGACCCCCGTGAGTCCGGTCGCGGAACCCGCGGACTCGATCGCCGCGGGCATACCCGCGATCGTCTCACGGGACGGCTGAATGGAGGAAATGCCGTGTAAACAGCATTTCTCCATTCTGCCTAGCAACTAGTGACGCTGATCTCTGCTCCATGTGATTGGAGCAGAGATCAGTGTTCACTAAATGAAAGCCCAACCCCCCCACAGTTAGTAACACACCCCTAGGAACACTTAACCCCTACACTGCCCCCCACTGGTTAACCCCTTCACTGCCAGTGTCATTTACACAGGAATCACTGCATTTATATAGCAGTGATTACTGTATAAATGACAATGGTCCCAAAAATGTGTCAAAAATGTCCGATGGGTCCCCCACAATGTTGCAGTCACAATAAAAATCGCTGATCGCCACCATTACTAGTAAAAAAAAAAATAATAAAAAAGTATTAATAAAAATGCTATAAAACTATCCCTATTTTGTAAACGCTATAACTTTTGCGCAAACCAATCAATAATCGCTTATTGCGATTTTTTTACCAAAAATATGTAGAAGAATACGTATCAGCCTAAACTGAGGGAAAAAAATGTATTTTATATATTTTTGGGGGATATTTATTATAACAAAAAGTAAAAAATAATGCGTTTTTTTCAAAATTGTCGCTCTATTTTTTTTTATAGCGCAAAAAATAAAAACCGCAGGGGTGATCAAATACCACCAAAAGAAAGCTCTATTTGTGGGAAAAAAAGGACGTCAATTTTGTTTGGGAGCCACGTCGCACGACCGCGCAATTGTCAGTTAAAGCGACGCAGTGCCGAATCGCAAAAAGTGGTCTGGTCTTTGACCAGCAAAATGGTCCGGTCTGAAAGTGGTTAACTGGCCGAAAAACAAACAAACTGCCTAAATGACCAAATTTAGGCAAATTTTTCGTATAGTGTATGTCCAGCATTAGAGTGGTTGTAAACTGCTGACATGCAATATGAACAAAGCATATCCCTCTATAGTGTATACTTGTCTCAGTCCAGAGCACTAATTGTCATTTCTGTCTGCTGTCTTGTTCCTCTCCTATCTACATAATGTCTGAAAAGGTTTCCTGACACTTAAGAGGTAAACAGGTGACAGAAGAGGCAGGTCCAGCACACAGCCTGTGATTGACTGCCTCAGCTCTGTTCCTGTGTGCTATGGGAAGGGGTCAGTGTCCCCTTCCTCCAATCAGCTCTCCCTGTGCTCTGCACAGTGTAACTTCAGCTCCCTGCCCCCTGCTTTCTGAGGCTCAGACATGCTGTGTAAATGCTGGACTTTGAACAGTTGCACAAAATAAATGGCTGTGGATATATATGTACAACTTATGTAGGAGGATTTGTTTAATCTATGTAAGGGATTACAGCCATTTTAATGTGAATAAATCACCAGGGCCAGATGGCTTTCACCTGAGAATTCTCAAAGAACAAGTTATAGCCAGACCAATATTCCTAATTTTAAGGACAACTTACAGACCGGAATAATACCAACAGATTGGTTAAAAGTAAATATGGTACCCATATTCAAGAAAAGGCCAAGATACATACCTGGAAACATGACTAACATCAATAGCATGTAAACTATTTGAAGGAATGATAAGGTACCATGTCCAATTTGCTGATGAAAATAAGTATCATTCATCAATAGTTTTTACTTTCCAGACCAACCTTTTAACATTTTATGAGGTGAGCTGTAATTTGGGTAGAGGAATGCTCGTGGACATATTGTATGTAGATTTTGATAAGGAATTTGTTCCATAAACGCTTAATGGAAAGGAATGTTGAAGTGGATGAAAAACCTCATATATACCTAGTGAAGTGAACAGCCTCTGATGATACACAGAGATGAAACAAATCTCCCTACATAAGTTTTACTTGTATATCTGCTGTCTTCAGCTTTCTATATACTTTAGAATGTTCAGATCCTGTTAAGAGATTTTCTCTTCCTGGTTAGCACTGCAGTGAAGCCTGGGCACACAGCCAAGACAGCTGATTGGAGGAAAGGCACACACCCCCTCTCCTCATAGGTAGAGACTTTCAGAGCTGTTCTGTGAATAGTTCAGCTTTCAGCTAATCTATTTATAGCATCCTCCCCAACACAAAATTCAGGCTGCTTTTATCTCAGTTGTTTGTCAGGCTGAAAACAGAAGAATGGAGCGGGACACAGCTACATAGTGCTTTGAAGAGAGATAAGAAAATACTGCAGATATATGTTCTCAGCTCAAATTTCATGAATTAAGGGGTTTACATCCACTTTAAGGTCTTTTGGCATTGATGATATTGTATGAACCCGGATAGAAATCTGGTTACAGGAGTGCCCCAGAGAGTAGCGATTAATGGCATATTTTCTGAATGGTCTGGAGTTGTGAGTGGTGTGTCCTAAGGCTCTGTCCTGGGACCAATTCTGTTTAACTTGTTCATAAATGATATAGAGATCAGAATACGTAGTTAGATCTCAATGTTTGCTGATGATACAAAGCTAGGCAATACCTTTACAACAGGATATGTCAACTTTGCAAGAAGACCTGGTTAAAATGAAGGGTAAGCAACTTTATGACAGATGAGGTTTAATATTGAAAAATGTAAAGTAATACACTTGGGAGCTAAAAATATGCATGCAAGTTACTCATTAGGGGCAGAACCTCCGGGGGGATGGAAAAGTGGGTCTTAGTAGATAACAGACTCAGCAATAACACGCAATGCCAAGCTGCAGCTAACGAGGCAAGCTGACTAGTAGCATGCATTAAAAAAAGAGTATATTCTCAAGAGATAAAACTGCATTTCCACCAATTTACAAAACTCTGGTTCGGCCATGTCTTGAGTATGTTGTCCAGATCTGGTTACCATTCTTCAGGAAGTAAGTAACTACAAAAAGTAAACGTACTTTCCCTGGAGAAGAGGCGCTTAAGAGGGGATTTAATCACGACATACAAATCTTTAAATAGCGACTCTAACATTGGGAGAGTCTAAGTTCTCTAAAGAAGACAAATGGCCACACAATGAAGTTTGTCAAAAAGACATGGGTTCTTTACTATAGAGTGGTATGGATGTGGAACTCCCTTCCACAGTTAGTGGTGTCAGTGAGGAGTCTAGAAAAATGTATAGGATAAGTTCACCTTTTAAAAAAATAATAATAAATGCATTTCATTTTGCAGGTAAAAAATGGACATTTGTTATTTTTTTACTAGGAGCCTGGAAAGCACAATCAGCAGACCACAAATGCCATGCAGGACTCCTGCGGACTTGTCAGTGTAAGCGATTTTGTTAGTATCTCGTACGGACAGGCATCCACACTGACAGTAAGAGACAATGAACTACCATAGCGCTCAACACTGCCTTGGTAGTTCATTGAACTACAAGTCGATAGCCGCAAAGGCTGATGGTATTTGTAGTTTTTCATTCAAGGAACTCTGTGAATGAATGACATGCCCGGGAAGGCAGAACCCCTATTTCTAAAATAGTAATAGCGTGCAAGGGAGAAGATGCAGCGGAGTGGGCAGTGGCTGCAGGAGTGGGAACATGTTACATGTTCCACCTTAAAAATGGATGAGGTGAACTTATCCTTTAAAAAATCTTTTAGATGTGTTTCTTAGTGAATACAGCGTACAGGGATATTGAAAATAGTAGACATAAACAAACACTAAGGTATAACTCGATGAACCAGTGTCTTTATTTAACCCGATCAACTATGTAACTATATGTGCATTTGACATATTCACTCATGTTATTGAGCTGAAAACCCTCCCTTGTGTAGACATCCAAAAGCCCTGAAAAGCATTCAGCAGTGGAACTGTTGCCTCCTCACCACCTATTTTAACCCTGTAAAGCCTGCACCAGAATGTTGTACCTTTGTGCAGGGGACACTCTTGCAGGGCAGTTGTGACGCGGCCCCATTCCAAACACAACAGAGGGTATCATTTTTGCCATGGCAGCTGCAGAATGTGAACACCCCATCCAGCTGTTGAATAGGATCTGAATTGGATGGTAGGTAAGTCCATTTACTTCAGCCTACCCATAGACCCACATGGAGCTTCCGATCAGATCTGCCTTGAAAATGGACAGGTGGTCCTGAGCTGAAATCCCATTTGAAAGGATAGATCTATACTCAGACAAAAAGGTTAAACGATGAACAGCAAACAAAAACAACAACAAAAGATATACAAGGGAAAAAAAGTGTTGGACCATTTGGTCTTTTTCTAACGTCACTGTTCTAGGATTCTATGTTCCTAAATCCTTTAATACATACTAGGCATCTAGTAAGGAACTATCCCATTTTGGAGAACTTAAGCCAGTCCTTTCATTCATTTGATATAACATTCATTTGTAGCACCCTGCCTTTCTAAAGCCCCATACACACTATCAGATTATCTGCTGACTTTTTCCTTCAGATTTACCAAAACCATATAATATGAGGACAAACCTTAGGAGTTTCAATGTGTATGCAATCAGGCAGGTCCTTCTACTACATGGTTTTGGTAAATCTGAAGGAAAAACTCAGCAGATAATCTGATAGTGTGTATGGGGCTTAAGGCACATTTTTTGATACAATCTTCAGGTTACCACTGGATTAGTAGAAACAAAATTGATACCAGCATTAGTAAATTGATTTTGAGAAGAGTATGCACCCTGACTGCCCTGAAGTTTTTTCTGTCCCAGACCATCCACTGTTTTAAAAGTCTTAATGGCCCTCTAAGAAGTTTTAATGTTGCTGCGACCTGCCTCTCCTTGTTAAATAATAAAGAGCGCAATCAATAACTCTGCAAGCCATTAATAAGCTGTGGTTTTCTCTGCTCCAAAACACAAATCCTCACTCTCTGCATTAATCGTCATGCCAGGCCGAATCACTTGGGCGTTGCTTGCCTTCGCTGCTGGAAAAATCATTGCATTAGGGTTCCAGATATAGAATGTAGGGATGAGCCAAACCCCCCCCCCCCCCCGGTTCGGTTTGCAGCAGAACATGCAAACAGGCAAAAATGTGTTTGAACACGCAAACACCATTAAAGTCTATGGGACACGAACATGAATAATCAAAAGTGCTAATTTTAAAGGCTTATATGCATGGTATTGTCATAAAAAGTATTTGGGGACCCTGGTTTTAAAAAATGATTTTTTTTGGGGAACAGTGATTTTAATAATGGTTAAAGTGAAACAATAAAAGTGAAATATTCCTTTAAATTTCATACCCGGGGGTGTCTATAGTACACCTGTAAAGTGACGCATGTTTCAATGACTTCTTTTATCTGTATTGCTGGGACAGACAATTCATTATAGCCGCGAGTAGTTTTAAATTACTTTTTTTCCTTTAGAAATGTCATTTTGTGCAGGGACTGTTCCAAACATGGGAAACGTGCCACTTTACAGGCATACTATAGACACCCCCCAGGTACGGAATTTAAAGGAATATTTCACTTTTATTGTTTCACTTTAAGCATTATTAAAATAACTGCTCCCGAAAAAGCAGCCATTTTCAAAACTTTTTTTTCCATTGATACATGTCCCACAAGGGCAGGACCCGGGTCCCCAAACACTTTTTATGACAATAACATGCATATAAGCCTTCAAAATGAGCACTTTTGATTTCTCCCATAGACTTTTAAAGGGTGTTCCGCGGCTTTCGAATTTTCCACGAACACCCCAAATTGTTTGCTATTCAGTGAACAGGCGAGCACCCCATGTTCAAGTCGTACTTACGTTCGGCTCGAACATCGGGCTCATCCCTAATAGAATGTACACATAAAGGCACGCAAACGTCAGTTGGGCTCCTGTGGCTGTTTATGGCAGGTGGGCATAGAGAAAACTTTTTTTTTTTACAGAGTCCAAATTAAAGGATATATTGTTTTATAGGATACATTACTGTAAAGCCGCGTACACACGGGCGGATTGTATGGCCTACTTAGTCCGTCATACAATCCGACGGACAGTCCGTCATACTTTCGAATGAACGGACTTGACCACACACGGATGCACAAACAGTCCGTCGAAAGCTTGCGCGATGACGTGTACAGCACGTACGACGGGACTAGAAATAGGAAGTCCAATACACAGCAATGCAACCTTTCGCCGTGTAAATCCTTTCTGAGCATGCGCCATTCTTAGTCCGTCGAACTAGCCTACTGACGAGCGGATTGTCCGCTGAAACCAAAGTATGACGGACAGTATTACGGAAATTCCGAAATACTTAGTACGCCAGACTGCACGCTGAAAAAGTCAGCTGAAGCCCACACACGAGCGGACTGTCCGCTGAAATGTGTTTCGACGGACTAAGTTGGCCATACAGTCCGCCCGTGTGTACGCAGCTTAAGGTTTGTTTAAAAACCTCTTAATCTACATTGGCACACAGGTCATCTATTACTAGCAGATTCCACTGTTGACGCAGTGATATCAGATTCCAACCTGTCTCCACAAAATGTTCCTACAGATCCCAATTACATGTTGGAGGTAACAGTTGGCACCAGGTACCTTACTCCCTGCTTTCTGGAACTGTTCTCTATGACATCCTATTTGGACAGAGGTCTGCAAACTGGTTCTTCAGCTTGCATCTCTGGACCTAGGATCAAACCCCCTTTGCTACCTACTTCATGTCAAAAAAAGTATATTAAGTGTTACAAATCCTCTCTGACAGTCCTCTTACTTTATGTGGCCCTGCCGGTATTCCAGATCTGTGGAAATAAACACCCCCAGCCACTATTCATTTATGATATACAACATTTAATTAAGTTTAAAGAATGAAAGAACTGACTGTGTCTTGTCATATCCAGGTAGAGCAATTCCGCGGCTCCGTTTCCATTGTTAAGCCCCATACACACTATCAGATTTTCTGCTGATTTTTGTCTTCAGATTTACCAAAACCATGTAGTGTGAGGGCCTGCCTGATTGCATACAAATTGAAACTCCTAAGGTTTGACCTCATATTATTTTATTTTGGTAAATCTGAAGGAAAAATTCTGCAGAAAATCTGAAAGTGTGTATGGAGCTTTAGCCTTTACTTGCTCTCCTTCTTACAAAATCATACTAACTAACCCCCATTATGCACAAAGGAGGGTAATTTTGAGACCCCATTTTGTAATAGGGAACCCTATCAACTGGATGCCCATGACCCTAGAGTAGTTTACTCTGACCCTAAATCCCCAGTCCAGTGGAAATTCAAGCTAAAACCTGTAAATTTTGTTTCTTTTTAGAAAACAGAGAATGTTGAAGGTGGTACCGTAGATTCTAAGCTACAGTACAGGTGAAGCCCCCAATAAATCAACACATAACATCCCGCCCCCATTATGTTTAGCTGGTTAGTGGACATGGAGGAGGAAGGAGAGAGTGGGCTGTTATTTACCACTGTGTAAACACTCTTGTGTGACTCCATAGTCCGATGCGCTGCTCAGATGTGATCAAAGAGGAAATGTTCAGCACAGAAACTCATTGAAAACTGAGAATGTGCAGAGCTGCCAACGGCTGCTCTGCATGATCCTCAGCAGAAGTGGGGACATGGGCAGGAGGGAGGAGCAGTGAGCAGCAGGATCAACCAGGTTTTTTTGCACAATACAGAAAACAAATACCACGAGTGAGTATGAACAGCATGTAATACACCATTTATTGATTTTTTTTATGATGCGGGTTTGATAAAATTGGAAAGACAATCTTCTGAATGGAATAGAGAGAGCAAAAAAAATAAAAATTCAACAAACTCAAGGTTACGTGTGCATAAGTCTGAATTTCAGCTCCTGTGTGTAAATGTCCTTCTCAGCATGTTATTGTTAAAGCGGAGTTTCACCCAAAAGTGGTGGAGACGGGAACGGGGACCTGTTTTTGACAGGTTCCCTTCCCCACTTCAGGAGACGGGCCGTGGCCCGATCTCCCAGAGATTCAGCCCCCCTCCTTCCCATCGCCAGACGAATTTGAAAGTTCAACGCGCATGCGTAGTAGGCAACCAGAAGTGAAGCTGAAAGTCTTCACTGCCTGGTTCCCTTACCAGAAATGGCAGGGGCAGCACCCGAGAGTTGATCCGAAGATCGGCTGGGGTGCCAACATCATGGGCTCACTGGACAGGTAAGTGCCCTGATATTAAAAGTATTACAAATACTGTAGCTGCTGACTTTTTTTCACCCAGCCTGGACTTCCTCTTTAAGCCAAAATGGGACAAAAATTAGGTGCAGTGGGACCTTTACTTCCTCGGCTACGCTACTACATAAGCTACGGCATCATGAAATGTATGCAGATCTTATGAATTGGTCTATCATTGCACAGCAAGGAGAATAGGAAAGAAGATATGAATTCTTTGTATTCGTTATGTCAGTGGTTTCTTATTTTAAAGTTAAACTCCTTCCAAAGGTTCCCATTAGGGAGATTCCCTCAAATTATTTGTGTGATCACCTGAACAGGAAGTAAGGGGAAATATTTCCTTTGTTGTTTTATACAAATTATTTCAGTTACACTGGAGTTTTTAATATTATGCTATAAAGAGATAAACTGGCTCCAGTTATATTTGCATTAAAATGATGCCTTAAAATAAAATCGGTAAACTCTGTATTGTTTGGTGCCTGTGATTTATTGTTGGATTGGCTGAAGGGATTAGTCCAAATATATACGATAAAGTAGAAAATCATTCCACCATTTAATGTGTGTATGATAGCTCAATGGGTGTGTACAGCAGCATTCTTCATCTCATGTATTCCCAATTACTGTCAGATGAGAGGGAATAATACAAATAGTGTATGCAATAGAATCTCGGACATAACAATGTGGGAAGAGACACGGTCATCCATATTCCATAGCTACCAAATTTATGGGAGGGACACCTTTCAATATAAAGTATGTAGTCTAGTACGCACCCCTGCCACGTCCCAAGTTGTGTGGTCCAGGAGGAATTAATACACCATAAATGATTGGAAAAAAAACATAAGTGCTTTTTTTGCCACTGCTTTGTCTCTATACTGGCTTCTTATAATGATAAATGCAATAGTTTGAAGTTTGAATGAAAGGAATAGTGTAGTATAGCACTTTTGGTAGCTATATACAGGGCTTTTTTCAGTGGGAACGCAGGGGAATGCAGTTCAGATACCTCCAGTACTGAATGTACTGAGTGTAGCACCCTGTAGTTAAGTAGTTGCTAGAGTAGGACAATTTAGGCAGGCTTAGCTGGTGGCTAGTCCTGTTTGTTTTCATTCTTGGATGGGAGTGGCTCAGGGCAGGGCTGGGTGACTCACAGATGGAAGCATTTTCACTTCCCTCTTCTTTCTAGAAGGTGCTAGAAAGAAAAGAGGAGAGGAGAGGTGGAGCTGCCTGGGGTATCTTTAGAAGCCTTGACCAATACCCAACTTGGATTGGCAGGGAACAGGCCTACTTGAAATACCCACGATCAGCCCAGCTGGGAAGGCGTTGTTGGGTGGTAGCTAGAGTGAAGGAGTGTGAAGGCTGTTGGGGCTCACGGGGAGCTCCCCAATCTGGGGGGGGGGGCCTTGGGCTGGGGCTCGGGTGCATCCAGGAGGAGAGAAGTGATCCTGGAAGAGAGGAACATGAGAGAGCAAGTGGAGGACAGTAGTATAGAACACTGCTAAGAGACTCCAGGGAGGACAACCGGTCGCAGACGGTAGGGCAGGTGAGTGGAGCACAGTCAGGAGGACTGGGGAGACACCTGAGAAAACTGGTATTTTCAGTTTTAGATGCGTGCTGAATCAGAAGAGGGGAGTGTGGGAAGGGCAGTGGAGGTCATTGTAGTCAGGCTGGCTATCAGGACCTGAAGAGCTGAGAAGAGGACAGCTAGCACCTGAACTATTTCAACACCACAGGGGCCCAGGGACTCGACCGGCAAAGAGTTAGTGTCAGGCCTAACCATGCGGTGCTAGCTAGTCAGCAGGAATAACAGTCAAGTGAAGTGTTGGCGGAGTAGGGAAAGAGGACTTAAAATGGAGTTCCAGTCATAATTTTTTTTTAGATTATTCAGCGGCATTAAATCTAAATAACAACATTTGGGGGAAAAAAATGTTTTACTCACCTTTTCAGGTCTGTTGCTAGGGGGTCCCTCGTAATCTGCCTCTTTCTTTCCAAGGCGCCTGACGTCATTTCCCTCATCGCTCGTGCTCGCTAGTGGTCCTGGGAGATGTCTGTCATCACAACGGGAGTGGCCACTTCCAACACCGCCGCCCATTGTAATGGCAACGTCAGAAGTGTACGGCGCTGCACCATACATACAGCGCATGTGCGAGAACTGGCGGTGCATGCTGGTCGCTCAGCTGCACCGTATCCCGGAAGATTCTGCTTGTGGGCTTCACATGCCCACAAGCAATATGGGAACTGCCTAGACAGCAGAGTATAAGGTATTTAGTCATCTATAATCTATAATCTTCAAAATAAGTGAGCACCATTAGTCAATGTAATGATCCTAAGAAATGCATTTAAAAAAAAAATTCGTTGGAGCTCCTCTTTAAGCAAGAGTTGTGCTGGAGAGAAGACTGGAGTGTATATAGTCCCAAGCAAGTTGCACTGAATCTTTCTGGGCATTCCATAATTTCCCATTTCCCATCCAAGTTCAATCCCCTCAATAAAAACAAAAAACAAAGCTTATGGACTGTTCTATGTCTCTGAGTTACTAAGAGATGGATGCCAGGCTGGGTAGGGTGACAGGTGAACCACTACATTTAGCAACCCCTATGGAGGCTTGGCTACATGTATGTAATGACCAGGGATGCTGGGGGATCTATTGATGCAGGCTGCTAGAGGGTCTATTGTTGCTGGAGGGGATGTATTTTTGCATGGTGGTCTATTGTTGCTGGGGAGGTCTATTGATGCTGGATGTTGGGGGATCTGTTGTTGCTGTTCAAGGTATATTGTTGCTGGAGTAGTATTTTTTTTGCAAGGGTCCATTGTTGGTAGGGAAAACTATTTTTGCTGGAGCAGGGGATCTATTTTACTGCTTTTCTTGTTATCATTAACAAATTCCTTCCAAATTACTCAGTGCCACTAAATGATACTTGGCACGGTATTCTCTAAAAGGGGTTGTACTGAGAATTCAAGAAACATGCATGGAGATGGGTGGGGGCGGAGACAAGAATTGACTCAGAAAGGGGGTTTCTACACCTATTCTGTGAGTGAAAAATTCCTGGATATATAGTTTATTTTCTATAGTGGTCTTTATATCAGACCAAAAAGAGGGACAACTGATGGGATAGGAGGGACACATGCTGTATATACATATATGCATGTCGATTTCATTTGTTACCTTCTTACAGTTATCAAAATTCATATTTCCTAGCAGCAGTGGTCCTTTAACCACCTCCCGCCCGCCGTATAGTAAAATAACGGCGAACAGAATCCCCTTTCGTTTTGGGCCGATATTATATGACGACGCCCAGTCTCACCGTGATCCTAGGACACGGTACGACAACGATCTCGGTAAAGAGCTCTTTATCCATGTGATCTGCTGTGTCCAGTCGCACCCGGTCACATGTAAACATGGAAGTGTCATTTATCGGCTCTCCTCGTCTCACACTGACAGAGTGTGAGGCCAGGAGAGCTCATCAGTGCCATCTCCGTACAAGGGAGGCTAAGAATTTTGTGTTTTTGCACACGCAATTTTACCATGATTTTGCCACAATTTGCATTTTTTTATGCGTTTCTTTTGGCCAATTTGTTGTTGGGCAGATTAAAAAAAGGCAGCAAAAATGTACTACATGCTACATTGCAGTATATGGAACCAAAAAAGCCAAATAAGCACAGTTTTGGGTTTAATACAGTCCCTGACCCTTTCCAAAAACGCAGCGGCTCAAAAAAGCACAGATGTGAATTTGTCCCATAGGAAGCGATGTTAAATGGACTGTAGTGCGTTTCTGCAAAAAGCACCAAAAAACACATAGGGGTGAAGCGAACCTTAGGTCAGGCTTGTCCTGGAGAGGAAGTCAACTCTATGAAATGATAAACAAAGAAAAGAGGGAAAAGTACCTCTAAGGCCGCGTACACACGGGCGGACTGTCTGGCCAACTAAGTCCGTCAGACAATCCGACAGACAGTCCGTTCTACTTTTGAATGAACGGACTTGACCACACACGATGAACAGACAGTCTGCTGAAAGCTTGCGTGATGACGTGTACAGCACGTACGACGGGACTAGAAATACGACGTCCAATACACTGCAATGCAACCTTCGGCCGTGTAAATCCTTTCTGAGCAAGCGCCATACTTAGTCCGTCCAACTTGCCTACTCACGAGCAGACTGTCTGCTGAAACCAAAGTTGGACGGACAATATTACGGAAATTCCGAAAGACTTAGGCCGCGTACACACGCGCGGACTGTTCGCCCAACCTTGTTCGGCAAACAGTTTGTCAAACAGTCCGCTCAAAATTTGCATGAGCGGACTTGCCCACACACGAGCGGACTGTTTGACGAACAAGGTTGGGCAAACAGTTCGCTCAACTTTTGAAATGAACGGACTCGCCCACGTAAGGAGGAGGCAAATCCGCCCATTTCGAGCGCGTGTACAGGTAGGCGGGGCCCGCGAAGGAGACGTCGCGGGCTCCGCCGCCTGGAATGGGCTTAAAGGGGAACCCCAACGCCGAAAAAAATCGGCGTGGGGGTTCCCCCCAAGTCCACACCAGACCCTTGTCCGAGCACGCTACCCGGCCGGCCAGGAAAGGGGGGCGAGCGAGCGCGCCCCCCCTCCTGAGCCGTACCAGGCCGCGTGCCCTCAACATGGGGGGGTGCCTTGGGGAAGGGGGGGGCCGCGCGGCCCCCCCACCCCAAAGCACCTTGTCCCCATGTTGATGAGGACAAGGGCCTCTTCCCGACAACCCTGGCCGTTGGTTGTCGGGGTCTGCGGGCGGGGGGCTTATCGGAATCCGGGAGCCCCCTTTAAGAAGGGGGCCCCCGGATACCGGCCCCCCACCCTATGTGAATGAGTATGGGGTACAATGTACCCCTACCCATTCACCTGTGAAATAAAGTACAAATAAAAACACAACACAGGGGGAAAAAATATTTTATTGCACAGCCGGGGGTCTTCCGTCTTCGGGGGTCTTCTCGCCGGACTCCTCCGCTATGTGTGTGTAGCTCTTTTGCCAGCGGAGGAGTCCGGCTTTCTTCCTCCCCGCCGCCGGCCTCTTCTCCCGACTTCGGGGGTCTTGTCCCCCTCTTCGGTTCTTCTGCCGGGCCACCGCGCCTGGTCCGGTGGCCCGGTCTTCTGTCGCCGTCTTCCGTTCTTCTGTCGCCGCCTTCGGTTCTTCTGCCGGGCCACCGCGCCTTCTTGTAGCTCTTTTACAGGCGGTGGCCCGGTCTTCTGTCGCCGTCGCCGCCTTCCGTTCGTGTTCTTCTTCTTGTTCTTCTTGTTCTTCTCCAGGCGATGTTGACACGTCGCTCCCTCCGGCCGGAATGCCAGAGCCGCCCTGCGCTGTGACTTATATAGTGACAATGGGGCGGGGTCACATGGTATATGTCACATGGGTTGATGTCACATGGTGACCCCGCCCCCTTACGATGTCATAGTCCCCATGTGACATCAACCCATGTGACCAACCCATGTGACATATACCATGTGACCCCGCCCCATTGTCACTATATAAGTGACCGCACAGCGCGTCCCCGGCATTCCGGCCGGAGAGCTCGTCGAGTCAACATCTCCAGGAGAAGAACAAGAAGAACAAGAAGAAGAACACGAACGGAAGGCGGCGACGGCGACAGAAGACCGGGCCACCGCCTGTAAAAGAGCTACAAGAAGGCGCGGTGGCCCGGCAGAAGAACCGAAGGCGGCGACAGAAGAACGGAAGACGGCGACAGAAGACCGGGCCACCGGACCAGGCGCGGTGGCCCGGCAGAAGAACCGAAGAGGGGGACAAGACCCCCGAAGTCGGGAGAAGAGGCCGGCGGCGGGGAGGAAGAAAGCCGGACTCCTCCGCTGGCAAAAGAGCTACACACACATAGCGGAGGAGTCCGGCGAGAAGACCCCCGAAGACGGAAGACCCCCGGCTGTGCAATAAAATATTTTTTCCCCCTGTGTTGTGTTTTTATTTGTACTTTATTTCACAGGTGAATGGGTAGGGGTACATTGTACCCCATACTCATTCACATAGGGTGGGGGGCCGGTATCCGGGGGCCCCCTTCTTAAAGGGGGCTCCCGGATTCCGATAAGCCCCCCGCCCGCAGACCCCGACAACCAACGGCCAGGGTTGTCGGGAAGAGGCCCTTGTCCTCATCAACATGGGGACAAGGTGCTTTGGGGTGGGGGGGCCGCGCGGCCCCCCCCTTCCCCAAGGCACCCCCCCATGTTGAGGGCACGCGGCCTGGTACGGCTCAGGAGGGGGGGCGCGCTCGCTCGCCCCCCTTTCCTGGCCGGCCGGGTAGCGTGCTCGGACAAGGGTCTGGTGTGGACTTGGGGGGAACCCCCACGCCGATTTTTTTCGGCGTTGGGGTTCCCCTTTAAGCCCATTCCAGGCGGCGGAGCCCGCGACGTCTCCTTCGCGGGCCCCGCCTACCTGTACACGCGCTCGAAATGGGCGGACTTTCCGAGCGGGAACAGTCCGCTCATTTCGAAAGTACAGCGGACAAGCCCACACACGGGCGGACTGTTCGCTCAAACACAGTTTCAGCGGACAGTTTTTCGGAATTTCCGAAAGACTTTGTCCGTCCAACTGTCCGCTGAAACTGTCCGCTGAAAGCCCACACACGAGCGGACTGTCCGCCCAAACACTGTTCAGCGGACAAGGTTGGGCGAACAGTCCGCCCGTGTGTACGCGGCCTCAGTCCGCCAGACTGTCCGCTGAAAAAGTCCGCTGAAGCCCACACATGAGCGGACTGTCCGCTGAAACACGTTTCAGCGGACCAAGTCCGTCAGACAGTCCGCCCGTGTGTACGCGGCCTAAGGCCGATCATACATGGGTCGAATTTCGAAAGAATTTTCTTTCGAAAATCTTATCTAAGAATTTTTTTCTCCTATTTCGCACCATTAGTGGGCTGCAGCAACAGTCGATTTTCGTGCGGCCATCGAATTTGAGTAATCGGACATGTTGGAAATTTTTTGAAAAACTAAAGATTTTCTAATCAGTGATGGGAGAATCGTGCAAGAAATGTAGTCGAAAAGGGAATGCATATGTGCAAGAAAAGAAAATTCCCGGAAAGAAAAGAAGATTCCCAGCCACGAAAATTGCAGCATGTAGCAGCGTGAAATTAAATTGAAGGCTTGGTTGGTCGAATTTCGAAATCAATGGTGGCACCATCAGATCACAAAACGCACACATTTTCTGATATTCAAAAGAAAATTCTTTCGAACTACGGCCATGTATGGCCAGCCTAAGTGTAGTAAGATAAAACACATTTATCACTTGAGAAAGGAGCGTGCATGTCCGGACGTGGCATTGCATATGCTCCAAAACCTGTGTACACTCTCCCCGCTGGTGACATTATCACGTTGACGCTGTGCTCCACGGACATCTCTGGCACCCGCAATCCGGAAACGAGTGGCCGGCGTTCTCCTCCCTCAGTGCGGCTGACTGTTAGCTCTCTCATAGATATTCTGCTGATATTCAGCTAATGACCACCCAATCGATGAGCCTGTTTTATTTTAGCCCATGTGAGTCTAAGACTGAATAAATGCGTTTTATCCTATTACGCTTAGGGTCCCGTCACCATCAGCATACCTGCCCTGAGAAATGAAATGGAGCCATCGCTGTAGACAGAGAGTGGCTTCAACGGTTGCAGGAGATCAGCATCACTGAGATGCAACAAAGGGTTTAAAAAGTATTTTTTTATAGAAATAGAAATCCATTGCAATTGTTTATGATACACAGTACTTTTGTAAACCACATGCTATCAGATCGGTTTTATATCTGCTATAATAAGCTTTAACCCCTGGAGCATGGCTTCACTCCTGGCTGGCAGAACCTTCACCAGCAGCTGCATCCTTACACATTCTGCTTTGCATCCATATTGATGTACAGATTATGTTTGCAGAAAATAGAACAGACATAACTCTACTATATTGTTCAGGTGCAAGTACTGGGGTATATATATATATATACATACATCTTCCTCCAAAATCCGGAGAAAATTTAGGCAGTTATGAACGTTCAGCCGCGTGCTACAGATGAAATTGCGCTGGCTTTTCCAAGTTTTGTATGTTCAGGGAAATCGAAGCGCAGAAAAACAAAATTCATCTTTCTGTAATCCTATCACACAATGCCTAAAGCTCAGCTGTCTTTTTATCATAGAATCCTAAGGCTTTATATATAGAATACCTATTACTACTTTTATTTAAATGATGAGTCACAGAATTGCGCATTCTGTACTGGGAATAAGGTATTTCTTGCAGAGAGATGTTAGAATGACCTTTAAGTGGGTTATAAGAAGGAAAGAATGAAAAAGAGCAATTATAGAATGTTTATTTATAATGCCGTAGGCACTGCTGTAGGTTTTTCTTTTTTTTAAATAGAAGTACCTGCTAAATACACAACATGTAATCATGCCAGTGATGGGAGACTTTGGCAGAACTTTAAAGCCAGCTGTAAAATTTGGGCAAACTCATTTCAAAAGCAGTGGTATGGGCTGCACTACAGTCATACCACTCCTTAGAAAAAAGCACTCTGCATTTACTTTACCCCATTTACATAGGTGCTGAAATCTGTAATCCGTTAATGGCCCGTGTATTTATGTTGCTTGAGCTGCCAGGTGCTGCAAGTAGGCAGCCCAAGTTACCATGTACCACAACTGGCGAGTGCATAGGCGTGCACATGGGCCAGGTGTTCCTGGGCACACCCTAATCACCAGGTTTGCCAACTACCTGGAGGGTTGGCTGCAGTTGTCTAAGCCGAGTGTCTGAGACACTGTCTCTCTGATTGCCCAGAGCCAGCACATTCCTCCCCCCCAACTGCATGGACAGGAGAGTAGAGAGGGCTTGATCTGCTCTTCCTCCTCCCGCCTCTACCCCTCTGTGTCTGCCCAAATTTTTAAGCCCAGTAGCCAGCAGAAATACATCACAGATGAAAGGTGCCGATGCATGAGCCTCCGTCCTTGTGTGATCACTCACCATCCACGGCCTGTGGCTGAAGTCCCCGCCCCCTCCATTCTGAGTGAGTGAGTACACTAAGGTAAAGGGGATTCAGATGCAAGGGAAGCTCTGCAGACTCTGAGGTAAGGGGGGTTTTGGGAACCCTGATTTAAAGAGGAATGCCAGGAACTCTGATGTAAGTGGGGGCTTTGGTGAGCAGAAACTCCCTTACATCAGTCCACAGCATTCTCCCTTAAGAAAAAAAAAGCTAAAGTGCTCAGGTTTGGCTTGAAGAAAAGGTGGCAACCCTATGTAGACCAAATCTTTTTATATTTGAAGCAATGAAGATTTCTGCATAACAGTTTGTTTGTTTTATGTAAAAGGACAACCAACCAGTTGACCAACCAACCAAAATCTGGCACATTTTCTGAAAACTTATTTTAGAGTCGGATGGAAAATGTTTCTTGGCAGGAAATTTCTAGGTGTTATCAGTGTTTTAAAATTCAACATCACTTGAATGCATGACCAGAACGGCACGTTTGTAATCCATAGAAATTAGCAATACCTCTGCTACATATTTCAGCAATCTTGATTCGCTTTAATGTAACACAATCTCACCAGACTGGCTCCTAACTGACACATTTTGCCCTGATATGGCTTAGTTGTAGAGGCCTCTAACTAGCGTACTCCCCAGGGCCCTATATTGTCTCTTAGCAGCGCAAAAGTCCCCAGATGGTTTTTGCATTTGCTTTTTGAATATAGAACTCTCCCTTAATATTCTAGCTGGTATTTGAGTATTAAGTTAATGTTATTTTTAAGCAAGGAAAAAATAGTGGCTTTTGTACGCAGCATTATGCAGCATTCCACTGAAATTCACTACAGAGACAGCCTCAGAATGAACAAGTTACATATAATCAGATCCTTGTGAAGATCATTTCTTTCCTCTCTTTTTCTCCATAAACTGCTCTTAAGGCTGGGTTCATATTTACAGTTTTATTGACCTCAATATCATTGAGCCACTCTGGGGAGATCTCAAACATGCAGTTCATGCAAGACAACCCAAGACTGTACAGGAACTGGAGGCTTTTTGCCAAGAGGAACGGGCAGCTTTACCATCTGAGAAGATAAAGAGCCTCATCCACAAATACCACGAAAGACTTCAAGCTGTTATTGATGGTAATTTGGAAAGCATCCTGTGCATCTTTGGTTCCAATGGTGCGAAATTCAGGCAGAAATTCAGACCTGACTTGCACCTGAATCAGGGAACAGGGACGCACTGGTCCCCCTGCTGTGAGCCCCGCCTAATGCTCTCCCCTGTGGTTCGCTCATAATGCATTATTGTTAACAGCAGACAAACTAGACGTGAGTCCAGAGATTGACGGTTATGGAGTACAGCCGCTGATCAGTAAATGTTTCTGCCCATCCCTGGCTATCACCTGAAAGTGTTTTCGTATTAAATATATTTAATTTTGGCAACCTTTTTTAGGCATGGAGGAGGTTAATTGTATCTTATGTTTAGCAGCAGTGTGAGGAGTCACGCACGCCCTCAGTCCTCCCTCTTTTATAATACCTCCAGCTTTTCCTTTTTTTCCCCTTTTATTTCCTTCCATTATCGTTATGTAAATGGCGTGATTCTCATTTTCTTTTAGCTTAGCCCATTATGGTGGATGCAAAACGCATCTCCTCCTCTACCGGAATGCAATTTTCCCATAATAACGACTTAGCGCTATAATTGTATTATACCTCAATTAAAATAGTTTGAACAAAACGGTCTCCAGTGGGTTTCCAAACAGCTGCGGAGCGCCTCCACCTCGCCTCAATTAACGCTGATAAAGAATGACTTTCACCGACAAAGAAGACTTCTTTCCAGAGGTGGCTGCACTTTCCTCACAGAGAAAGCACAAAGATACTGAGTGTGGCAAAGATAGAGAAGAATGGCAGAGCCAGACACCCTCACCAACCATGCGTCTGTGTCCATTACCTCAGTACATCATGCTCACTGACAATGTAGATATTACTATCACCAATAAGTTGACTTGCCTTGATAGAGGTAATACAGCAATGAATAGTAAAGATTCACAGCTCCTCTTTTAGCCATTGGGTTGTTATGCCCTATTACTAGGAGATACTAGGCATTAGTTGTAATACAACACTCAGAACTCTTAGTTCCGCCCAGGGGGCGGACCCTTGGGCAACAACCCTCCAGCCTGCCATGCAGTCATCAGTTTTATTTTGCCTAGTGAAGGATCGCTGGCTTTAACGGCATGGCTATTAAGAGCCAGGTGTTGAGGAACCGGGCTCTGTCGGACTCGGTGATCCCAACTATGTTAAGGGCACGAAAATCTTCTTCCCGGAAGATAGATCATCGTACCTGGAAGGCCTACATCTCCATGTGTGAGGAGAAAGGATGGCATTCGCGCTGCTTTTCTATATCCAGGATCCTGCTGTTTCTTCAGCAAGGAGTAGACCAGAAATTGTCGTTAAGCACCATTAAGGGGCAAATTTCAGCCTTGGCTGTCTTTTTTCAGCGACCCCTGGCATCTCACTCATTAGTGAGTACCTTCGTTCAGGGGATACGACATGTAGTCCCTCCGGTGCGTCCACCGTTACCCCGTGGGTTTTGAACCCGGTGTTATCGGCGCTTAAAAAAAACGCTGTTTGAAAATATCAGGGAGATTCCCCTGTTGACTCTTTCCCAGAAAGTGGTCTTTCTAGTGGCCAACACATTAGCCAGGAGGGTATCGGAACTGGCGGCCTTGTCTTGCAAGTTGCCTTATCTGGTTATCCACAAAGATAAGGTGGTGTTGCGGCCACAACCGTCTTTTCTACCAAAAGTGGTTTTGGCTTTTCATATTAATGAGGACATTGTATTACTATCTCTCTGTGCTAAGGTGAAACACCCTAAGGAGGTGGCCCTTCACGCTCTGGACGTGGTTCGGGCTCTGAAGGTGTATTTGTCTACCACTGCTCCCTTTCGGAAGTCAGACTCGCTGTTTGTTTCGGTGGCTGGTCCCAAGAAAGGCATGGTGGTCTCGTCAGCCACCATTTCCAGGTTGATCAGACAGATTTTATTACAAGCCTACGCCTTGAAGGGGCAGGTGCCCCCCTTTCCAGTCACGGCCCACTCCACAAGGGCAATCGGAACCGTCTTGGGCCTTCCGACACCAAGCGCCTGTCGCTCAGATGTGTAAATCGGCGACCTGGTCATCTGTCCACACGTTTACCAAGTTCTACAAGGTAGACGTCAGTGCATCGGCCGATGCCTGTTTTGGCCGCAAACTTTTGCAGGCGGCCGTATAGTTGCAATTGAATATGCAATATATTTTATCTTTGCCTGTTTTTTTCGATAAAAACGCAGTACTATTAAGTTAATGCGCTGTTGCATTACATTCTGCAGTTTTTGGTGCGGTTGTGGGTAGTCACTCCTGTTGAGGGTACCCTGGTTTTGTGGTGGGTTTCTCCACACACTGTTGTTTTTTGTGGGTAAAGTTTCACTAGTTCCCACTTGCCATGGTGGATGAAGTTTTCTATACTGTTTTCCCACCCCTCATTTAGCACTGCTTGGGGACGTACCAATGGCTAAGAGAGGAGCTGTGTCGGTCAGTGAATATAAGAGAAAATAGGATTTTTTGTACTCACCGTAAAATCCTTTTCTCTGTAATTCACCAACCGACACAGCACCCGCCCCTCCTTTTATCTTTAAGTTATACTGCTTGTTGTCGTACTGATGGCTGTATGGCAGGCTGGAGGGTTGTTGCCCAAGCGACCGCCCCCTGGGCGGAACTAAGAATTCTGAGTGTTGTATTACAACTAATGCCTAGTATCTCCTTGTAATAGGGCATAACAACCCAATGGCTAAGAGAGGAGCTGTGTCGGTCGGTGAATTACAGAGAAAAATTCTATATTTTTTTATTTTTTTATTATTAAACATTGATTTTGCCTTCAGTTCTACTTTAGAGAGTTCACACAAAAATTGAACCTCCGCTTTTCCGAACCCTCCCCCCCTCCGGTGTCACATTTGCCACCTTTCAGGGGGGTGCAGATACCTGTTTAAGACAGGTATTTGCACCCACTTCCGGGCACAGACTCCCAAGGGAGTCTATGCCTCTTCCTGTCCCACCGCGCTGTCTGCTGGGACACACACGGGTCCCAGAGACAGCAGGGACCGTTTGGATTGCGCAGCGCGACTCGCGCATGCGTAGTAAGGAACCCGGAAGTGAAGCCGCAAGGCTTCATTTCCTAATTCCCTTACCAAAGATGGAGGCGGCAGTATCCGAGGACCGAGGGACGGTTC
This sequence comes from Lithobates pipiens, assembly GCF_037356315.1. NCBI lineage: Eukaryota > Metazoa > Chordata > Amphibia > Anura > Ranidae > Lithobates > Lithobates pipiens. The sequence continues at coordinate 496,439,880 of NW_027507903.1, read as the reverse complement.
AGCTTCGGGTGCCAACATCGCTGGACCCTGGGACTGGCGAGTGTCCTTATTTTAAAAGTCAGCAGCTGCAGTATTTGTAGCTGCTGACTTTTAAAAAAAAAAAATCCGCAGGACTCCCACTTTAAGACTTTGTAGTTGTGTTAAGGTAAAGGGTTGGTTTAGGAATTAAGTTGGGGTTTCGAGCAAGCCATAAATGGATCAAATCTCAGCCGGCTCAGCAAGGATTGATCTATCTATGGGCAGGCTGCTGTACCCAAGGTCCATTCATCGATTGAGTTGGGTACAACCAGCATGTCAGATTTTTCTTCTGCTAGCAATAACTGCATTCTCCTGGCAGAGACAGCTCCCTGTGACCCCCCCCGAAAGCATAATAGTTTTGCAGGAGGGACTACCCCATCAACACTAGCTGTGTTGATGAGGGAATCAAGCGTTTTTAATGCAGGGAAGAAAATCGTATAATCCATGGCCAGCTTAAAGGGTAACTTCACTTTAATGGGGAAAAAAATAGCAAATAATAAAAAAAAAATATCTGGTGAAAATTGCGATACAAGTCAAATTGTAATTGAATGTTATTAAAAATTACCTTTCCTTTTCAATCTGCAGCCACTGTAATTTTCTATAAATGCAATGCAGTATGGCTACATGGAGGTTTTCTGTACACAGAATGTGTACTGACCACGCCACAGAAACATAATTTCCTGTTTGTGTGATTGGCTCACCAATTTTCCCAGAACTCTGCCTAAGATACAAGTCAGATTTCAGGCATCCCCTGCAACAAAAATGTCATTTTTGGCGAGATACTTCCAATAGGAACAAATATAAAGGGATGCAGGCCCAGCAGATTTCCTCATTAGTGCCCTGCAGCTGCCACAGCTGACTGATAATTATGAAACCACTGCCGTTAGACCCACTCAGCCCAGAGGAACAGACAAACACATAGGGATTTCTTCAGAATAACAAAAGTTTGGAATCTGCAACAAAGGTTGTTATAATCCTTGCATTATACATAGATCACCCAGGGAGGAATATTAATATTATATTATACGATTTAAGGGTTGAATTTAGGAATGAAATTTGGCTAAGTATTAAGGTGTTAAATTGGGTGTAACGGTTAGGTTTAGAAATTAGCCTGTGGTTAAAGGTTAGAGTTAAGCATGCAGGAAAGAACATTGCTTGATTCCCCCATCAACTGATATCTCGGCTGATCCCTGCTGAACCAGCAGAAGTTTGATCCATCTATGGTTGGCTTTAAATATTAGGTTTAGGTTAAGAATTGGGTTTTGAAGATAAATTGGGATTATGTTTTAGGTTTAGGAGTCAAATTGGGGTTAATGTTTAGTTTAAAGTGGGGTGCCCCCTAAAAAAAAAAAATTAAAGTCAGCAGCTACAAATACTGCAGCTGCTGACTTTTAATAATCGGACACTTACCTGACCCAGGGTCCAGCGATGCGGGGGAACGAAGCCCCCCCTCGTTCCCCGCTCCACTCGCGGCGCCGTCATTCGTACTGTGGGCACAGCCGGGCACCCAGTGCGTATGCGCGAGTGGCCCAGGGCACCGTGATACGCCGCACAGTCACCTGGGACACGTGACAGGTCCCAGGTGACTGTGCGGCACGAGGGGAAGTGATGTCACCAGCCCGGGCAAGGAAGAAGGCAGACTACGAGGGACCCCCTAGCAACAGGTATTTAGAGGTGAGTAAAAAAAAAAATATTTCCAATTATTTTTTTTTATTTTTTTTTAAGAATTTTAAACATTTTTTTATTTTTTGGCAGCATCACCACTTTAAGTATTTAGGCTGGGGTTAAGGGTTAGGTTTAGCAGTTATGTTGTAGTTAACGTGAGATTTAGGAGTTAGGTTGGAGTTAGGGGTTAGGTTTAGGAGTTTGGTTGGAGGTAATGGTTAAGTGTAGGAGTTAGGTTGGAGTTAGGTTAGGTGTTAGATTGGGGTTAGGAATTAAATTTAGGAGTCAGGTTGATATTAAGGGTTTGGAATAGGAGACTGAAGTTAGGGTTTAGGTTTAGAAGTTAGGGTAAGGTTAAGAGTTTGTTTCGGAGTTAAGCTGGGGCTAATGCCGCGTACACACGAGCGGATTGTATGGCGTACTTAGTCCGTCATACAATCCGACGGACAGTCCGTCGTACTTTCCACTGAACGGACTTGACCACACACGGATACACAAACAGTCCGTCGAAAGCTTGCGCGATGACGTGTACAGCACGTACGACGGGACTAGAAATAGGAAGATCAAGACACAGCAAAGCACCCTTCCGCCGTGTAAATCCTTTCTGGGCATGCGTCATTCTTAGTCCGTCGAACTAGCATACTGACGACCGTATTGTCCGCTGAAACCAAAGTACGACGGACAGAATTTCGAAAAAAACTAAATACTTAGTACTCCGGACTGCACGCTGAAAAAGTCAGCTGAAGCCCACACACGAGCGGACTGTCCGCTGAAATGTGTTTCGACGGACTTAGTACGCCATACAATCCGCTCGTGTGTACGCGGCATTAGGCTTAGGTTTAGGAGTTATGATAAGTTAAGTGTACATTGAATGACAGAATAAACTCTAGAACCTCTTGGAGCAGTTAGACTATGTACATCGATGTCTAATTTTCTTGACCTGCTGGATTAGACTTTTAAAGGATCACTGAAGTGGGTCGCAGTTTACGTCATCCCGCCTCTGTTACATCAACATGGATGCCATGAGATCCCCCTCCCTGTGTGCTGAACATACATCCTTTTATTCATCTTAGAACCATAGTCGCCATTTTGCACCATTGGTTTCTAAGGCGACAAAGAACTTGTGCCCCAAGCAGAAAATCAAAACAAACACTTGATCAATGAAGTAGTTGTAGTCTGTCGTCAGGCCGAAACTGTTAATATTTGCATCCTATTCAAGCTATGAAGGAGAAGTGGGCCTTCCAAACACAATTATGCTGCCCAGATTAGATCTGAGCATCCCAGAAAACAGATATCTTTCGTCACACCGAAATTGTGAACCTTTAGGCAATCCCTGGCAAAAAAGCAGCTTTATTTTATTTTTGTCTGTTTCCATGGTTGATTAGCTGCAGCTGTGCCTCTGGAGGGAGTTCAGGCCATCACTTAGTGAAATGGAATTATCTGAAACTCAAATGTCATTTCGTTCATGATTTGCAGTCACAGTACAAAAAAAAAAAACCTCAACCGCGTGTCAGACCCGTCACTAATCGGAAACAGTCATTAAGTGAACGTCTTTTTTCATATGTGTTGTATTTTTGGTGCCCTAAGATGATCGTATGTATAGGGTTAAAGCAGTGGTTCTCAGCGTTTCTAGTACCGTGACCCCTTGATAAAATTTCCCAAGATGCGGGAACCCCTAACAGTAAAATTATTTTCGTAGCGTGGGTTGTCAGCACCCCAGGCAAGACAAGTAATTTGTGCCCCTAACCCACGGGCATTTAGTGCCCCCTGAGTCCCTTCCACTTGTACAGTATTAAAACCCCTTGTGGTACATTTTAGAATGTATCACTATTTCTCTTTGTTCTCCTTTCTTTACCTTGTATCTCTCTCCATCCTAATTTCTTGTTTTTTTTTCCCCATCCCTATCTCTAGCCACCTTTCTTGTCCTTTCTCCTATCCTTTCTCTCCCCTTTTCTTTGTTCAACTCCCTCTTTTCATCTCCCTTCCATGTATTCTATATTTTTATTCCTTCTGTTACTCCTGGGGGGGGGGGGGTTCGAGTTGGGATGAGTGGCCGTGTTGGGAGGAGTTCTGATCAGTTAACTTGGGTGCTCTTGATCAAGGTCATCTGTTGATCTGACGATTGTAGTGGGGACTTTTAGTGGCAACTCTAATCACAGGTAGTACTACTCACTATGTCTCTGGTTTTACTGTGTCTCCAGCTCTGTTGTGTCTCGCAGCAGTGACACCTATGCCAAAATCAGGAGATAGGGTCTCCTCCAGCCCCTCCCACTTCACAATCCTCACCAGTCAGCTGACCTGTAATCTCTGCTCCACACCCATGCCGTGAACTGACTGGGCAGCTGCAAAGAGGCTGAGTGGGCAGCCGCGGGCTCCAGGAACAGTCTTGCCCGGCATCCGAGAAAAAAAGCTGAGGGAGTGATGTGGGCTTCAGGAACAGCCCAGCAAATCGCCATTTGACCCCTGAGGGGATCCCGACCCCCAGGTTGAGAGCCACTGGGTTAAAAGGTATTGGAACCCCAGAATTTATTTTTCAGTATAATTGGTCTCACCATATGCAGGTTTTCAAGCAAATAATTTTTTGTTACTTTCTTGTTTGGACATCCTCCTAGTTACAGCATTTCCTATTGAAGGCGAATGCCAAGCTGCTACCTTGCAATTAAGCAGCAGTGTTAGCCTGCTGTGCACATTCCTTCAATTGGCAGACCTGATACATAGCCCAATGGCCAAATGACAGCAAGTGCACTGCAGGTTGACAACCATACAAGGCCTTCAAAACATTAGCTTTGCAATAAAGTGGTGTAAACAATGTTTTGGAATGCTGGTGACATTATACACTTAGCGGTAAAAAACAGACTGATGTTCTAACCACTCTCTACTGTTCTAAAATATGAATGATATGTATCCCTCCAGTAGAGGAACATTTCCTCATTCCCTTTCCTGGTCATGGAGACAGGAATTTAGGAAATCTCCCAAACAAGGATTTTGGGCAATCAAAACTATTTTCAGTAGAGTTTGGAAAGGTTTTAACTTATATCTGCATGGGGAGATTTCTCATCCCTTTCTGTCCTGGTGACAGGTTTCCCCTTCAAAAAGGGACACATGGTATGAGACAAGGGATCCAAGATACCAACAATAGTAATACACATTAAAGAAACAAACACAACAAAATAGTTTAACCATCCCAATACTGGGCACTTTCACCCCATTCCTGCCCAGGCCAAGTCTCAGCTTTCAGCACTCTCACACTTTGAATTGAATACTCAGTCATGCAACACTGTACCCAAATTAAATTTTTATCATTTTTTACACAAATCGAGCTTTCTTTTGGTGTTATTTATTCGTCACTGGGGTTTTATTTTTTTCTGCTACAAATGAAAAAAAGACTGAAAAGTTTGAAAAAATACCGTATTTGCCGGCGTATAAGACGACCTTTTACACTTAAAAAAACTGAGCAAAAAGGAGGGGTCGTCTTATACGCCGGGTCCGCTGCTGGGATGCCTTCTGGCTGTCCGGTAATACTGTATGTAGCTTCGGCTACATACAGTATATACCACTGAACCAATCCCAGTGAGCGATGTATTCAAATGAATATAGAGCCTGCTCGGATTGGAGCAGCAATCTCTGCCAATCCGAGCAGGCTACACACAGTAGCCTGCTCCGATTGGCTTTGAGAGTGAGGCGCGGGCTGATGATGTAACAGCCTCCGCCAATCCCAGCAGGCTTTGTATTCATTAATAGAATACATTGCTCGCCGTGATTGGCTCCAGCACCAGAAGGAAGAAGGAAATGGCTCCAGCAAGAACGAAGAAGAAGAGGGATATGAAGCGTCGGAAGCCTCGGAATCGGGGGTCGTCTTAAACGGTGAGTACGGGCAAAACATTTTAACTGTGCAGGTTTTTAGGGGGTCGTCTTATATGCCGGGTCGTCTTATACGCCGGCAAATACGGTATGTGTTTTTCTTAGTTTCTGTTATAACATTTTGAAAATAAGTAATTTCTGTTCATACATTTTTAACCAAAATGTATACTGCTACATTTCTTTGGTAAAAAATAACCCAAATCGGTGTATATTGTTTATCTGTGTGAAAATTAGTGAGTCAACAAACTATGGTACCAATCATTAAAAATTGATCACACCTGATGTACTGACAACCTCATTTTTTGAGGCCCTAACATATGTCCCCAAATTACCCCTTTCTGGAAAGTATACAGTACAAGGTATTTAGTAAGAGGCATTACACATTTTTTCAAGTTGTAATTTTTTCTCACAATACTTTGGAAAATTAAGAAATTATTATTATTATTTTTTTCACAAAAATGTCATATTAACAAGTTATTTCTCATACACAACATAGGCATACCTGCAGCTACACCCCAAAACACATTCTGCTACTCGCCCTGAGTATAACAATACCACATGTGTGTGATTTTTTCAAAGCCTGGTCACATATTGAATCGCAACATCCAAGGCGTACGTCAGCCACTATCCACTTTAAGACCAGGTCTTCTTCTGACACTTTTTGTTTACAAGTAAAAATCAGTATTTTTGCTAGAAAATGACTTAGAACTCCCCAAACATTATATATTTTTGTAGCAGAGGCACTAGAAAATAAAATGGTGGGTTTTGCAAAATTTTTATGTCACGCTGTATTTCTGCAGCAGTTTTTCTAACGCTATTTTACACATTAGCTCAAAAATACGTTTTAATGAATTTCAATGCAGACAATATAATACCCAAATTTTTGGTAAACTATAAAATATGGTGTTGCACCAGGTAAATCGATACCAAACATATCACGCTTTAAAATTGGGCACGCTTGTGAAATGGCGTCAAACTTTGTTGCTTGAAAATCTCCATAGGCGACACTTTTTAGTATTTATTGGTTACCAGTTTAGAGTTACACAGGAGGTCTGGTGCTATAGTTATTGCTCTGGGTCCACATGTGCGGTGCTACTGCTATTTACGCATGCATTCAAGACCAACATGTGCATTCGCCTTTGCACAGGGGGGCGGGATGCTTTAAATGTTTTATTTATTTATTGGTGGGACACGGATACACTGACAGATGTTTTTGTGCACTTGCACACTGACAGATGTTGATCGCCACCAGCAGACACTGACAGATGTTGATGTAACAATGGTACACTATTGCACTATTGCAGATGTTTTGTGCACTGGTACAGTTGTGATGGGAACACTGACAGATGTTTTGTGCACTGGTTCAGATGTGATGGGACACTGATAGATGTTTTGTGCACTGGTACAGATGTGATGGGACACTGATAGATGTTTTGTGTACTAGTACAGATGTTTATGGGGGCACTGTGACAGATGTGTATGGGGACAGTGGTGCTTGGTGTACTATGTGTGGAGGGATCTGTGACAGCTCTGTGTGTGAAATCATCCTTACACAAAGAGCTGTCACAGACATTACAAATTCCCCTGTCCCTGAGCTAAGTGGGGAGAACTGTCACAGAGACACGTGTCTCTGTTTACACTGTGAAGGCTGAGATTGGACACAGCCATCATGTGATCGGGTGGGCCAATCACAGCGCCCATATACTGATCTCATCTTAGCTATAACGATAAAGTTATAAAATAGGTTATGAAAAAATCTACCAAGCTTTGAACATCTCACAGAACACTGTTCAATCCATCATCAAAAAAATGGAAAGAGTATTGCCCAACTGCAAGCATACCAAGACATGGCTGTCCACCTAAACTGACAGGCCGGGCAAGGAGAGCATTAATCATGGAAGCAACCAAGAGGCCCATGGTAACTCAGGTGGGAGAATCTGTCCACGGGACAACTATTAGTCGTGCACTCTACAAATCTGACCTTTAGAAAGAAAGAAAGCCATAAGAAGTCCCACTTGCAGTTTATGAGAAGTCATGTGGAGGACACAGCAAACATGTGGAAGAAGGTGAACTTTCTGGGCTAAAAGCAAAACGCTATGTGTGGCGGAAAACTAACACTGCATATCACCCTGAATACACCATCTGTGAAACATGGTGGTGGCAGCATCATGTTGTGGGGATGTTTTTTTTCAGCATTGTCAGGGAAACTGGTTGGAGTTCATGGGAAGATGGATGGAGCCAAGTACAGGGCAATCTTAAAAGAAAACCTCTGCTAAAGACTTGAGACTGGGGCGCAAGTTCATCTTCCAGCAGGACAATGACCCTAAACATACTGCCAGAGCTACAATGAAATGGTTTGGATCAAAGCCTTTTCATGTGTTAGAATGACCCAGTCAATGTCAAGACCTAAATGCAATTGAGAATCTGTGGCAAGACTTGAAAATTGCTATTCAGACGTACAGATTTTGCAAAGAAGAATGTAGAAAAATTTCACTCTCTAAATGTGGAAAGCTGGTAGAGACACCCCCCTTGAAATTTTCCACATGTTGTCATGTTACAACCAAAATCGTAAATGTATTTTATTGGGATTTTATGTGATAGACCAACACAAAGTAGCACATAATTGGGAAGCGTAAGGAAAATGATAAATGGTTTTCAATTTTTTTTACAAATAAATATGTGAAAAGTGTGGCATGCATTTGTATTCAGCCCCCCCTGATTCAATACTTTGTAGAACCACCTATCGCTGCAATTAAAGCTGCAAGACTTTTTGGCTATGTCTCTACCAGCTGTACACATGTAGTAAGTGACATTTTTGCCCATTTTTCTTTGCTAAATGGCTCAAGCTTTGTCAGATTGGACGAAGGGGCATCTGTGAACCGCAATTTTCAAGTCTTGCCACAGATTCTCAATTTAGGACTGAACTTTGACTGGGCCAATCCAAACACATGAATATGCTTTGATCTAAACAAATCCATTGTAGCTCTGACTGTATGTTTAGGGCTGTTTTTCTGCTGGAAGGGGAACCTCTGCCCCAGTCGCAAGTCTTTTGCAGATTCTAACATGTTTTCTTCTAAGATTGCCTTGTATTTGGCTCCATCCATCTTCCCATCAACTCTGACCAGTTTCCATGTCCCTGCTGAAGAGAAGCTTTCCTACAACATGATGTTGCCACCACCATGGTCACGGTGGGGATGGTGTGTTCAGGGTGATAGTGTTAGTTTTCCACCACACATAGCGTTTTGCTTTTAGGCCAAAAGTAAAATTTTGGTCTCATCTGACCTCGAGCACCTTCTTCTACATGTTTGCTGTGTCCCCCACATGGCTTTTCACAAACTACAAACCTACAAACTGGACTTCTTATGGTTTTCTGTCAACAATGTCTTTCTTCTTGCCACTCTTCCATAAAGGCCAGATTTGTGGAGTGCACAACTAATAGTTGTCCTGCAAACAGATTCTCCCACCTGAGCTGTGGATCTCTGCAGCTCCTCTAGAGTTACCATGAGCCTCTTGGCTGCTTCCATGATTAATGCTCTCCTCAATTTAGGTGGACGACCATGTCTTGGTAGGTTTGCAGTTGTGTCATACTTTTTCAATTTTCAGGTGATGAATTGAACAGTGCTCCATGAGAGGTTCAACGTTTGTGATTTTTTTTATAACCTAACCCTGCTTTAAGCTTCTCTACAACTTTATCCTTGACCTGCCTGGTGTGTTCCTTGGCCTTCATAATGCTGTTTGTTCACAAAGGTTCTCTAAGACCCCTTTCACACTGGGGTGCTTTGCAGGCGTTACAGCGCTAAAAATAGCGCCTGCAAAGCGCCCTGAAAGAGCCGCTGCTGTGTCTCCAGTGTGAAAGCCCAGAGGGCTAAAAAAAGTCCTGTTAGCAGCATCTTTGGAGCCGTGAAGGAGCAGTGTATACACCGCTCCTGCCCATTGAAATCAACCGAATAGCTCTGCAAAATTGGAGGTTTAGCGGCGTTTTACTGCCACCCCCGCCCCAATGTGAAAGGGGTCTAACAAACCTCTGAGGGCTTCACAGTACAGCTGTATTTATACTGAAATTAAATTACACACAGGTGGACTTACTAATTATGGGACTTCTGAAGGCAGTTGGTTCCACTAGATTTTAGTTAGGGGTAACAGAGTAAAGGGGGCTGAATACAAATGCACACCACACTTTTCAGATATTAATTTTCCTTTCACTTCACAATTATGTGCCACTTTGTGTTGGTCTGTCACATAAGATACATTTACATTTTTGGTTATAATATGACAAAATGTGGACAATTTCAAGGGGTATGAATACTTTTTCAAGGCACTGTATGTCTATTGTGTTGTATGTTTGCAGCCCTGAAGAAAGGGGGTTTCTACAAACCTTGAAATGCCTTGGTTTTTCCTTTGAAATTTTAAAAATCCTAGAAGTTCTACTCCAATATAAAAATCCATAGTCTTATAAAAGTTTCCCCCGAGTGATCCAGAGCTCATCATCACTTGAAGAATTATTGAGCAATACCAACCTGACAAGGGTTTCTATCACTTCTACATTCTATCCAAAACTGAGGCCGCGTACACACGGGCGGATTGTCTGCCCAACTAAGTTCGTCAGACAATCCGACAGACAGTCCGTTCAAAATTTGAATGAACGGACTTGACCACACACGATGAGCAGACAGTCCGCTGAAAGCGTGCGCGATGACGTGTGCAGCACGTACGACGGGACTAGAAAAACAACGTCCTATACACTGCAATGCAACCTTCGGCCGTGTAAATCCTTTCTGAGCATGCGCCATACTTAGTCCGTCCAACTTGCCTACACACGAGCGGACTGTCCGCTGAAACCAAGTTTGGACGGACAAAACCAAGTTTGAACGGACAAAATTACGGAAATTCCGTAAGACTTTGTTCGTCAGACAGTCCGCTGAAAAAGTCAGCTGAAGCCCACACACGAGCGGATTGTCCGCTGAAACACGGTTCAGCGGACTAAGTTGGACAGACAATCCGCCCGTGTGTACGCGGCCTAAGATTTTTTTTTTGCTATGCATAAACCCTAAGGCCGCGTACACACGGGCGGATTGTCTGCCCAACTAAGTTCGGCAGACAATCCGACAGACAGTCCGTTCAAAATTAGCATGAACGGACTTGACCACACACGATGAGCAGACAGTCCGCTGAAAGCGTGCGTGATGACGTGTACAGCACGTACGACGGGACTAGAAAAACGACGTCCTATACACTGCAATGCAACCTTCGGCCGTGTAAACCCTTTCTGAGCATGCGCCATACTTAGTCCGTCCAACTTGCCTACACACGAGCAGACTGTCCGCTGAAACCAAGTTTGGACGGACAAAACCAAGTTTGAACGGACTGTCTTACGGAAATTCCGTAAGACTTTGTTCGTCAGATTGTCCGCTGAAAGTTGGACAGACAATCCGCCCGTGTGTACGCGGCCTAATGTGTCATAGAAGGCAATGAACAGATCACCCAGCATGGGAGGAATGGTGGATGGGGCACTTGTGTCGCTCCCCTCCATCACAGGCTGCTGTAAGACTGTATCTCTTTTCATTGTTGAGCTGCATGCTCCGTTGTTAGGCAGTAACACATGTGGGAGTGGCAGTACCACCATTGCCTGTTGCTGACACTCCTGGTGGGCTTATGGAACATTTACAATGCAGGCTGTCCTTTGAAGGATCAATAAAATGCCAATGGCTTATTGACCAAGGGAAAGACTAAAGACAAATAGGGCAGTGGAATTTAACAACCTGAATAACCTGGAAAATGCTTTCCATGTTTGCAATTTCTGCTACGCGCATAACTCTTTGTCCATTGTTCACTGTAATTCAAGCCGTATGTCCCTTTGAAACCTGCAAGTTACTGTACTTGCATCCAGCTCTGCCAGGAGTTACATTTAGTGTACTAAGGTCATTTATTGTAGGCAGCCTTTGTATGCATCATTCTCACCTGCCATTGATGCTGAAGCTTGCTGAAAGCCTGCTAACAGCTTGCTTTAGCTATAGCCAGCATGTCTATTTAGAGCTGCATTCAGCACTCTCGGATGGGAGCTGAAGGACTTCAAAAAAGCCACTGGAAGCTTGTTGAAAGCTTTGTAAGTGCTTTGTAAATGCTTGTTGTAGATGGTGCTCTCAAGACCGGAATTTAGCTCACTCTGCATTAGCCATGCTGAGCAAGCTACCCTGTGGGTTGAGTGTGCAGGGTGGGAAGATGCTTAATCAGGATGCAGAAGGTCACGGCTTTTCAGAATCCTCAACAGCCCTCCAGACATAAGATACTGATAATTACAATGTGCCAAATTTGATCAATTTAAGTTGACAATAAAGATAGATAATAAAGGTAAACCTGTGGGCTGGCTGTGGTCACTCAACTATTTCTGTGCTCTTTATAAGTGATTAGTATGCTTTACAAAGACCTTACTGACCTCTGTAGCTGCAGCCAGTATAGAGAAATGTACTTTTAGGCCTCATGCACACGAGACGCAGTTAAACGCGCGTTCAGATGCAGTTGGACAGTTTTTTCAACTGCCCCTGAACTCATTCAATGTTATCCTATGTGTCCATGCCCACAGTCTCGTTTTTTTCCGTTTTTATGCAGTTGCGTTTAGTCTCGTTTTTCCAGAAGCAAAAAAATGCGTTCAGAAGCAAAAATTTCCACGTTTCAGACGCAAAACGCGGCAAAACGCGGTAAAACGCGGCAAAACGCCGCTACCGCGTTTAGCCGCGTTTGCGTTTATATGCGTTTTTAAAGGTGACCTTTTTTTTTACATAAAAAATCTCAAAAATGATTGCAAATGATGAAAAACCATTAGAAAAATATTTTAAACAATTGCAATTGCAAGTGGACAATCCACAACTTGTGGCAAGTGACGTGGCAAGTGGACAATCCACAACTTGTGGCAAGTGACATGGCAGGTGGCAAGTGATGTGGCAAGTGGACAATCCACAACTTGTGGCAAGTGACGTGGCAGGTGAAGTGGCAAGTGACGTGGAAAGTGGACAATCCACAACTTGTGGCAGGTGACGTGGCAAGTGACCTGGCAGGTGACGCGGCAAGTGACCTGGCAGGTGACGTGGCAAGTGGAAAATCAACAACTTGTGGCAGGTGACTGGCATGTGACGTGGCAAGTGGACAATCCATAACTTGTGGCAGGTGACGTGGCAAGTGGACAATCCACTTGTGGCAGGGGACGTGGCAAGTGACGTGGCAAGTGGACAATCCACTTGTGGCAGGGGATGTGGCAAGTGACGTGGCGAGTGGACAATCCACAACTTGTGTCAGGTGACGTGGCAAGTGGACAATCCACAACTTGTGGCAGGTGATGTGGCAAGTGATGTGGCAAGTGGACAATCCACTTGTGGCAGGTGACATGGCAGGGGACGTGGCAAGGGACGTGGCAAGTGGACAATCCACAACTTGTGGCAGGTGACGTGGCAGGTGACGTGGCAGGTGACGTGGAAAGTGATGTGGCAAGTGGACAATCCACAAATTGGGGCAGGTGATGTGGCTGGTGACGTGGCAAGTGGACAATCCACATCTTGTGGCAGGTGACGTGGCAGGTGACGTGGAAAGTGGTGTGGCAAGTGGACAATCCACAACTTGTGGCAGGTGATGTGGCTGGTGACGTGGCAAGTGGACAATCCACAACTTGTGGCAGGTGGCATGGCAGGTGACGTGGAAAGTGGACAATCCACATCTTGTGGCAAGTGACGTGGCAGGTGATGTGGCAAGTGACGTGGCAAGTGGACAATCCACAACTTGTGGCAGGTGACGTGGCAGTTGATGTGGCAAGTGATGTGGCAGGTGATGTGACAAGTGGACAATCTACATCTTGTGGCAAGTGACGTGGCAGCTGACGTGGCAAGTGACGTGGCAAGTGGACAATCCAAAACTTGTGGCAGGTGACGTGGCAAGTGATGTGGCAGGTGACGTGGCAAGTGACGTGGCAAGTGGACAATCCACATCTCGTGGCAAGTGACGTGGCAGGTGATGTGGCAAGTGACGTGGCAAGTGGATAATCCACAACTTGTGGCAGGTGACGTGGCAGGTGATGTGGCAAGTGATGTGGCAGGTGATGTGACAAGTGGACAATCCACATCTTGTGGCAAGTGACGTGGCAGCTGACGTAGCAAGTGACGTGGCAAGTGGACAATCCAAAACTTGTGGCAGGTGACGTGGCAAGTGACGTGGCAGGTGACGTGGCAGGTGATGTGGCAAGTGGACAATCCACATCTCGTGGCAAGTGAAGTGGCAGGTGATGTGGCAAGTGACGTGGCAAGTGGACAATCCACAACTTGTGGCAGGTGACGAGGCAGGTGATGTGGCAAGTGATGTGGCAGGTGATGTGACAAGTGGACAATCCACATCTTGTGGCAAGTGACGTGGCAGCTTACGTGGCAAGTGACGTGGCAAGTGGACAATCCAAAACTTGTGGCAGGTGACGTGGCAAGTGACGTGGCAGGTGACGTGGCAAGTGGACAATCCACATCTCGTGGCAAGTGACGTGGCAGGTGATGTGGCAAGTGACGTGGAAAGTGGACAATCCACAACTTGTGGCAGGTGACGTGGCAGGTGATGTGGCAAGTGATGTGGCAGGTGATGTGACAAGTGGACAATCCACATCTTGTGGCAAGTGATGTGGCAAGTGACGTGGCAAGTGACGTGGCAAGTGACGTGGCAAGTGACGTGGCAAGTGACATGGCAAGTGACGTGGCAAGTGGACAATCCAAAACTTGTGGCAGGTGACGTGGCAAGTGACGTGGCAGGTGACGTGGCAAGTGACGTGGCAAGTGGACAATCCACATCTCGTGGCAAGTGACGTTGCAGGTGATGTGGCAAGTGACGTGGCAAGTGGACAATCCACAACTTGTGGCACGTGACGTGGCAGGTGATGTGGCAAGTGATGTGGCAGGTGATGTGACAAGTGGACAATCCACATCTTGTGGCAAGTGACGTGGCAGCTGACGTGGCAAGTGACGTGGCAAGTGGACAATCCAAAACTTGTGGCAAGTGACGTGGCAGGTGACGTGGCAAGTGACGTGGCAAGTGGACAATCCACATCTCGTGGCAAGTGACGTGGCAGGTGATGTGGCAAGTGACGTGGCAAGTGGACAATCCACAACTTGTGGCAGGTGACGTGGCAGGTGATGTGGCAAGTGATGTGGCAGGTGATGTGACAAGTGGACAATCCACATCTTGTGGCAAGTGACGTGGCAAGTGGACAATCCAAAACTTGTGGCAGGTGACGTGGCAGGTGACGTGGCAAGTGACGTGGCAAGTGGACAATCCACATCTCGTGGCAAGTGACGTGGCAGGTGATGTGGCAAGTGACGTGGCAAGTGGACAATCCACAACTTGTGGCAGGTGATGTGGCAGGTGATGTGGCAAGTGATGTGGCAGGTGATGTGACAAGTGGACAATCCACATCTTGTGGCAAGTGATGTGGCAGCTGACGTGGCAAGTGATGTGGCAAGTGGACAATCCAAAACTTGTGGCAAGTGATGTGGCAAGTGACGTGGCAAGTGACGTGGCAAGTGACGTGGCAAGTGACATGGCAAGTGACGTGGCAAGTGGACAATCCAAAACTTGTGGCAGGTGACGTGGCAAGTGACGTGGCAGGTGACGTGGCAAGTGACGTGGCAAGTGGACAATCCACATCTCGTGGCAAGTGACGTTGCAGGTGATGTGGCAAGTGACGTGGCAAGTGGACAATCCACAACTTGTGGCACGTGACGTGGCAGGTGATGTGGCAAGTGATGTGGCAGGTGATGTGACAAGTGGACAATCCACATCTTGTGGCAAGTGACGTGGCAGCTGACGTGGCAAGTGACGTGGCAAGTGGACAATCCAAAACTTGTGGCAGGTGACGTGGCAAGTGACGTGGCAGGTGACGTGGCAAGTGACGTGGCAAGTGGACAATCCACATCTCGTGGCAAGTGACGTGGCAGGTGATGTGGCAAGTGACGTGGCAAGTGGACAATCCACAACTTGTGGCAGGTGACGTGGCAGGTGATGTGGCAAGTGATGTGGCAGGTGATGTGACAAGTGGACAATCCACATCTTGTGGCAAGTGACGTGGCAAGTGACGTGGCAAGTGGACAATCCAAAACTTGTGGCAGGTGACGTGGCAGGTGACGTGGCAAGTGACGTGGCAAGTGGACAATCCAAAACTTGTGGCAGGTGACGTGGCAAGTGACGTGGCAGGTGATGTGGCAAGTGACGTGGAAAGTGGACAATCCACAGCTTGTGGCAAGTGACATGGCAGGTGGCAAGTGATGTGGCAAGTGGACAATCCACAACTTGTGACAGGTGACGTGGCAGGTGATGTGGCAAGTGGACAATCCCCAACTTGTGGCAAGTGACGTGGCAAGTGACGTGGCAAGTGGACAATCCAAAACTTGTGGCAGGTGACGTGGCAAGTGAGGTGGCAGGTGATGTGGCAAGTCACGTGGCAAGTGGACAATCCACAACTTGTGGCAGGTGACGTGGCAGTTGGACAATCCACAACTTGTGGCAGATGACATGGCAAGTGACGTGGCAGGTGATGTGGCAAGTGACGTGGCAAGTGGACAATCCAAAACTTGTGGCAGGTGACGTGGCAAGTGACGTGGCAGGTGACGTGGCAGGTGACGTGGCAAGTGGACAATCCACATCTCGTGGCAAGTGAAGTGGCAGGTGATGTGGCAAGTGACGTGGCAAGTGGACAATCCACAACTTGTGGCAGGTGACGTGGCAGGTGATGTGGCAAGTGATGTGGCAGGTGATGTGACAAGTGGACAATCCACATCTTGTGGCAAGTGACGTGGCAGCTGACGTGGCAAGTGACGTGGCAAGTGGACAATCCAAAACTTGTGGCAGGTGACGTGGCAGGTGACGTGGCAAGTGACGTGGCAAGTGGACAATCCACATCTCGTGGCAAGTGACGTGGCAGGTGATGTGGCAAGTGACGTGGCAAGTGGACAATCCACAACTTGTGGCAGGTGACATGGTAGGTGATGTGGCAAGTGATGTGGCAGGTGATGTGACAAGTGGACAATCCACATCTTGTGGCAAGTGACGTGGCAGCTGACGTGGCAAGTGATGTGGCAAGTGGACAATCCAAAACTTGTGGCAGGTGACGTGGCAAGTGACATGGCAGGTGACGTGGCAAGTGACGTGGTAAGTGGACAATCCACAGCTTGTGGCAAGTGACATGGCAGGTGGCAAGTGGACAATCCACAACTTGTGACAGGTGACGTGGCAGGTGATGTGGCAAGTGGACAATCCAAAACTTGTGGCAGGTGACGTGGCAAGTGACGTGGCAGGTGATGTGGCAAGTCACATGGCAAGTGGACAATCCACAACTTGTGGCAGGTGACGTGGCAGTTGCACAATTCACAACTTGTGGCAGATGACATGGCAAGTGACGTGGCAGGTGATGTGGCAAGTCACGTGGCAAGTGGACAATCCACAACTTGTGGCAGGTGCCGTGGCAAGTGACACGCTAAATACAAGTACACTGCAGCTCTCACAGCTGCTGCTACTCACTCTGGTCTCACAAAATTGCTGAAATAGTTAATTTTTGAGGTGGGGAGGGTCTATAATGTTAGCTTAACTAAACGCTTCTAGACGCAAACGCGGTAAAACGCGGTAAAACGCCGCTAAATCGCGGCAAAACGCGCGTTTCTAAACGCCGGTTTCAACATGTGTCCAGCAGCGTTTGCATCTGCGTCTCGTGTGCATGAAGCCTTAGGGTCCATTCATGCCACAACGTGTGTGTTGAATGGATGTAAATGCACGTGTGTTGGCACGCTGCAACGTTTTTTTATTTTAGCATGCATGTTTCTCTTCGCTTCCTGCAACATGTAAAGGGTCTACAGCATGGCGGAGGAGCCAAACTTGTGCTGAAATGCAATACCATGCATTGCATTGCACTGGCTCAAAAAAAGTAGGATATGCTATACTTTCATTTTTTTTTTTTTTCTGCAAACCAGCAGCAGCTTGAACTTATCCTATTCATATACCTTATTTTTCACAAGTCCTTGCGTTGGCATGTGCTGAAAAAAGTGCCAATGCATCTGGCCTGAATAGACCCTTAAACTTCACAGCAATAGAACTGACTAGCTCAGTTCAATCTCCCCGAAGTCGCTCAGCAGCACAGCTGCCTTGGCTCCCTCTTCCCAGCAGTGATCAGCAGCTCATGTTCCCCTACCTCTCCCTCCTAGGAGTGATCAGCGGCTTAGCTCCCCCAATCAGGGCAGGACTTGGGTGGTGGGGGTCCCTGGGCTTGAGTCACTTTCGGGCCCTACCTTCTATACATTACCATATTTATCGACATATAACACACGCCCGCGTATAGCGTGCACCCCAAGATTAGGAGGGAATTTTAAGGAAAAAACTTTTAGGTGGGAAGTTTAAGGAAAGAACTTACATTTAAATGCCCATCAATGCAGCCTTATCATTGTCCATCTGCAGCCTTGCCCATCCATCTGCAGCCTTGTCCAGTGTAATTTCAGCCTTGTCAGTGTCATTTTCTGCCTTGTCAGTGTAGCCTTGTCATTTGCAGCCTTGCCCCAGTGTCATTTGCAGCCTTGTCATTGCGGTTTTGAAGTTTAAAAATGGTGCCGCCAAGATACGGAGTCCTGTGTATCTTGGCGGATCTTGGGTCCTCTCTGTGGCTCTCGGGTCCTCTTGGGGGCTCTCGGCAGCTCTCGGGTCCTCTCGGGTCCTCTTGGAGGCTCTCGGCAGCTCTCGGGTCCTCTCGGCAGCTCTCGAGTCCTCTAGCCAAGTGTACTCGGCTCACAGTCATGCCCAGTCCGTGTGTTATGTCCATCATAGGGCGGGACTGGGCGTGACTGTGAGCGGAGCCAAGCCGAGTGCACTCTGCTATGTATCTCGGCGGGGCCCATGGGCTTGAGCCCAGTCAAGCCCAATGGTAAGTCCGGCCCTGCCCCCGATCCCTCCTCCCAGCAGTGACTGAGCACCCTTCTAGTCGCTAATGTAAACACAGAGTAGGTGCTCTGTGAAGTGGTAGTGGGAACTAGGAGAGATGGGACAGAGGGAACTGAGCTGCTATGTAAAGAACTTGGACAAGTTTAGCTTTTTCTGCTGTGGCATTGATGAAGAATTGTTCCAGCAGCTACAGAGGTCAATGAAGATTTGTTTTAAAACTCATTTACTGCCTGTTAAGAATGTGTACCGTAAATACTTGAATGCACACTTTTGGGTACACCTGTCCATACTAACACTAAAGGGACGCAATCCTTTAAATCTGAATCCTAGAGTTTTCCCTGCCATGCAGTATAGACAGCTGTTGTGGTCTGTCCCTCTTCTCCTACCGTTCTACTGGTCAATACGGATGTCTATCACTGATGGGCCAATAGGAAGATCCTAGGTGTGCACAGCCTGTTGCATTAGGGTGTGCACCTCAGAGCTCAAACATGTGTGCGTGTGTATATACTGTATACTGATGGTGTCAGTAGGCCAGTGGATGGTGTCAGTAGTTTTTAATTTTCATATTTTATTTTTTACTTTTTTTTACAATTATTTTTTTTAAGATTTTTTTTAGTAGCTCTGCTAGGGGGCTTTTGTGAAATCACAGGGGTTTAAACAGGGAGAATCTGCACCAAACAGGTTTATTAGGGTGTGCCCACGCAACAACTGGCACACCCACGCAACAACTGGCACACCCTGTGGCAATGCCTATGAGAAAGATGCAGTAGAGTATGGACTATTTCTCGATGCAGGTTTTGTAAAAATAAAATAAAAGCCATAGTAATATTTTCTGCGACTTTTACATTTGCTGCAGAGGATTTTCTGGTATCGTTCGCTCACTATAACACTACTTCTTTTGTTTCTTTGCAGACAATCCACGTTGCAATTGTGTGCGCCGGCTACAATGCCAGTCGAGATGTTGTCACCCTGGTAAAGTCTGTCTTATTTCACAGGTAAGGCTGATGCTTGGATTGTTTGTTGCATGGGGAAGGTGCAAGAAGGATTGATAGTGTTGTATGAAATAATGTCATCCTATACTGTGTTATTCCTTGGTGGTGTTGTCTGGGGAGGACAGGGTTGAGGGATACTGTATTTGCCCCCTGGCCCAAAGCTACTAAGATACACTAGGCTGATAGCTCTAAGTAGAGATACTTTACCATTCAGACATTAATCAGAACCGGACCCACAGACCGATGCTGGGCGTTATATGGATGTGCCACCCCTGTGCCTTTAAGGAGAAGTGGGCTACCTCCAGGCTCACCTGACCTCTATCTATCCATTAAAATGCATGTGCTTCTACTATGGAGGCTTTCATGAATTTACAAGAGTTAGGACTGCAGAAATATTGGTGTGCCTTGGAGTGGCTCTGCAGCTTACGCATGTATTTGCAAATGTGTGTTAACTAAACTGTTTTTAACACAAACTGTTAGACAGGATAATTCATTTGGCTGCAGGCTGGTCGGTAAGTTGAGCTGGGAATTTTCTTTGCTTTTGTCTTGAATGCATCGCCCTCCCATGTGCTCCTTGCTGTGAAGGCCAATTATAAGTGGGGGCAGTGGGTTGTTTGTTACATACAGTGTCTTGAAAAAGTATGCCTACCCCTTGAACTTTTCCACATTTTCTCATGTTACAACCAAAAACGTAAATGTATTTTATTGGGATTTTATGTGATAGACCAACACAAGGTGGCACATAATTGTGAAGTGGAAGGAAAATGATAAATGGTTTTCAAAATGTTTTACAAATAAATATGTGAAAAGTGTGACGTGCATTTGTATTCAGCCCCCCTGACTCAATACTCTGTAAAACCACCTTTCACTGCAATTACAGCTGCAAGACTTTTTGGGAATGTCTTTACCAGCTTTGCACATCTAGAGAGTGAATTTTTTGCCCGTTCTTCTTTGCAAAATAGCTCAAGTTCTGTCAGATTAGATGGAGAGCATCTGTGAACAGCAATTTTCAAATCTTGCCACAGATTCTCAATTGAATTTAGGTCTGGACTTTGACTGGGCCATTCTATCACATGAATATGCTTTGATCTAAACCATTCCATTGTGGCTCTGGCTGTATGTTTAGGTTCGTTGTCCTGCTGGAAGGTGAACTTTCTTAGAACTATAACTTTCTTCTTGCCACTCTTCCATAAAGGCCAGATTTGTAGCTTGCACAACTAATAGTTGTCCTGTGGACAGATTCTACAACCTGAGTTGCAGATTTCTGCAGCTCCTCCAGAGTTACCATGGGCCTCTTGGCTGCTTCTCTGATTAATGCTCTTCTTGCCCGGCCTGTCAGTTTAGGTGGATGGCCATGTCTTGGTAGGTTTGCAGTTGTGCCATACTCTTTCCATGTTCGGATAATGGATTGAACAATGCTCTGTGAGATGTTCAAAGCTTGGGATACTTTTGTAAAACTTTACCCTGCTTTAAGCTTCTCCACAACTTTATCCCTGACCTGTCTGGTGTGTTCCTTGGCCTTCATGGTGCCGTTTGTTCACTAAGGTTCTCTAACAAACCTGAGGGCTTCACAGAACAGCTGTATTTATACTGAGATTAAATTACACACAGGTGCACTCTATTTACTATTATATGACTTCTGAAGGCAATTGGTTCCACTAGATTTTAGTTAGGGGTTTCAGAGTGGACGGGGCTGAATACAAATGCACGCCAAACTTTTCACATATTTATTTGTAAAAAATTTGAAAACCAATTATCATTTTCCTTCCACTTCACAAATATGCACCACTTTGTGTTTGTCTATCACATAAAATCCCAATGAAATACATTTATGTTTTTTGGTTGTAACATGACAAAATGTGGAAAATTTTAAAGGGTATGAATACTTTTTCAAGGCACTGTAGATACCTGCTATAGACCTGTATGCCACAAGTTGTTCAGTAAAGTTATATTAACCATTCTTAGCCTGGTCTGAAGTTACTCAGAGGGGAACATGTTGGTTCTGGCGTATCTTAAGAACCAGGCTCTGTAAAGCACTACGGGGTATAAAGCAACACCACTACAAAAGGTCTATTCAGTAAGGAAGTACACAGGAAGAGTGTAATTGCTAGGAGCAAGGAACCAGATCCAGTCGTTAGGCATGGAACCTGGTAAGGTGACAGGTCCTCCGGTAGCGAGGGGGTCGATGTTCTGGCTCCCTCCCTAGCAGTCTGTATCCAATAGCAACCAGATCTGAACTCGCATTGCAGAGACCCATGGCCTTGTCATGAGGTACGGGAAGCGAAAAGTTAATGAGCACGCATGAGGTCCATGCTATGTGCATGGCAGGGCACCATTCTGTTACTGGGAGTAAGATACTAGCGGAGGTACTGGTTTGACTGGTGGAGTGGGTGCAGGCTCAGCACATACCTTCTAATGCAGCCTACAAGTTACAGTGTGTAGTGACAAAGGACAGTACTTTGTCAGAAGAACTCTGCACTTTATTACTGTACACAGTGAAGGTTCATCTCTAATGCCCTGTACACACAAGTGGAAATTCCACTGAAGCTTGGCTTGCATACACATGGTTCTCTGAACTTTCGACCGCCAAGAACCTCGGTGACGTACAACACCACGACGAGCCGAGAAAATGAAGTTCAATGCTTCCGAGCATGCGTAGGAATTTTGTGCGTCGGAATTGCTACAGACGATCGGAACTTTTTCCGTCGGAAAAATAGAGAACCTGCTCCCAATCTCCAATGGAGCATACACACGGTCTGAATTTCCGACCAAAAGCTCACATCGGACTTTTGCTGGCGGAATTTCCGATCGTGTGTACAGGGCATAAGTCTGGAAACTCCCTTAATATTAGATTGTTCACATGACCACATTCTTTGCCTGGTCCCAGGCAATGATGAACGCACTCTGCGCAAAAGGTACCCCCATGTGCAGTGTGAGTAGGCCCCGCCCACAACGTGGCCTAGTTGGAAAGACCCATTTACATGCTTCTTTCTGTCCTCATATCTTGCCCATAGAACATTTACCTGACTCACGCCTGAAGCTCATCCTCTTCTTTACTAAGGAATTTCACTTGTTCTACAAGTGGCTTTGCTGTTCACAAGTAACCAATTCTTTTACATATATATGAGCTGTTCATGCAGCTAAAGGATTTTCATCTCCGTCCCTCGATATTTACACAGCTCCGTCACATGGTACAGTTAACTTGTTGAGCTATGTTTTCTTTAAAACATAGGAAGTTAAAGATGAACTTCCCCCAAAAGGGTAAGTTCCACTCTTCCTCCTGCCCCCCTCCTTCTTTACCTTTGACATTTTTTTGTGGGGGGGGGGGGGTGGGCGACGGGTCTGGATCAACACAGCGTTTTGAGTGGAATTCCGCCCCCCCCCCCCTAAATCCTGGTAGAACAGCGGTCTGGCCCTTTGTTATGCGAATATCAAAATGCCTTGATGGTTGGATGTCAGTCTGGAGAAGTGTTGAGGAAAGTGGAAAAATAGCATTGGACCTGTAAGGTTATCTTTTTGGTTTTGCTATCTTAAAGTATTGATGTTGTAAGTGATCTGCTAACCGGGCAGGTGGCTGCTACATCCCAGAGGATCTTCTTGAACTGTAGTTTAATGTAACAAAATTGTGAATTGAAGTGCATGCATGTCTAAAAATAACAAACATGTTATACTTACCAGCTCTGTGCAGTGGTTTTGCACAGAGCAGCTCAGATCCTCCTCTTCTCAGGTTCCTCACCAGTGCCCCTCATTCAGACATGGAGCCTCAGCCACCCCCCCCCCCCATCTCCTCACTGACTCACTGTCTTTGATTGACAGCAGCAGGACCAATGGTACCCGCTGCTGAGTCTCAGTCACTCAGGAGGGAGGGTCAGCTGAAGCTCTCGTACAACATTGCTGGATCGAGACGGGGCTCAGGTAATTATTAGGGGAGCTGAGGAGGGCTGCTGCACACAGAAGTTTTTTTTTTTATCGTAGCCTCCCTGGCTGTATTCCCGAGTCTGGCTCGAAGTGAGATTTAATTACCATAAGCGGTATTCCCGAGCCAGACTCGGGATCGCATCTCTGGATCCATGGAGGGGGTTACTTACCTTGTCCCCTGGATCCAGCAATGTCTCCCCGCTGTGATCAGCGAGCCACCGTGCCTCGCTCGATCTGTGACAGTGCCGAGCTCCATTCCCTGCGAGCGTTGCGACGCACGGGGACGGAGTTCGGTGCCAAATAAAAAAAATAAAAAACACAGTATAGATACAGTATACTGTAATCTTACAGATTACAGTACTGTATCAAATAATTACACATCCCCTTTGTCCCTAGTGGTTTGTTCAGTGTCCTGCATGCAGTTTTATATTATAAATACTGTTCTTTATGCCAGGAAACGGGAGATTGTCCATAGCAACCAAAAAATGTCCCTTTACATCAAAAGTGGTTATAGACCAGCTAGAAAACAGCGATAATCAATTAGAATCACTCGCAGAATTGAGCAATAGTAATTTGTGGGGAAATTCTTCATCAAACTAAAAGTAATGACAGTGACAATTCTGCAACTCAGCATTTTTCAGTGTTTTTGAATTGATTGATTGATACATTATTGAATAATTTTTATTATTATTATATTATTATTTGTTATAATTATTTATAGTTATTTATTTTATTTATATATATATATATATATATATATATATATATATATATATATATATATACACACACATATATATTATATTACATTATAATTTATGATTTCATATTTCAAATTTTATCATACCCGGGATGTCTATTAGACTCTTGTTTGGATGGAATTACGTCAATTATTTCTAAGAATTAGAGGCCTACAATATAAAATGCCAAATTTCCATGCAAAATAATGGTACCGCTTTCAGCACCTAAAATCTGAAATAATCATACCGCCAGGGAGGTTAATGCATAGAATGCATTAAGATAAAAAACCTTTTGTCTTTACAACCACTTTAAGCATTACAGGGATCCAAAATTGCCCTTTCATCAGGGCTTGAGAATGAAAATAAATGTGAGTGGACTAAAAGTGTACTGGATCTTTAATGGTATTTCCTCTAGTGCAGGGGTCTCCAAACTTTCTAAACAAAGGGACAGTTTACTGTCCTTCAGACTTTGGAGGGGGGCAGACTGTGCTCAGTGGGAGTAAGCAATGCCCCATCTTTGGTATCTAGAGGAGAAAGGGTTGGTGTCAGTGGGAGGGATAGTGCCCCATTGTTGGTGTCAGTCTAAGCCCTTGTACACACGGTCGGAGAATCTGTCGGAATGAGTCTTATCGGACCGTGTCGTCAGATAATCCGACTGTGTGTGGTATGCACTGATTCTCCGTCCGACCCAATTTTCCAACATGTTGGAAATATTTCCCGACCAACTGGGCCGGTCGGACATCCTCCGATCATGTGTAGAGAATTTTGATCGGACCAAGTGCCACGCATGCTCAGATCAAATTCCTACATCGAAGCTATTGACTACTAGCCTGAATGTAGTCCCATCGTAACGAAATTACGTCATCACGTTCTGAAAGATCGGATTTTTCGCCAACTTGGCCCGACCGTGTGTATGCAACAGTTTCGGACACAATCCGTCGGACTAAATCCGACGGGCAAAATCCAACGGATTTGGTTGGCAAAATCTCTGACCATGTGTACGTGGGCTTAGGAACAATGCCCTATTATTGGTGTCAGTGAAATTAATAATACCCCATCATTAGTGTCAGTGGGAGAATAGTACCCCATTGATGGTGTCAGTGGAAGGAAGAGTGTCCAATTGTTCATGTCATTGGCAGGAATAATGCCTCAAGGGTCAGATAAAGGCAAGCAGAGGGCCGCATATGGCCCCTGGGCCACAGTTTGGAGACCACTGCTCTAGTTTTATTAGAAGCACAGGTGTTGTCAGCAGCTGGTTTGGCAAAATGCCTTGATGGACGGATATCAGTGCTTAGGATTGGTCATTCCTAGGCAAATTGCATTTGCATGTAGACTTCCCACATGTTATGTTGAACTTCCTTTGTTGGAAGTAGTGATCTCCAGAGAATGAAACGGGTGGGCCAGGGACAATCAAGCAGGAGAGGAAAGGACTAGATAACGCTGGATCTCCTCCATCCAGGAAATGAGATGGGCTCTGACTTTCTGCTTCTTTTGCACACCATAGCTCACAGTGTGCAGCGAAATTAGAGAAGCTCACAGTGTGCAGCGAAATTAGAGTTATCCATTTCAGTACAGTAGAGAAGCCTGTACAACTGTGCAATACTGACGGGAAAGCTGGAGTTCAGGTTTAACTTCTAATAGTGAGAAGCTCTGAAACTCTTGTATGTACATTAATAACGGCAGGCCCGTATGACTATAGAATACATTGTGCATGCAAAGATTGCTGGCTGTCAGAGATGATGGCAGAGAGAAAAGAGATGAAGTCAGCAGGGAGGGGGATTCGGTATGGTAATCACAGACTCGCAGGAAGAGGAAAACATTCAAGTTAATAAAAAGAAAGTCATCTACTCAAATGCAATTTCTTTGTTGGCTTTAAATGGTATTCTTTATTGTAATCCTTGTAATGCGTGTGTACCATGCGGGAGGCACGCGGTTTTTTGTCAGCCGCCTCTTCGTATTCGATATGTTCCGGTGATTCCAGGAGGAGACGCGCTCGGCTTGCTTTGCTCTGCAGCTCTCCTGCGATTGAGTGATGTTTAATTTATATTTACGATGGCAGAGAAGCTTAGCATTTTCATGTTATTTTTTTTTTTTGTTTATTACCGTATCAGTGATCGTAAAGCAGTCGGGATTGGGGGTGAAAGAATGTACCGTTTTGTATGAAAATAAACATCTTTACAAATGTAATACCTTCTTTATTATATTTACAAAGATGTTTAATTTAGATTGTATTTGGGGAAACAAGCAGATGTCTTATCTCTCCATTCTGTCTTGGTTTTGGCTGCCCAGAGGCATGCTGGAAATAGAGGCTTATGATCCCCCCCATGTGGTAGTATTTACTACATATTATTTAATTTGGTTTTAGAGATATTGATACAGCTGGCGGGTTCGCTGCTTCTTGGTTAGAGACTGGTTTGCCTTTTTGGCTACTGGGACTGGGGTATGGTGACCTTCCCCATACAACAATGTTAAAGCTGCACAATGCCAAGCAAATGACTAAATACACACATAAAATACATAAAAGGGAGCTAGTTTACCTGCCAAAAGATTTGTAGTTCTGTCTGTGACGGGAGTCACTTTGGGCAGGGGGCTTGTGGAACCCAGCTTACGTTAGAGAGGCCAGAAAACTCCTTGCTCTTATGTGTAAGTTACCCTTTGTCTATTAGGGGCACAGGGTGACTGAGAACTCTAGTCGGGTCTGTCCTAACCAGACTCACCGTGCAACCACACCAGATTCAGCATTTAGTTTTAGCCCTATTATCCAGGGTTCTATATGTGTAGTTTATATTGAAAGAATGAAGGGTCTCTTTCACTTGGGACATTAATATTTATGAACAATCCCCCTCAAGAAATATATTAAGATAAATAATTCCACCTTTCAGACTGCTAGAATATTGTAGGAGTGGCTCATAGATCATTGCTAGATAGTTTGAGGTGGGGTGGGGGTTGTTATGTGGTTATTGTTAAGTGGCTGTATCCCATTGCTCTATTGTTTCAGTCTGCCTTGGGAGCAACCTATTTTTGGATGTACATTGCCTTAAAAAAGTATTTATACCCCTTGAAATTTTCCACATATTGTTATGTTACATACAAAAATGTAAATGTATTTTATTGGGATTTTATGTGATAGACAAACAAAGTGGCACATAATTGTGAAGTGGAAGGAAAATTATAAATGTTTTTCACATTTTTTTACAAATAAATATCTGAAAAGTGAGGCGTGCATTTGTATTTAGCTTGTGGTTCCAGTAGAACCTTCAGACAGCACCTTATTAGTAAATGGAGTCAACCTCTGTGTATTTTAATATCAGTATAAATACAGATGTTCTGTAAAGGTTTGTTAGAGAACCTTAATGAACAAACAGCATCATGAAGGCCAAGGAACACACCAGACAGGTCAGGGATAAAGTTGTAGAAAAGTTTAAAGCAGGGTTAGGTTATAAAAAAAACTCCCAAGATTTGAACATCTCACAAAGTACTGTTCAATCAATCTATCATCCATAAATGGAAAGAGCATGGCACAACTGCAAACCTACCAAGACATGGCTGTCCACCTAAACTGATAGGCTGAGCAAGGAGAGAATCAATCAGAGAAGCAGCCAAGAGGCTCATGGTAACTTTGGAGGAGCTGCAGAGATCCACAGCTCAGTTGGGACAATCTGTCCACAGGAAAACTATTAGTCATGCATGCCAAATCTGGCCTTTGTGAAAAGAGTGGCAAGAAGAAAGCCATTGTTGAAAGAAAGCCATAAGAAGTCCCATTTGCAGTTTGTGAGAAGCCATGTGGGGGACACAGAAAACATGTGGAAGAAGGTGCTCTGGTCCGATGCAACCAAATTTTAATTTTGGCCTAAAAGCAAAATGCTGTGTGTGGCTGAAAACTAACACAGCACATCACCTTGAACACACCATTCCCACCGTGAAACATGGTGGTGGCAGCATCATGTTGTGTGGATGCTTTTCTTCAGCAGCAACTGGGAAGCTGGTCAGATTTGATGGCAAGAGGGATGACGCCAAATACAGGGCAATCTTAGAAGAAAACCTGTTAGAGGCTGCAAAAGACTTGAGACTGGGACGGAGGTTCTCCAGGACAGTGACCCTAAACATACAGCCAGAGCCACAATGGAGATGGTTTAGATCAAAGTATATTCATATGTTAGAATGGCCCAGTCAAAGTCCAGACTTAAATCCAATTGAGATTCCGTGGACAAGACTTGAAATTTGCTGTTCTCCATCCAATCTGACAGAGCTTGAGCTATTTTGCAAAGAATAATGGGCAAAAATGTCACTCTAGATATGCAAAGCTGGTAGAGACATCCCCAAAAAGACTTGCAGCTGTAATTGCAGTGAAAGGTGGTTCTGCAAAGTATTGACTGAGGGGGGCTGAATACAAATGCACGCCACACTTTTCACATATTTATTTGAAACCCATTTACCATTTTCCTTCCACTTCACAATTATGTGCCACTTTGTGTTGGTCTATCACATAAAATACATTTATGTTTTTGGTTGTAACATGACAAAATGTGGAAAATATCAAGGGGTATGAATACTTTTTCAAGGCACTGTAAATGTGTCTGTAGATTGGCTACTAGAAGGAAGGGGGGATTTTTCCTGCAGCTTTTCCTAAAGGCTGTCTGTGTGTCTCTTATTACTGAATGTAGTTTACCTCGCCCCGTGTCATTATGCAAAGAAGGGGGGATTGTCCCGAGTGTGTATCTCTTTGTACCTGTGTTTAAATAAACATTCTTATGTTTTTTATCAGCCCACACTGATGTCTCGACAAGTGACTGGGTGGGCTAAGGGATCTTGGATCGTACTGGTACCAGGCAAGGAAGCTTATACAGCGGACATACTCCTCTTGAGTACAGGTTCCATCACACTGTCCATCCAGTCCTGAGTTATACACAACTCTGGCACACAGCACAGCTTTGTCTTACAGAGTAGGAAACATTATTTATTACCTGCACTGCAGTTAAAGCGGACCATTTCCTTCAATGGCAAGTAATCATCATTAACCACTTCAATACCAGAAGGAACGCAAGGTCGCCTTGATTGCAGGGAGTGTACAGTACCAATCTAGCGATGCAGTGCCACTTATAGTTCCAGAGAAAATTTATGGAGTCGACTTGGAGTCTCTTAAAGTGCAAGGTTGGGAAGGGGATGAGTAGTGTCTCAAAAAGGTAGAAAAGTTTAGGTAGAATTGTCATCTTTAAGGTCACAAGGCAGCCAAAAAGAGATAGTTTTAGAGATTTCCACTTGGCCAGGGAAGCCCTGATGGAAGTGTATATTTGGGGGAAGTTGACTTTATAAAGAGTGTCATATGTGGGTGTGAGGTGGACCCCGAGGTATTTTAAGGAAGAGGTCTTCCACGTATAATTAAATGTTTGTGAGAGGGCCTATAGTGTCTGGTGGGGTATATTGAGGGGGGGGGGCTTCCGTCATTGAGTTATTGATTTTGTATCCTGAGAGGGCACTATACCGGTCTAGCTCTACGTGTAGATTTGGGAGAGAAACATGGGGTTGCATGAGGGTGAGGAGGACATCGTCCACAAATAAGGATATCTTAAAGTCTCTAATATGGACTGGGATGTTTGGGTTCTTTCTGATATGGGCTGCTAAGGGCTAAATACATAGGGCATATAAAAGAGGGGAGAGTGAACAGCCTTGTCGAGTCCCGTTGGAAATCTGGAAAGTAGAGGAAGAGGCGAACTGGGTATGGACCAGGGCCGAGGGGGATAAGTATAGGTGAGTAATGGCTCGAAGGAAAGAGCCTTCAATACCAACCCGATGGAGAGTTGCAAACAGGAAGGGCCAGCTCAGCCTATCAAAGGCTTTTTCCGCATCTAAACTGAGAAGTATTGCCTCTGATCTGGTCCTGTTTGCAACCTCCATGAGGTCAATGATCCTCCGAGTGTTATCCCCAGCCTGACGAAGGGAAATAAATCCCACTTGATCCTTGTGGA
This sequence comes from Lithobates pipiens, assembly GCF_037356315.1. Classification (NCBI taxonomy): domain Eukaryota; kingdom Metazoa; phylum Chordata; class Amphibia; order Anura; family Ranidae; genus Lithobates; species Lithobates pipiens. The sequence goes on along the minus strand of NW_027507903.1, from coordinate 496,409,781 downwards.
TTAGCGATGGCATGAAGTTGTTTAACCTATTTACTAATAGTTTAGAGAAAATCTGTATTGAGGAGTGCAATTGGTCTATAGTTGGAGGATAGGGTATGATCCTTTCCCGGTTTGGGGATCAGCATAAGGAAGGAGGTTTGCATATCCCTCGGGATAGGTGTGTTGGATAGAAATTAGTTAAACAAGGTTGTTATGTGGGGAAACAGATGTGGTAGGAAGGCTTTGTAGTAGAGGTATGGTAGGCCATCAGGCCCGGGAGCCTTGTTATTCGGTAAAGATTTACTCGTATCAGTTACTTCTTCTTCTATAATAGAGGAGTTGAGGCTAGTTAGGGCGGAGAAGGAGAGCATAGGACGATCATAGTCCCCCTCTTAGGAGTGGATGGCCTAAGATAGGTCGGGGAATGGGGGGTTGTGTGGAACACTCGGGTCATTATATAAAGTCGAATGGTAGTCATGAAAAAGTTGGGCACTTTTAGTGGGGTGCCATTTGAATCTTTAAGATGGGTGGTTGACGAAATCAGTGACATGTACGAAAGGATCCCGGGGAGAGTGCGAGGGAGAGTTTAATCAGAGCGTGGTCCGACCATGAGATTGCTTGAATAATTGAGCCTGTACAGGCTCTCAAGGTTGGGGCATTGACAAATAAGTAGTCCAGACTTGTGGGAGTGGGAGTACAAAGTGAACTGTTTAGCTGATGGGTAGGCGATGCACCAAGTATCAAATAGGGCGTACTTCCTGGTTAATTGGCAAAAGAGGGTGGATTTCCTGTCGACGGCCATGGGGGTTTTCCCATGCCCTATGGAGTGTTTATCAAGGCATGGGGAATAGGCCAGGTCAAAGTCTCCTCCGATGACCAAATATTGGTGACCCGGCGACTGTGGGGCTTGGGGGGGGGTACTAGAACCTAGGGTGAATCCCTCTGATGCAGAGAAAGAGAAGGAGCTCTGTCCCTGGGAGCCCTGGATCTCTGTGGGAGGAAGCAGGGATCCCATACAGGGATAGATGAATCCCAGGAGGAAGATGGCTGGGCAGTGTAAGCATATGGAGATGGCAGAACATCCACAAGGCGGGGGGGCGGCTGCGAGAGGCTCTCTAACAGATGTCCTCAAGAGGGAGCGGGGGCCCCGATCAGGGAGCTGGGACATGAGCAGCCAGGAGATACCCCTCAGAGCCATACCTGTTAGCCCCGTGTCCCGGACAGGCTCGTGGTAGAGGAGAGGGCTGCTGTGCATGGAGTGGCGCCATCTTGGCCGCGCGTGGTCCCACTAGAGCTCCGTCTAAAGGCAGCACATTTGGGATCCTTTGAGGCCCTTCGCAATGCGTGACGCATTTTTATTTTCCCATATGCCATGCCTACAAACGCATGCCCCGCCCCTAATTATAATAAGACTCCACCTACAGCCAAAAAAGTGTTCCAAATAATTTTTTTACAATGTTGTCAACTATGCGTATCCTTCTTTTTTATAAAAGAAAAGCCATATTGCTAAAGTGGAAGTCAACCACTCCTCCCACCCTGTCCTTATGGTAGCAATTAGTTAACACAATGGTACCACTCTATAAAGCAATGTATTTGTCTCGCGGATGCCCCAAAGAATATGAAAAAGTCTGGCATTTGTGGACAGACTCATAGTCCACAACAGACGATTAGCCATTAAGGGACTAACCAAGATAGATTTCCTCTGTAGCTACCTGATATGCTAAGAGCTGAGTTCCATACTCTAGATTGATAGACGGAGGTGTAAGCCTTGAAACCAGAATAACCACATTTACTCCTAAATGTTCTTGTAGCTTCCAGTGCAGACAACTAGGAATGAGATGAGGTCCTCCAAGAAACAATATTTCCTATCATAATCCTATCATGTGTAACCTGAGCGATGACTATGTTGTATTTAGTTAACCATGTATAGTTTTAAGGTTTACTGTTATGCCCGTACACACGATCGGACATTCCGGCGGACTTGGTTCGGTGGTCTTCTTCCGACTTCGGGGGTCTTCTTCCGACTTCTCCACGCTCCTCCGATATCTTCTGCTCTTTTGCCGCTCTTTTGCTAGTGGAGGAGCCAGGCTTTCTCCTTCATCGTCGCCGTCTTTTTCTTCTTCCTTTTGTTTATCCATAGTTGACACAATGCTCTCTCCCGCTCTAATGCCGTGGACACGGTGTGCAGCGACTTATATAGGCATAAGGGGTGTGGTCACTGGGTGGTGTTACACGGTGACCACCTTATGATGTCACAGTCCCGGGGCATGCTGGGACTGTGCCATCCGCTGGACCAAGTCTGCCGGAAAGTCCAATCGTGTGTATGTGGCATTAGTTGTACCGATGTCCCTGTTTTGCACCTCAATAGTAAAAAAAGTTTCAATAAAGAGAATTAAAAAAAGAAAAAAGCACTTATAAACGCAAACACGCATAAAATAATACATGAGATTACAAGCATTTGGTGTTTGAAATGCCAGTAAACTACAGTCCTGAACGCAATTTTTCTGCTTTAAAAAAAAATGTCTGTAACCTCAACTGCCTCTAAACTACTATAAACGACTGAATGTACACATAAGATAACAGAGGAGAGTTCAGGGGCTGCTGGAAAAAACAGCCAACTGCTCCTAAACTTCAGTTTAGCAGCTGTAGTGTACATGAGGCTAAATGGAATGCCTGTCCATTTCCATCTGTCTGTCATCAGATCTGATCTGCCGGACGGTTTGGGAACAGATCCGCTGACATCCGCCGCTCCATAGAGAACAATGGGTGGTCCGATCGTTCTGCTGGTATAAAGGGGAAATAAAGTGCGTCTACAGTCAAAATGTGAAAATCATATATAAAATTTCCACATTGTATTTCAATTACTGTATTTATCAGCGTATAACACAAATTTTCCCCTTGAAAACAGAGGGTAAACAAATATTTATTTTATTTGCTTATCAAAGGGGGGGGGGGGGTCCGGCTGCCCCGCCTCTCCTAGCCCTGGGACAGTGCTGCCATACTTTAAATTTAAGAAAACATTTACTGACAGCCCTTTCTCATACAATGTTCCTCCTGTGTCACTCTCAATGTAAATGGAAGCCTGTAATACCTCAAGTAACGTCGCTCATTGTGGCCGATCTCCATCTCCCGCTCCGCCTCCTCCTCGAGTGTAGCTTTTGATTGGGGGAGGACAGCGGTCATGTGACCATCAATGAAACGGCAGAGTAGAGTCACATGACCGGGTCCACAAAAGAGCGGCATTAATTGAGGTATTACAGGCTTCCATTTACATTGAGAGTGGCACAGGAGGAACGTTCAGAAAGGGCTGTCAGTAATGATTTACAATATGAGTCACAAAGGAGGAGCGGTATTTGAGAAGGAACCAACAGTGATGTTTTCTCAACTTTAGAGGTTGGGGTCTCTGTACTGTGCACAGGGTCCGTGTGTTGTTCAGGGGGTCTGTGTGTTGTGCAGGGGGTCTGTGTGCTGTGCAGGGGGTCTGTGTGTTGTGCAGGGGGTCTGTGTGCTGTGCAGGGCATCAGTGTGCTGTGCAGGGGGCCGTGTGCTGTGCAGGGGGTCCGTGTGTTGTGCAGGGGGTCTGTGCACTGTGCAGGGGGCTGTGAAAAGTTTTTTTCCTGAAACATCCCTCTTAAAATTAGGGTGCGTGTTATACGCCAATAAATACGGTATTCATAGCCCACTCCTAATAATCCTGAAGTTTGTAAACATACTTTGTGAATATCACCACTAGTTTTTCCTTGAATTTTTGAATATGCCCAGCAAGTATGCAATGATGTGTCGCATTTTCAAAGAGCCTGCTTTCTCAACTACAAATGTGCTGAGAGGAGGAGTTTCAGGAGGCAGAGACAGTTGATGAATCATTGTAGGCAGGCAGAAAGGTACCATGGGCTATGTAGTCCTTAGAAATTAAAAGTGAACAGTAGAGGAGAAGCTGCAAAGCATTCAGGGAATCCAGAAAACTGTGGCATAAATATAAGCAGATGTCCAGAGCATATCATTATTATGAGAATAATACAATTCTATGACAGGGAGGGTTGCACACACTGCTCAGACAGAACACCGTGGCAGAACCATGTTCGGGTGACGACATCCCAGGATCCCTGCACAGGTAAGTGTCCTTATATTAAAAGTCAACAGTTACTGTATTTGTAGCTGCTGACTTTAATTTTTTTTCAGGAGTCCAGGCCAAATCCTGCTTTCCCTGAATGGGAGGGAATTTTGTGACACCAGCCTAAAGCCAATCACCAGCGACTTTGGGCCTGCCTAGAATGGCATGTATGGTATAAAGAGAGGTGCGGTGTGGGAAAACAGGCAGGATGTAGGGTAGTGTCACAGAGTATTTAGAACCACAGGCTTTCAAGTGTTGTCACCCTGAGATCACCTGGCAAAGTGCATTATTTTACAAACCATTTGATGAGAAAAATGCATCTTGTAAATGTGTCTAAAGTGTGTTTATAGCTGTTTTATTAGAGTTGTCCTTCAAATAAGGTCAGCTTTTGTTGCGACTAACCTGCAAAATTGAGCACAGGGAATTTTGTGTTTTTTTTTTGCTTTTATAAAAATGCTGTTGTATGTTTTTTTTTCCTTTTACTCATTATATATTGATTGCACAGCGTACTATTTTGTCACATTTCCATAACAAGGCCATCTCTGTCACTACATGATCTGCTTACATGCTGCATCCATCGACTTACCCCAAGGGTTCAGAGACTTACTGCTGATGTTAATGAGCAATGATTTGCCCCCTGATTGGTCCCTGTGGCAGCATTGTAAACTCTTTCACCTGACGCCAGCAGTGGAGCCATCACACAGTTGCCTTCCCAAGACCTTGGAATTCATCTTTGGCAAAAAAAAAATTCTGCTAGCGTAGAGGGTTCTTTAACGCAGATCTGTAATAAATATGTTAAAGCTCAGAAGACCTAATCATGACACTGCTGAGGCAAAGGCTTTGTCTAAAAGCTGCCGAGGAGAATTGTGCAGAATACAAAGCAAAGGCTTTCTTAAGATGAAAACGCTGCTGACACTTCAATAGGGGCTGCAGGTTCGCCACAGAGGAACCGGGGAAGAATTTCAGGCAGACCCCAGAGCTCTTCCAGACATATTTCCGTGGATTAGCAAAAGGCTTTCTCAAGTTCAAAGGACTCGCCGCTCCAGAATGGAAGGGCAGACTGGTCACTTTTACTTGCAGGCACATGAGAAAAGTTTACACGTACCCTGTTAATTAAAGGAAAACTCCACTTTCAGAAAAAGAGTTGATATATCAGTGCACGCAATTTTATAACTTGAGTTTATTAAAATTTACCTTTTTGTGTTAATCTCAAGTAAGGTAAAATGTTTTACCATATATAGCCACCAGTTGTGCACACCTGACCATCACACCTATATGAGACGGTCGGACGTCTCATTCCAAAACCATGAGCATTAATACAGCGTCACTCGCCACTCTTCTGGGTAGACTTTCCACAAGATTTTGAACTGTGTCTTTGGGAGTTTGTTCCCATTTGTGTGGTCAGGAACTGATATTGGAAGAGGAGGTATGGCTTGCCATTGGAGCATCAATTCATCCCAAAGGTGTTCAACAGGGTTGGAGTCAGGGCTTTTGCTGGGCAAATAAATTCCACAACAGACTGGTCAGACCATGTCTTTATGGAGCTGGCTTTGTGCACATGGGAACAGTCATGCTGAAACGGAAGAGTACTGTCCCTAAACTGTGGTAACAAAGAGTGGAAGCTATTTTGGGTGCAAGAAGAGGACATGGTAACCATGGGCACCTCTATATTAATGCCCATGAGATATATATATATATATATATATATATATATATATATATATATATATATTATAAAATGCTGATCAAACTGTTGGCGCTGTATAAAACCTATATATTAATAATAATAATAATAATATATATATATATATATATATATATATATATATATATATATATATATATATATATATACACACATATATATATATATATATATATATATATATATATATATATATACATATATATATATATATATATATACATATACATATATATACATATATATATATATATACACACATACAGCTTGTATTACAATGTAAATTTGCTGTCCCCTCAAAATAACTCAACACACAGCCATTAATGTCTAAACTGCTGGCAACAAAAGTGAGTACACCCCTAAGTGAAAATGTCCATATTGGGCCCAAAGTGTCAATATTTTGTGTGCCCACCATTATTTTCCAGCACTGTCTTAACCCTCTTTGGGCATGGAGTTCACCAGAGCTTCACAGGTTTCCACTGGAGTCCTCTTCCACTCCTCCATGACGACATCACAGAGCTGGTGTATGTTAGAGACCTTGCACTCCTCCACCTTCTGTTTGAGGATTTTCCACAGATGCTCAATAGGGTTTAGGTCTGGAGACATGTTTGGCCAGTCCATCACCTTTACCTTCAGTTTCTTTAGCAAGGCAGTGGTTGTCTTGGAGGTGTGTGACACCATCTGAACCAAATACGTTTATTGTGGTCTCATCAGACCACAGGACATGGCTCCAGTAATCCATATCCTTAGTCTGCTTGTCTTCAGCAAACTACTTGCGGTCTTTCTTGTGCATCATCTTTAGAAGAAACTTCCTTCTGGGATGACAGCCATGCAGACCATTTTGGTGTAGTGTGCGGCGTATGGTCTGAGCACTGACAGGCTGCCCCCCTCCCCACCCCTTCTACCTCTGCAGCAATGCTGGCAGTACTCATATGTCTATTTCCCAAAGACAACCTCTGGATATGACACTGAGCACATGCACTCAACTTCTTTGGTCGACCTGCAGCTGTACTGCAGCTCAGTTTCAGGGTCTTAGCAATCTTCTTATAGCCTAGGCCAGTGATGGCGAACCTTGGCACCCCAGATGTTTTGGAACTACATTTCCCATGATGCTCAACTACACTGTAGCATGCATGAGCATCATGGGAAATGTAGTTCCAAAACATTTGGGGTGCCAAGGTTCGTCATCACTGGCCTAGGCTATAAGAAGATTGCCAAGACCCTGAAACAGAGCTGCAGCACGGTGGCCAAGACCATACTGCAGTTTAACAGGACAGGTTCCACTCAGAACAGGTCTCGCCATGGTCGACCAAAAAAGTTGAGTGCACGTGCTTAGTGTCATATCCATGACAGGACTAATCTGTGTAGCCAGTCTGTGGGAGCCTTGAAATTTTTCACATTTTGTTAGGTTACAACCAAAAATGTAAATGTATTTTATTGGGATTGTATGTGATAGACCAACAAAAAGTGGCACATCATTGTAAAGTGGAAGGAAAATTATACATGTTGTTCATATTTTTTTTACAAATATATATCTAAAAAGTGTGATGTGCATTTATATTCTGGTCCCTTTACTCTGATACCCCTAACTAAAATCCAGTGGAACCAGTTGCCGTCAGAAGTCACCTAATTAGTAAATTGAGTCCACCTGTGTGTAATTTAATATCAGTATAAATACAGCTGTTTTATGAAGCCCTCAGAGGTTTGTTAGAGAACCTTAGTAAGCAAATAGCATCATAAAGGCCAAGGAACACACCAGACAGGTCAGGGATAAAGTTGTGGAGAAGTTTAAGGCAGGGTTAGGTTATAAAAAAATATCCCGAGCTTTGAACATCTCATGGAAAGACTTTCAGCTCTAATTGCACAGAAAGGGGGTTCTACAAGGTATTGACTCAGGGGGGCTGAATACAAATACATGCTACACTTTTCAGATATTTATTTGTAAAATATTTTGAAAACCATTTATCATTTTGCTTCCACGTCACAATTATGTTCCACTTTGTGTTGGTCTATTACATAAAATCCCAATAAAATACATTTACATTTTTTGGTTGTAACATGACAAAATGTGGACAACTTCAAGGGGTATGAATACTTTTTCAAGGCACTGTATATACATGTGAACTCAGTATTCCTTTCTGAGCAAGCTATAATTAAATCTGGGCTTGAAACAAACAGTAGACTTCAGCTTAAGTAGTAGTAGTTACAAGAGCAAAGTCGCTTTAAGGACAGGACACCAGCCTGTTGTCAGAAACCATGAAATAAGGCCGAGACAGAAGTACAGTTAAATCACACTTTTTTAATAATAAATATAAAAAGAACAAACATAGTCAAAACAGGGCCAAAGTTCAGTAACCGGAACGGATAGTCAGCCAAGCCAGACATCAGGGATCAAAGTAGTGGAACAGCAAGCAGGATCTGGAGCCAGAAGGGATGTCAGCAAAGCCAGTCTTTAAACAGGAACGCAGGAGATTCTAGTTTCTAGTGATGTGACCAAAGCGAAGGCAGAGCTCCTCTGGACTGGACGGCTTAAGTAGGCAGGACTAACGAGCAGGTCCCCAGTGTCTGTCCTCACAAGGCCCAAGGACAGAAGGTAACCTCCTCCCAATCTTCCAAGCGACAATCTCCAGTAATACCAGACAAATCATTGTCAGCCAGCTCCCGTCTTCTTATCACCTGCGTTCCAACCTTTCTCCCCTCAGTTAGCCCACCTGAGGCCTCACAAACAGCAGCTTTTGCCTGGCAGGGCAGCGTGCCCCCCAGGCTGGACTCCTCCACTCTGGGACGAGGGGACCCCGAGCTCTGTGTGCTCCTAGAATAAAAGAATAAATACAGTCTCCCAGCATTCCATCAGAGCATGGTTCTCTGGGATAGGCTGGGGCTGCATCAATATTTATGCTGCCCTCTGCATAGCTCCACACCTGTCATTCAGAATCTTCTCAAGTTACCTGGATACAGGGGGGGCTATCTGGCAAACTGGCAGCAGCAGAGCACACCAAGCAGACCTGACTAAACAATTATATCTCACTGAATACAGTGAGCCTAACTATGCTTTTATCTTACCCAAAATTACAGCTACAATGCTTAGTGTGTCAACAAAATTTCCCTATCAAAAACACACACTTACGCCTTGTACACACGGTTGGACATTCCGACGACAAAATCTTTAGGATTTTTTTTCCACGGATTTTGGCCCAAACTTGTCTTGCATACGCACGGTCACACAAAGATGTTGGAAAATCCGATTGTTCAGAACGCGTTGACGTAGAACGCGTACGATGGGACTATAAAGAGGCAGTAGCCAACATCTCGTAATATATTCTGAGCATGCGTGGCACTTTGTCCGTCAGAATTGTCTACACACGATCGGAATTTAAACTATCAGATTTTGTTGTCAGAAAATTTAAGATCCTGCTCTCAAACTTTGTGTGTCGGAAATTCTGACGGAACAAGTCCAATGGAGCCCACACATGATCGGATTTTCCGACACCAAGATCCGAACGCACATTTTCTGACGGAAAGTCCAAATGTGTGTAGAGGACATAACACTTATCTAACTATCCTAGCACCTACCTAGGAGGGTGCTACATCTACATATATTAGTCCTGCACACAATAAATGGGACCTGATCTACAAGAAACACTATGCATTCAAGTTATAAGGAGGAGAGCTGACCCAGTAATGGCAAATAATGCTTTAAATTGAAAGCATCGTATTTAATATCTGTTCAACATCCAACCAATCCACTTAACGCTGAGCCTTGTGACAACATCTGAATGTTCCCATTAGATGCAGAGCGTGTGTCTTTCTCCATCAGAATATACATATCACCACTCCTGTCCCGGCTTCCGTAACACAATTATGTAAATAGCTGATTAAGTACATAATTGCATTAAGAAACTTGACAAAACTGATAGCTACACACAGCAACAATGTCACGTATCCTCTCGGCGCCCATAACTTACTGCTCGCGGGTCGCTCTTTTGTGAGCAGGGCCGCTCCGCTAATTCCCCAGAGAGGTGATAAGATTTTAATGGATATTATTTGAATAGCAAATAAAAGGATTTGTTCTCAGGAGTATGCTAAGGGTGACACATATCCACTAGACTGAAAGGAGGTGGTGGGGAATAAAATCTCTTCTATTTATCCAGGAGATGGCGGCTTTTTGTAGTGGAACTAATGTCTGTTTTCATGTCCCGATCAATAGATAAGGAGCAGCAACAGACGAGCAATTCGGGGAAAATGAGGGTTATGTAAGCATATTTGTACGTCAGGGAGGAGGTGGCGTGTTTTCAGTGAGAAGACATTTTGATTGAAATGAACATATTCAAAAAACAGACCTTGAAATTAAGTATACGACGAAGAACTATATAAGTGGTGTTTATCTTCAGAGAAGACCTCATGGCGAACGAAACTAACAGTGGATCCAGAAATATAGACAGCCAAAGTTGTATCTTTCCATCTATTAAATCTTCTGCCCTTGTTGTTTTAACTTAGTAAATAAAATATTTTTTTCTACCAGTAAATACCTCATACAGCCCACCTCCTGTTCTGGAAAAAAAAGCCTAGGCTTATGACATCATGCACAGCTCTCTATCTCACTCTCATGAGAGTTTGCCAGGAAGGAAGGAGGATGAGTCATAAGAGGGCCAATGAGAGCTGCAGAGCTGGAGGTGTGCCTCTGTGTGTCTCTGTAAATCCAGGAAGTGAATAGGCAGCAGCTTCAGCTGCCCACAGTTAAAATGGTTGCAGCCAGACTCAGTGAAGGGAGATTTATGCAGCATATTTGGCAAGTACAGAATCACAGTATATATAAAATAATATGCAAAGTAGTTGGAGGGAAGCATCAGAATGACAAAGATGTTTTTATTACAAATTATGTGAGCAGACTGCAGTTCCCCTTTAAACTGTAGAATACGCTGCATTAGATGTTTGCAGACTCAAAGGCCGTGGAAGCCAGCAGTCACAAGGGTTCAGCTACTAAAGTATGCTTTAGGAATAAAGAAGCCATTTTTTTCTATCATGGATTGAAACCCTTAATAATCATTGAGGGTCCTTGATAAAGGAGGGACCTTATAACTCCCAAAACCCGTTGGTTTGTCATCTTTGTTATCTTAGGACTTTTGTGAGGAAATAAATATTCTTGGACTCCTTTACCTTTGGTTTGCTTGTAACCAAGTTGCCTAAAGTGTATTAGTTAGGTAGTTAGCCTGCCCAGGCTAGGGAAGGGGTTAACTGTTCACACCTTAGTTCCCAGGCTTTTTGGGTCCTGCCTGTCCACCTTGTTATATAAATAGAGGGGAAAGGCCTGGTTCCAGAGCCCGCTCCTGGACATGCTGTGACCATCATGAACCAATGAGAGAGATCGCTGCACCCAGTAGTCTTTTGAAACACACCAGAAGACTGGAAAATTTCCAAACTTTGGAAGATGTCAGTTATGGATTATCACCTTATTGAGGTATGCCTGGGCAGCCTAGTTTACTCAGATAAGGTTATGTCGCACAGGAATGTACTTGTTGGACTTTGCCACAAATTTTGAGTAAAATTGCATCAACTTTTTTAAGCAAAGTCTGAAGTAATTTAAAGGGGTGCATGATGGTTTCTGGCACATAAAAGAACAATGGCAGTAAAGCACATGTGGGGTATGAAGCAAAGTCATTACAAAAGATTAACTCAGCAAGACAAACAGAAGTAGGAATGTGGTCACTATGGGTATTCAGGAACTAGTGCAAAATACATTGCAGCCTTTTATGAAGTGTGGGACCTGGCATGGCGGAAGGTCCTCCGGTAAGGATAGGGTTGGTGATCTGGCTCCCTCCTAAGCGGTTGGTTCCCTGAAGTTATAAGGACCGAACTTGCGTTATGCCGCGTACACACGAGCGGACTGTATGGCGTACTTAGTCCGTCGAAACACATTTCAGCGGACAATCCGCTCGTGTGTGGGCTTCAGCTGACTTTTTCAGCGTGCAGTCCGGCGTACTAAGTATTTTCGGTTTTTTCGAAATTCTGTCCGTCGTACTTTGGTTTCAGCGGACAGTACGGTCGTCAGTATGCTAGTTCGACGGACTAAGAATGGCGCATGCCCAGAAAGGATTTACACGGCGGAAGGGTGCTTTGCTGTGTCTTGGACTTCCTATTTCTAGTCCCGTCGTACGTGCTGTACACGTCATCGCGCAAGCTTTCGACGGACTGTTTGTGCATCCGTGTGTGGTCAAGTCCATTCAGTGGAAACTACGACGGACTGTCCGTCGGATTGTATGACGAACTAAGTATGCCATACAGTCCGCTCGTGTGTACGCGGCATTACAGACACCTATAGCTAGCCGCTTGGTACGGGAGAGTTAGGAAGATAAGCAAGTGCACACATGAGGTCCATGCCAGGTGCTTGGTGGAAAACCCATTCTGTCACTGGTAGTGAGATGGAAGAGGTACGCTGGACTGATGGAGAGGGCATAGGCTCAGTGGTGCCTCTCTTAAATGCAACATACAATGAGGAAGGTATGGGATTACATGGGACAGCACTTTACAGTAGGACTCTGTATTTTTATTGCTACACACTGTCTACGGCTCATCTCTAAGCCAAAGAACTGCCATAATGTTTGATTCTCACATTGGCCCCACCTGGTCCTGGACATTGATAACCACACACACGCACCAAAGGTACTCCTGCACCAAGGGCAAGTTGCCCTGCACACATGCAGCTCTGAAACTCTTCTTTCACAAGGATTCAGCAAGCAAGGCCCCTAGAGCCATAAAAATTAGATCTACTCTACCACGAGTCCACTGTCATTTGAAATGCAAAATGTCCATCTTTTATGAAATCACTTCATTACCATTTTGACCTCTTTGGTCTTTTTATTTTCAGGAGGAACCCTCTTCATTTCCACCTCATCGCAGACACAATCGCCAAACAGATCCTGGCCACACTTTTCCAGACATGGATGGTGCCCGCAGTACGTGTGGATTTTTATGATGCCGATGAACTGAAGGTAATACATTGTTATTTTACACCTCTCAGTCTTTGTTCGGGGAATTCTGACAGTGGGCTAAATCTTTGGTATATCTAATGCAATATTTCAATGCACTGATCCTCTCCATCCTATTTGAGGGTTGTCTCCTGCCAACACCTTGTCTGCAAAGGCAGAAACAGGCAGTGGAGGTCAGTAGTCATTGCTTTTGGCATCTATTGTTTCTCTTGTATGCCGTAAATATCCTCCAATGATATTTCACATAAGATTCAAAAGGCAGGTTCTAGATACAAAATGCATGCCCTCCACACTCATATGATATTTTTTCTTTTATTTTTGAGTCCCAGAATTGTTATTCAGCTTTCATATTGCTAGATTGCAGTGCTAGTCCATATCAGCGTTGTTTGATCTTCACTGAGTGTGACAACACTGTCCTTCCAGGAAGATTCATGGGGAATGCAGAGCAGGAGAAATCTTGAGAGAAGACACTTCAGTCTGCTGCAAGAGTGATTTTGGCTGCTCTGTATTCCCCAGGATCTTACTGGAAGGAATGTGATGTAAGTACTGTATAAATCAAACTTTTTTCTTGACAAGTATGTTTTGGGACTACTAATATTAGGTGTTATTTGAAGTATAAGCAGGCCTTGCATTGTACGGGAAGGTCTGGTTTAACACTAGGTTGGTTAACTTTGTTGTCGTTTCTTGTGTGTTGTTTGTAGTGTTCTGCTTCTTATTTGGTAATTGTTTATTTTTTTTGCCATTTAGGGATTTTTTTTTTTTGTCATTTAGGTCCAATTGCTCAGTTCTGTCAATTTATTTTATGGTTAATCCCTGTACACACGGGCTGAATATCGAGCGGTATTGGACATTTAATAGAAACCGGCCAATATTTGGCCGGTGTATAGGGGGTATGACCGAAAAAGGTCTGCCGATTGGCATCTTATCAGCATTGGCAGCCAATGGCTGAGAGCGCTAACCAGTGTGTTCTGGCGGAGAGGCTGTCCCCCTGTCAGAACACATTATCTCAGAGGGTGATCTCCTCCCAAGCTCTTCAGTTTTTTTTTTTCCGTTCAGCGTTCAGGTTTGAATGAAAAAAAACTTCTAGTGTTAGAGTGTTATGCCGCGTACACACGACCGGACTTTTCGAGGGACTAGGTCCGACGGACTTTTGGCGGAGTTCTGACGGACTTTCCGAACGAACAGACTTGGCCACACACAATCACACCAAAGTCCGACGGATTCGAATGTGATGACGTACGACTGAACTAAAATAAGGAAATTCATAGCCAGTAGTCAATAGCTGCCCTCGCGTCGGTTTTTGTCCGTCGGACTAGCATACACGCGAGCGGATTTCTCGGTAGGAACTGGGTCCGGCGGAGTTCCGGTGGAAAAATTTAAAACATGTTCTATTTCTAAAGTCCGTCAGATTTTTGGCAAGCAAAGGTCCGATGGAGCCCACACAAAATCGAATTGCCTGACGGACTCGTCCTGTCGGACCTTTGCTGTCAAAAAGTCCGGTCGTGTGTACGCGGCATTAGTGTTAAGTTTAAGTGCAGTTTTGGTTTTAATTGGTTAGTTGGACTGAAAGGGTTAAATGATTTTTAATTCTGTGGCTCATCACTTCAGTGCTCTTCTCCACTTTGGGTTGTGGGTGCTCTCTTTTCATCCTCGCATACAGTGCAGAGCTGTTAGCCCTACATTGTACTTGACGATATCACTGTGTAACTGTGGCCCCCAAGCGTCTTAAAGAAGAGTTTTTCGAAGGATCAGTAATGCCCGGTACACAAGATCAGAAAATCGTAGGAAAAATACAGATTTCGGAGCGATCATACGATAATCTGATCGTTAATACAGAGCTTTCGAGAGCTGATCATGACAGTTCATCCAATATTATTTGATCAGATGTGCATGACAAAGTTTTTCGTACGTTGCCAGATCGTATGATTTTCACTTAATCAGCACAGCTGTCGTTCGAAAATGCAATACAAATGCATTACAACGCATGACATCACTTCCGAATTTTTATTCTGTCGTATGTGAATTTTTCGTGATTCATCAGGTTCTATCTGAGATTAGTATACAAAAAAAAAAAAATGGATGATCATTCGTCCAATAATCTCATTGTGTGTACTGGGCATTAGATGGAGGGAACCTGCTGGAGAGAGGGGTAAATTAAAGCGGTATTAAACCCAAAACCAAAAATTTTATATATTGCATCATAACTCTACTTAGATTTGGTGTCTGCATTCGTTTTCTTTGGCTTTTTTCCTTCTGTTTTCACCTGGTGATCTGGCCAGTAACACACCTCCTGTATTAGCCAGACACAAATCTGGAGGAATTAATGCAGGAGGCACAGCAGACAGCAGCATTTTCAGTCTAGGAGGAGGGTTCTGTTAAATGTATTAGCAGATTTAATTACACCAACACATTGAAGCCAAACTCCAGCTTGCACTTTATGATCAGTTAGAGCAAACTGTTTTTTTTTTCCTTTTGGGATAAAGGTTTTGCATGTATAAATAAAAGTTGATAATTTTAATCACCCCTGCCAGTGTTAAAGGGGTTGTACAGTTTTTTTTTTTTTTTTTAAATAACAAACATGTTATACTTACCTCCACTTTGCAGCTCGTTTTGCACAGAGTGGCCCCGAACCTGCGCTTCTGGGGTCCCTCGGCACCTGTCTCGGCTTCCCCCAGCAAGTACTTCTCACGTTCATGCGAGCTCCCTCGCATGGTGAGAAGCACTTGCGGGCGCGCTCTCGTGATACAGCCGGCGGCTATAGCCGCTCACTGTATCACTTGGCCCCGCCCTACCGCGCCGCATCATTGGATGTGATTGACAGCAGCGGAGTCAATGGCTGCGCTGATTTCAATCCATCCACTCTAGCCAAGCAGCGGCCAGGCTGATCGGCGAGGAGGATGTCGGGGACGAGCCTGGGACTTTCGAGGCGTCGGGTAAGTAAAACGGGGGGGGGGGGGGGCTGGGGGCGCCGGCACTGTCAGATGTTTTTTCACCTTAATTCATAGAATGCATTAAGGTGAAAAAATATTTACCTTTACAACCCCTTTAAGTGGGTTGTCTCACCCATGTAAATGGATACATTCTGCTGGAGAGCTTGTGGCTGGATCACCAGATAAAAATAGAAGAAACTATGCATAAAAAAGAAAACAAATGCAACCCTCACACCTAAGAATTGGTAAGATGCAATATAATAAATGTTTGCTTTTGGGTTTAATACTGCTTTAAGTATTAAGCCTTATTCCTCATTCCCTGGAGTTAATGAGCATTTAACCCTTGAAGTGTGAAGGGTGGGGTAGACAGCATTAAAAATGATACCTGGTGCTGGGTTTACCTTAAGGTGGAATCCTATTTTAAAAAGATTTACACAAAATAAAAATAATTAATAATACATCAAATACATGGCATTTTATGTTGAGAGTAAACACTGCTGAAAGACAGCTGATGAAATCAGTACTGAGATACAGCAGTAATTGCACGGAGGCCGAGGGGTGACCTGTGCTATTTGCTTGTCTCCCCTTTGGGTAGAAGGAATGAGTCAGTTTGATGAATCACTCCTTCTCCTCTGTCTGCTCTCCCTCCTGTACATTTCCAATCACAGCACTTTCTTCCCAGCCGTTAAAACCCACAAAACTCTGGTAGCTTTTTGCTGCTCATATTGAGCCCACTGAGTGTTGTTATAGGTTGGATTTGTTAGCCATTTGCTCAGTATTTTGTTTCCATGCTTTTTTTTTTTTTATATGAAAATCTTTAATAAATTCAATTGAAAACTATACTTGGTGCTCTGGATCAAGGCTAGTGCATACTATAGAAGGATACGCATTGTTCATTTCTCATTTCAGAGTTTTATAACCATTTTAAAGTGACCCTATCACCAGACCCTTTATTTCAGCAACAATCGTCTCATGACCTATTTTACATGTATTTTTGACTTGTAAAAACCTCTTTTGTATAGACATTTAAAAGAGAGCCTGCTCATTTCCTGGCTGGAGGATGTGATGTATCATTTAGGCCATGGTGTTCTTTGGTTGCAACTCAGCATTCTCTCTCCTCCAAACATGACGAGTTGTGTTTCTACCAAACAGTTCTACTTTGGTTTCATCTGACCATATGATATTCTCCCAATCCTCTTCTGGATCATACAAATGCTCTCTAGCAAACCTCAGACGGACCTGGACATGTACTGGCTTAAGCAGGGGAACACGTCTGGCACTGCACGATCTGAGTCCCTGTCGGCGTAGTGTGTTACTGATGGTAGCCTTTGTTATGTTGGTCCCAGCTCTCTGCAGGTCATTCACTAGGTCCCCCGTGTGGTTCTGGGATTTTTGATCACCGTTCTTGTGATAATTTTGACCCCACGGGGTTATATCTTGCGTGGATCCCCAGATCAAGGGAGATTATCATTGGTCTTGTATGTCTTCCATTTTCTAATTACCGTATATACTCGAGTATAAGCCGAGATTTTCAGCCTCTTTTTTGAGGCTGAAAGTGCCCCCCTCGGCTTATACTCGAGTCATCGCTGTCTGCCCGCTCGATCAGCGTGTCGAGCAGACAGACAGCGGCCATTCTATTCAAAAGCCGCGCCTCCGGCTCTGCCTTCGCCTGTGATAGGCGGAACACTGAATTTCCCAGCAGCCTGTGTTCCGCCTATCACGGACATCGTATCATCCTCGTACTACGGACGAGGATGATACGACGTCTGTGATAGGCGGAACACAGGCTGCTGGGAAATTCAGTGTTCCGCCTATCACAGGCGAAGGCGGCGGCGCAGCTTTTGAATTTTACAATGGCCGCCGACGAAGAGGGCACGGGACGGAGGCAAGGCAAGGCACGGCACGGCACGGGACGGGACGGGACGGATGCAAGGAGGCAAGGCACGACACGGGACGGATGCAAGGAGGCAAGGCACGGCACGGGACGGAGGCAAGGAGGCAAGGCACGGGACGGAGGCTCGGGACAAAGGTAGGCTGGACACACACACACACACACACACACACACACACACACACACACACACACACACACACACACACACACATGGATGGAGACACACACAGGGATGGATGGATGGATGGAGACACACACACACAGGGATGGATGGATGGATGGATGGAGACACACACACACAGGGATGGATGGATGGATGGAGACACACACACACAGGGATGGATGGATGGATGGACACACACACACACAGGGATGGATGGACGGACACACAGGGATGGACGGACACACAGGGATGGACGGACACACAGGGATGGACGGACACACACACAGGGATGGACAGGCATGTCTCACCCTCGGCTTATACACGAGTCAATAAGTTTGCCAGTTTTTTTGGGGGTAAATTGGGGGCCTCGGCTTATATTCGGGTCGGCCTATACTCGAGTATATACGGTAATGCTCCCACAGTTGATTT
Source organism: Lithobates pipiens (assembly GCF_037356315.1). Classification (NCBI taxonomy): domain Eukaryota; kingdom Metazoa; phylum Chordata; class Amphibia; order Anura; family Ranidae; genus Lithobates; species Lithobates pipiens. The sequence continues at coordinate 496,391,584 of NW_027507903.1, read as the reverse complement.
CTTCACACCAAGCTGCTTGCCTATTGCAGATTCAGTCTTCCCATCCTGGTAGAGGTCTACAATTTTGTTTCTGGTGTCCTTCGACAGCTCTTTGGTCACTATGTGGAGTTTGGAGTGTCTGAGGTTGTGTCACGTGCCCCAGGAGATCGCCTAGAGGGAGGGGCCGCCTAAGGCAAAAGGAGGAGTCGCCTCGGCGGACCCTGGGTGGAAGGAGGAAGTAGGACAGGAAGCCCCCCCCCCAAAAAAAAATGACATGCTAAATGTGGCATGTAAGGGGGCGAGGAGTGCTTAAAGCAGAAATTCCATTTTTGGGTGGAACTCCGCTTTAAGGAGTGGTCACCCCTAGGCAAAATGCATTTGCAAGCAAGCCATCCTAGTTAACACCCGCATGTGATACTAAGCCTGCGTGACTGAAAGAAATGAAATCCAGTGAAAGCTGTGGGCCAGAGACATTCAGGCTGGGGAGAAAAGGCCTAGAGGGATATGCAATTAGCGGACCTCCAGGTGTTGCAAAACTACGAGTCCCATCATGCCTCTGCCTCTGGGTGTCATGCTTGTGGCTGTCAGTCTTGCTATGCCTCATGGGGCATGTAGTTCTTCAACAGCTGGAGGTCCGCTTATTGCAGAACTACAAGTCCCATGAGGCATAGCAAGACTCTGACAGCCACAAGCATGACACCCAGCGGCAGAGGCATGATGGGACTTGTAGTTTTGCAACAGCTGGAGATCCGCTAATTGCATATCCCTCTAGGCCTTTTCTCCCCAGCCTGAATGTCTCTGGCCCACAGCTTTCACTGGATTTCATTTCTTTCAGTCACGCAGGCTTAGTATCACATGCGGGTGTTAACTAGGATGGCTTGCTTGCAAATGCATTTTGCCTAGGGGTGACCACTCCTTAAAGCGGAGTTCCACCCAAAAATGGAATTTCTGCTTTAAGCACTCCTCGCCCCCTTACATGCCACATTTAGCATGTCATTTTTTTTTGGGGGGGGGGCTTCCTGTCCCACTTCCTCCTTCCACCCAGGGTCCGCCGAGGCGACTCCTCCTTTTGCCTTAGGCGGCCCCTCCCTCTAGGCGATCTCCTGGGGCACGTGACACAACCTCAGACACTCCAAACTCCACATAGTGACCAAAGAGCTGTCGAAGGACACCAGAAACAAAATTGTAGACCTCTACCAGGATGGGAAGACTGAATCTGCAATAGGCAAGCAGCTTGGTGTGAAGAAATCAACTGTGGGAGCAATAATTAGAAAATGGAAGACATACAAGACCAATGATAATCTCCCTTGATCTGGGGATCCACGCAAGATATAACCCCGTGGGGTCAAAATTATCACAAGAACGGTGATCAAAAATCCCAGAACCACACGGGGGACCTAGTGAATGACCTGCAGAGAGCTGGGACCAACATAACAAAGGCTACCATCAGTAACACACTACGCCGACAGGGACTCAGATCGTGCAGTGCCAGACGTGTTCCCCTGCTTAAGCCAGTACATGTCCAGGTCCGTCTGAGGTTTGCTAGAGAGCATTTGTATGATCCAGAAGAGGATTGGGAGAATATCATATGGTCAGATGAAACCAAAACAGAACTGTTTGGTAGAAACACAACTCGTCATGTTTGGAGGAGAGAGAATGCTGAGTTGCAACCAAAGAACACCATACCTACTGTGAAGCATGGGGGTGGCAACATCATGCTTTGGTGATGTTTGTCTGCAAAGGGAACAGGATGACTGATCTGTATACATGAAAGAATGAATGTGGCCATGTATCATGAGATTTTGATTGCAAACCTCCTCCCATCAGCAAGGGCATTTTGAAAATGAAACGTGGCTGGGTCTTTCAGAATGACAATGATCCCAAACACACCGCCTGGGCAAAGAAGGAGCTGCTTTGTAAGAAGCATTTCAAGGTCCTGGAGTGGCCTAGCCAGTCTCCAGATCTCAACCCCATAGAAAACCTTTGGAGGGAATTGAAAGTCCATGTTGCCCAGCGACAGCCCCAAAATATCACTGCTCTAGAGGAGATCTGCATTGAGGAATGGGCCAACATACCAGCAACAGTGTGTGACAACCTTGTGCAGACTTACAGAAATCGTTTGCCAACAAAGGATATATAACAAAGTATTGAGATGAACTTTTGATACTGACCAAATACTTATTTTCCACCATAATTTGCAAATAAATTCTTTCCAAATCAGACAATGTGATTGTCTGGATTTGTTTCCACATTTTGTCTCTCATAGTTGAGGTATACCTATGATAACCATTACAGGCCTCTCTCATCTTTTTAAGTGGGAGAACTTGCACAATTGGTGGCTGACTAAATATTCTTTTGCCCCACTGTACGTTTAGCAGTGTCCCATGTACATGTGGCCTAACACGGCCCTTCACCGCAGATAGTGTGAATTGACCTTCAGACTGACATCCACCTATCAAGGCAAATGGCAAATTTTCATAACCCCTTCCAAGAGCCAACCCATGGCTTGTATTAGTACAGAGGGCTCTTGATAAGAGTACTGAGACAGGGTGCAGTTTTAGGAAGCGATGTTCAGCGCTCTGCAGGCCACTCCTGCCAGCTGTGATCTGCCTGCATTGCACAGAGAAGCACAGGAACCCAATGATGATGTCTATGGGTCTAAAATAAAGCATGTAATGAAAATGGAAAGGGTTTTATTTAAAAATGTAATTTGCTTGTTAAAAAGAGAGAGGAAGGAACCAGGGAAGGCAAAATATAAGCAGATTAAACTTTATCTAGGGCTAAGCAGCCTAATAAATTTATTACCAACTGAAGTGTGACATCGGAGGGCCAGTCTTCCCTTCGTCTACATGGATTTCATTGCCTCCTTAGTTGGCATTTTGCTGTGCCAATATTCTACACTACACAGGGCTGTTTCCAGGCACATAAAGACAAGTTAATCAGCTCCATTTGAATAAACGGTATCAGATGATTTTATATTACAAGCGGGATCAGGCTTTAACTGTAATGTGAACGCGAACCTTGCCAGGTCGGAGCGCGGAAACGAGAGGGAACGGCCAAAAGCTGTTGTGAAGACGAAGGTTTACACAGCCCAAAATTCCCCACTACCGCTGATTGTCTTGCACGGCGGGTGACAGCAACCTTAAAACACTTGCCACCTAATTATGGGAATTCATGCCTATGGCAGTGCTGGATCTCTGCCATCCGCTAGGTACGCAGGCGGTGATAGGGGCCATCCAGATGTAGGCATGCCAGAGCAGGTGCCATTTTACTGCCCTCTCAATCTAAAGTGTCTGAGAGGATTTAAAGGGCATATCATAAGGTTATGTCTCTTGCTATTTATGTATGTTGTAGAATATTCCGTACACGGCATCAAAGAATCTTTGACTGACTGCAGCTGGCATTCAATTAATCTCTTATTCAAAACCACGCATTATATGATCGTCGGTGTGATAAAAAAATCAATATAGTTCACACATAAGTTACACAGATAATACACCATGTACTCTTCTAAGTAGTAATCAGAAACAAATATATATCGTAAAGATCGGCCTCAAATGGTGAGTTTTTAAGGACGCAGTCTACTCACCAAGATGCGTTTTAAGGCTTCAACCAATTAGATCTTGCCAAGCAGGGGATATTTTTGCACAACAACCCATTTCCACACATTTTCCAGCCTTCCAGCTATTTGTTTCTCAGCTATGTCTGTTTCCTCATCAAGAGCTGCATCATTTTCAGCCTTGCTGCTAGCTTGGATCTCTAATGCTGCGTACACACGAGCGGAATGTCCAACAGAAAAAGTCAGACAGAAGCTTTTCATCGTATATTCTGATCGTGTGTATGCCTCATCTGACTTTTTTTCCCGAAAATTCTGATGGACCTAGAAATAGAACATGTTCTAAATATTTCCGATGGAACCAATTCCTACCGGGAAAACCGCTCCTCTGTATGCTGTTCCGATGGACCAAAAATGACGCATGCTCCAAAGAAAGTACGAGACAGAAGCTATTGGCTACTGGCTATTGAACTTCCTTTTTCTATTCCCGTCGTACGTGTTGTACACCACCGCGTTCTCGATGATCGGACTTTGGTGTGATCGTGTGTATGCAAGACAGTTTCAGCGGGAATTCCGTCGGAAAAACCTTCAGAGTTCATTCCGACAGGAAAACCGGTCGTGTGTACAGGGCATAACGTTTCCAGACTGGATCTTCAGTGCACAGGGATTGGAAAGGGCTTGCAGCATGTGTTCCTGATTGTAGCGCTCTAGCTCAAACTCAACAGGTGGTGTGTTAAAGCTCTGTAGTGAGACCACTGCTTCCACCATTTCCAGAGAACTGGTCCTTCTCTGCAGGATGGTGGTAGGGGATAGGTTTTCTACTCAGGCTGTGGCTGCTTTCGAAAAGAAAACCAACTGTAAGGTCTTCTTTTGGTGTGCGTTGCATAAAAATCCAATGCATCGCATAAAACATGCTACAGTGCATGTCAGAAAATTGCAGTGTGTTTTGAGCTAACAAAGTATTTTTGTTAATGTTAAATGTAAAGAAAACAGTAAATCAGGGGTGTCCAACCTTTTGACCTTCCTGAGCCACATTGGAAGAAGAGGAATTGTCATGGGCCACACATAAAATACTCTAATAATAAGAATAGCCTTTGAGCAGAAAAAGTCATGCAGATCAAAAGTTAACAATCACTGATATAGATAATATACCTATCTGAGTAATAAAACTTCAGTTTTTTCATAATATTTTTCTTATTAAAGGAAGGGAGGACAACATAAAACAAGTGTGATATTTTACACTGTTTATGATATACACATCAGTATCTGGTTCGATGGATGTTGTAGAAATTCTCAATGGATTTGCTTATCAGATATTTTGGTTCTAATTTTGTCCTTTGTGTGTTTCATCCTTGAAGATAGTTGCTCACATACAGTATCTCACAAAAATGAGTACACCCCTCCCATTTTTTTTTTTTTTTGAAAATTTATGTTTATTGAAGCTTTTTAAACACACATATAACATACAAACATACAAAAGGAGCCCCAAAACAGAACCCCCAAACCCCCACCCCCCACCCAACAAACTCCTCCTTGTGCAGCCCTCCGCTCAACTTCTTAGCTCATTTTATGAACACAACCGTATCTCCCATACAACAAAAATGACTCATACCGTAACCGACGATTTGAATACCCAGAATGAAGATGTAGACCAACCCAAATATAGCAGCACCCGCCCCGCCCCTCCCCCACCCCTCAGAGAGTGCACCTCCCGCCTAGCAATTAATTCACAGTATCTGCAGCATCAAGCCAGCATCTCCACACCCTCTCAAACTTAGTAGGACACCCTCTACTGAGATAAGTGGCTTTGTATAACGGCAAAGCTTTATTAATTAAACCCTTCCAGTAGGAAATCGTTGGAGGTGCAGGTTTCTTCCAGCATAACAGGATAGCTTTACGTGCATAAAATAACGCCAAAGAAATCAGAGTCCTCTGCGCCTTTCGAGGTGCCAACTCCTCCACCAGCCCGAGCAAACACGTCGCGACCGTGACCGGAATCGGCACCGAAAGTACAGACTGTAAGACCTGCGTTACACCCCTCCAGAACTCAACAATCTGTGGACACAGCCAGAACACATGATCAAAGTCAGCTCGGTCAGCTGTGCAACGCCAGCATCCCTCCGCACCCGTACCATAAATTCTGGCCAGTCTAGCCGGGGTGTAATATATTCTATGCAGTAATTTAAACTGAATAAGTCTGTCCCTAGCCGAGACTAGGGTCTGAAACGGGTAGCCCCACATGTCATCCCAATCATCCCCGTCAAAGTCAGGTACCAAGGCACTCCAGATGTCTCTACATTTTTGGATAGGCTTTGGTCTGTCATGGAACAACAGTCTGTACACTACGGAAAGAGGCTTTTTCAGATCCTCCGTCTGCAGTGTCTTCTCCAGAGGCGACACTCCCATCTCCACAGCCCCAGTACCAAACTGAGAGAGAAAAGCGTGCCGCAGCTGCAGGTATCGAAAGAAATACCAATTTGGAAGATCATATTGAACCTTAAGCTGATCAAACGTTAAAAGTTTCCCCCGTCCTACCACATGTTTCAATTGTTTAACACCAACTTTGGCCCATATAACCGGATCTGGGATTTCTCCAAAGTGCGTCAATTTAGGATTAAACCACAGAGGAGTGTCAGGAGACCAACTCCCCTCTGGTTGTTTCAGCAAGGCCTGCACCTTGTCCCAGGCCCGTATTGTTGCTCGCATCGAGGCCGTCAGCTCCAATGAAGCCTTCGGACCTCTATACACCAAATAGGACAAGCTTTCGTATGAGCCCAACAGAGCCGCCTCCAGTACATTTGCCGAATCCCCGTCCTCCCGCGTCAGCCAGCGGCCAGCCACCACCATTTGCCCAGCTAGATAATATTTAAAAAGATCCGGCAGTGCCAAACCACCTTGACCCCATGGCTCCTGCAAAACCCTAAGGCTTATTCTGGGGTGTGTAGCTGCCCATAGAAAGGAGCCAAAAAGACTGTTGACCCGTCTAAAAAACGAACAAGGAACCCAAATTGGGGAATTACGCAGAAAATAAAGAAATACTGGCAAAACCTTCATTTTAAGCAAATTAACCCTACCAATAAGGGACAGTGGCAGATGCTTCCAAGCTTCCAACTGAACCTTAGCCTTAGTCAGCAAGGGGGAGAGATTCAGAGACATATAATCGCCCACTCTCGGTGAAACTCTCACTCCCAAGTACTTAAATTCCTGCACCCAGGCAATGGGAACTCTCGTGGTCGCCAACGCTCGCGCCCCCCCATCTATATCCATCAAGTTGGATTTCTCCCAATTAACCCGGAGTCCAGAGAACTCAGCAAATTTGTCGAGTACCCCAAACACTGCCTCCAAGGAGGGCCCTGCGTCCTTCAAAAAGAGGAGCATGTCATCCGCATAGAGCGCAATGCACTCCCTAATACCCCCCACCTCTAGAGCACCCACCCCAGGCGATTGCCGCAAGGCTATCGCCAGTGGTTCTATAGCCAATGCAAACAAAAATGGGGATAGTGGGCACCCCTGACGCGTGCCCCTGCTGACGCTAAACTGAGGCGAGACTGAATTAGCGATTTTAATACCCGCCTGTGGCGAACTATACAACAAAGTAATCCAGGTGACATAGATCTCCCCAAAGCCCATGCTCCGCAGAACCCTCAATAAGTATTGCCAGTCCACCGAATCAAAGGCCTTGGCCATATCCAGGGAAACCACTACTCTAGATCCTTTTTCAGTGGGTGCAATTTGTAAGTGGGTAAACAATCTGCGTAAATTAGTGTCAGTAGACTTCTGCGGTATGAACCCCGTCTGGTCAATGTCTACCAAAGTCGTGATAACCTTAGAGAGTCTTGTAGCCAGCACCTTCGTGAGAATTTTTAAATCTTGGTTCAGCAATGAAATTGGTCTATACGAAGAGCACTCAAGAGGGTCCTTGCCTGGCTTTGGTAGCAGGATCACCTGTGCCTCCAGCAGAGATGCTGGGAGACACCTATGCTCCAAGCAGTAGTCATATAATTGTTTAAGTCTAGGAACCAATGTTTCCATATGCTGTCTATACCACTCAATGCAGAAGCCGTCTGACCCAGGGGATTTACGGGCAGGAAAGGACCTAATAGCCCCTTCAATTTCCTCCGTCGTGATATCAGCCTCCAGATAATCCCTATCCGGCTCAGTCAGCCTCGGGATCTGCAAAGATGTCAACACCCCGTCCAACTCCGTTACATCATAAGTCGGTATGGGTGCGTATAACGTCTTGTAGTATTCCACAAATGCGTCCATTATGTCTGTTGGGGTTGTCAGTAGGTCACCCTGAGCATTTTTTATACAAGGGATATTAGTCGGGACCCGTTGCTCCGCCACTAGCATGGCTAACAATTTACCATTCTTGTCCCCTTGTTCAAAAATTGATTCCGCCATTTTCGTCCTAGATGTGTGTGTCAGGTCAGAATAATGGAGTGCTAACACACGTCTTGCCTCCAACAGGCTACCATAAGTGACATCAGACTGATTAGTCGCGTAGTCCATGGCACACACCCTCTCCCTGTCCTGTAGTTCTTGCTCAACCTGATTATGGGACCTACGGGCCTGTTTAATGGCAGAAATATAGTGCCCCCGCATACAAGCTTTAAAGGCGTCCCACACAACATCGGTGTCCGCAGACCCCTCGTTGTCTTCCCAGTACTGCACCAAAAGTGGTGCTACTTGAGAGGACACCTCTTCCACCTCCAACCACCCCGGGTTTAATTTCCACCCCCTCCCCACAGGACCTAAGTTGGATCCAATGTGAATTGACAGGGGAGAATGGTCCGAAATACCACCCGCCAAATATTTTGCCCCCCCTACCCCCTGTAGCATGGATGCATTGGCAAATGCCAAATCAATTCTCGAGGAGGATTTATGAGTTTTAGAGAGATGGGAATAACCTCTGGTGACAGGGTTTTTCCAACGCCATATTTCTGTCAGGGAGGCAGCCGCCGCCCAGGCGGACAGATCCGCCGAGGCCACCCTAGATGCGTTGGACGAATCCAAAGCCGTAGATATAATAGCATTAAAGTCCCCGGCTATAAGGAGAGGGAGATGCACGTAGGGCGCCAATTTACCCAATAAATCATACAGAATTTGGATCTGAAATGGGGGTGGAACATAAACATTCACTAGCACCATCCTAGACCCCCCAATGTCAGCTACCAACACCAAAAACCTGCCTCCCGGGTCCGAGATCACATGGTGAATGGTGCACGGCACCGCCTTACTAATCAAAATAGACACTCCCCTGGAATAGGTAGAGTAAGTAGCGTGTAGTGCCCTCTGTATCCAGGCTCTACGTAAGGCCAGTACCCTGCTCCCATCCAGATGTGTCTCCTGCAAGAACACCACATGCGGGCTGATAGTCTTAAGATACTGAAACATTAAAGCTCTTCGGAATTTATCATTAAGACCTCTAACATTCCACGAAACTATATTAAACCTAGAACCCAGCATCATTCCCCAAATAAATCATGAAACGGTAGATGGAATACATACGATACCTGTGACACATACAGTTGAAACTAGAAGCACACATAACATTGAGCATAGAATTATACAATATACCTTGGAGGGCTGCACCTAACAAATCTCCCTCCCTTTGAACCCCATAAACACCCTGCTGTCGTGTAACAACACAAAAAAACTCGTACACGCAGCCTATCCCCAAACCAAGTTCAAAAACAGTCCTTGAAGGCATGGCCTCGATGGGTCAAAAATGGACCCCAAGACCGTAGAACAAAAACCGCGAACCAAAAAAGGGGTTCACGTATAGACAAACAGTACAAAAAACCTGGACATAGTGTACATGTGCCTGGAACTCCTGCTCCGCCGACCACCCGACAATCCGTTGGCAAGAATATCGGGACAACCCTTTCCTCCACCACCCCCACCCATCCCCTGGTCCGGACGGGCGCAACAACGAAAGAGGAGGTTGTATAGTCAATCTTGACAGAGGGCCTCACCCGAGGCAGGGAACCCGCAGGAAACCATATAGAAAAAGCGGACATCAACCGCCCCCACCCACCCCCCACCAAAAAGAAGAAAAAGTCAAGCTCTTGGCAGGATAACCAAAAAATAAAAAATAAAAATAATAAAAAAAAAAATGACAAAAAGGCAGAAAAAAAGGGGGGGGGGGGGGGAAACCGGTGGGTGCAGGCAGCCCAACCTTGGCAATCAAGAGCACCTCAGCAGGGCCTTTACAGCGACTGTAGCCATTGATCAGCCTCCGCAGGCGACTCAAAGAATTTCACCGATCCTCCGTGTTGCACCCGCAGTCGGCTGGGATAAAGCATTGAATACTTCAGCTCACGCTCCCGCAACCTTCTTCTGATATCTGTAAATGTCTTGCGTCGTCGCTGCAGATCAGCTGAGAAGTCAGGATACAAGTGCACCGTCGTGTTCTGGAAAGGTAGGTTCTGATGTTTACGAGCCTCCCGCAGGATCCGGTCCCGATCCCGAAAATTGAGAAAGCGTACAAGGAATGGTCTAGGGGGGGCCCCCGGAGGACCCCGACCGGTCGGGACCCTGTGGGCCCTCTCCACCACATACGTCGGGGGCACATCCGTCAAATGTAGCAAGGATTTGAAGAACTCTTCGGCAAACTCAGCCGGACGGTCTCCCTCAGCTCCCTCCGGTAGGCCCAATACCCGGACGTTGTTTCTCCGCAAACGGTTTTCGGCGTCATCGGACTTGGCCACCAGATTCTGGACCGTTCTCTGCAGTGCTTGGATGGCCTCATCATGCCGGTGAGTAGTGTCTTCCGTCGCGGAGATGCGCGTTTCAGCTTCTGAGAGCCTGCCCCGGAATTTGTCAAAATCAGCTCTGATAAGGTTGCATTCCTCCGCTAGGTGATCTATGCGTACCAGCAAGGAAGTCCTACTCTGTTCAATGGCCGCAAGAATAACTGTGGTATCATTAGCTGGCGGCACCGTGGGAGCAGATGAATTAGCCTCCTGTGGGGCCGCCTGCTCCATATCCGCCATTAAAGCCTTGAATTGATTCAAAAGGTCACTGGGATTCTGAACAGGCTGAAGCTGTGCTTTCTTGGCCGCAGACTTCCCCTTGGAGGGCATGGAGAGGAGGCAACAGGCCAGCCGGCCTGAGGTGAGCTTGTGTGCAGCAGAGAGGGTGCGCCCCTTTAAGAATACTCAGACACAGGGATACAGGCAAGGATGATTGGTACAGCTAGCAACACAGTTCTGGGAGCTCTCAGGAACCTCTCACTGCCAGTAATAGGATGATATAACATGCAAAGAGACGTGCCATGCACTGGGGAGTGGAGGAGTAGCCCTTTAAAAGTCTCAGTTCATGTGCCCAGCAAGAAGAGCAACCGGGGAGGACACTAGGGCAGTCACCCACTCTCCCACACCTCTCCCCACCGCTCCTGTGCACACACTGTATCCCCAACACAGCACTCACCGCCCCAGCAGGGATAGTAAAGGGCCTCCTGACAGCCTGTAGTCTTCCCACCAGCAGATACACCGCAACGCGGCCGAGGGCGGCAAAAAGTGTCCCTGAAGCAGTAGCTGGCAGCAGGGCCTGAGGTTCTGGTTCCGGATCACGTCTCCGCCGTTCCTCTCTCCCGCGGAGCCGAACGACCGCTCCGAATACCCTGCTGCGGCCGGTCCGGAGGCTCCACAGGCCGCAAGATGGCGGCCGGATCCCGCGATGCGACTAGGCCGCAAGCCACGGAGCCGCCAAAAGCACCGATCGCGGCCTCAAAATGCTGCTCCGCCACTCCGCGGGGTGTCCGGAATGCAGGGGATATCTTGAGGTCCCCCCCAAAGTCGAGCCGGCGTAGGATGGGAAAGGATTTATTTCAGGATGGCAGGAGCTCCAGCACACCACGTCCTACTCGGTCTACATCCGGCCACGCCCCCCCACCCCTCCCATTTTTGAAAATATTTTCTTCTATCTTTTCATGTGACAACACTGAAGAAAAGACACTTTGCTACAATGTAAAGTAGTGAGTGCACAGCTTGTATAACAGTGTAAATTTGTTGTCCCCTCAAAATAACTCAACACACAGACATTAATGTCTAAACCGCCGGCAACAAAAGTGAGTACACCCCTAAGTGAAAATGTCCGAATTGGTCCATTTTGCCTCCCCGGTGTCATGTGACTCATTAGTGTTGCAAGGTCTCAGGTGTGAATGGGGAGCAGGTGTGTTAAATTTGGTGTTATCGCTCTCACTCTCTCATACTGGTCACTGGAAGTTCATCATGGCACCTCATGGCAAAAAACTCTCTAGGGATCTGAAAAAAAGAGTTGCTCTACATAAAGATGGCCTAGGCTATAAGAAGATTGCCAAGGCCCTGAAACTGAGCTGCAGCACGGTGGCCAAGACCATACAGCTGTTCCACTCAGAACACGCCTTGCCATGGTTGACCAAAGAAGTTCAGTGCACGTGCTTGTGAAGATTTTGATATTTTATGACACTGTCAAATTGGTGTTGGGCCACACATGTTTGATGCCAAGTATAAATGTATTTTTATCGAAAATAATCCCCCAAAAAAAATCAAAATTTTTAAGTAAGTTTATGATTTTGTGTTGGGTCGCATTTATAGCCGTCTTGGGCCACATGCGGCTTGTGGGCCACGGGTTGGACACCCCTGCAGTAAACACTGTGATGGGCTGTAAGAGTAAATGGCAATGCAGGGCGTGTGCACAACACACACCATAATATGCGCTCACCATTGTGAATAGGCCCTAAAACTTTGCAGGTATTTATTTTATGCACCTGGAATGTGTATAGATGATTTAAGCTGAATGTTTAGTTGGGCATTTTTAACTGCTTCCCGACCACCTCACGCAGATATACTGCAGCAGAAGGGCGCGTACAGGCAGATTAACGTACCCGTACGTTGCCCTTTAAGAGGCGGCTTGTGGGCACGCCCGCTGAGAGCTCCATGACCGTGATCGCAGGTCCCGCGATCGTCTCACGGTGAGGAAGAATGGGGAGATGCTAATGTAAACAAGCATCTCCCCATTCTGCGTAATGACACTGTCACTGATCAGCTCTCCCTGTAATCCGGAGTGGTGATCAGTGATGTGTCACACACAGCCCCTCCCCCCCACCCCCCACAGTTAGAATCACTCCCTGGGACACACTTTACCTCTACAGGACCACCTAGTGGTTAACCCATTCACTGACAGTGAAATTTTTACAGTAATCAATGCAATTTTTTTGCATTAATGCCAGTGGTCCCAAAAATGTGTCAAAATTGTCTGATGTGTCCGCCACAATGTTGCTGTCAAGATAAAAAATGCTGATCGCCACCATTACTAGTAAAAAAAAAAAAACAATAAAAATGCCATAAATCTATCCCCTATTTTGTAGATGCTAATCACTTTTGCGCAAACCAATCAATAAGCCCTTATTGCGTTTTTTTTTTTTTTTACCAAAAATATGTAGAAGAATACGTATCGGCCTAAACAGAGGGAAATTATAGCAAAAAGTAAAAAATTAATGCTTTTGTTTTCAAAATTGTCATTATTTTTTTGTTTATAGAGCAAAAAATAAAAACCGCAAGGTGATCAAATACCACCAAAAGGAAGCTCTATTTGTAGGAAAAAAGGACGTCAATTTTGTTTGGAAGCCACGTCACACGTCCGCGCAATTATCAGTTAAAGTGACGCAGTGCCAAATCGCAAAAAGTGCTCTGGTCAGGACGGGGGTTAATTCTTCCGGGGCTGAAGTGGTTAAAATCCACTATCTGTATTAATCACTCAGACACCCCTTCGCTGTCAAAACTTACTCTTAACATTTTCACTTACTGCTTATTTATTTTTTTCATGTCTTTTGAAAGCTATCGTGTATTTTCAGTCACTATTTCATATTCTCACTCTGTCCAATTCTTTATTTTTTTTGTTTACAGTGTAATATATATATATGTAACTTGTATATTAGGGTTCCTTGTCCAGAAATTCCGCTTCCCGGTTGTTCCGTTATCACACCGCACAATAGCGCGTAAGTCACAAGTCCAATTTAAAACCAGTAAATGCTGTCTGCACGATAACAAATGAAATGTAGTGGAATTAGCAACTCCTTTAGGCGCTACGCTTGCTGAGCGGTCTTGTATAGCGATAAATTACTCCCCTTGTTTTTTATTATCCTTAAATGCAAATAAACTATGTGTACTCTACGCTTAATATGATTAAAGCATACCGCATAGTCATCATGATAGATGGCGATCCACCAGGCGTGAAAATCTCTTCCTAGGTTTCTCGGCTGCTGCGTCGACCAGTGATTATGTGTTGGGAAGTCACCTTTTGAAAGAGGGTAACACCTGTGGGGCAGGGGGAATACTGAGATGGCCATTTTTGTCTTCTTGAAAATGCTGTCTAGCAAGAAGAGACTGGGAAAAGATGACAAGGAAAAGACCAGGTGAATATTAAGACCACAATTTATTTAACGTGTATTTTTTTTTCCATTTGTTTTTTATTGTTTGTTCTGTTTTTTTTTTTACCTTTTTGTACGAATTACAACATTCATAAGTAATGTTGGTGAGTATGCAATAGTGGCCTGAAAAAATGTGTGACCATGAAATAAAAATTTGTGAGGGCAAACCTGGCGCAGTCAAACAGTACAACCTCTTAATAAATTAACAAAATGGATCACCAGTATCCATTTGTGACGAGTATCACCAGTAGATGAACGAAGATTTTTTGCAATTTTTTATTTTTTTTGCCAGATGAAAAATCCTGCTACTTGTCTATTTAACCTTTTTAAAGTGCAGTGACGTTCCTAGTGCAAGGGCATCTTGTGAGGTGCCCTGCATCCACAATGTTGCGACTGCCAGTAATGTTTTTTATTTTAAACTTCCAGCGCTGCAGTGCCAATAGCCGAGGGAGACTCTTCTTTGGCTCTGATGCACCTTCCCCTCAATCTAAACTGCCTTGGTATCTGAGGTCTGGAAAAAAAAAACATAGGGTAGTGCAGGTATGCTCCAATTTATTGTGGAATAATGTATAATGTATACTGGGGGGGGTTGAGAAAGGAGAGATGTGCACTGTGGGGTTTGGAGGGGGGAGAAATGTATACTCCTAACCCCTGCATTGTGTGCGTTATGTAATCCTAACCCCTGTATTCTGAGTGTTACATACTCACGACCCCTGTACTGTATTTTGTGGGTTGCACACCCCTGACCCTTGCATTTTGTGCATTATGCACACCTAACCCCTGCACACTGTATATTTTCTGTACTCCTGCCCCCTGAATTCTGTGTGTTATGTACTGTAATGTTTAGGGTCATTATCCTGCTGGAAGGTGAACCTCCGCCCCAGTCTCAAATCTTTTGCAGACCCTGATGCCACGTACACACGTAATTTTGGTCAGCAAAAGCTTTGATGGTTTTCCTGACGGAATTCCGACAGAATTTCGCTAAAGCTGTCTTGCATACACACGGTCACACCAAATTCCGACTGTCAAGAATGCAATGCCGTAAAACACGTACGACGGGACTAGAAAAAGGAAGTTCAATAGCCAGTAGCCAATAGCTTCCGTCTCATAGTTGAATCTGAGCATGCGTGAGTTTTTGCATGTCGGAATTGCATAAACACAATCAGAATTTCCATCGGAAAAATGGAGAACCTGCTCTCTATCTTTTGCAGGAGGAAATTCGGCCAGCAAAATTTCTGATGGAGCATACCCATGGTCAAATTTTCTGACAAAAAGCTCTCATCGGTCTTTTGCTGGCTGAAATTCTGAAAGTATGTATGCCGCATAACAGGTTTTCTCCTAAGATTTCCCTGTATTTGGCTCCATCCATCTTCCCATCAACTCTGACCAGCTTCCTTGTCCCTGCTGAAGAAAAGCATCCTAAGAACATAATGCTGTCACCACCATGTTTGACAGTGGGGATGGTGTGTTCAGGGTGATGGGCAGTGTAAGTTTTCTGCCACACATTGCATTTTTCTTTTAGGCCAAAAAGTAAAATTTTGGTCTCATTTGACCAGAGCACCTTCTTCCACATGTTTACTGTGTCCCCCACATGACTTCTCACAAACTGAAAACATGACTTCTTATGACTTTCTTTCAACAATGGCTTCCTTTTTGCCACTCTTCCATAAAGGCCAGATTTGTGGAGTGCACGACTAATAGTTGTCCTATGGACAGAATCTCCTACCTGAGCTGTGGATTTCTGCAGCTCCTCCAGAATTGCCATGGGCCTCTTGGCTGCTTCTCTGATGAATGTTTTCCTTGCCTGGCCTGTCAGTTTAGGTGGATGGCCATGTCTTGGTAGGTTTGCAGTTGTGCCATACTCTTTCCATTTTTCGGATGATGGCTTGAACAGTGCGCCGTGAGATGTTCAAAGCTCGGGATTTTTTTTTAAACTTCTCCACAACTTTATCCCTGACCTGTCTGGTGTGTTCCTTTGCCTTCATAATGTGGTTTGCTTACTAAGGTTCTCTAACAAACCTCTGAGGGCTTCACAGAACAGCTGTATTTATACTGAGCTTAAATTACACACAGGTGGACTCTATTTAATATTTAGGTGACTCTGAAGGCAATTGGTTCCACTAGATTTTAGTTAGGGGTGTCAGAGTAAAGGGGGCTGAATACAAATACATGCCATGCTTTTCAGATCCTTATTTGTAAAAAAATTTACGTTTTTGGTTGTAATATACATTTACGTTTTTGGTTGTAATGTGACAAAATGTGGAAAATTTCATGGGGTATGAATACTTTTTCAAGGCACTCTAGATATAAAAAACATTATAAACACCTATTTTTTCCTCCTTTTTCATAAGTGACCACATACCCTCTGTTCCATGCCATTTAGTTTAGGTCTGTGCGCTTGCGATTTACTTTTAACACCTACTAGCTATGCACTCCCTAGATTGTTCCCTCATCACAGGGCATGTAGCAACTTCAGGGTGATTTTCGTTGCCACCTTGGGACCAGACCTTCAGAAGCCTCCCCTTTAGAATATCAGCGATCTTCCCTCTGTGACTCTCTCCCAGAAGGTTGCCCTTTGATCCCCTTTGCCTCTGCTTGCCGCGTGTTGGCGCTGACGGACTTGTCTTGTAGTCTCCTTGTTTGGTCTTTCACAGGGATGAATTGGTTCCCTAAGCTTTTTTTCTGGCTGTAGACATCATTCTTCCATCCCTGTGTCTGTGCCCTTCCCATCCTAAGGCAGTTGTGCTTTATACCTTGGTTGTGGTTCAGGCAGTATGGGCCTATATGTTGGCTACGACTTCCTTCTGTGGGTCAGACTCTCTTTGTAATTGCAGACTGTCTGCACTGAGTTTTGTCCAAGTCTGTGCCATTAAGGGTCAGGCGACTCTTTTTTCCCATCACTGGGGCAGTTAGTGTTCCTTGGGATGTTTGGTTTCAGGCATCTGTGTCTCAGGTTTGCATGGTGGCTATTCATACTTTTACAAAGTTTCACAAGTTGCTGTTTTGGCTTCCTCGAATACGTGTGGGGCAATGATGGGGCACTGTTCCTCCTGCTGACCATAAGTAATGTGTAATGTTTTTACTCCCACTGGCCACCAAGTCTGAGGCAAAGGATCTCTAGCATGGGCGTTCGCAAGGGGGGGAAAGTGCCCCCCTCTGGAATTGGCAAGGTGTGTGGTCCTAGTGGTGTCGCAGCGGGTGGGGTGGGGTGGGGGGGGGGGAGACCACACCCTGGTGAGACCCGCAAGAGGGGTGACACCATCAAGGAAGATGTAGCGGGTGCCGTCGAACCACTTGGGCACAGCTGAAGCGATCTCAGTAGCGGTGCTTTGATAGGGGATGCAGTTGGACTGTTTCTCCACCCCTTTCTCATGTCTGCAGCACAGAAGAAGAGAACGCTTGCTGCCCACTCTTCTGCCTTTCTGGTTGGTCACAGCGGAGAGCCAATCAAAAGAAACTAGAGTGGCATCATGGGAAATGTAGTCCCAGAAATTGGTGGCCCAATTGTTCTCCACAGGGAGCAGTCAGCAGCCCCCAGCATGCACTCTGCTGGAGGGAAAAGAGAGAACACGGAAACAAGCTGAGGGAGTGAATGCTACAGGAGACATGGAAAAAGAAATAGGGGACTGTGCTGGGGGAACTAATGGCCCCAGCACCACCAGAGAGAGCCACGCTGCACCCGCACCACCAGAGAGAGAGCCACGCTGCACCCGCATCACCAGAGAGAGAGCCAAGCTGCATCCGCACCACCAGAGAGAGAACCATGCTGCACCCGCACCACCAGAGAGAGAGCCACGCTACACCCGCACCACCAGAGAGAGAACCACACTGCATCCGCACCACCAGAGAGAGAGCCACACTGCATCTGCACCACCAGAGAGAGAGCCACCCTGCATCCGCACCACCAGAGAGAGCCGCGCTGCATCCGCACCACCAGAGAGAGAGCCACGCTCCATCCGCACCACCAGAGAGAGAGCCACTCTGCACCCACACCACCAGAGAGAGCCACGCTGCAACCGCACCACCAGACAGAGAGCCATGCTGCACTCGCACCACCAGACAGAGAGCCACGCTGCACCTGAACCACCAGAGAGAGCCACTCTGCACCTGCACCAGCAGAGAGAGAGCCACACTGCACCCTCACCACCAGAGAGAGCCACGCTGTAGAGCACCACCAGAGAGAGAGCGTGCCATGCTGTCCAGCACCAGAGAGAGAGAGCCATGCTGTACTTCACCGCCAGAGAGAGTGTGCCACGCTGTCTAGCACCACCAGAGAGAGAGCACCACACTGTCAAGCACCAACAGAGAGAAAGCGACACGCTGTCCAGCACCACCAGAGAGAGAGCACCATGCTGCCCAGCACCACCAGAGAGAGAGCCACGCTGTACCCACACCACCAGAGAGAGAAAGACTGAGCCACTGCCAGTGTACAGACATGCTACACTACTGACCAGAGTCATCCCGGGCAACCCAGAGTGAGTGAATGTCCAGCTGGAGGGATCACTGCTGCTGTTTTGCTGGGTCTGGTAAGAGGGCCTGTCGGCCATTATTCTTTACTTGTCCTTGGGACTGAGCTGTTAGGAACTGCCTAACCTGCTATCCTCTAGCCGTAATACTGCCTGCAGACCTTATTGACCGATGCAACACGTCTGCTCTGCTATCCCTCTCTCTGACAGTGACATCTGACTCACTGACACTGTGAGAGACTGTCCCTCCCTTACCCCCCCCCCCCCCATGCCTCTTCTTTAGTTCCATCTTCCCTCAGGCATGCTGTGCAGTGCTGTTTATATCACTCCGCCTCCTGGTCTCCGAGTCTGGTAGCCGCTGGCCTGTGGGATTCACAGCATCGCTGCAGGTTAGTGTCACTGGGCAGTGTGGGCACAATAGGAGACAGACAGTACTAGCATTGTATGGCCACAATAGGACTGGAGATACATTGATGCAATAGGAGTTATATGGACACAATAACATCTTTATGCTATTGTGCCCATATAGATGCACAACAACAGCTATATGGTGGGCACAATAGCAGCTATATGGGCACAATAGCATAAAAATGTTATTGTGCCCATAAAGCTGCTATTGTGTCCATTAATTTTGTCCCCCCCCCTTCATGACATTGTTGAAAAGGGGCGGAGCATGGATATCCTTAAAATGATGCCCCCCCCTCTCCCCATCTGAAAAAAAGTTCCGCAGATGCCCATGATCTCTGGATGAGAAAGAGGTGAGTAGAATTATATTCATTACACCAGTGTAAAGTTCAGGAAATGGCATATTTCTGCTATCAGCGCATCCACACTACCGCCAGTTGTCGGGAAATTCCCCAGAGGCTCCTGCTAGGCGGACAGCTGAAAAGGTGAAAACAAGTATCTTATTTACAGAACCAACTCTGCAGATTGTTTCCATAAATGCTGGCTATGTTTCTAAATGCACTAAATTTAACTGAGTAATAAAAACCTCCTTTGGCATGGGTTCTTGGCCTTTGTGAGAAAAAAGAAAACTTTTTACAATAAAAGTATGGGAATGCAAAATATGGATTTACAATGTATTCAAAAGGGAGTAATCCGTTGAAATTATGAGTTACTGTAACAGTGACAAAAACAGTTACATTGACAATAAACAGCCCTCCAAATCATTGGGATCCAAATCATTGGGAAGTCCATGGGATCATGGCCCCTAGTGGAGAATAGCTTCCAAATCATTGGTGTCAGTGGGATAGTAGACCCCAGAAGACAATAGCTCCTCAAATTATCAAATCATTGGTGTCTGCGGGATCATGCCCCCCCCAGTGGAAAATAGCCACAAAATCATTGGTGTTAGTGGGGTAGTGACCCCAAGGGGACAATAGCCCCCAGATCATTTGTGTCAGTATGATAGTGAATCTAGGGTAGAGTACTGGGAGGATAAGGAGCTGGTGCAGCGCTCACAGCAGGGTATCCACCATATGAATCTGGAATGGAATCCAAAAACAGGTGCTCTGGCTCAGATGTCCTCCAACTATCAGTAATGTGTACAACGAAAGATAAGGCCGGCAACCCCTAAATCCTTATAAATTATTGTATTCCTTACATGATGTAGAGTATAAAAAGGGCTTACACGTTTCAGCAAACAGCCTTGATCACAGCACCTGTGATCAAGGCTGTTTGCTGAAACGTGTAAGCTCTTTTTATAGAAAGAAGAAAATCCTGGATGGCCGCACACCATAGAAGGCATCCTTATTGATATGAAATAATAAAATCCAAATACAGTCACTTCATGAATAGGGAAAAAACACTCCATATCATGGCGCTTATTCATAGCTAAACAATCAAAGTTTGATCATGAGTATATATAGAAAAGCTTTGAAAACTTGATGACCAAATACATTTTCTCTATTCATGAGGTGACTGTATTTGCATTTTATTATTTCATATCAATAAAGATGCCTTCTATGGTGTGTGGCCATCCAGGATTTTCTTCTTTCTCCAAGCTTGAGCAGAGCCAGCACCTGTGAGTTCCATTAATTAGGGTGGGTAGGACCTCCCAGAATCCTCCTCACCTCTCCGGTCAGAGACTTCCTGTCTGGGTAAAAGTAAGATCACCATCTTGTGGAGTTCAGAGGAACTGCAGCCCCAGTCCCTTTCTTTTCTGGGGGTCTCTGAGTGCTTCATATCGAGACCACTGAACAGACTATTATCTTGGAAACACCTCTAAGAGATGGAGTGCTGACCCAGCTGAGGAAGGTTAACCTGGATGTCATCCACTTATCATTTGTATATGCTTCATTCCATATATTTTCTGGTAAGCGCATTCAACATATGGTGACGGGTATCTCACGCGCCTTGGAAAGTGTTGAACCACTGTGGTGTTGTCATTTAAGAACACTTACGTCCGTCATTTGGATTCACTTATGAACTTTTCTTTAATTGGACTTTTTTCACTTTAATGCCATGTTTGACTTTTTTGGTCATCTACACATTATTTGAGGTCTTTTTGCACAATTGTATCAGTATTTATTTTCATATTTTATTTTATTTATTTGTTTAATCTTATTTCTATATTATATGTAGTGGAGGGTTGGCGCGGCTTTGCAAATACTTTAATTAGGATGGGTGTTTCACCTTGTATTTGGGAGGTTGGAGCGGCAAATTTCCACTTATAAGCTCATTTTATACTCTACATCATAAGCAGTAAATAAATATAATTGTGGATTTTGGAGTTGCCAGCTCTATCGTTCGTTTTACACTAGGGTAGAATACCAGTCAAAATATTGGTGTGAGTGGGATAGTGGCCACCAGGGCAGAACAGCCCCCAAATCATTGTTGGTAGGGGGATAGAGAACCCTAGGGGAACATAGCCCCTCAAATCATTGATGTCAACGGGATAGTGGACCTCAGAGGAGAACAGCCCCTCAAATTATTGTCAGCGGGATAGTGGACCTCAGAGGAGAAAAGCCCCTCAAATCATTGATGTCAGCGGGATAGTGGACCTCAGAGGAGAAAAGCCCCTCAAATCATTGATGTCAGCGGGATAGTGGACCTCAGAGGAGAAAAGCCCCTCAAATCATTGATGTCAGCGGGATAGTGGACCTCAGAGGAGAAAAGCCCCTCAAATCATTGATGTCAGCGGGATAGTGGACCTCAGACAAGAAAAGACCCTCAAATCATTGATGTCAGCGGGATAGTGGACCTCAGACAAGAAAAGACCCTCAAATCATTGATGTCAGCGGGATAGTGAACTTCAGGGGCTGCAATTTCACATGTCACACATTTAATTATTTTTATTAGATTTAACCACTTAAAGCGGGACTGTACTGGGGAAAAAAATATTAAAAGCCAGCAGCTGTAAATACTACAGCTGCTGACTTTTAATAAATGGATACTCACCTGTTCCGGGGTCCAGCGATGCCGGCAGTCGAGGCCGATCGATCGCTCGGCTCTCGGCTGCTGCCGCCACCATTCTAGGTGAGGGAATCAGGAAGTGAAGCGAATCGGCTTCACTTCCCGGGTTCCCTACTGCGCATGCGCAAGTCGCGCAGCGCAATAGGAATTGTCCGCGCTGTCTCTGGGACCCGTGTGTGTCCCAGCAGACAGCGCGCCGGGACAGGAAGAGGCATAGACTCCCACGGGAGTCTATGCCCGGAAGTGGGTGTAAATACCTGTCTTTGACAGGTATCTCCACCCCCCTCCCCCCTGAAAGGTGCCAATTGTGACACTGGAGGGGGGGAGGGTTTCCGATCAGCGGAAGTTCCACTTTAGGGTGGAACCCGGCTTTAAGCCCTGGACCATTTTGCTGGCCAAAGACTGGAGCACTTTTTGCGATTCTGCACTGCGTCGCTTTAACTGACAATTGTGCGGTCATGCGATGTGGCTCCCAAGCAAGATTGACGTCCTTTTTTCCACAAATAGAGCTTTCTTTTGGTGGTATTTGATCACCTCTGCGTTTTTTTTATTTTTTGCGCTATAAACAAAAAAAAGCATCAATTTTGAAAAAACACATTATTTTTTATTTTTTGCTATAATAGATATCCCCCAAAAATATATATAAACATTTTTTTTTTCCTCAGTTTAGGCCGATACATATTCTTCTACATATTTTTGGTAATTATAAATGGCCTCACAATATAAAAAATATGAAAATAAGACATTACATAATGCACCATCATCCCAAAATAATGTAGAGTAAATTTTTGAGAAATCTGGTGGCCAACCAGAAATCTCAACAAAGGGAAGAGAGCAGAGGGACTATTGCGGTGCACATTACAGAGGATAAAGATGAAGGAAGACCAGAAGAAAGAAGATGGAAGAAGCAGAAAGCAGAAGAAATTAATAAAGGACTTGTCAAAAACTGTCTCTTGTGTTTTTTAACCCTTTTGACATTTTTGTGAAAAGGTAGTACCCCATTACCAATTCACATGGGGGGCAGGCTCTGGGGGTCCCCTTGTTAAAGGGGGTTTCCAGATTCCCATAAGCTTTCCACCTGCAGACCCCCACAACCACCGAGCAAAGGTTGTGGGGATGAGGCCCTTCTCCCCATCAACATGGGGACAAGGTGCTTTGGGGGGGCACTACCCCAAAGCACCCTCCCAATGTTGAGGGCATGTGGCCTGGTACGGTTCAGGAGGGGGAGCGCTCTCTCGCCCCCCCTTTTCCTGCGGCCTGCCAGGTTGCATGCTCGGATAAGGGTCTGGTATGGACTTTTGGGGGGACCCCCACGCCATTTTTTTTTTCATTTTGGTGCGAGGTTCCCCTTAATATCCATACCAGACCTGAATGGCCTGGTATGGAATTTAGGGGGACCCCCACACTTTTTTTTTTTTTTGGTTCGGGGTTCCTCTGTGTTAAAATTTCATGCCTTTTTTTTTTATCAATGAACTCTTATGTGTATTGTCGGACCGACAATTTATTATAGCCGCAAGTAGTTTTAAATGACTTTTTACCTTTAGAAATGTCATTTTGCTGTCAGACTGTTCTAAACACGGGAAACATGAGCCCCTTTACAGGCATACTATAGACACCCCCCCCCCCCCCCCCAGGTACGAAATTTAAAGGAATATTACACTTTTATTTTTTCACTTTAAGCATTATTAAAATCACCCGTCCCGGAAAAACAGCTGTTTTAAAAAAAAAAAATGCATTGATACATGTCCCATGGGACAGGACCCAGGTCCCCAAACACTTTTTATGACAATACCATGCATATAAGCCTTTAAAATTAGCACTTTTGATTAATCGTGTTCTTGTCCCATAGGCTTTAACGGTGTTCGTGTGTTCGAACAAATGTTTTGCCTGTTCATATGTTCTGGATGCAAACTGAACAGGGGGGTATTCGGCTCATCCCTAGTTGTCATGGGGATAGTGGCCCTGAGGGAAAAATAGGCCCTCGCGTCATTGGAGTGGGATAGTGGCTGCCTGAGGAAAATGGCCCCAAAATCATTGATGCCAGTGTTGGTAGGTAACTTTCCTTAAGATTGGAGCCAGCACCGCCGAGGAGGAAAACTGATGATCCCGCGCTCTGCCCGCCTGCAGCTGAAGTTTTCCCCATTACTGATTTACCATCCCTTGCTCCATCTCTGTGTGAAGGCAGTCAACTTGGTACAGGCAGGGATTTGCTTCCTCATTTCAAAGCCTCCAGCCAGGAGAACATTGAGCAGCACAGTAGTGCTATTACAAATCTCACTTCAAATCCCCTGAGAGTAGCAGCGTCTTATTTCTCACACTGCAGATATACAGCTATGAGGTTGTAGGCACAGGTGGGGTTTGGCACACAAATTTTACTTACTTTTTCCAGGTGGAATTCAGGACAAAAGGTCAAAAGGACAAAATGGTACTTTTACCATTTAGATTATCATTTTTTATGAATGCAGCCCTGTAATCATTATTACCAGGGCTTTTTTTTCTCAGAGAAAAGGTTCAGGAACTTAACCATGCCCACCACACACACATACCTGCCGCATGGCATCAAATAGTAGCTCTTCCCTCTGCATGCAACTCCTCCCTCCACTGCCCTCATCTTCTTCTCCCCCTCCTTAAAAGCGCCACCATCTATCATATATCTTACCTTTGTTGCAATATTAAGCTGAAGCACCTATCCGGCTGTAGTACCTCCCAACAACTGGTCACCAGGGAAAAAATGGAGACCACAGAGGGTGCAGCCTACCACACACCCTCTCCTGCCCATGACTGCACTGAACCCCGGGCACCTGTTCTGTATCTCCCTTGTTCCTGTCCAGCACTCAGTGGGATCTGCGCAGGAGATCTGACCTGTGGGAGCTACTGAGAGATAAGCTAATACTTGTAAAGGCAGAAGCTGGACTTCAGTGTTACCAAGTGATAGTGGTGAACAGGGAGAAGAAGACCTGAGCCAGAGGTGGTGGAACTGAGTTCCCCCTAGTCCCTGCTGAAAAAAAGCCCTGATTATTACACCATTAAATGTATTTTTTTTAAAAGCAAGCAGTGTAAATACCTGGTTTCAACTTGGAATCAGTCATGTTCATTCTCTGTACAACAGAGCTCAGGCTGGGCTAGGGAGAAGCAGTACACAGAGCCAATTGTTGTGCTGCAGTGCAAGGAGCGTGTTGATAGAAAGAGAGAGCAGGGTGACAGAGGGATGAGCTCATCAGTTGGCTGCTTGTCTATTCTTGGTCACAGGCTGAGGAAAAGGACAAGACCTTTAACTTACTAAACTGCAGCAGACAAAAATCAGGCAGACTATGCTGTGTGAGAAAGCTGTGTAAATAACAGGACTGGATAGACATAAATCCAATTTTTTGACAGGTAAACTAGATCTCCTATATGTATTTCATCTGTGTATGTAGCTGTTTGCCAGGAGTTTGGCTTTAAAGCGGAGGTCCACCCTAAAATGGACCTCCGCTCATCGGAATCCCCCCCCCCTCCGGCGCCACAATCGGCACCTTTCAGGGGGGAGGGGGGTGCAGTTACCTGGATAATCCAGGTAACTGCACCCACTTCCGGGCTAGCTCTCTGCGGAACGGGGCGTACGTTACGCCCCCGTTCCGCAAGCGCCCGCCCCCTTCAGCAAGTGCCCCGCTGCCTGCTGGGAAACACACAGCTCCCAGAGGCAGCGGGGACCGTCCGGATTGCGCCGCGCGGCTCGCGCATGCGCAGTAGGGAACCGGGAAATGAAGCCGAAAGGCTCCATTTCCTGATTCCCATACCCAAGATGGCGGCGGGACCCGGCAGCCGAGCGAGCGATCGGCTTCGGGTGCCGACATCGCGGGCGCGCTGGACAGGTAAGTGTCACTATTTAAAAGTCAGCAGCTGCAGTATTTGTAGCTGCTGGCTTTTAAAAAAAAAAAAAAAAAACGCGGAGTCCCGGTGGACTCCCGCTTTAAGACACTTAGCAGACGACAGCTGTGGCCGGGTCGAGGGACAAGGATTTGTCACACAAGTATCAGGTTTGTAACGGAGGATTATCTCCGCGGCTGCTGGTCAAAGACTGGAGATTACCAGGCCTGAGCCCTGTGTTAATAACACATGCACGGGATGATACCTGCATGAATCTGAAACAGATCCCCATGAAGGTGACCGCCTTACAGCTAACTCCCGTCTCAGGCTCTTTTTTCCCAGCGTTCCTCCTCCCTGCGCACCGCTCACCTAAAACACTCTCAACCCCTCAGCTTATTAGTCTCATTTGCATAAGCAAATTAGGCTGCTTTGTTCTTGTGCAACATTGAATTTATCCTAATTAGACCAGGGACACGCGGTGTCCCAAATTATTAACAGTGGGTTGGACACTCAGTTGCTTATTAAATCAGGATGGTTTGCCTTGCCAAAGCTGTTAAAGGGCAACTCCAGGTAGCCAGAGGAAAATGTCAAATTGAGAATTGAAAGACCACTAATTGTAGATTTTAGGGAGCCACCGTAAAATTCAGCAGGTTTTTCAGTATGCATCCTGCTAGGACTGCAGGGGTGCTTCCTTAGCTGTCTTTCTTTCTCAGATCGAAGGGGGCTTAAAATTACTAACACACTAGTTTGTGATTTTCAGGGACTCAAATATCTGGAAATATAAAGGGTATCTAAGCCAAAAAACAAACAGGTGGTGGCTGGAAGTGACAAGAAATCAGTTTCTCCGACTGAAGATTTTCCCTCCATTCCTGTTTCATGTCAATTTAAAAATGTGGATTTCTTATCAGTTTCTGTCGCAGTGACAACAGTCAGACCCCTTTCACACTGGGACACTTTTCATGCATTTTATCGCTAAAAAAAGCGCATGTAAAGCGCCTCCAATGCGCTTCTCAAGCCACCCCAGTGTGAAAGCCTGAGCGCTTTCACACTGGGTTGGTGCGCATGCAGGATGGGAAAAAAAGTCCTGCAAGCAACATCCTTGTATACACCACTCCTAAACAGCCCCTGCCCATTGAAATTAATGCAAAGCACTTCGGCAACGCTGCAACATGGTTGCTTTTAACCCCTTCTTTGGCTGATAGCGGGGGTAAAAGTGCTTTACCGCTTTAAGTGCTTTACCGCTAACGCCCTTACCGCCCCAGTGTGAAAGGGGTCTCGCTAAGACAAATAGAGAGGTGGAGACACAGACAGTAATAGAAACCAGAAGGGGGTTATAATCCTTCACCACTCCATACAAAATGAAGTATGTTCTTTAAAGCATTTGTTATCCCAACCCTTCATATTCCTGATATGTGGTTGCTGTATCATGTACTTATATGAGAATATATCCTGTCCCCCCCCCCCCCCCCCCCCCAGCTCTTATGCAGCTGAGAACAGAGGGAATGTGATCACTTATAAAAAAAGGGGTAAAACATTTTTTTGGAATGTATTTTTATTTCCA
Source organism: Lithobates pipiens (assembly GCF_037356315.1). Taxonomy (NCBI): domain Eukaryota; kingdom Metazoa; phylum Chordata; class Amphibia; order Anura; family Ranidae; genus Lithobates; species Lithobates pipiens. The sequence continues at coordinate 496,364,345 of NW_027507903.1, read as the reverse complement.
TCCAGTTTTGCATTTCATTATTATTTTAAACTTAATGGATTGTTTTACAAGGTGATCATTTACAATCACTAATGCCCCATGCTTTGAGAACCCCTAAGCATTGTGGCTTTAGGAAACTAAAAGTGTGCAACTGTGCATGTTCCTAGTTCTCCTACCCTGCTGCTAAAGTGACAAATTACTTATAGAGTTACAGCAAGTTAACTGAGAAATTCGGACGCTGAAAATTTTGATTTGAGCATCTAAATTCTAGGTTTGTTAAAATATGCATCCCCTACAGTGAAGTGGGTTGAATGACTCTGGCTGTCACTCAGCTTAGAGGACCTAGGACCTCTATTGCTGAAAATATATTACTACAAGGGACAGTTGCAGATTGAAGGTGTGTTGCAGCAAAAGGTGTTTTTTGTAATGTTTAACCACTTTCAGACCGGACCATTTTGCTGGTAAATGACCAGAGGTCTTTTTACACTTTGGCACTGCGCTGCTTTAACTGGTAATTGCGCGGTCATGCAATGTTGTACCCAAACAAAATTTGCGTCCTTTTCTTCCCACAAATAGAGCTTTCTTTTGATGGTATTTGATTGCCTCTGCGATTTTTATTTTTTGCGATATAAACGTAAAAAGACCGCAAATTTTGAAAAAAAATGATATTTTCTACTTTTTGTTATTAGAAAAATCCAATAAACTCAATTTTAGTCATACATTTAGGCCAAAATGTATTCAGCCACATGTCTTTGGTAAAAAAAAAGTCAATAATTGTATATTTATTGGTTTGCGCAAAAGTTGTCACATCTACAAACTAAGGTACGTTTTCTGGAATTTACGCAGCTTTTAGTTTACGACTGCCTATCTCATTTCTTGAGGTGCTAAAATGGCAGGGCAGTACAAAACCCCCCCAAATGACCCCATTTTGGAAAGTAGACCCCCTAAGGAAATTGATAAGAGGCATGTTGAGCCCATTGAATATTTTATTTTTTTGCCTCAAGCGATTGAATAATGACAAAAAAAAAATTTTTTTTTTTTTTTTACACAAAGTTGTCACTAAATGATATATTGCTCACACATGCTATGGGCGTATGTGAAATGACACCCCAAAATAAATTCTGCTGCTTCTCCTGAGTACGGGGATACCACATATGTGGGACTTTTTGGGAGCCTATCCGCGTACGGGGCCCCGAAAACCAAGCACCGCCTTCAGGCTTTCTAAGGGCGTAAATTTTTGAGTTCACTTCTCACTACCTATTACAGTTTTGAAGGCCATAAAATGCCAAGATGGCACAAAACCCCCACAAATGACCCCATTTTAGAAAGTAGACACCCCAAGCTATTTGCTGAGAGGCATGTTGAGTTCATGGAATATTTTATATTTTGCCACAAGTTGCGGGAAAATTACAAACTTTTTTTTTTTTTTTTTTTTTTTAACAAAGTTGTCACTAAATGATATATTGCTCATGCATGCCATGGGCATATGTGAAATGACACCCCAAAATAAATTCTGCTGCTTCTCCTGAGTACGGGGATACCACATATGTGGGACTTTTTGGGAGCCTAGCCGCGTACGGGGCCCCGAAAACCAAGCACCGCCTTCAGGCTTTCTAAGGGCGTAAATTTTTGAGTTCACTTCTCACTACCTATTACAGTTTTGAAGGCCATAAAATGCCAAGATGGCACAAAACCCCCACAAATGACCCCATTTTAGAAAGTAGACACCCCAAGCTATTTGCTGAGAGGCATGTTGAGTCCATGGAATATTTTATATTTTGCCACAAGTTGCGGGAAAATTACAAACTTTTTTTTTTTTTTTTTTTTTCACAAAGTTGTCACTAAATGATATATTGCTCACGCATGCCATGGGCATATGTGAAATGACACCCCAAAATAAATTCTGCTGCTTCTCCTGAGTACGGGGATACCACATATGTGGGACTTTTTGGGAGCCTAGCCGCGTACGGGGCCCCGAAAACCAAGCACCGCCTTCAGGCTTTCTAAGGGCGTTACAGTTTTGAAGGCCATAAAATGCCAAGATGGCACAAACCCCCCCCAAATGACCCCATTTTGGAAAGTAGACACCCCTAAATTTAGGGGTACACTAGTGAGACTAGGTAATAAATGGCGGGTGCCCTGAAACTATAAAAAAATAACTAACCAACCAGCGTCACCTGTAACAGTTATATGGTGATCACTGGTGAAAGGGTTAACTAGGGGGCAATCAGGGGGCTTTATGCGGTAGTATATGGGGGTCCCTGGCGCTATAAAAAGCTGCGGCGAACCTAAATACCTACCTGCCTAACTAGCGTCACCTGTGACACTAATACGGCGATCAGAAAAATGATCGCTTATTAGGCTGGGTTCACACTGGAGCGATGCGGGAACGCCACGAATCCGCGGCGGGTTCCCGCATCGCATGCCTCCCGGCGGCAGTTCACACTGCCCTATGCGAACTGCTGGGAATGTTACTGACACCCCCAGATCAGTTCGCATATCGCAGTGCGATCTGCAAACTCGGATCGCATGGTGTGAACACCCATGCGATCCGATTCTGCTGCGGGCCAAAAAAAGGGTCCCGTGCGAATTTGCGGCGGGTGCGGCGAATGGCTGAACTCGAATCGCACAGAGATCGGATGTGATTTGCACTGCAGTGCGGTGCGAATCACATTCGTTCTCATAAACCGCTGCAATGTGAACCCAGCCTTAGTGACACTGGCGACGGGGGGTGATCACGGGGTTAAACCTTTATTGGGGGGGTTAGGGGGGTACATTAGAACTAAAGGGGGCTAACCCTAACTGCCCTAACAGTTATTACAGTCACAAATGACACCAATGCAAAAAAAAAAAAAAATGACATTGGTGTCACTGTGACTGGGGGGCAGGGGTAATTGGGGGGGTGATCGGGGGGTAAAGGGGGGGTGTGAGTGTGCCTGGCATGTTCTACTGTGTGTGTAGAGTGTTGGTGCAACTCACCGATCCGCTCTCCTCCGTGTCGGAACGAAAAATACCGACACGGAGGAGAGAATACATCACTTCCTCTCCTGTGTTTACATTACAGGAGAGGAAGTGATGTCACCGGGGATTTCTATTCGTCGGGAGCGATCGCGAGGGGGTGGCCATGAATGAATGGCCGCCCCCTCGTCCCGGATCGCTCCCGGACGAAAACCGTCCGCCGCAGGCACCGGGCGGGGGCCCGATCGGGCCCCCGACCCGCGGGAGGCAAGGGACGTACATGTATGTCCTTATGCCTGCCCGTGCCATTCTACCGACGTACATCGGCGTGCGGCGGTCGGCAACTGGTTAAAGGTCCAACTTTTGCAAAAACTGAAAAAAAAATGCTCAGTTTTCAGTGAACTTCCTCCTCCTCCATGCCTACTAACCAGTTAAACACAATGGGGACAGGATATTACATGTAGATTGATGGAGGCTTTGCCTCCCTCTTATTCTAAGACACAGGCTGGAGGGGCGGGACATTTGTATGCCAATTTAAAACAGTTTATTGATATTATTTATTTATTTTTACTCTGTATTCCAAAGGTTGTTTTTTTTTTACATTTGAACATGTAATCAGCAGCAGAGGACTAGAAGCTCCTCCTGCTTATGTTTCCCTGCAGACAGGCTGAGAAAGATCTGGGTCATGTGACAGCCTTATATTGATTAGGAAAATGTACTTATTTTGTATTTTTTTTTTTTTATTAAAAAGAATTACAGTACCATCATCCACATACAGAAATAGAAGGGACAATGTACATTAAACAGTGTGTGTTTAGTATCATTTTAATGAAAAAAGTGCATTTATTATTTTTTTGCATTGGAGCCAACTGAGCATTGCAAATGTGATCGGTGCATTCAAGAGTGCTATGCACAGACTCCTGCAAATACTTCTTCCAGTCCCAGGTCTGTACCAAGATGCACACCTAGCATTATGGGACTGGAGAAAGTAAATAATGGACTACAAGTGTAGGGATGTCACCTCACTTGTGCTCCATTGAGATCTGTGAGTCCCTCTGCCTCGGTGGAAGATGGGACTTGTAGGCCTCCTACCCTGTTTCCCCTAAAATAAGACCTAGCATGAGTGTCGGTGATGGCTGCAATATAAGCCCTACCCCCAAAATAAACCCCATCCTCTTTCCCCAAAAATAAGCCCTACCCTGAGAATAAGACATAGAAGGACTTTAACTAGGGCTTATTTGGGGGGTAGGGCTTATATTGCAGCCATCGTCGACAATCACGCTAGGTCTTATTTTAGGGGAAACAGGGTATTCACAAATCCCTGTGAATGGAATATGTGGCTATGTGAGCGGAGCCATGTATAGCCACACCAAATTTAAAGAAAAACAGAAGGATACTGGAAGAAGCAACCCACGATTCAAGTAAGACACTTTGATGGTGGGGTTTGGGAATTTTACCCTATTTTCCTTTGTGGCCCCCGAGCCCTACTCCACAGAAGCTTTGACTTCTATACTTTCCCCTGATGATGGTCAATAAACCTGACAGAAATATGTCTTTTAGAATCATTGGCTCTGTTATATTGGACCATTTCTGTACCGTAAACCAGTTCTGTACCGTAAATCAGTTTGGCAGGAACTTAAAAAAAAAGTTTTTTGTGTTTGAGATGAAAGGGATATAACAATTCATTTTGTCCCAAGAAAGCAATACTGGACTTTTATCAGAGAATCTTTTGGTTCTTTTTGACTAACAGAACCACAACTTGCTTATATGTAGTAGTGTAGTACCCTGTATGTATTCCTTGATTTCAGGGTGTTGCCCTCTGCTGGACATCACAGGTGTAGCATGAACTTTTGTCATTTGATTGCTGTCATTTGACAGATTGAATATGTCAGATGCAATGACAGCGTAGTTAACTGCACAATTAAACACAACAGTTACAATTGAAGAACATCTTTATCTTTCCTTAAAGTGGAACTAAACCCACCAATATAACTGTTTCCCAAAAGAAAGCTCAAGCTGGAACTGTTCAATAAATGTTATTAAAGCCTTACTCAAACATAGCAATGTTGTTTTCAGCAGTGTTTTCCTTTACGCTTTAGGAGAGGTTTAAAATAAAACTTGGGCACAAGGTGAAGGAACCAGCTTTAAAGGCAAAATGCTGCTGGTGGTGATGGGATTCCATGTCATTGAGAGGCAGTTGTAGTATTAAGAGGGTGACTGTAGCCAACGCTGCAGTGCAGACACGCGGAACTAGCCCAGTGAGCCTCTGCTAGCCTCTCCAGCAGATTATTCAGAACAGAAAAAATATATAATATACTGTACATATATTCGCTATATCTTTTACCTGAATGTTTTTTTTACTACAGAATTTTTTACTATTGTTTAAAAACGTTGCTTCTCTGTATAGATTGTTAAAGTGGACCTAGCATCAGATATTCTTTTTATTTTAAGCGCAGCACTCGAAGTAATGTTTCAGTGCAAGATTCATAAATGTCTGACACATATCAGTCCCTGCTGTAGCCTCTCACCTTGTAACTTGTGACAGAGTTATAATGTTGCAGTTTGGTCACTGCGAAAGGAGACTAAGGAAATTATTTTCCATGCCTGCAGCAGACTGATGACATCCTCTTAATCACTGGACTGGATGTCAAGGGGGGCTTTTTAAAGTGTTACTAAACCCAGGACCCTGCATTCACTATATCTGGTCTCCCACAGTACACAGAACATGGAAATGCAATTATTTTAGTAAACTAAAAACTAAACTGCTAAATACCTTTTCTTACCAGCAGCATATAGCAATCATATGACTTCTGTCAGTGTCCAGCCTAGAATTGGTTAAAGCTTGTAGGAGGAGTTTTTATTCTCCTCTAACTGCCCTATGAGGCTGCAGGACCCCTGACACTCTGTCTGGACAGTGCTGATTGGTCCTGTGCTGATCACATGCACTCTCCCAAGAAAAAAAAAAGGGGGGTGGGAGGTCAGCCTGTCAGTGATCAGGCCATACACCACACACTGCATCAAATTGTTCTGCATGGCTGTCGTCTCAGAAGGAAGCCTCTTCTAAGGATTATGCACAAGAAAGCCTGCAAACAGGTTGCTGAAGACTAAGCAGACTAAGGACATGGATTACTGGAACCATGTCATGTGGTCTGATGAAACCAAGATAAACGTATTTGGTTGAGATGTGTCATGTGGCGGCAAACAGGTGAGGAGTACAAAGCCAAGTGGTCTGGGGCTTCATGAGTGCTTCTGGCACTGGGGAGCTACAGTTCATTGAGGGAACCATGACTGCCAACATGTACTGTGACATACTGAAGCAGAGCATGACCCCCTCCCTTCGGAGACTGGGCCACAGGGCAGTATTCCAACATAACGACCCCATACACACCTTCAAGACGACCACTGCCTTGCTAAAGAAACTGAGGGTCAAGGTGATGGACTGGCCAAGCATGTCTCCAGACCTAAACCCTATTGAGCATCTGTGGGGCATCCTCAAACAGAAGTTGGGGGAGCTCAAGGTCTCTAACATCCACCAGCTCTGTGATGTCGTCATGAAGGAGTGGAAGAGAACTCCAGTGGCAACCTGTGAAGCTCTGGTTAATTCCATGCCCAAGAGGGTTAAGCCAGTGCTGGAAAATAATGGCGGCCACACAAAATATTGACAGTTTGGGCCCAATTTGGACATTTTCACTTAGGGGTGTACTCACTTTTGTTGCCAGTGGTTTAGACATTAATGGCTGTGTGTTGAATTATTTTGAGGGGACAGCAAATTTACACTGTTATACAAGCTGTACACTCACTACTTTACATTGTAGCAAAGTGTCATTTCTTCAGTGTTGTCACATGAAAAGATATAATAAAATATTTAAAAAAATGTGAGGGGTGTACTCACTTTTGTGAAATACTGTATATTGATATTTAGATTATAAATAAGTACAATAAGCTTCCGATAGGTCAGACTTTGTCGTTACCAGATCTGCCAGCCAATGCAGCAGTATTCCTGCCCCACCCCCACTGCCCACTTTCCGTATTTTCACACCAACGGTATAAGATGGACCATTCACTGCATTATAATATCTATATAAACACCCTAGAGGAAACAGCCGCATATAGCCAAAGCACCGGGAGAAGGGGGGATAAAATAAAATATTATTTCAGCTTGATGTGAAATATCATTATTTTGCTATTTGGTTCCATTTCAGAGGGAGGCTAGCGTGGTATTTCCATCACTGGCTGCTGTCGAGGGGATAATATGATAATGTTTCGCTTGATGTGAATGTAATATATATTTATGATCCTGCTGCTTGTGTTGAAGCCATCCCTAGATCTTGATTATTTACTCTCTGCTAGGTTTAGAGCCATTTCCTTCTGTTTGAAGTGTCCGTCGTCTTATGTACTGTACGCCTTTGGAGCACCATTATTAGGTGACCAGTAACAGATTTATTATTACTGTACAGAAGATGATGGATTGCCTTTGTTTCATATTGAGGTACATTTGGTGCCATGATCATCTCAAGGCGCTTGTAAACGAGGCTTTTATCACTCTTCAGTACTGCTGGAGGACTCTGCTTCTTCCAGCATACAACTCATCTAGAGAAACTCTCTGCACTGCTGGAAGACTCTGTTCCTTCTTCTGATTCTCCTCTCCTAAAATCTTCTGCACCGCTAGAGGACTCTGCTCCTCCCTCTAATTCTCCTCTCCTAATATACTCTGCGCTGCTAGAGGACTCTGCTCCTCCCTCTAATTCTCCTCTCCTAATATACTCTGCACTGCTAGAGGACTCTGCTCCTCCCTCTAATTCTCCTCTCCTAATATACTCTGCACTGCTAGAGGACTCTGCTTCTCCCTCTAATTCTCCTCTCCTAATATACTCTGCACTGCTAGAGGACTCTGCTCCTCCCTCTAATTCTCCTCTCCTAATATACTGTGCACTGCTAGAGGACTCTGCTCCTCCCTCTAATTCTCCTCTCCTAATATACTCTGCACTGTGGAGGACTCTGCTCCTCCCTCTAATTCTCCTCTCCTAATATACTCTGCACTGCTAGAGGACTCTGCTCCTCCCTCTAATTCTCCTCTCCTAATATACTCTGCACTGCTAGAGGACTCTGCTCCTCCCTCTAATTCTCCTCTCCTAATATACTCTGCGCTGCTAGAGGACTCTGCTCCTCCCTCTAATTCTCCTCTCCTAATATACTCTGCACTGCTAGAGGACTCTGCTCCTCCCTCTAATTCTCCTCTCCTAATATACTCTGCACTGCTAGAGGACTCTGCTTCTCCCTCTAATTCTCCTCTCCTAATATACTCTGCACTGCTAGAGGACTCTGCTCCTCCCTCTAATTCTCCTCTCCTAATATACTGTGCACTGCTAGAGGACTCTGCTCCTCCCTCTAATTCTCCTCTCCTAATATACTCTGCACTGTGGAGGACTCTGCTCCTCCCTCTAATTCTCCTCTCCTAATATACTCTGCACTGCTAGAGGACTCTGCTCCTCCCTCTAATTCTCCTCTCCTAATATATTCTGCACTGCTAGAGGACTCTGCTCCTCCCTCTAATTCTCCTCTCCTAATATACTCTGCACTGCTAGAGGACTTTGCTCCTCCCTCTAATTCTCCTCTCCTAATATACTCTGCACTGTGGAGGACTCTGCTCCTCCCTCTAATTCTCCTCTCCTAATATACTCTGCACTGCTAGAGGACTCTGCTCCTCCCTCTAATTCTCCTCTCCTAATATACTCTGCACTGCTAGAGGACTTTGCTCCTCCCTCTAATTCTCCTCTCCTAATATACTCTGCACTGCTAGAGGACTCTGCTCCTCCCTCTTATTCTCCTCTCCTAACATACTCTGCACTGCTAGAGGACTCTGCTCCTCCCTCTAATTCTCCTCTCCTAATATATTCTACACTGCTAGAGGACTCTGCTCCTCCCTCTAATTCTCCTCTCCTAATATACTCTGCACTGCTAGAGGACTCTGCTCCTCCCTCTAATTCTCCTCTCCTAATATACTCTGCACTGTGGAGGACTCTGCTCCTCCCTCTAATTCTCCTCTGCTAAAATACTCTGCACTGTGGAGGACTCTGCTCCTCCCTCTAATTCTCCTCTCCTAATATACTCTGCACTGCTAGAGGACTCTGCTCCTCCCTCTTATTCTCCTCTCCTAATATACTCTGCACTGTGGAGGACTCTGCTCCTCCCTCTAATTCTCTCCTAATATACTATGCACTGCTAGAGGACTCTGCTCCTCCCTCTAATTCCCCTCTCCTAATATACTCTGCACTGTGGAGAACTCTGCTCCTCCCTCCAATTCTCCTCTGCTAATATACTCTGCACTGTGGAGGACTCTGCTCCTCCCTCTAATTCTACTCTCCTAATATACTCTGCACTGCTAGAGGACTCTGCTCCTCCCTCTTATTCTCCTCTCCTAATATACTCTGCACTGTGGAGGACTCTGCTCCTCCCTCTAATTCTCCTATCCTAATATACTCTGCACTGTGGAGGACTCTGCTTCTCCCTCTAATTCTCCTCTGCTAATATACTCTGCACTGCTAGAGGACTCTGCTCCTCCCTCTAATTCTCCTCTCCTAATATACTGTGCACTGCTAGAGGACTCTGCTCCTCCCTCTAATTCTCCTCTCCTAATATACTGTGCACTGTGGAGGACTCTGCTCCTCCCTCTAATTCTCCTCTGCTAATATACTCTGCACTGCTAGAGGACTCTGCTCCTCCCTCTAATTCTCCTCTCCTAATATACTCTGCACTGTGGAGAACTCTGCTCCTCCCTCTAATTCTCTCCTAATATACTCTGCACTGCTAGAGGACTCTGCTCCTCCCTCTAATTCTCCTCTCCTAATATACTCTGCACTGTGGAGGACTCTGCTCCTCCCTCTAATTCTACTCTCCTAATATACTCTGCACTGCTAGAGGACTCTGCTCCTCCCTCTTATTCTCCTCTCCTAATATACTCTGCACTGTGGAGGACTCTGCTCCTCCCTCTAATTCTCCTCTCCTAATATACTGTGCACTGCTAGAGGACTCTGCTCCTCCCTCTTATTCTCCTCTCCTAATATACTCTGCACTGTGGAGGACTCTGCTCCTCCCTCTAATTCTCCTATCCTAATATACTCTGCACTGTGGAGGACTCTGCTTCTCCCTCTAATTCTCCTCTGCTAATATACTCTGCACTGCTAGAGGACTCTGCTCCTCCCTCTAATTCTCCTCTCCTAATATACTGTGCACTGCTAGAGGACTCTGCTCCTCCCTCTAATTCTCCTCTCCTAATATACTGTGCACTGCTAGAGGACTCTGCTCCTCCCTCTAATTCTCCTCTCCTAATATACTGTGCACTGTGGAGGACTCTGCTCCTCCCTCTAATTCTCCTCTGCTAATATACTCTGCACTGTGGAGGACTCTGCTCCTCCCTCTAATTCTCCTCTGCTAATATACTCTGCACTGCTAGAGGACTCTGCTCCTTCCTCTAATTCTCCTCTTCCAAAACACTCTGCACAGCTGGAGGACTCAGCTCCTTCCTTTAATTCTCTTTATCTAAAATACTCTGCATTGCTGGAGGACTCTGATTCTCCATCCAATTCTCCTCATATAAAATACTCTGCACTGCTGGGGGACTCTGATCCTTCCTCTCATTCGCCCCTCCTAAAATACTCTGCATTGCTGGAGGACTCTGCTCCTTTCTCTAATTCTCCTCTTCCAAAATATTCTGCATTGCTGTAGGACTCTGCTCTTGCCTAAAGCAGAGCTCCACCCAAAAGGGGAAGTTACACTTGAAGGCCTCCTCTCCCACTCCTGTTTGTGAAATTTTTGGAAAGGAAGGGGGAAGCGGGTACCCGATTTTGCCAGGTACCCGCTCCCACTTCCACTCCTTCCCCCTTCCCTCCTGAAGCCTTCTGGGACACGACAGGTCCCAGAAGACTGCAGGACCATTCACAGCGCGCAGCCATGGCGCCACACACACGCACAGTGGGCACCCGGCTGTGATGATGTCCGCGCCAGAGAGAGAGGACGCAGGGAGGAAACGGCTGGGGTGAGCACACTCCTGGATCCCTGGACAGTTGAGTGACTGTTTATTAAATGTCAGCAGCTGCAGTTTTTGTAGCTGCTGACTTATAATTTTCACGTAAGAGACTGACGCTCGTCTTGAACAACTCTAATTCTCCTCTCCTAAAATATACTGCACTCCTAGAGGACTCTGCTCTGCAGTAAGTTGCAAATATCTACATTTTTTATCATCATGGTCATCATCATATTTTGTCATTTATTTCACTTTTAAAGACCAACTTCAGGCAAAACTTTTCTTTAATCTTGGAGCAGAATGAAAAGGGTTAGAGCCTCTTTTGGGTTTTAATTGCTGTTCTCACTGGGGAGAGTCGCCCTCACTTCCTATCCCAGTAAAGGTTGTTACAGGAACATTGTCCAGATGGGACAGAGCACTTTTCTCCATTCTTAATTGAGGGACACTCTTCTTACATATTCATTAGACATGTGGGTTTATAGTGCCACCTTCAGGGGGAGTATCTAGTAAAAACTACACACATCTAATTAATAGGAAGCTGTGTCCCTCAATGAGCTGCAAGATGAACATTTCACAATGAGTACAAAAACTTCTTATTTTCCTCCATAGAAGAGGCAGGAGGTTAGAGCCTCTGTCAGACTTTTATTACTGCAACAGAATGTATATGTGGGGACTTCCAAACATATATATGTTTCAAAGGATTGAGGAGGATGTAATCTTTCATCTTTGATCTGTATAAGATCTAGCTGGATGATCAGTGAAGAGCGCCGGTGTCAGCAGTAGCTCATGCTTATATAGAATTAATAAATTAAATGTGCAAAAATAAAAACTGTGTATGCCAGCTCATTTTGTCACAATAGTGACTTTTTCAGGGGATAGCCTGTGTATTGTACAGCTCCTTGTGATATCCAGAAATTGTTATTGTATCTATATAATTGTATGTATTCTATTGCTAACACAAGGATTGCTGTGTGTATTTTGTAAAGTGAACCTGTCCAATAAAGACATTCAAGGGCTGCAGCTGCAGACATCCTTCTGAAAATGCCGATTGCCCGGCTGTTATTGTGTCACGATGGCTGCAATTCTTGCCGAGTCATCGGCCCGGAACAAGTATACTGATCAGTCCTCTGTAAATGACTCATAATATGGGGACAAGTTTGACAGGGAAAAAAAATAGCATTTTCAGAACTAGAGGTCAGCAGTGGCAGCTGTGTTTCTATCATTTGGACCAAACAAATACCAGGCGGAGGGCACTCCAAGCTCTCAATGCACAATACTTTATTCCAGAAAAACAGGCTATAGCAAGTAGATGGATTCTCTAACGCATTTCACCTACACCTGTGCTCAGAAATTCTGCCAGTAAAAGTCGGATGAGAGCTTTTGGTCAGAATTTCCGACCGTGTGTATGTTCCATCGGACTTTTGCTGGCAGAATTCCAGCCAGCAAAAGATTGAGAGCAGGTTCTCTATTTTTCGGTCGGAAAAAGTCGCGATCGGAAATTCCAGTCGTCTGTAGCAAAATTCCTACACATGCTCGGAAACAATTCGACGCATGCCCGGAAGCATTGAACTTCCTTTTCTCGGCTTATCCTAGTGTTGTACGTCACCGGGTGCTTGACGGTCGAAAGTTCAGAGAACTTTTGTGTGACCGTGTGTATGCAAGACAAGCTTGAGTGGAATAACCATCCAAGTTTTTTCCAAAGGAAAATCCACTCCTGTGTACGGGGCATCAGAGTGATATCCTGAGATGTCAGACACCATTATAACTAGCAGTACTCCTCTGCCCGCAGACTAAACTCATCCATCATCAATCAGGACATGATGATTCCATAACACGATTAAGCCTCATTCACATGGGTGGTAAAAACAGGTGGCTGAGTTGCAATATTTTTACTGCTCCCACTTACTTCAAAGCTAAATAACAGGACTCACAACATGGCTGCTGCAAATGTAGCGTGAAAGGTTGTGGTGCATTAGCCCAACTATGAATTGCTTTTCAGAACTTTGGGCAACCAAAAATATCCCCTGTTGCATTTAGTGGAGCAGTACAGCCCACCAAGTGTCACCCATTCAAGTGAATGTGGCCATGACATACAACCACCCTGCAGCTACCTGCTTTGTGGCGGCAGTGCAAGATTTTAGGGGTTAACAGGCGGTGAGGAAGCATTATAACGTATCCTCACCACCTGTCAAACCCCCTCTGAAAAGCAGTTCACCTTGGACAATGCAGGGCAACAATAGTGTAAGCAAACACCAACAATGTATCAATTTAACAAGAAGATCTGAGGACCAACAAAATTTACAGTTTTCAACATAATGTATCAAGTATGAAGTTGCATGCAAAAAGCTAAATGATCTTTCTGCAGGCCATTTTTATATAAGCTTTGTTGGTTCTCAGATCTACTAGAAAAATTGATACATTGTTATTGAAGTTTATTTTTACACATAATCCTTTCAGAGTTCTTTCACATAGCCTTTCAGCTCAGATCCTCCTGACCGTCTGAGCGTAAGCTCTGTGGACATCTATGGGCAGGCAGATGTAAAATGATGTGCATCTGTTTCACACGGATGGATTGATCGGGTTCGTCAGTAATTTTTTCATGCAGAACCGATCGGCCAATCCACTGCTCTCTGTGGAGTGGCCGTTGTCAACAGATATGTGTCTGTTGACACCCACTGACATCCAATCCAATTCTATCCTCCAAAGACAGACGGGTGGGGAACGTTCCCCTTCCGTCTGGCAGATCGGATGGAAACGGTCAGATGGTCCTTTATTTTAATTTAAAAAGCCTATAGAGGACAGTGGGCTGTGTCCATGTCTGCTCTGCCTCAGCAGAATGGACACGGTTCTGTCATCCATATGCTCAGCAGGGATCAGCGGAGAGGTCCCATGCTGAGCAGGCGGATGCACTGGCGGACTCCACCAGTGTGAAAAGGGCCCTAATGTAGCCTTCAGCTTAGATTCAGTGGGGGATCTGTTCACGGATCCCTTGCAGATCAGACTAGGCATGGGCCCTGTGAAATGGGCTGTAGTCTCCGGAAGGAGGATTACTGCTGGGTAAAATGGTGTCTGACATCTTAGGCCGCGTACACACGAGAGGATTGTCCGTCCAACTTAGTCCGCTGAAACGTGTTTCAGCGGACAGTCCGCTCGTGTGTGGGCTTCAGCGGACTTTTTCAGCGGACTAAGGCCGCGTACACACGGGCGGATTGTCTGTCCAACTTAGTCCGCTGAACCGTGTTTCAGCGGACAATTCGCTCGTGTGTGGGCTTCAGCGGACTTTTTCAGCGGACTGTCTGACGAACAAAGTCTTACGGAATTTCCGAAATTGTGTCCGTTCAAACTTGGTTTTGTCCGTCCAAACTTGGTTTCAGCGGACAGTCCGCTCGTGTGTAGGCAAGTTGGACGGACTAAGTATGGCGCATGCTCAGAAAGGATTTACACGGCCGAAGGTTGCATTGCAGTGTATAGGACGTCGTTTTTCTAGTCCCGTCGTACGTGCTGTACACGTCATCGCGCACGCTTTCAGCGGACTGTCTGCTCATCGTGTGTGATCAAGTCCGTTCATGCAAATTTTGAACGGACTGTCTGTCGGATTGTCTGACGAACTTAGTTGGGCAGACAATCCGCCCGTGTGTACGCGGCCTTAGTCTTTCGGAATTCCCGTAATATTGTCCGTCCAACTTTGGTTTCAGCGGACAGTCCGCTCGTGAGTAGGCTAGTTGGACGGACTAAGTATGGCGCATGCTCATCGTGTGTGGTCAAGTCCGTTCATTCAAAAGTAGGACGAACTGTCTGTCGGATTGTCTGACGGACTTAGTTGGCCAGACAATCCTCTCGTGTGTACGCGGCCTTAGGCTATCATCCTATATAAAGCTCTGGTTCACACCATTGTGTCCTTTGTCGCAGGACAAGTCGCACCCCATTTGTGGCAATGGAACCGTTCAAGTTGCTGCGACTGCAGCAATTTTGAATAAGGTTCTTGCACTATTTCTGTGTGATTTCAGTGCGACTTGCATTAACATCTGTTACTGCATTTAACAGTGTTAAATAAAGTCACACAGATATCAGTAGGCTGCACAAGAAATCGCATTGCTTTGAATTTGTGCCGAAGTATCGCAACTTCAAAACCGCACTGGTGTGAACCACGGCTGAGTGTTGATAAATGTGAAAAATGCTACAGATTCCATCTGCTTGCTATACCCTGGTTTTATAGATTAAATACATTTTCATTAAGAAGTTGGAGTGTCATCAACCTGGTATTTGTTTGGTTCATATGTCTCAGTGATGAGTTTCTCTCTTTGCTTGTTTCCTTTAACTCTTCTTTTTTTTTCTCCTGTTCTTCTTCCTGCAGTCCGAGGTATCATGGATTCCGAACAAACATTACTCAGGAATATACGGGCTCATGAAGCTGGTGCTTACCAAGACTCTTCCGGCCAGCCTGGAGCGGGTCATTGTCCTAGACACGGACATCACCTTTGCCACGGACATCGCTGAGCTGTGGGCCGTCTTTCACAAGTTCAAAGGTCAGGGGACTCTCATTTTCTATATTGCAGGCCAATCTGAGCACCTTGTTCTTTGTGTATTTCTGTACAGCAAAGTGGCTGCTTTTAGTTGTATCTTTGGCCGATGAGCTCCTACATATTTATCTATAGAGCAATGAGGTTGTAAAAAGGTGAAGGATCTCTGATAAATGTGGTCTCTATTCACTGTGAAATCGGTACAGAGAATAAGGATGTGGTAAGATTAATTTCTGAAGTATTATTTGTCTACTGATAGGATAAGTGTAATGCCCAGATACATACATACAGAAAATGTGCGATCCTAAAATATGATCGTGTGTGGGCTCCATTGGACATTTTTCCGACGCACAAAGTTTGAGGGCAGGATCTAAAATTTTCCGACAACAAAATCTGATCGCATAAAATTCGATCGCATAAATTCAGATCGTGTGTAGACAATTCCGATGGACAAAATTTCATGCATGCTCAGAATAAACTAAGAGACGAAAGCTATTGGCTACTGGCCCGTTTATAGTCCCGACGTACGCGTTTGACATCACCTCGTTCAGAACGATCGGATTTTCCAACAACTTTGTGCGACCGTGTGTGTATGCAACACTTTGTGGTCGGAATGTCCGACCGTGTGTACAGGGCATTAGGCATTTGGTGACTTTAGAGGATCTTTGACTATCCTGCTAAACTAATCCTAGTACTGACCATGTGAGATAGTAGGAAAGATAGTTTAAAGGGTAAAAAAAAAGCAAATAAAAAAAATATATAGTATTTACAATTGCGACACAAGTCATATTGTATTTGAATGTTATTAAAAATGATCTTGCCTTTTCAATCTGCAGCTCTGTAATTTTCTGTAAAATGCAATGCAATGTGGCTACCTGGATGTGTTCTGTGCACAGAGTGTGTACAGAACACCCCCCAGATGTGTAATTTCACAAGTCGCATGACAAGTCACGTCCCATTAAGTGCAATGAAACCATTCTACTTGGGTCACTCCGATTTAGAAAAAGATTCCTGCACTACTTTTGGTGTGACTTCAGCAGGACTTGCATTGACTTCTGTTAAAGAAGTCATATGCATGACACACTGGGATGTTAGCGTGAAAGTCACGGCAGTGTGAACCGGGCCTTAAGGGGATGCAGACCCTGCAACTTCCTTCATTAGATCCCTGCAGGTGCAGCATCTGATAGATAATTATGAAACCACTCCCATGCAGGTTCACTTACCACATGGACACAGACAAACACACAGCGATTTCTTCAGACTAACAAAAGGTAGGACTCTACAACAAAGTGTGTTAAAATCCTTGCAAGGTACATAGATTATTCAGAGGGGAATGTTTTTTTCTTAACAAAAGTGGAGTTACTCTTTAAAGATTGGGTTTTATCTGCTTATATTTTCTTTTTCTATTGCCTTCCTTGGTACCCCCCAATCAACATGCTAATGAAATTTTTTATAAAACCTTTCGATCTCTGTTATATACGTTATTTTATCCCTAGTGAGGTCATCATTAGGTCTCTGTGCTTCTCTGTGAAATGCAGGCAGATCATGGCTGGTGGTTGGGACCTGCAGGTTGCTGTACACAACTACCTAAAAAAACATCCCAGCACCCTGCCTCAAAAGTGGGCTTTGTCTTGGGTGGAGTTATGCAAATACCAATTTACTTTCAGCCAATGTGATTGAAGGAATTTTAAACCAATGAATTGAAGCGGTGGGTCAGAGACAGTCAGGCTAGGAAAAAAAGGGTAGATGATCTGGATGTCCTCCAGACAGGAAATGAGTTGGGCTTTATCTGACTTAAGGCAGCTTCTAATGCATACTCTGAGAAGCTTACAGTGTGTAGAGAAATCAGAGTAAGTCATTTAAGTACAGGAGAGGAGCCAGTACAACTGTGCAAGGATGAAGGAAAAGCTACATTTGTACTTTAATGTTTATATACTGGGCTGTGCCAACAAGCTTTTTTTTAATTTATTTTTTACTTCAAATGGGGTTTGCATTCCCATCCACAAATCTATGGAAATGGAAAACCCGCTTGAGCCCAGGTTCACATTGCTCCGACATGAAAGTCACATGACTTCTGATCCAACTTTGCCCTGCAACTTCAGTCCAACTTCACACCGATGCGACTTGTGATCCAACTTGTGAGACCCCAAGTTGGATGACATGTGAAATTCAATGTTTCCCTATGAGAGCCATCTTAACTGATACTACACAAGTTTGTCCGACTTTAGAAAAGGTTCCTGCACTACTTTTGTCTGACTTTGATATGACTTTAATGCCATAGAGTGTAAAAAGTCACATCAAAGTCATATCAAAGTCGGACTCCAAAGTTGCACTGAAAGTCACATGACTTTGAAACAAGCCTAAATGTGACTTTTTACACTCTATGGCATTGAAGTCGTATCAAAGTCGGACCAAAGTAGTGCAGGAACCTTTTCCAATGTCGGAGCATTGTGTCAGATCGGTTAAGACGGCTTTCATGGGGAAACATTTATTTTGATGTGTCATGTGACTTGTGCTCTCACAACTTGGGATCCCTTGTCACACCAGTGTGAACTGGGCCTAAAGCAAATGCCAGTCAAGAGGAGGGTAACTGCAGGACAAATGCACCTGTCAGTGAATTCAGAATGATCGCAGGAGCATCTCAAACTGATGTCAGACTAGGGTTGCCACCTCATCCCTTTAATGCCAAACACATATTAATTACACAGGTTCTGAGGCTAATTTAATGCAGATAAGTGAGTTTAATTACCACCTTAATCTGCCTCAGAAC
This sequence comes from Lithobates pipiens, assembly GCF_037356315.1. Taxonomy (NCBI): domain Eukaryota; kingdom Metazoa; phylum Chordata; class Amphibia; order Anura; family Ranidae; genus Lithobates; species Lithobates pipiens. The sequence continues at coordinate 496,346,095 of NW_027507903.1, read as the reverse complement.
CTGTGTAATTAACATGTGTTCAGTTTTAAAGGGATGAGGTGGCAACTCTATGTCAGACCGATGCCACTAAACCCAAAGTGCCCTGATACAGACCTCCCAAGGTTAGGGGTCAGAATTTGTATTTTTTTTTTTTATTACTGTGAGCCTCATAGGGCCATTTATGGCCTTGGATTTGGGGACAGACAAGAGGTGGGCAGACGCAGACGCAGAGAGAACCAATAGTGATTGAAGGAAGTTCTATGAACACATTGATCTATTGGTCATCGGGTATTCAGCAGACCAATAGGCATTGGCACTCAATGCAACCAAAACCATCCAGCCTGGGGCTCTGCCATCTCATGTTGAGGGAGCCTTTAGCTCCACAGCTCAGTCTACCAATTATAAAGGCAAGAGACTCACAGACTTCCCGCTATTTAGTAATGCTTAAAGGTTAGCGGCCCTCAAAGTCCAAAACACATGTTGAATGAGTCTTGTGGTGTTTTTTTTTCATCTAGGTTGTAGCAATCATGTGTGGAGAAAGGTCAACACCTTTGCTGATTAGTGTTATCAGCATCTGCTCACAGCCTGGAAAGGGCAGGAGCTGACACTTCCTAATGAGCCATAAGAAACATGATTCAGTGCCAACATCACCACTGCCAGAATTTGCTTTCACTTAAAGAGTCTCTCCATCCAAAACTGAAAGTTATGATTTATTATTATTATACAATGAATGTGAGAAACGTTGAAAACGTTGTTTAAGTGGTTACGTTTGTTCTGAATTAAATGGTATACAGGTTCACTTTAAAGCTGAACTCCATGAGTGATCTATATGGCATACTTACATCGGTCCAACTTTGCACAATGTATCTCATACCTGATGATCACTAGCAGTGGCGGCTGTTTGTTTTTTGGGGGGGTAAGAGGCAAACAATGCACCCACGTCCAAATCTGCCGACTCCCCGTGGGTCTGTCGGGCCAAGCGCACGATCACCACCCCTGCCAATTGGTTAGTCAGGTTACTAGCCCAACCCCATCGCTGGCATGGACAGGGCTTCCGGCCAGGCGGCAACTTCCAATGCTTCACCGCGGAGGCGTGTGTCTCCTTCCTCCTCCTCTGCCAATAGGATCCCTTCTCCTTTTGGCCAATCAGGAAACGGGTCTCAAGACCCGCTTCTTGTTTGTCCAGGAGGAGAATCGGTGTGACAATATCGATTATTCATTCGCTATTGGCACACAACTGGGTGGGCTCAGGGCACAGCACTCTTCACCCCGAGCCCACCCTATTTTGAAGCCTATTAGAATCTCTGGTACTAATCACGTGTTTAAAAAAAAAAACGTATTGGAAATCAATGCATCCGGCACCCTGCATGTAGATTAGGGGGTCGGATGCATGGATAGGGGGTGGCGCCCCTGTGCCCCTAATGGACTGGCTGCCACTGGCCAATAGGAAAGCTGAAAATCTCTATAGTGGTTGGCACTACTTCAATGATGGCTACGATCTTCCAGGTTCTGCTGGGTCTCTGCACACAGAATACAGGGGGGTTGCTTGCTTACTACTTCTGCCAATTACAGAATGCCTTGTATTTTTTTCAATGAACACAACATGATCCCTGATTGGAGGAAGTGGCAAAGAAGTGTGGTAAAGTGTTGATTTCCATCTCATCTAATCAGAGAATGCCTTGTATTCATTGAAAGGATTACAAGGCGTTCTATGAACAGTGGCAGTGCTGAGTAAGTGACCCCCTGTGGTCAATGTACAGAGGGAAAGCGGCTTGCACAGAACCCCAACACAACCTGAAAAATCACAGCGATCGTTGTAGTAGTGAGAACTGCTATAGTGATTTCCAGCTACTCCAGTGGTATGAGATATGCACGCCTACATTGTGCCAAGCAGGACCAACAAGTTTGTATTACAGATAATTCCTGGAGTTCTGCTTTAACATTCGGGCATGTCATGTACAGTCATTTGTGGGTGAGAGGGTTTCTTTATACATGGTTCCATCCCCAAAAGACAAAGTTTGTGTTGTATGAGGGATGAAGGCATTCTACTTCTTTTATAGTGTCTTAGTCTACCACTGTGGATTATAGAACGAGGCTTGTTTTTTGCTAATAAAGATAGCAGAAGGAATTGTAGGTTGTCTGCTGTTGGTCAGAAATGTAAAATAGAGTAGAAGTTTTACTGCTACAGGGTGGCCGCACTGCGCAGGATCAAGTACATATATACAGTTGCTCGGGCGCGAGTGTGTGCCACCGGCAGCTTGGTCCAGATGTGATTTAACACAGCGAGAGCTGATCACCAGATCCCACAGACCCGATGTCCACCTGCACCTGCTGATCATTCTGTACACAGGCAGAACCTCAATCTACCTATGTAAACAAGGCAGATTGCCGTTCTGTCAGTAAAGAAGGCATGGATCCTGTGTTCCTGCAAACCAGGGACATGGATCCATGCCTTCCCTTAGTAAAAGCACTTCCCACACAGTACACTAAAACACCAGCTAGGCACACATTTAACCCTTTGATCGTCCCTCATGTTAACCCCTTCCCAGTGTTATTAGTACAGTGACTGTATATTTTTAGCACTGATCACTGTATTAGTGACACTGGTCCCCAAAAAAGTTTCAAAAGTGGCAGTCAGTGTTCAATTTGTCCGCCGCAATATCGCAGTCCCTCTATAAGTCGCTGATCGCCACCAATACTAGAAAAAAAATAATAAATAATTACAAATTCCATAAATATATCCCAACTTTTGCACAAACCTATCAATGTACGCTTATTGGGATTTTTTTACCAAAAATATGCAGCAGTATACATATCAACCTAAATTGATGAGAAAATTTAAATTTTTAAAAACTTTTATTGGATATGTTTTATAGCAGAAAGTAAAAAATATTGTTTTGTTTTTTTGTAAATTGTTAGTCATCTTTTACTTAAAGTGCAGAAAAAAGAAAGAAAAAATGCAGAGGTGATCAAAAACCACCAAAAGAAAGCTCTATTTGTGGGGGGGCACTAATTTACAGCATCGCACGACCACGCAATCAGTAACGCAGTGCCGTATAGCAAAGGGGGGGGGGGCAAATCTTCCGGAGCTGAAGTTGTCTACAAGGATAGCGGGTAAGGGTCTGTAATAATGTTTGCTAAAAATCTATTTTGAATAACAGCCTTTAACAAGGGTTAAATATTACTATAGGCCCCTGACGGTTCCTCCTCCATCTTCTGAAGTCAATCTCAGAGGCATTATTTTGTCCTTCCATAGACTCCGTTTAACACACAGTAGAGTCCAGACCTGAACCATTGATGTCTAGATTCTGTGACTGCATAGATGTTTATTCCTCCATCTGAGTACAAATCGTATGTTTTCTAACTGTATTCCAGCTGAGTGTTCTCATGAATTATTCCTCCATAAAGTGTTCCTTCGCCGTGTAAGCAGAAGCATATTCACTGACAAGGCTGTCCTTTACGATGGTGGGGAATGTGCTGCCCAGGCTTCTCAGGTCCCACAAAACATGGACAAAATGTCATTTTGCAGTTGAGTTGCATTTATAAAGCACCCATACCTACCTCCACTATGAACTGCTAACTGGTACATTAGAAAATACACATAAAGGGGGGCTATTAGCATCAAGTCTCTGGCTGGTAAAAGCTACCACCCCACAGAGTTTTCTACAGTTTTCAGCAAAAGAAAAGAAAAAGGGTACTTTCATAAAAATAAACAGCATAAGAATTCCACAAATGCAGATAAAGCCACTAAAATGATACGACTTGTTTTCAGAGGCTGGACTGGGTATAAGCTGGGTACCAGCACAGTTTCCTTTTTGCGCATAAGAGAAAAATGAGAGGAAGGCATATGGAATGGGAATAAGAACACAATCTGCATGTGACCAGGCCTTTTTTTAAGTGATTCTTAACCACTCGACCTCCGGAAAATGTATCCCCCACCCGTTATGCCCAGGCCATTTTTTAAGTGCGTTATTTTAATTGACAATTGCTCGGTCATGCAATGCTGTAAGCAAACAAGCAGGACAAAACTCTGGATAGCCGCAAACTGGAAAAAGACTTGAAATTCCATCTTTAATTGAAACAACGTGGGTCACATCAAAACAAAATCAAAAAATCCACAGCAAAAGAATAACAGGGTACAGGAAAATGTTGACGCATTTCGCACTGTAATCAGTACTCATAGCTAGAGTAAGCATTGATTACGGTTCAATGCTGTACTCAAATACAATTTGTCTCCTTTTTTTCCCACAAATAGAGTTTTCTTTTGGTGGGATTTGATCACCACTGCGTTTTTAATTTTTTCTGCTATAAACAAAAAAAGCCTGACAATTTTGAAAAAAAAAATTTTTTTTTTACTTTCTACTATAAAACATATCCAATAAAAAAAAAAAAAAAAAAATCATATTTCTACATAAACGTCTTCATAAATTTCGCCCAATATGTATTCTGCTACATATTTTTGGTAAACAAAATCCCAATAAGCGTATATATTGATTCGTTTGCACATGAGTTATAGCGTCTACAAACTATGGTATATATACTGGAATTTTTATTTATTTATTTTTCTATACTTGTAATGGTGGTGATCAGTGACTTATAGTGGGACTGCGATATTACGGTGGACAATCGGATACTTTGTGGGAACCAGTGAAACGAATATAGTGATCAGTGCTAAAAATATGCGCTGTCACTGTACTCATGAAACTGTCTGGGAAGGGGTTAAACATCTAGGGCAATTAAAGAGTTAGCTGTGTGCCTAGCCAGGGTTTATGTGTACTATGGGAGGTGCTTTAACTAAGGGAAGTGATAGATTTTTATTCCCTGCTTTACAGGGACACAAAATCCATCACCATCACCAAACATCTCCATGTTTTAAAAAATAATAAATGCAAATTTTTTTACCTGCAATTACCTTCATAATGCATATTTATGAAAGGTGAACATAGCCTTTTAAATTCAGTAGGAGGTCAGAGATCCTGATATAATGGTCACTGCAGGTGTGTATACTTTCCATTAAAGTCACCAATATACAGTAACTGTTAGGTGGTTATATCGGTCGTATCTATCAAAAAAATTAATGTAATTATCAGATTTAGGTGTTGTTTGGATGGCATGGTGGTGTTTTGGAATAATCTCTAGACAGAAAGTAACTGTTCGTTATTGAACTTTGCAAGAGCAGACCTCCCTTCAGCAGGGAGTGTAGATGCTGCTAATGACACGTCATAACATGAAAATATCAGAAAAGGTCAGAGATGTTTTGGGTGCCGGATCATTGGCTCCTATTGAAATATAATGGGATGGCTGCCAGCATCTGGAATGAAATATATGCACAGTGGGGTAGTTATAGTTGTGTGTCAGTGTTCTCCAAGGGAGGGAGAAGGGATTTCTAGAAGCGTTTGGTTCTGTTTAAAGTGAACTTGTGCCCACACTATGCACATTAAAGTCTTAATATATTCTAAATAAGCAGAAAGCACTTTAAAACAAGCCATACTTTACCTCTGTAGCTATAGACATTGTGAAAAATAATCTTCAAAGCTCACAACAGAGACATAGAAATCTTAGTTTTTTTTCCCCCCTATTATTTTCTGTTATTCTGTTATTTTCTATTATTTTTCTTTTCAGAACCTTGGCAGGGTGCTCTCTGGTGTAAACACACCGCGGGGGTTTCTTAGGTGTTATGCCGCGTACACACGATCCAGCCAGAAAAAGACCGATGAGAGCTTTTCATCGAAAAATGCGACCGTGTGTATGCGCCATCGGAATTTAGCTGTCCGAATTTCCGCCAGCCAAAAATTGATAGCATGTTCTCAATTTTCCAGACGGAAAAACTTTCTATCGGAAATTTCGATCATGTGTATGCAATTTCAACACGCCAAAAATCACGCATGCTCAGATTCAACGAGATGGAAGCTATTGGCTACTGGCTATTGAACTTCCTTTTTCTAGTCCCGTCGTGTTGTACGTTACTGCGTTCTAAATTATAGGAATTTGGTATAACCTTGTGTAGGCAAGACAGCTTGAGCGGAATTCCATCGGGAAAACCATCGGAGCTTTTTCCGATGAGAATTCCGATCGTGTGTACGTGGCGTGAGTAACAGACTGCAACTAGCTCTTGTGGCCCATTCCAGCCTTGTGCAGGTCTGCAATCATGTCCTTGACGTCCTTTGACAGATCTTTGGTCTTGCCCATGATGGTGAGGTTTGAATGGAAGAAAGAGATTCTGTGGACAGGTGTCTTTTATACACATAATGAGTTGTTAGGAGCACCTTCAATTGGCAGGACTAATCTGTGTACCACTTAAGCACATACTGTAGCCAGTCTGTGGGAGCCAGAATTATCGTTGGTTGGTTGGGTATCAAATACTTATTTTACTCACTGAACTACAACTTAATTTATAGCATTTGTATCGTGATTTTTTGTGGATTCTTGGTTGATATTCTGTCTCTATCATTTAAAATACACCTATGATAAAAATTATAGACCCTTCATTTCTTTGTAAGTGGGCAAATTTACAAAATCTGCAGGGGATCAAATAATTATTTTCCCCACTGCACTTGCTGTTTTATGGTGACAATGCTCATTGACTGTACATATCTATGCAGACGCAGCGCTGTCACTCTAGGACACGAAGTGTGTTAGAACTACAGAACACCCTCTCCTTATCGCCAAAAACACAGGGAGTGGTTTGTATTCCACAGTGAAAAATTGATTAAGCTGATATCCTATGCTACAGAATACCCAGGTGCTTACAGGCTCACTAGATTTCTGGCAGGATTAATTTTTCTTCTTTTTTTTTTTGCCTTTATCAAATAGATATAACAAATACAAATAAACTGAGTTCATTGTTCGGGTTTCAATACACTTTATTAAATCTTGTCACACTGTTCCTGAGTAGCATGTTGGATAATCAAACCAGCGCAAGAATAAAAGGAAACTCCCCGTGGAGGTGAGATATAGAACAAAATGTCGCCTCCACTTATTTTTGGCGAGCAGCTCACAAACATGACCTATTTTCTTGCGCTAATTTCCACCCTCACACTTCTCTTTTCATCTACGCTCATCCTGAGCTCTTTAAACGATCCTATTTATTTTCCCCCTATCCTTCCCGGACCATACGCCAACCACGTTCTCACCCTGCCCGAGTTGCCTCCGCCATCTCTGACTCGGCGCTGCAGACAGACGAAGAGGTGTCAGTACTTCATTTGGGCCTAGGGTTTTGCCCATTAGAAAGACTAAAAGTTGATGAAACTATAAAAGATTTATATTTGTTTGCACGCAATCTCACATTTAAGTTTTTATTTGACAAAGATCGCACTAACCTGAACTTAGAACGTGAACTTATAGAGCGCACTAAACACTTTAGTATGGCAGAATTTCGGGCGTTACGGGATCTCATGCTCCTCTATGATGAGGGAGCTATTGAAGACCCCACCTCACAAACTACACTTCCTAGCACACTTTCACCTATTCAAATAACATATGTTGAACCGACTTATAAGAAATTCAAACTACGTTCCCGTAGATTCCCTGATCTTACGATATGCCCTACCATTTGGACTTTTCTCCAAACCACAATAAGAGATCTGAAACGGCAACATTGGCATGATGTCACTCCTAACCTCGATGCTCAACAGATTCAAGCATTGAAAACTTTACAAAAACACCCTGATTTAATTATCAAACAGTCGGACAAAGGTGGGAATATTGTCGTTATGACACACCACCAGTACCAAACCATGTGTATGACTATCCTCAACAACCCTACCTGGTATCGTCTGATTGACCAATCAGTACCTATTTCATACCATGAGGAACTTTGTATTCTCTGCACTGAAGCATTTATGACAGGCCTTATTGATAGAGACACATTAGAATTTTTGATCCCTAAATTCCCTATGGTCCCTACCTTCTACGCCCTTCCAAAGACGCACAAAAATTTACCATTACCTCCTGGTAGGCCAATTGTTTCGGGGATTGACTCATTGACAGACCACGCTAGTAAACTGGTGGACGCCTATTTAATGCCACATGTGCGAAGTCTCCCCTCTTACATTAAAGACACGACGGATTTGTTGCAACATCTGGAGGGGATCCAGATCCCTCCGGATGCCCTGCTCGTGGCGATCGATATCGAGGCTCTTTACTCGAGTATCCCCCACGAGCGGGGCATCCGGACGGCTGGATCCTTTCTGTATGAACAGGAGATAAATACATGGCCATTTAACGAATTTATTTTAGCACTGCTGGAGTTTATATTAACTAAGAATTACTTTACCTTTAATGATCAACTGTTTTTGCAAACCCAAGGTGTTGCCATGGGGACCTCCTGTGCCCCGGCTTATGCCAACTTATATCTGGGGGGCTGGGAGAGACAGATTCATTCCGATGATAGACTTGCCCCATTTTTGGAAGACGCTCTTCTATGGTATCGTTACCTGGATGATTTATTTATGGTATGGACTGGAACTAGGGAAAGACTACTCCAGTACATGCAGGAATTAGATGATAACGAATTTAATTTGAAATTCACTTTTACTTTTGATACCGAGCGAATCCCATTCTTAGACTTATCTATTATAAAGCAACCAGATGGTACTCTATACACGGATCTCTATCGCAAACCCACTGCGGGCAATACTTTATTATTTGCTACCAGTGCCCACCCGGAACCCTTGGTGCGCAGCATCCCGTTTGCACAGTTTCTGCGATTACGCAGAAACTGTAGCCGTGATATTGATTTTAAAATACAAGCTGATGCTTTGCGTGATCGTCTACTAGCTAGGGGTTATTCCCCTACCAATCTGAGGAAAGCCTTCAATAAGGCCGTCCTACATCCGAGAGATACACTGCTACATAAACGACCTAAAAAGACAAATAGTGAATCACTGAGATTTGTTACAACTTACTCTGCCCACCACAAAACTCTCCGAAAAATTTTGGAAAAAAATTGGCACCTACTCACGGAACACCATGTTTTGACTAAATACATACGACCTACCCCGGAATTAGTCTTTCGAAGAGCAGGTTCCCTTCGGGATCGTTTAATGCATAGTCACTATACAGCTACTAGCTCCATACATAATCGCCCTAAAGGTACCTTTAAATGTAACAACTGCCCCCGCTGCCCATGGGTCCTGGAGGGTAATCAATTTAAACTACCTAATGGAGAAGTCTTTTTATCCCGAACATTTTCGGATTGCAGTACGAAGGGGGTCATATATCTCATGACCTGTAGATGTGGAGCCTTCTACATTGGAAAGACTATCCGAGAATTTAGACAGAGAATCGGGGACCATTTATACTACTCAGAAAGTGGGAAACTCACCACAATTGGGAGACATGTTGGTTTTTACCACCGTTTTGATACCACAGTAATCCGATTCCTTGTTCTCGAGGTAGTCTTTCCAAACCCAAGGGGTGGAAATTGGGATCGAACAATCCTACAGAGAGAAACCCTGTGGATTGAACGACTCAATGCCACCCTACCACCAGGCCTCAATGAGACAATCTCTTACAAACCATTTCTGTAATAGGTGACGTTCAATATGCCAAAATACCACTTTTCCCTCCCCCCCCCCCCCCCCTCCCCTTCCTTCTTCTTTCAAAAAAACAATTTTCCTTTCCCTTTAAACCCCCCCCCCCCCTTCCCCCCCCCCCTTTCCCCCCCCCCCCTCTCCTCTCCATTTCCTTTTCTTATATAGTTATCTAAATATTTCTTGGTACATGCCCTTTCGCTGGGGGAATCTACCCCCCGGTTATATATATTTATATATTCTTTATAAGTTTGTACATTAAAATTGTTGTACAGGATCTTATATTTTTTGCTTTGGAATTTTTGGTCCCCAGTTTTTAATTTTTAACTTCCCCTATATGTGGGAGATGTCCTATACCCCCTAGAATTGGGGGACAGGGTTATGTGGATGATGTGGAGGGTCCTGTATTTTCTTCCCCGCGGCGGACATGTGTTCCCCCTGGCCTGAACGAATTACTCGTCAGTCTTGCAAGGGTCAACCTTTGGGTCTAGGATCCGCTGGCGTTGTCTCCCTTGCGCACTTGCGCAGCAGCAGTATCAAACTGCATCTGCGCAGTGTGGGGTAACAAACCACATAGCGTTCGGACGCCGCCGGGATTCGGCGTACGTCCGACGTTATGGTTACTGGGCAACCTGCTCCGACGCTCTATTAGACCGCCGGGCAGATGCGCTTGCGCAGTGACGAGTGGTTGGTGCGCCTGCGCGATGTGGCGAGGCGCGCCACATGACGTCGGGCGCCGCCGACTTTCGGCTGACGTCAGACGCTGTGTGCGTTGGGGAGTCCATTTAGCGGTGGATTCAACCGCTGAACGGACAGGATCGCATGGCCTCAACTAGAGCTGGACTGGGATCTTGCCCCTATTCACAGGTAACTACTAACCCACGAACCTTCCTTATCTTTCTTGATGCTGTGGTTTTATGAGGCCGGTTGGCCCTTACCTTCCTCTGTATCTATATTTATCTACCATATGTGACCTTTATAGCACCGATGGTTATCTAACTACTCAACAGTGGATTTGACATTTGATACCTGATGTTTAGTGAACGGGGCAAAATCCTGATAAACCTATTTAACTACCTCAATCCTGACACTCTGTCTCCATATGAGTTGTTGACTGGTTTGTTGGTAAGCCGAATTGTTTTTATTTTAACCCCCTCCTGGGAATTAAGGATTTATCTATAGGTGAAGGTTTCCTCTTCCTCCCTGGCACACTGGCCAATTTCTTCACACACCTTGACTATGCACGGTTAGTTTATTTAATTTAATATACAACATTAATCACCTTTTGAAATCTGTTTATTGATACTAACACACAGGCACCTGGTTTAATTCACACTCTGGCCTCCCTCCCTCTTCCCCCCCCCCCCTCCCTTTCCTTTTTCTTTCCCCCACTTCCAACTCCTTTCTTTCCCCCCCCCTCCCCCCCCCCCCCTTTTTCCAAACCCCCCCCCTCCGCGCCCCTCCCACCCCTCCTTCCCCTTCCCATTGCTTTTCCCCTCCCTCCTTTTCCTTTTTTCTTTTCCCCCCCCCCCCCCCCTCCCTTCCTTTCTTTTCCTTAACCTTAGATGGACCTTTATTTTAATCTATGAACCATTATAATATTATCCATTTAGTGCCGGCGTTTCACCAATCCCCCATGCCCGCCGTGGGGGGATTTTGTTCGGACCTCCTTATCCACATCCTGTTCCTTGAAGTGGGGTGAGCTGACCTCCTTTTTAAACATATAGGGAATGTATGTAAAACTAATAATACCACGATAACTGTTCTTGCTCATTCTTTGTTTTCTTTCTATATTTATATATATGTATTATCTAATGTTTGTAATGCTTCTGTATAGATACCCTCCTGAAGAAGCGGGTTCTTTCCCGCGAAACTAGTCGAGGAAATTTACTGTGCACTTTCTACGGTTGAATGTTCCCCATGGAGAATCCGTTAGGAATACCTCAACTGTGATGCGCATACTACTGTATCTCTTCAAGTGACATATTGTTATTGTTTATTTTGTTTTAAATGTTTATTAAATATTACATTGATTTTAAATTTATTAGTGCCTTCTCTATTATCAAGTACCGCTATAGTCCAATCCATTATATGGCTAAATGGAACTACACATGGGTTTGATGTGAGCAATCACCCGGTATTTCCAATTAAGCCCCCCCCTTTTCTTGAAAATTACAAATTCTGGATGATGGTACATTGTATTTATTTATAACGCTTTAAATCAGAGGCGATACTCATAGTATAAGATGGAATTAAAATCAGCCGGGGGTGCTCTCAGCGGACAGATGTGAGCGGACTCTTAATTTATTTGTCGGTTGTCTTTTCTTCCCTACTTAAAGCTCATGTGATGAGGTTCTTTCCACCTGTCAGATGGTGGAACGTGGTGTGAGATTGCTGTACCGGGGAATTCTGCCTTTGTGAAAAGGCCTTGTTTTGAGATAACAAAGTTTGGTCTCTGTGTATTAACCATTTTTCTTCAGATCCGGGGACTCCGCTCTATTAATATTCATGACACAGCCAAGGACATTATTATACTAATAGCTGAAATCCAGGCAAATATTATATAAAAGGTACAAATCAAAGAGGCTCTTTAGTCATGTAAAGAAAAAATAGATGTCAGTAGCTTTAAATACTAAAGCTGCTGACTTTTAATAAAAGAACACTTACCTGTTTAGGGATCCAGAACTGTCCTCACCCAAGCCAGTTCTTCGCCAGTCTTTGGTTCCCAGCACCATCATGTTAACTTTGAGAAGCCAGCTGTGACTCCTTGCAGCTTTGTACTGTGCATGCACAAGCCACGCTACGTCCTTTGATTGATCACGCAGCTTTCTGGAACCTGTGAAGTGTCCAAGGAGGCTATTGGCTGGGGGAGAACTTCCGCTTGGATCGCTTAGGCACGGGAGCGGGTACCTATCAAAAGCTCACAGATCCCCCACGGATTGGAGCGGAATGGCGATGTGTGAAAGGGGCCTTAGGGGGTATCTCACCAAAATTTACATTTCTGTTGCAGAGGATGCCTAAATCCTGACTTGTATCTTAGTGAAAAGTTCTTCACCCAAGCAGGCAATGACATTTCTGAGGGTGTTCTGTACACCAACTGTGTGCAGAATGCCTCCAAGTTGCCACATTGCTTCAAAAGTGACAGCGGCCGCAGATCTTAAAGGAAAGGTAATTTTTAATAACGTTGAATTACAATATGACTTGTGTAGCAATTGTATATGCTATATATTTTTATTTTTTATTTTGCTAATTTTTTGTGGAGACCTACAATAATTTTCAAGTCTCAGGGATCCTTTTCTAAAAGCAATTCATCGGGGTCAATGGCAAAAATTCCCCATACATTTGTGGTCAGTGGGAAGATTTCCACTCTTATGCCAGCCATACACGGTTCGAATTTCGAAAGAATTTTCTTTCGAAAATCGTATCTAAGAATTTTCGTATGAATTTCGCACCATTAGTGGGCTGCAGCAACAGCCGATTTTCATGCGGAAAGAAAATTTGAGGAATCGGACATGTTGGAAATTTTTAGAAAAACAAACGATTTTCTAATCAATGATGGGAGAATCGTGCGAGAAACGTAAAAGAAAATGTACGGAGATAAAAGAAAATTTACGGAGAGAAAAGAAGATTCCCAGCCAAGAAAATTATTTTCTGTAGCAACATGAGGTGAAATTGAAGGCTCGGTCGGCCGAATTTCGAAAATCAATGGTGGCATCATCGGATCACAAAAAAACGAATTTTCTGATTTTGAAAAGAAAATTTGTTCGAAATTCGATCATGTATGGCCTGCATAACAGACAGATGAAATAGTATTTGGTGTCATGTTGCTGGTTTTGCCAAGTGGTGTTGGTCCATGTAGTATGCAGTCACCATCAAATGGGAGGTCAGTCAGCCATAACTCGAGGAACCCCTATCAGCCTAAGGAGGATCCCTAGAGTTCCAAAAATCCTTGGTTGAGAATAGGTGGCTAAGTGTATGAAGATAACAGTACCAATGTGACAGCTCGTGCTTGTATCATTATATTATTTGTATTATTATACTGGTTTGGACAGTCTACATCATATATGTGATTTTATAGCTTGATCTAAAGAGGATATTAACCCTGGGAACAAAAAATAAATAAAAGTCAGCAGCTGCAAATACTGTAGCTGCTAACTTTTAATAAATGGACACTTACCTGTCCAAAGGTCCAGCACCGTCCCCACTCAGGTTGGTTCTTCACTGGTCTTCTGCTACCTGGTGTCAGCATCTTTAGTGTGGGAAGCCGGCTGTGACTATTGTGGCTTCACAGCCAGCTCCTCGCTGCGCATGTGTGAGCTGCACTGCACTTTGTGAATGGTCTTGCTGCCTTCTGGGACCTGTGACATGTCCTAGAAGGCTGTGGGCCTAGGCGATCCGATCCTTAGTGGGAGTGCGGAACAGGTACTCGCTTCCCAAAAACCCCCACAAAAACTCTTTCCAAAGGTGATAGAGAAGGGAGGAGGAGGCAAAATCGTGGAATTTCCCCTTTTGGGTAAAGTTCCGCTTTCGAGTTTTTCTTAAAGGAGATGACCCGATCACCTATGTGAGTCACAAATGACAGCCATACCTTGCAGATATTTAGTTTGGACATCTTACTGAAGCTTCAAGTATAACTACAATCAACACTTTTTTAGTTTTGAATATATCGGAGAGGGATTCAAATACCTGTTTGTTAGATTTCTATTGCTGTCTGTATCCACTTTAGAGAGATTCACTCTCTCTTTCTGTCCTGGTGACCATAATCATAGAGAGTCAGAGTGAAAGAAAATCCCAAATTTTAAGCTGCGACCAGAACAGAAAATGAAAGAAAAATCTTCTTTCACTTGAATTTTATAATTTCAAATGATAAGGAGAGTAGACAGTTACAAAGCCAAAAATACTATACGAAAATGGGAACAAATTCAAAAGAAGTTTCTCTCCGCAGATAGCGGACATGAAAAAATTATGTATGAATGAAGGACAATTGATCCAAACAGCATTGTGTTGTTAGATAAGCAAATATCAGAGCCCTGTCTGGAATGCAATGTGTTTTTTTTCTGATAAAGGCTCATTCTATTCAGGGGCCCTACAACTAGAGAGAACAGTACAATAGTTTGTGGGACCAAAAAAGAGGTACCGCTCTAACTTATCAGCAAAAACACAATACTAAGGTGGTGAGAATCAGAAAAGAAAAATGGAAACGTGAGAGAAAACGGAGGAGGATGAAAAAAAAAGGGGGGGGGGGCGTCTCTGTCCTGGAGGTTCACATAGAAAGGAAAATCTTCTAACGGAGACACTTGTTCTGGTGACAACCAGGGATTTCCACTCGCTTCATGTTGTATACATAAGAATAAACTGGAAAACATGGACTTTACAGTCACTAATTAAAAAAAATACAAATTTTAATTATCATAAATGCATAAAGACATATTTATAAAATCCATAATTAAAATTGTATATAATCAGAACAAGCTACTAGTATGTATAAATAACCCAGACCAATCCCATGAGGCGTTAACAATAGAAATTGATTGCTTGAAGGCTAGTAGAATCCAGGAGCCATTGGGCCTAGGTCAAGGTAGCCTGATGTGGCTCAACATGTTTCGCAATAATTTGCTTCCTTAGGAGTTTGGGTAAGTAATCTGAATAGAGAAAAAAAATTGGAATCAAAATCTCTAGTATACATATCACATTTAGTGTGTTTACACACTGACGACATGTCGACATAAACACTTTGAGCTACGTGTGGGAGCCAAGATAGCGCATATCAGGCACACCAGGGGCATCCCAGTGGATGTGGGGACACAGCACATACACCCACGTGTAGGGGATAAAAATGGTGAAAAAACTCACATGGGACTTGTAATAGCATATGCTGGGTCAGAAAGGGTTAGTAAATAGAAACATAAGATGAAAAACCTCCCACGTCTTTTCAGTACATCACTGAGATAGCCTATCTTAAAAAAAAAAAAAAGTCCACAATACTAATTAATATTCATTGATATATGGCATCAAAATATATTGAAGTACCAGCCAAGGGGCCATACTTGGACCGGGCTCATCTGATATATGATACTAATGCAACTACAGCTGCCTATAATTGGGAGGTGTCATCATAGTCTGTGGGAAAGGTTACTCCAAGGGCTTCAATCCCATACAGCCACATCAATTGTCCCCACAACATAAAGAGGGAGGGAGCCATAATATACAATCTGCAAACATAACCATTGGTAACGCCTTATGGGATTGGTCTGGGTCATTTATACATATCTTTTAGACCCTGCATGTCTCATTAAAGAGAGCCTGTCATCTAAAAATGGGGGGATGTCCCCTATGTGATGGAAAAAAAGTAAAGTAAATATATATATATTTTTTTTCTTTTTTACAAAAGAAATAAAGTTGCACCCAAACACATAAAATCCCCCCAAATTTGAGGCCCCCATCACCACTTATACGCATGCATGAATGTTGGGGCGCCTACGTGTAAACGCATTAATACACGCATTACATATTGCCTTAGTGAGAGCAGTAATTCTATCACAAGACCTCCGTAACATGAAATGAATGACCTATAGGGGGATTTTGAAGTGTCATCTATAGTATAGGGTACTGAAGTTTGTTGCCATTCCACAGGCACACACAAATTTAAGGTTTGACATGTTGGGTATCTATTTACCCAGTGCAACCTCATCTTTTATAATTTACTAAAAATGTGGATAGCTTTTTACATTTGTTGTCCTTTAAATTAACTTTAGTGTGTTTTTTTTACTGAAATTTTGCATTGCCTCCGAGTAGTAATAACGTGTTACAAACTGCAAGAAATTTAATCTACCACTATTGTATAGGTTGTCTGCTTTTCAGTAAATATATAATATTTTGGGGTTTTATGTAATCTTGAGGCCTAAAATGATTTTTTTAAACATGTGTACAAAAAAACGCTCTGGCAGCAAAAGGGGGACGTGGCACTTTATATCAGTTTATACACCCACGGTACTATCCTGTGATGGCGTAGCTCCAAAATTGTCACTTTGGTGCGCTTGCAGGATGAGAAAAAAAGTCCTGCAAGCAGCATCTTTGGGGCGTTGTGCGAGCGGTGAATTCACCTTTTCTAAAACGCCCCTGCCATTGAAATCAATGGCCAGCACTGCCAAAGCGCCTGCAAAGCACTTCGGCAGCGGCGCTTTAACGCCAGCTACTCCCCCCCCCCCCGCCCCAGTGTGAAAGTGCCCTAAGACCCCTTTCACACCACACCGCACCTTGCGTTGGCGGTAAAACGCTGCTATTTTTAGTGGCGTTTTACCGCCGGATTTGCGGCGCATTTCGGCCGCTAGCGGGGCGCTTTTACCCCCGCTAGCGGGCGCGAAAGGGTTAAAACCGCCGGCAATACGCCGCAATAGCGGCGTTTTGCCGCCGGCATTACAGCGCTGCCCCATTGATTTCAATGGGCAGCAGCGGTGGAGGAGCAGTAAACGCACCGCTCCTTCACCGCTCCAAAGAAGCTGCTGGCAGGACTTTTTTCTGACGTCCTGCCAGCGCACCGCTGTAGTGCGAAAGCGCCTGCAAAACGCGCTGGTGTGAAAGGGGTGTAAGAGACAGGAAGTGAAGAGAAATCTCCTCTGCAATGGGACACTGATAGGAAAAAGATAGACAAGGGTAATAACCTTCACCAATCTGCCCAAAATGAAAAAAAATAACTTTTAGCTTTTAAAGAAAAGTTTTTTCCCCTATATTTATTCACACATTTGGAGTGGGATGTCCACTCTTAAAGGGGCAGCTTCACTCATTGGTATTTCACAATTTTATTGGCGCCATTACTTGTCACTTTATTTCTCTAATTTTAAACAAAAGGGCCTAAAGAAAGTTGGCTGAGCAGTCGGTTTTCCTAGTGGCAGCTGGTTGCTCGTGTAAACCCGCCACGCCATGTGTCTGCCTCGCGCTAAGCGGCCAAGCGTGAGACATGCGCCGAGAATAACATCAGAACGCGCTGCTTTGCTTGTTATGACATTATTCAGCTCCAAAGTTTCATCCATCAACCTGTTCACCCTCAATTTGTCACTTACCCCACTCTCCATCACACACCACAGCTATTCATCATCCTATCAACGTCCTCGCAAAAACTTTACCAGCCCGTCCATCGATCAGCCGCACTTCATTATCCAGACACGCAGAGCCGCAGTTCAAGCCCATCATGTTTGCTGACAGCCAGTGTATATACACTGTGATATTTGTCGGGGAACATATTCTCCTGTTCTTAAGTCCACAGATATGATGAATATTCCAGTCTGTGTCACGCTAAAGATCTTCTGAAAGCTGAACTCCAGCCTTCTCTTCAGTCTCGCAAAGTTGTACAGACTCCTCTCCTCTACTGAAAATACTTCCTCTGATTTCACTGCACACTGTGAGACATCCATCCATCAAGGCATTTTTTAATAAAAACTCCTCCCAAGAGCCAGCCCACTGCTTCTATTAGGGCCGAGATCTCTTCAGATGATCTGCCTGCATTGCATAGAGAACCACAGATGCACTGTAATTATATTTCTGTGTTTAAAGGGTTACTAAACCCTCTTTTTTTTTTTTAATAACAAACATATCATACTTACCCCCTCTGTGCAGTTGAAGATCCTCCTTTTCTGGGTTCCCTCAGTGGCACTGGTGGCTCCTCCTCTTCTCCAGTGCCCCATCGGAGAAGCTCTTTCCTTCAGGAGACCCATGCGGGTGCGCTTCTGAGTCCTGCTGCTGTGTGTATTGACACAGACAGGAATTGGCCCCTCCCCCCAACGCCCGCGTCATTGGATTTGATTGACAGCAGCTGGAGCCAATGGCCGGAGCTGGTGTATGTGTTCCCGTCGCAGGAATTACGGGGCTCAGGTAAGTAAAAAGGGGGCTCAGAGGGGGCTGCTGCATGACAGCACTCTATGCATTAAAGTGAAAAACCTTGAGGATTTACAACCCCTGTAAATTAAAATATGTAATGAAAGTATGTTGATGAAGCGGGAAAGGCAAAATATAAGAAGATTACATTTCAGTTTTAAAGGGCAGGATCATGTGTATGTAATCCACATCACAGACATTGTAAATAAGCTTTAGATGTCACTAAACCCACATCATAAAAAAACTATGAATTAATTGTGTATTATATAATGTTCATACTCACTCGGTCATTATAGCTGCATACACATTATAAAATTTTCTCTAGATTTTTTCCTTTAGATTTACCAAAACCATATAATATGAGGCCAAAACTTAAGACCCTATGCACACTATTAGATTTTCTGCAGATTTTTGTCTCCATATAATATGAGGTCAAACCTTAAGAGTTTCAATTTGTACGCAATCAGGCAGGCCCTTGCACTACATGGTTTTGTTAAATCTAAAGGAAATCTGACAACAAACGTTGTATAGTGTGTATGGGGTCTATGAGATAAATTTTCTGTATTCTGCAAAAAAACCTGGTTGATCCTGCAGTTCTCTAGCTCCACCTTCTGTTCATGTCCAAAATTAGCTAGGGATTTTACAGCTGTAGTTGCAACTCTGCACATGCTCAGTTTTCAGTGAGTTTCTATGCTGAGCATTTCCTTATTATCACATCTGAGCAGCCCATGCGACTATAGAGCCACACATGTAGGTGTATACACAGTGGTAAATGACAGCTCACTCACTCCCTTATCCTCCATTCCCACTAACCAGCTAAACACAAAGGGGGTGGGATATTACAGCCATAATATGCGGGAAATACATTCACACAATTCTCCTATCAACACAGACAGTGCTATCTCTCCACCGGGAGAAGATAGTGATTATTGCTAGCGATAATGATAAGGGAATCTGACAGGCTGGTTGTACCCAAGTTGATTGCTCGATCAACTTGGTACATTCAGCTTGCCCGTTAACGGTTCGAATCTCGGCCGGTTCCTGCTGAACCAGCTGAGATTCGAACCATGTATGGGCAGGATACTCTACTCTTGGGCAGGATATTGATCGACTACTGCTCTGTAAGGGAATTCTGGTTGCTGCAAGCACCACCGTCATTTTCCTGTATGCTGGTTTTAAACAATGGCCTTCTTGTGGTGAAGTTTCTGACATTGCGTCTGATAAGCCATCCATTCATTCAAGCCTCATGAGTTCATTACATTTACTGTTTCTTTAGAGGCAGCGGGACTGTGAAGCCCCTTCCATGGTGTGTTATTTAACATTACGGAACAATGGCCCTCTGGGGATGTTAAATGAACAATTCCATTTAGAGGAGGAAGTTCTCGTATATGAAGGTTTATGGTGGTAATCCCATGCATGAATTCATCCGCTCCTATGTTCTCCATACATATGTTTGACGCTCCAGGCGAAAGAACCACTGTGTGCGCTGGAAGCTGCCTCTCCAAGTCACAATTTTATTTTTACGTTTTCAATGTACAGAAGCTCAGACACACAGCTAAACCAGACCATGATATACATCTATATCAACTGTTTTACTGCCAGAATATTTGTATTTATCTTTAATAATGTCTTGTTTTCCACATATCTCTGCCACAGTGCATAGCCGGGTGGCTACAGTGAAAGTGGACTTCCTATTTACACTATGGCATTGCCATTGTTATGTACGGTGGGACAATGCGGTGTTAAGGCTGGCCATACACAGTTCTAATCTTGGCTGGTGCAGCAGGAACCAGCCAGGATTCCAACTGGTAATGGGCAGGCTGACTGTAACCAAGTTGTTCGATTGATCAGCTTGGGTACAACCAGCCTGCCAGATTCTCTTGCAATTATTGCTAGCGGCTGCTAGCGATAATCACCGCCTTCATTTTAATGGTAGGTTTATCTTAACAGCGAGAGACAGAACAACAACAAAAATATCCAGAAAAACACAAAAAAATTATAAATTGATTTGCATTTTAACCACTTAAGCCCCGGACCAATTTGCAGCCAAAGGACCAGGCCCCTTTTTGCGATTCGGCACTGCGTCGCTTTAACTGACAATTGCGCGGTCGTGCGACATGGCTCCCAAACAAAATTGGCGTCCTTTTTTTTCCACAAATAGAGCTTTCTTTTGGTGGTATTTGATCACCTTTGCGGTTTTTATTTTTTGCGCTATAAACAAAAATAGAGCGACAATTTTGAAAAAAATTCAATATTTTAGACTTTTTGCTATAATAAATATCCCCAAAAAATATATAAAAAAAACAATTTTTTCCTCAGTTTAGGCCGTTACGTATTCTTCTACATATTTTTGCTAAATAAAATCACAATTAGCAATTATTGATTGGTTTGCGCAAAAGTTATAGCGTTTACAAAATAGGGGATCGTTTTATAGAATTTTTTTTTTTTTTTTACTAGTAATGGCGGCGATCAGCAATTTTTATTGTGACTGTGACATTATGGCGGACACATTGGACATTTTTGACACATTTTTGAGACCATTGTCATTTATACAACAATCAGTGCTATTTAAATGCAGTGATTCCTGTGTAAATGACACTGTCAGTGAAGAAGTTAACCACCAGGGGGCAGTGTAGGGGTTATGTGTGACGTTATGTGTTTTTTGTTATTGTAGGGGGGCGTGGCCTGGCATGTGACATGACTAATCGTCTTTCCCTATAAAAGGGAACAGACGATCATTGACAACCACACTAGGAAGCACGGGAAGAGGTTTGTTTACACAGACCTCTCCTCATTCTTCATCTCTGTGACCCAATCGCGGGACACCAGCGGCGATCGGGTCCACTGGTCCTGCGGCCACGGTCACGGAGCTCAGGACCGGCTCGCTCCCTTCCCACGGCTGGGCACTTAAAGAATCACATACAGGTACGTGATTGTGCCCAGCCCTGCCATTCTGCCGATGTACATTGGCGTGAGGCGGTCCTTAAGCAGTTAATGAGTGAAATAAGTATTTGACCCCCTATGCAAAACATGACTTAGTACTTGGTGGTAAAACCCTTGTTGGCAATCACAGAGGTCAGACGTTTCTTGTAGTTGGCCACCAGGTTTGCACGCATCTCAGGAGGGATTTTGTCCCCCTCCTCTTTGCAGATCCTCTCCAATTCATTAAGGTTTCAAAGTTGACATTTGGTAACTTGAACCTTCAGCTGCCTCCCCATATTTTCTATGGGATTAAGGTCTGGACACTGGCTAGGCCACTCCAGGACCCTAATTTGCTTCTTTTTAGCCACTTATTTGTTGCATTATTTGTTGCCTAAGAAATTAGTGTAGCCACCCGAGGACAGGAAGTGGGTTATTTGCAGAATCACCAAGTGCAATTATAGAAAAAAGCCAGAATAAAGAAAACTAATATCTAAGGACTGGTAAGCTGCAATATATTACATTTTTGTGTTTGGATAAACTTTAGGATGTGTTCACAGGTTCACACTTGAAGCTTAAAGCGTTTGTTACCCCAACATTTTATACTCCTGATATGTGGCTGATGTACCATGTACTTGTATGAAAATGTCCAGTTCTCTTTGTATTGCTTCCTTTGTGTGAGAACACACTGTGGTCAGTTCTCTAGCTATAGTGGGAACTCAGTGTACTCTCCTCCAGTAAACAGACTTCTCCTGACACACCCCTTGCACAGCCATTCACTGGGAAGCTCAGTGTGCTGCTGCTTCTCCTCCCCCACTCTCAAACCAAGGTTTTACTGTACTTTATTTTAGATTATTAGTCATTACTGGGTCTTTATGTTTCTCTATGCAGGCAGATCATGGCATGGTTGAAGGGGTCAGCAGAGACTTGGAAACATCACAGCACCCTTAGTACTCTTCTCAAAAGCCCTTCAGCCCTGATTTGAGCAGTGGGATGGCTATTGGGAGGTATATATATATATATATATATATATATATATATTTTTTTTTTTTTTGTGTATGTATTTAACCACTTCAATACTGGGCAAATGCTGGCACTTTTACACCTTCCTGCCCAGACCAATTTTCAGCTTTCAGAGCTGTCGCACTTTAAATGACAATTGCGCGGTCATGCTACACTGTACCCAAACTAAATTTTTTCATTTTGTTCTCACAAATAGAGATTTCTTTTGGTGGTATTTGATCACCTCTGGGATTTTTTTTCCCTGCTAAACAAATAAAAAAAAAAGACTGAAAATGTAAAAAAAAATATATATATATTTTTTTTGTTTCTGTTACAAAACGTTGTAAATAAGTAAGTTTTCTCCTTTACTGATGGGCACTGATGGGGCAACGCTGACGGGCACCGATAAGGCGGCACTGATGGGCACCAATGAGGTGGCACTGATGGGCACTGATATGCGGCACTGATGGGGTACTGATAGGCGGCACTGATGGGCACTGATAGGTGGCACTGATATGCAGCACTGATGGGTACACATAGGTGGCAATGATGGGCACTGAAAGGTGGCACTGATGGGCACTGATAGGCAGCAAAAATGGACACTGAAAGGCAGCATGCATGGGCACTGATATGTGGCACGGATGGGCATTGATAGGTGGCAGGGATGGACATGGATGGGCACTGATGTACACTAATGGATGGTACTGATGGATGCCAATCAGTGGCAAACAATAATGCCTGCCAATCAGTGATGCCTATTGTGGGCACTGATTGGCATACCTGGTGGTGTCTAGTGGTGGGCATCCCTGGTGGTCCTAGTGGCATTTCTGGTGGTCCAGTGTAGGCATCCTAGGGGGGATAATCAATCAACACAGACCCCCTCTGTCAGAAGAGCAGCTGATCGGCTCTCCTCTACTCACGAGTAAGGAAAAGCAAATCAACGGCTCTTCCTGTTTACATCGTAATCAGCCGTGATTGGACACGGCTGATCACATGGAAAAGAGTCTCTGTCAGAGACTCTTTACCCAGATCAGAGTTGTGGTGTGTCAGACTGACACACCGCAACAACGATCGCCATGATGCGCACAGCGGCTTGATATCCTGGCGACGTCATATGACGTACAGTCAGGATATCGCAACCACTTTGCCAACGCCATATTGCTATATGGCCGGCGGCAAGTGGTTAAGAGAGGCTGAGAGCAATAGAAAGTTTTTGTTTTGTTTTGTTTTTTTAATTAAGAATGTATATGTGAATAGATTTGTTTAAATCCGTGTGACTTTAGGGGAAGCTGTTGGTTGCAGAGGCATTGGTAAGATAGCTCACGTTCACCTTAAAAGCCAGCCGTTGACTTGCATGGAAAGGCCACAATTTTTCTTCTTTACGGGAGTCCTCACAGCATGATGGGCGGTTTGCCTTAAACACGGCTCATGCCTTGCTGCAAGTGACCCCTCTGATCTACTACCTACTCCTCTGAAAATATAATCCTCCGCTCAGAGCCCTCCGCCTTCCGATGGCCTGTGCGCACCATTTGTCACTGGCTTTATGGATAACAATGCGGTCAGTAGACAGGAGGGAGAAGCAGTGATCTTCCCTTCCATGTGGGCCAGGTGATTAAAGGACTGTCCAGAGGCACAGTCGGCAGAGAGAGGTCTCCGTGTGGGACGCCGCTCTTCTGCACGAATGAGCTATTATCGCTGTCATAATTATGACTTTGCAAGTGGCATTCCGAGGCGGAGAGAGTAGATTAAACGCTGCGGTGGAGAATCTTAATGGCGAGCCGAGGCTGCCTTTGCCGAATTGTGGCTTAATAACTCCGAGAAGAGGATTTGAGGCATTTAAATATTTTTAACGAGACTGTAACATGAGTGATGACGCAAATACTCCAGAACGCAGCGGCAGCCGCTGGAATCACAATGGCTCAGGCGTGCTTTTCTTTGCTTTCATCTTGTGCTGCAGCAACAATAAACCTTGTTCTACATATTCCGCTATGCATGACATGCTCATTTAAAGGAGGATGACGACCTAAATTACAGGTTGGCTTATGCAAAAAAGTTACTAATGACATTCATAAATACAGTTGTGCTCATAAGTTTACATACCCTGACAGAATTTATGATTTCTTGGCCATTTTTCAGAGAATATGAATGATAACACAAAAACTTTTCTTTCACCCATGGTTAGTGTTTGGCTGAAGCCATTTATTATCAATCAACTGTGTTTACTCATAATGGCAACAGAAACTACCCAAATGACCTTGATCAAAAGTTTACATACCCCAGTTCTTAATACCGTGTATTGCCCCCTTTACCATCAATGACAGCTTGAAGTTTTTTGTGGTATTTCTGGATGAGGCTCTTTATCTTCTCAGATGGTAAAGCTGCCCATTCCTCTTGGCAAAAAGCCTCCAATTCCTGTAAATTCTTGGGCTGTCTTACATGATCTGCACGTTTGAGATCTCCCCAAAGTGGCTCAATGATATTGAGGTAAGGAGACAGATGACCACTCCAGAACCTTCACTTTATTCTGCTGTAGCCAATGACAGGTCGACTTGGCCTTGTGTTTTGCATCATTATCATGTTGGAATGTCCAAGTACGTCCCATGTGCAGCTTCCTGGCTGATGAATGCAAATGTTCCTCCAGTATTTTTTGATATCATACTGCATTCATCTTGCCATCAATTTTGGCCAAATTTCCTGTGCCTTCGTACAGTCAGGTCCATAAATATTGGGGCATCGACACAATTCTAATCTTTTTGGCTCTATACATCACCACAATGGATTTGAAATGAAATGAACAAGATGTGATTTAACTGCAGACTTTCAGCTTTAATTTTAGGGTATTTACCAGTGTTCATTTTAGTCTTAGGACTAAAATGGCATTTTAGTTTTAGTCCCATTTTAGTCTTCTGCAATTGTTTTAGTTTTAGTCTTATTAAGTCGATTAAATCTCCAGTACATTTTAGTCGACTAAAATGTTCTACATTTTAGTAGACTAAAATCTCCAGTACATTCCAGTAATTGCAGTTTAGTTGTAGTCATAGTCTTTTGACTAAAATGGCATTTTAGTTTTAGTCTCATTTTAGTTTTTTGACTAGAATGGCTTTTAGTTTTAGTCATATTTTAGTCATATCAATTGTTTTAGTCGTATTTTAGTCGACTAAAATAGTATTCATTTAGGCGACTAAAATGTTTTAGTCATTTTAGTCGATTAAATTAACATAACATCCAAATCAGATGAATGGTGCAGGAATTACAACAGTTTGTATATGTGCCTCCCACTTTTTAAGGGACCAAAAGTAATGGGACAGATTAACAATCATCCATCAAACTTTCACTTTTTAATACTTGGTTGCAAATCCTTTGCAGTCAATTACAGCCTGAAGTCTGGAACGCATAGACATGAGACGCTGGGTTTCATCCCTGGTGATGCTCTGCCAGGCCTCTACTGCAACTGTCTTCAGTTCCTGCTTGTTCTTGGGGCATTTTCCCTTCAGCCATTCAGAGCACAGTGACCACGTGTTTTTAAAGGCCCTCCCAGTTATTCTTGCCTTCTCGTCAGGTGGCACTGAAACCCATTTTGTCACCTGGAGGCAATGGTGACATCACCATGTCTCATGGTTGGGTGCTAAACCTATTTTTTATTATGGGTACTTTTATAGTGCCAGCAATTAACACAGCACTTCACATATTTTATATATATATATATATATATATATATATATATATATATATATATATATATATTGTACATTCACATCAGTCCCTACCCTCAAAGAGCTTACAATCTAAGGTCCCTAACTCACATCCATACATACACATACTAAGGCCAGTTTAGACAGGAACCAATTAACCCTACCAGCATGTCTTTTGGAGTGTGGGAGGAAACCGGAGTACGCAGAGGAAACCCACACAGGCAGAAGGAGAACATGGAAACTCCAGACAGGTAGTGTCATGATTGGGATTAGAACAATAGATCATAGTGCTGCCCGGCAGAAGTGCTAACCACTTAGCCACAGTGTTGCTGACTTGTGAATTGTCAATGATCCCGCCCCCCCCCCCCCCCTTAATGTAGAGCTATAGGCAAAACTTTTTTTTTTTTTTTTTTTGGTCCCCTCCTGTCCCATAGCCAAAACAGGAATTAAGAGGAAATCCTTGCAAATTAGGGGAATCCATTGGGATCCCCAGGTCATGAGAACTATTGTCCCCATTGGGAGATTTCCTCTCTATTACTGTTCTGGGGGCAACCCAAAAATGTGAGCTTTTCTTTACTTTCACTTTTGATGATAAAGGTAAACAGGAAAAATAGAAATGGTGAATCTCCCTAACAGGGGCAAACGTAGCAATAAAAACCCAACATGTGCTCTAATTCCTCTCCACTTTATCCAAAACCTAAAAATAAAAAATTGCATTTAGTTGTACTTCAAAGCTCCAGGTTTTTCCTCCAGTGCCAGCGCAGGAAGGAGCAAGGCTGGATCACTGGTAGTGTTCATATAAATAAGTCAGGTGGAGGAGCTTTAGATACACACTATCAATTTGCCCTGAAAAGCCAAAATGACCGTGACCGTTTGAAGAGCTGACATTCCCATTGAAAGTCTAATTTCAACATTAAGCTGGTAACTCTATATTAACCTCCTTGGCGGTTTTCCCGAGTGTGGCTTGGGGTGAGATTTTAGTACCATTAGCGGTAACCCCAAGCCTCAGGATTGCATCACTGGATCCTGGAAGAGGCTACTTACCTTGTCCCTGGATCCCTTGTAATCCCGCTGTGTACTGTGCCCGGATCCTCCGCTTGATCCTCTGTGTGTTCCGGCTTCCCTTCCCCCGCGAGCGTCGCGATGTATAAATAACAACACACACCTTACACTGGAATCTTATTGGATTACATTAGTGTATCTAATAAATCGACCTCAGTTTGCCCCCCAGTGCTTTATCCAGTGCCCTTGCCTGCAGTTTTACTGTACGTTGTGCCTGGAAACTGGAAAACAACCATGGCATCAAAAAAGCACTCCTCTACCTCAAAAGCGGTTTATGACATGCTGGAAAATAGCGATACAGAATCACTTAGGCCCCTTTCACACTGGGGCGGTTTTCAGGCGTTACAGCGCTAAAAATAGCGCCTGTGTAGCGCCTGAAAAAACCGGCCCCTTTCACTCCAGTGTGAAAGCCGGAGGGCTTTCACACTGAAGCGGTGCGCTGGCAGGACGGTGAAAAAAGTCCTGCTAGCCGCATCTTTGGAGCAGTGAAGGAGCTGTGTATTCACCGCTCCTACCCATTGAAATCAGCGGCACTTTGCGGGCGGTTTTAACCCTTTTTCGGCCGCTAGCGGGGGTTAAAACCACCCTGCTAGCACCCGCAGACCGCCGCACTTTCCCGCCGACGGCCGCACCGCCCCAGTGTGAAAGGGGCCTTACAGAATTGAGTGATAGCGATTAGTGGGGAAGTTTGTCATCAGACACAGAAAGTGATTTCTGCGACGATCCTGCGACTCACAAGCGTGTTTAATGAAACGTATGTCCCATTCATGAGTTCCATAAGGTGTGGGGGCAAGGTACCTGATCTACAGATTTCTCCATTGCAGCATGCAATATCTTGCTAAAGCCTGTTTGACCTTTTTTTCAGTAATTAGGTCAACTTCATCTGGTAAGCTGACACCCATTCCTTCAGCACTTTTGGGTGACATCCATAAGCGGTGAAGGTGTTCCACTGTCTGACAGCTTTGGGCACAAGATTCACTTTTATATGGACTTTCATCGTTTATATTTTTTTATTTGGATATATGTTTTGTATGTGCATCACATGATTTGAATATGTTTTGCTAATATTGCTACTAACTTTTTGTTTTTTTTTAAGCACTATATTCAGTTACCAGTCATTTAGTGTTTGTATTTCAGCTCCAGCTAGGTAGGCTGGTCTGCATCTTTTTATTTATATCAAATTATTATTATATTTTCAGGAGATTATTTATTTTTTCAAATTGTTTCACTAGTATATGTTAACATACTATCAGCAATCCCTATCAACCTTTTTCAAATTGGTCAAAACAGTGACTTAAAACTGATGTCCTGGCACAGAAGCTTTAATTTAAATATATTCTTTCAGGGCTCTAATAAAGAATATAAATCCTATATATATATATATATATATATATATATATATATATATATACATACATGCACCAAATCCACTGCAGTTGTGATGTGCAGTGGGTGTCAATGTTAAGTTAAGTCAAAGTTAAAAACACAACATCCCAAGCGCAGTGCGTTTGCCCACACCGCATGGTACAGAGGTGCAATGCGATCCAGTTGCACTGCATTTCCAAAAGTAATGCATACACTACTTTCTTTATCGTACATCACGGGACACAGAGCCATAGTTATTAACTATATGGGTATATAGGCACCTTCAGGTGAAGGATTCTGGCACACCCAATACAGGAAGTTCACTCCCTATATAACCCCTCCTCCTACCAGGAGTACCTCCGTTTTCTCGCCAGAGTCTAATGTGTTGGTCATGAATGAAGATGTGCTCTGAAGAGCTCTGCTGGAGGGATCCTTACTGGATTTAAATAGCCTCCACAAACCGGATCCATCCAAAGTGCCACTGAGGCCAAGGTGGATGGTACCCGGACCTCGTGTTAGAAGAACAAGGTTTTGCCTGTAACGACTCTCTTTGGAGGGCTGGACTTTGGGACCCAGTGCTTTGGTAATTTTCACATTACCTAAAGTTTTTTCCTGGTGGGGTGCTATACGGGTCCAAGAGAGTGGAACCCCAATAAAAAGGGACCCAGTTCTTGAAGGTTTGTTAAACCTAACCCGCCATGATGGGTGAAGGTTGGATCTGTCTGATAACAACAGAATCCTGCGGTGGGGATAAGGTGAGTGAAGAAGCCTAGGAACTGTAAAAAGTCCACCTACGATTTGGAAGTGGAATGTTGTAATGCCTAAAATCTCCACTAGAGGGTGTAAATACACATACCTTATTACATTGCTTCTCAGCTAACTCTGTGTCAGCAGCAGACAGTATATTGGGTTTCAGCCATAAGGAGCAAGGGGGGAGTCCTGGTTTACGTTAAGTCAATGTTAAGTTAACAACACCCCAAACGCAGTGCGTGTGCCCACACCGCAAGGTACAGAGGTGCAATCCAATCCAGTTGCAGTGCAATTCCAAACGTAATGCATACACTACTTTTGGTGTGGGTTAGTGTGATTTGATCCCAATCAGAATGAATGGGCTTAAATTGCACCTGCATTGAGCCAAATGTGAATCACAGAGGAACACGCAGCACGATCCCGTGTAATTCCCAGTGTAAACCAGCCCTTAACTTAGGTTATTATAGCCTTTAACTGGAAGTGATTTTTCACGTCTGTAAATGCTCCCATTAATGTAAAGGCTGACATTAATTACTTTACCCTTTGAAACTTCAAAGAGACTTTTCCAAGATCTATCTGCTAGATATACGTAAAATACGGAATGTGAATGTTTAAAGGGATGCTTTCACTTTAGCCATGTAGGACAAAGTAACAGTGCCTCCTTAAAGACCATCTCTCAACCCAAGTGACATTACCCCCGCATCCCTGCTTTGCAATCCTTATGGATGTTATCAAAGCTTACATGATCTTGTTAGTCTTTTGTCAGCTGTCGGGCTTGATGATTGGCTGCCAGTTCTGAACACTGCATCAGTAGTAAATGATCCCCCCATACCTGGAATATATTCATTAGAGCAGCACAGACCATGTGGAGGGGCAAAGCGACAGAGTCTAATTAAAGGACGTCTGCCATTAATTACGTTACCCTTTTAAACTTAAACAGACTTATCCAAGACGTATGTGCTAGGCTAGGACCTCAGGTATACATATATTTATAAGTTAAGAAAATACACTACTTGAGCAAGCTCACTGGCTCCAGCAAGGCTGTTCCCATAAAACAAGGACCCATCCAATGTTTAACCACTTCGCATCCAGGCCAATTCTGACATTTCTCTCCTACATGTAAAATTCATCATTTTTTTGCTAGAAAATTACACAGAACCCCCAAACATTATATATGTTTTTTTAGCAAAGACCCTAGAGAATACAATGGCAGTTGTTGTAACTTTTTATCTCGCACGATATTTGCGCAGCAATTTTTCAAACGCGTTTTTTTCAGAAAAAAAACAGTTTCATGCTTAAAAAAAAAACATTATATTAGCCCAATTTTTTTGCATAATGTGATAGATGAAGATACGCCGAGTAAATAGATACCCAACATGTCACGCTTCAAAATTGCACGCGCTCGTGGAATGGCGCCAAACTTTGGTATTTAAAAATCTCCATAGGCGGCGCTTTCAAATTTTTTACTGGTTACATGTTTTGCGTTACAGAGGAGGTCTAGTGCTAGAATTATTGCTCTCGCTCTAACGTTACGCAGCGATACCTCACATGTGTGGTTTGCACACCGTTTTCATATGTGGGCGGGACTTGCGTATGCGTTCGCTTCTGCGTACGAGCTCACGGGGACAGGGGCGCTTTAATTTTTTTTTTTTTTATTGTTAATTTTACTTTTATTTTTTTAGTTTGACAAAAAAATTATTACTTTTATTCCTATTACAAGAAATGTAAACATCCCTTGTAATAGAAATGTGGCACGATCGGACCTATTTACAGTGAGATATGGGGTCAATAAGACCCCATATCTCACCTCTAGGCTGGGAAGCCTAAAGTAAAAAAAAAAAGAAAAAAACGATCCTAGCCAAATCGGCGCCGTTATTTTGAACCGGCCTCCGAACGATCATAGAGACTCCGGGGACGATCTGGTCCGCCGGAAATCTCTATGGTATTATCCAGGGGCCAGCGGATCCTGTGACCGGCTCACCGATGGAAGCGGTGAGTCGGTAGAAGCACCGGAGGGCGGCGGGAGGGGGGGCGTCCCCTTCCGCCTCCCGTAAGAACGATCAAGCGGCGGAACAGCTGCTATGATCGTTCTTATGGTGCAGGGAATCGCCGGCTGAACCTCTGACTTCAGTACAGTTACTAATCTAAAATAAGTTAAGATAGGAACCTATGATGTTTCTTCCTCTTTCGTGCTCTATATACTGTATATGCACAAGGCAAGGTCCAAAAAGACATGGATGAGCAAGTTTGGGGTGAAGGAACTTGACTTGAATTGGGCAGGTGCACTTTTGACAATATAGTGTGTGTGTATATAAGTACACCTGCCCAATTCAAGTCAAGTTCCTCCACCCCAAACTCGCTCATCCATGTCTTTATGGACCTTGCCTTGTGCACTGGTGCACAGTCACGTAGGAACAGGAAGGGGCCATCTCCAAACTGTTCCCACAAATTTGGGAGCATGAAATTGTCCAAAATGTCTTGGTATGCAGACGACTTAAGAGTTCCCTTCAATGGGACTAAGGAACCAAGCCCAACCCCAGATAAAAAAAAAACCCACACCATAATCCCCCCTCCACCAAATGACTTGGACCAGTGCACAAAGCAAGGTCCATAAAGACATGGATGAGTGAGTTTGGGGTGGAGGAACATGACTGGCCTGCATAGAGCCCTGACCTCAACCCAATAGAACACCTTTGCCAGGCCTTCTTGTCTAACTTCAGTGCCTGACTTAACAAATGCACTTCTGGAAGAATGGTCAAACATTCCCATAGACACACTCCTAAACCTTGTCGATAGCCTTCCCAGTAGAGTTGAAGTTTCTATAGCTGCAAAGGGTGGGCCAACTCAATATTGAACCTACATACTAAGACTGGGATACCATTAAAGTTCATGTATGTGTAAAGGCAGATGTCACAATACTTTTGACAATAATATATATATATATATATATATATATATATATATATATATATATATATATATATATATAGATAGATAGATAGATAGATAGATAGATAGATAGATAGATAGATAGATAGATAGATAGATAGAGTCATATTAACCTTGTTTGGCTTCAGCGACTCAGATAGTATTTAAGGCAGATTGGTCAGCATAACAGCTGATCAACTAGAATTTTCAAAGGATCTGAGCAATGCCAGTGCTTACTTTTGTTCTAAGTGCAGGAGGAGACTAGAGAAAAGTACTATAGTAAAAATACTTGAATAATAGTAACTTCAGCTAGTTAAATATACCTCAAACCAGTATTATATGGCGGTTGAGCACATTAGATAAAGTCAGCTTTGCAGCGGGAGTGACTTCAGGGAGGGGGAGAAACACAGGCAGGCATAGAGAAAGGAGGGAGCTCCTCATGGGTGTGAGCAGTACAACTAATTCTCTATAATAGGCCAAAGAATGAACAGTGGGCATGGTAGTGGCATGGAGTTTACAGAGCTGCACAGTCTCTCCCTTTTATGCTATGTAGTCATAAGGTTGCAAGAATGCATGCAACGCAAAAGCAATGCAACTTACAAATGCTGTGGCAGGTAAAACAATTTAGAAATACATGTTTCAGCTGCTGTTTAGCTGCTTGGTTGAAATTGCTGGAACTGAAGTGGTTCCTTTAAATAAATACACATCTGCACTGATTGACTGTGATTTTGTGCTTTTTTGGAACTTCTGCAGAGAGAGATTTTGGCTATTTCTTGCCACATTTTAAACCATTGCTGTGCTGTTTGCAGAAAATGTTTCCGGCAAACCTGATCTCCAGTGCCTGGCCCTGTGTCACCCCACTCTAGGGCAGGCTGCGGCCTCTCCTTTCACACTCTGGAAGTTTACATGTGACCTTGTCCTCCGGAGCAGACCGTTCTCTGCCACCTTGACGGCCATGCTCTTCATCTCTGCTATATTAGTGAGATGGACCGCAGTGTTCTGCACTCAGATCCCTCATCAATCTTACTAACAGCCTGCATTAGCAGCAACTCTGCCTTCTGCCATTAACCAATTCATTCTCCTTCATTAGCAATGCCACATTTTAATTCTCCTTCCACACTGCCTTCCTTTGCACTTTTTTTCCTCTCCACACGTAGCAAAGAACTTCTGAGTGCTTCATTTCTCCACCCCACCTATGGCTTGCTTATAGGACTCCCATTGCACCCTAATCCCTGTGGCTGGATACCCTAGTTATAGGGATGCCCGAGTTATAGGGATGCCCTCGCCATCTACTGGCTAATATTGGGAATTGAAGTGTAACTACCGTGTTTCCCCGAAAGTAAGACAGTGTCTTACTTTCTTTTTATCCCCAAAAGCCCCACTATGTCTTACTTTCGGGGTATGTCTTATATTGGAAAAAAATTGTCGAATTTTTTGTTTTAACCATAAAATTAACATTTATTAACAACCTGAACAGTATTGTATTCACCACAAAACAGTTTTATAAAAGGAAGTGCCAAGAATGTCTTGTTACAACATTGCATAACATGTAAAACAATGAAAAATGGTAAGAACGAACAGTGGAATACTGGAAGATAAAACAGATTTATGTGTGATACAGTACCACCTGCTGTATTTAATCCAGTGTGACACCTGCTGATACCCACTGGGTTACATACAGCAGATGATACCCCAGTATGCCAGTGTGTATGTTTTACTGATGTATGATTAATACTGTGTGCATTACCATATTTTAAGCAGGAGGCGGCAGTGACAAGTGCAGGGGACGGCGCGGTGACGTATGGAGAGGGGGACGGCTCAGGCGTGGGTAGGAGGCGGCGCTCATTAAGATCAGAGGGAAATGGCAGACGTGGCGACGTATGGAGAAGGGGACGGTGCGGACGTGGGCAGGAGGCGGCGCGCAGCTAGATGAGAGGGAGGCGGCAATACCCCCGTGTTTCCCCGAAAGTAAGACATATGTCTTACTTTCGGGGTACGGCTTATATTAGCCGACCCCTCTGAAACTCCCGATACGTCTTACAATCGGGGGTGTCTTACTATCGGGGAAACAGGGTATGCATCGGCAGATATGTGGCAATACCAATTGGCAGGTAAAAATTCAGGAAAGTCAAGGCCTTGTAGCACTTCAATATCTCATTATGGAAATCTGTTGGCTATGACCCCTCTATCACTTTTCCGGTTCTGTTGTATGTCTGTGTATAGCATGCCACAGCTTTCTGCCTGTGATATGGCCAGGGCAGGACTTAGGGTGGTGGGGGCCCATGGGCTTGAGTCACTTTCTATACTACCTACTATACATTACTGTATTTATCGGCGTATAACATGCAGCGGCGTATAACACGCACCCCAAGTTTAGGAGAGAAGTTTAAGGAAAAAAACTTACATTTAAATGCCCATCAATGCAGCCATATCAGTGTCCATCTGCAGCCTTGCCCAGTGTAATTTTCAGCCTTGTCAGTGTAGCCTTGTCATTTGCAGCCTTGTCATTGCAGTCTTGAAGTTTAAAAATGGCGCCGCCGAAGTACAGAGTCCTGTGTATCTCAGCGGCTCTTGGGTCCTCTCGCAGTCCCGCGCGGAGCCGAGTGTACTCGCCTCAGCTCACAGTCACACCCAGTCCCTGTGTTATGTCCATCATAGGGCGGGACTGGACATGACTGTGACCAGAGCCGAGTACACTCGGCTATGTATCTTGGCGGGGCCCCCTATTGGGAGAGGCCCATGGGCTTGAGTCCAGTCAAGCCCAATGGTAAGTCCAGCCCTGGATATGGCTCTGCCTGAACGTTTCTTGCCCTCTGATAATCATGACATGAATGTATGATAGCTGGGGAGGTGAATTCCCACAATAGTCTAGAGCAGTGATGGCGAACCTTGGCACCCCAGATGTTTTTGAACTACATTTCCCATGATGCTCATGCACTCTACAGTGTAGTTGAGCATCATGGGAAATGTAGTTCCAAAACATCTGGGGTGCCAAGGTTCGCCATCACTGGTCTAGAGGATGTAATGCTTAAAGAGACCCAATCATAGGTGGTGACTTCACTGTGCTCAACTGCTGCTCTGTTGAAGGCCATGGTAAATACCAGATTCTTTCAGGTATGGGGGAGCATTTGTGCTCCTCCCATTATTCAGTGCTCAGGTCTGAGGAACCAATTGCATGGCTCTTACTTGCAATGGAGGAACAGAGCAGTTTTCTTCCCCATTTCATGCATTTTGGTTGGTTTAGTCATAGCTAGACCATCTCCACTCATTCCATGTTCTCTCCATCAGTGTTCATTATTCACAGAGACATGGCTTTGGAAAGTCCATGTCTTCTTACATTTTAAAAGACTGGGAAAACATCATCTGTACCAGTGGCGGCTGGTGACTATACTGTCCAGGTTGAGTTTGAGGAGGTATGTCAATGCATAAAGCAAAACAGAACAGGAAGTGCGACAAAGAGGAGTATACATGTAAGGGGGTGGGCGATGCTGTCACTTTGCCCTGAAAGTCTCTTTAGAACAAGGGTTTCAAACTGGTTGCCCTCCAGCTGTTGTAAAACTACAAGTCCCATCATGCCTCTGTCTGCGGGAGTCATGCTTGTAACTGTCAGCCTTGCAATGCATCATGGGACTTGTAGTTTCACAACAGCTGGAGGGCTGTCAGTTCAAGACCGCTGCTTTAGAACCACCTTGTGTGTGTTTGAATGTTGTGAGTCTCAATAAGGAATCGAAAGTGAATCATTGGTAAGATTGGCAGTTTGCCATTAACAGCATATCTATAAAAGCTATTGAACTTGGCAAATGTAACATTAGCATTATTGTAAATACAGCAAGTGTTTGTGAGCCTTGAGAATAGGAAATCCAGATCTTGGGAAAATGACTGTGAATGTGATTGGATTGGTCGAACATGTACGTGCGCCTAAAAGTTATTCACAATTTGTTCCCTGAGTGTTGCGCTACACCCCACGCATATGCAAATGAGCATAAATAAACACCCAAGGTGTGAAGAAGCAAGGTGTGAATGGCGTCAACGTGATGTTAAAGCAGGGAAAGGCAAAGTCCCCACCAGAGGAGTGTTGTGCAATCCACACGGTGATAAACTTCACCACCTTTTACCAAACTGCAAACTTGCAGGGAAAAAAAGAAAATATGATAAATGACGTTTTCTTCCCTAACAATAATAGATAGCCTTTTGACTGCGGCATTCACAATAAAATTAGGCAAAGTTATGGGAACCAGATTTTTTTTACATTCGTTTTCCGTTTCCTCCGCTGGTTCCTGCTCTTGTGGTCGGCCCGCTGGGAAATTTTCTCCTGAGCGCTAATGATGCGGCCGTGCTGCTGAGACAGCTTAAATATTACAGCGTTGGTGATAAATCACCAGCAAGGTGCAGAAGAGACGTTTTTTTATATCTTAAACTATTTATAGGTTTTCTCTACCAGGACGTCCAATTCTGTTAGTGCTGTGTTAGTGTATATATTATACAGGGGCAGCCGACTTTTATTCTTTTGTGTTGGGCTTTTTGTCATCGTATGTGGTGCCGTAGGACCTGGAGCTCTGGGGGCACGTGACTAGAATTCTGGGCTACCATTATGTTAATTGAAAGCATTAAAGGAGAAGTATGGAATATGAACAAAAAACAAAACCTTCATACACACCTCCGTGCTGCATTGCTCCAAGTAGAGAGCAATGTCTGACAGTCACTGATCTCTGCTCTGCTCCTCCTGTGATCACTGGAGCTTTGGGCTGGGAAGGGGGAGATGAACACTAAAACGCAGAGCCAAGTCCTAGTCAGGCAGCAGGGTGGATCCTGACAATATTGTCCCTCCAGACCCTAGTGCAGCTCTACCCCATCAGCTGAACAGCCCACTATCAGCTGGGTCACAGGAGAAAAAGTAAGTGTACTCCGTACTCCTGTGACCCACAAAAAAAAGCTTTGGCTATACTTCTCTTTTAAGTAAAGTCAAAAGTATAGCCGCCGCGCCAGACAACCCCATTTTTGGCTCCCATTTGGTACCCTTTGTATGTAAACTCTAATAATAAACTTCTCCTATTTGCGCCCTAAAATTTTATATTTCTGTTTCAAGTATCTGTTCAATAAGTGCAAAAAAGCACTAGTAGAGGCTGATAACTTCTTCTGCTCTCTGCCTATGCTGTACTCTTTTACATTGTTCCTAGTTCTGCCAGTGAAATTAAAAGCACCTTCTCCCTACATTATGGTAATGTAGAGACGGGGAGGTGTTCTGTAGTCCTACACCATTTGACTTGTCTAGGCTGCTAACGCTACTCAGGGCTGCTAGACTTCACGGGGGCCCCATACAGACTACCTGACAGGGCCCCTCCAAGAAAATTAAGAAAATGAAAGCTATATTTTGCTAAAAATACAATAAAATTATTAGCAGACACAAATACAACATAACTCGTAGAATTCCTTCTAAATCTAAAAAATAAAACTGAGTTAATAAATAAAAATGCAGATGAGATAAAAAAAATATACAGGCTGGGCAGTCCGGTGTCAGAGAGATGGAGAGAAGCAAAGTTACAGAGATAAACAGAGCTAACATTAGAGCCAGCGCTGGGAGGGGGATTGATGAGGGATGACTGTCTCTTTCTCAGCAGATAAAAGCTGGCAGCAGGGAGAGGGGGAGAGACCAGCTTTCAGCTGCTGGAGGAAGAGAGACACAATTGTCATCCATCATTAAGCCCCCTCCCTTTGCAGGCCCCCCTGTGTGCTCAGGCCCCCTACAAGAGGACTGGTGGTTCCTCCCTATCAGCGACCCTGGCGCTGCTCCTTTATACGGTGTAGTAAGTGAGCAGTGTCACCCAGGAAATGGGTTATGGGCAGGACTACTAGGTGAAAATAAAGCAAAAACAGTCTGAAAGCAAACTAATGCAGCCACCCCCCTGCCCTAAAGCACCCCCTTGTTGAGGGTATGTGGCCTGGTATGGTTCAGGAGGATGAGCGTCCACCCTTCTTTCCTGATAAGGGTCTGGTATTGATCTAATGGGGGGCACACTCACCATTTATTTTTTATTATTATTTTGGTGCGGGGTTCCCCTTAAAATTCGTACCAGACCCAAAGGGCCTGGTATGAATTGGGGGGGGGGGGCACTTTGTTTTTATAAAAAATAAAATATTGCTGGCATTCTTTTTTACATGAGTCATCGGTTGTTAAGGAAAACGGTGGCCTGCTCCTTAGCATCCAGCTAAATGCAAATATGAGCGTTTTTGTTCTGGTGTTTTTTGAAGCTCCTAGTGTGCATGGAGCCTTAGTTCAAGTTCCTCTTCGAGTATATTTTCGCCTTTGATCTTTTAACAGTGATATTCCCATGCTCCAAATCCCAGGCTTTGTTTCTCAGTTTTGTAATTGGTTTAGGAGGAAACATTGCTGCTGTAATGTAGGGTTTACTTGGTCTGAGTCAACAGGTGTGCTAGATGCGGTGGGGAATGTAAAGCAGCAGCTGGTCTTAGCCTGAACAAACTCATGGGTGTTCAGTAACGGATGCCAAGGGACCCTATCTTTCCTATACCCATCTTTATTGATAAATATCCAGATGAAGTGCATACAGGTGAACTGTCTTGCCTGCCAAAAGCTTGCTAATACTATTCAGCCAAACTTCTGATTTAGCGACCTCCAGTACAGATAGTCAGTATAGCTTAGTGCAGGCCACGCCACTAGACTGGGAATTGGAGCTTTAGCACCATGACGTGCTCTCCACACTGTGGGTTCTCCACCCTCTATGAGTACATTCCCAGAGATAGTCTGAAGCCTAGTGCACATGATCAGAAAATCGTACTAAAAATACCGCTTTTAAGACAGTTCATCTGAAATGATCCAAAGGGACAATTACTAGACCTACTTATTACCAACAATACAGACCTGATTACGGATGTGGAAATATGGGGCAATTTAAGAAACAGTGATCACAGGTTAATTAATTTCAGTATAAATCACACAAATAGGAAACATAAGAGGAATTCAAAGACACTGAATTTCAAAAGAGCCAACTTCCCTAAACTACAATCCTTGCTAGAAGGTACTAAATGAGATAAAATCTTAGGAACAAAGAACACGGAGGAAAAAATGGGTATGCATTGAGAGCATATTAAATAAGGGTATTAGCTAGTGCATCCCAATGGGAAATAAATTTAAAATAGTTAATAAAAGTCCTGGGTGGCTTAACTCCAATGTAAAAATGCATATAAAAGCAAAGGCAAAAGCCTTCAAAAAATACAAGGCTGAGGGATCATCATCAGCATTCCAACTTTACAAAGAATGTAACAAGAAATGTAATGGTGCAATCAGGTCTGCTAAAATAGAACACGAAAGGCACATAGCGGAGGAGAGTAAAAAAAAATACCAGTAAATTCTTAAAGTATATAAATAGTAAGAAAGGGAGGTCAGATCAGATTGGTCCCATAAAGAATGATGAAGGGAATCTGGTTACTAAGGGTGGAGAGATGGCGAAGGTGTTGAATTTATTCTTCTCAGTCTTCACGAGGGAAACGGGGTCTTCAGTAACCAAAACTGCAGTATTTATTCTCATAACACGTCACAGGAAGCACCCTCAACAGAGGATAGAATTAGAAATAGACTTGAAAAACGTAACATTAATAAGTCACCGGGACCAGCTGGCTTGCACCCGAGGGTCCTTAAGGAACTCAGTCAAGTAATTGCCAGACAATTGTTCCTAATTTTTACGATCAGTCTGCTGACTGGAATGGTACCAGCTGATTGGAGAAAAGCCGATGTAGCACCATTATTTAAAAAAGGCCCAAAATACCTGACAATTACAGACCAGTTAGCCTAACATCAATAGTATGCGAGCTCTTGGAGGGGATGATAAGGGACTATGTATAAGATTCTAGTAATGACAATGGTATCATTAGCAGTAATCAGCATGGATTCATGAAGAATCGTTCTTGCTAAACCAATCTATTAACCTTCTATGAGGAGGTGAGCTGCCATCTAGATAAAGGAAGGCCCGTAGACGTGGTGTATCTGGATTTTGCAAAGGCAATACAGTTCCCCATAAATGTTTACTGTACAAAGTAAGATCTGTCGACATGGACCATAGGGCGAGTACATGGATTGAAAACTGGCTACAGGGGACGAGTTCAGAGGGTAGTGATAAATGGGGAGTACTTGGAATGGTCCGGTGTGGAAAGTGTGGTCCCCCAGGGTTCTGTCCTGGGACGAGTCCTATTTAATTTATTCATGAACGACCTGGAGGATCGGATAAATGGCTTAATCTCTGTATTTGCAGATGATACAAAGCTTAGCAGGGCAATAATCTCTCTGCAGGATGACGATACAAGACGATCTGAACAAATGAATATGGTGCGCAACTACATGGCAAATGAGGTTTAATGTAGAAAAATATAAAATAATGTATTTGGGTGGCAAAAATATGAATACAATTTACTCACCTCTGGGGGAATCTAGGATGGAGAGGGACCTGGGAGTTCTAGTAGATAATAGGCTCAGCGATGGCATGCAATGCCAAGTTGCTGCAAGCAAAGCAAACATAATATTGGCATGTATTAAAAAGGGGATTAACTCCAGACATAAAACAATAATTCTCCAGCTCTACAAGGCCTGGTCTGGCCGCATCTACAGTATGCCGTCCAGTTCTGGGCACCAGACCTCAGGAAGGATGTGCTGGAACTGGAGAGACTCCAGAGAAGGGCAACTAATCTAATAAAGGGACTGGAGGATGTTAGTTATGAAGAAAGGTTACAAGCACTGAACCTATTCTCTCTGGAGAATTTGTGCTGAATAAGCCCCCTTGGCTTATACTCATGTAGCACCCCCCCCCCTCCCTAGGTATACTGGGAGCAAAGAGGGTACCTCCAGATACAGGGAGCAGACTTACATTA
Organism: Lithobates pipiens; assembly: GCF_037356315.1. NCBI lineage: Eukaryota > Metazoa > Chordata > Amphibia > Anura > Ranidae > Lithobates > Lithobates pipiens. The sequence continues at coordinate 496,305,114 of NW_027507903.1, read as the reverse complement.
CAGCAGATGCCTGGATAAGTCCCTCTCACAAACTTAGCAGCCAGGAGCTTGTTACCTTGATTTGGATTGTAGAACAGCTTCACAGTATCAGAACCTTTAAGCCGACCCGGCAGTACAGTGAGGGTAGTTAGATCTAGGTGCATCCTCCAAACGAGTCACCAGGCCCTTCTGAGAGATCAGCCTTCATCCTGGCTCTCTCCAGCAAGGGTCCTCCCCTGGATCTCCTCAGCTTGGCTCGGCTTCTTCCAAACAGGCAAGACAGCCTAAGGACAACCTCCAGACTAGTAGGCCCCAGACAGGCCTCAGACCTGGAGGGCCACGAGGTAAGAACTGAACTAGAGCACATGGCATCTATCAAATAAATACCCCTTCCCAGAATGCACAGTGGCAGGAACCTCCTACTGGGCTGTTTCTGAAAAAGAATAATCATTACAGCTTAACCTAGTTGTTATTATTGCATTGTCCTGTGGTACCAGGGACACCTACTGGCAACAGTGAGAAATGCACAACACAGTCAAGATTACAACAGAACCAAATAAACTATGTACAATCAATCTGAGCTGGTTACAGCTCAGCCAAAAACTACATTTACACTAGAGCCCCATTTTTGGGAACAGGGGGCTACACTTGGGTCACTGTGCCCATCTACAGCCTCATGCTCCTAATCTCCCGGCGCTGTGACATGCAGTCTAGTTGGCTGTATAACAAAGCCCCACCTTCTCCTTGTACGTGATAGGCGGAACACTGACTCACGGCTGGGAAACTGAATCAGTGTTCCGTCGAGGATGAGGAGGAGGCGGGGCTTTGTTACACTGGACGACCTCCGACTAGACTGACTGCATGTCACAGTGCCGGAGATCAGGTACATGAGGCTGCATATGGATATAGTGCAGGGAGATGGGCAGAGTGAGGCATGCAGATGGGCAGAGTGAGGCGTGCAGATGGGCAGAGTGAGGCGTGCAGATGGGCAGAGTGAGGCGTGCAGATGGGCAGAGTGAGGCGTGCAGATGGACAGAGTCAGGCGTGCAGATGGACAGAGTCAGGCGTGCAGATGGGCAGAGTGAGGCGTGCAGATGGACAGAGTGAGGCGTGCAGATGGACACAGTGAAGCATGCAGATGGGCAGAGTGAGGCGTGCAGATGGGCAGAGTGAGGCGTGCAGAAGGGCAGAGTGAGGCGTGCAGAAGGACAGAGTGAGGCGTGCAGATGGACAGAGTGAGGCGTGCAGATGGACAGAGTGAGGCGTGCAGATGGACAGAGTGAGGCGTGCAGATGGACAGAGTGAGGCGTGCAGATGGACACAGTAAAGCATGCAGATGGGCAGAGTGAGGCGTGCAGATGGACACAGTGAGGTTGCAGATGGGCATTGTTGACCCTCTTTTCCACTTACAGTAGCTGCTACATTTCTCACCCTAGGCTTATACTCAAGTCAATAAGTTTTCCCAGTTTTTTGTGGTAAAATTAGGTGCCTCAGCTTATATTCAGGTCGGCTTATACTCGAGAATATACGGTAAGATCACACACACAGGTTGAACTTGATGGACTTGTGTCTTTTTTCAACCGCACCTGTTATATAACTATGTTACTATGAGAAACACAAAAAATGTTCTGGCATGATACCAGATCGTACGATTTTCATTTAGTTTTTGCCAGAAAATACAATACCAATACAATACGATACATTACATCATATCACTTCCGAAGTTGTATTTTGTCATACGAGAATTTTCGTAAATTGAGTAACCTCTTCATTTTCGATATGGAGACTAGCATAGAAAAAAAACAGACAATCATTCGTCCAATAATTGCATCATCTGTACGACCTTTAACCGAAGTGTACAATTCTGCAGAGCTCTGCTTTGGTCAGAATGTTGACCTCCGACACCCAGTTTGGAAATTCTGTTCTGTGAAAGATAGGAAAGCTAAAAATAAAGACAGGGTATGATAGTCCATATGCTTATTATTTCATTTCAAACATAACTGGATTTAATGGTGTTTTTATACTGGCCTATCAACATGTAAAAGTGCATAATAGAACTCTACAAAATTCATATAATTGAGGTTAGAAAACACCTTTTATGATTCTTTCTTCAACATGTTTCTACATGCTGAGATAATGTAGGTTTATTTGAATGTAGCCTAAGCTGCATAATATATTGGCTTCAGCCAAAGTTAAATACGCATATGTTCAGTGGCAGTTAGGGGACATTCACACGGTCAGAAACAGTGCAGTTGTTAGAGGCGTCTAGTGTTTTTTGTATGCCTCTGAAAGTAGCTCTAGGTTGGGTTATCTAATATGCACATTCACATTGTATCATTTACAGGCCTATTTTAGAGAGGCATTCGGAGCCCCAACCATACGTTCAGAGAAGGGTCTTTCTGCATAATTTACGTCCATACGCGTGTAAACATGCCTAAACTCACTCTTATTGAATACGATTACACTTAACTAAACACAATACGTGCATAAATGCACATAAAAACACAGCATTAGTCATTTTTTCTGACAACCTGTGGCAGCATATTTGAAGCATTTTGCCGTGTACTTACCGAGTCCTTAAAGTGTTACTAAACCCAGGACCCCGCATTTACTATATCTGGCCTCCCACAGTACACAGAACATGGGAATGTAATATTTTAGTAAATATAAATTGCTAAATACTAGGGCTGATACTGATTAAAATGTTCATGTTCAATTAATCAATTTTTTTAAATCGATTAATCTACTAATTTCGATTAATTATAACGCACATACAGAACCAACTACTTTTAGCTGATCTCCTTGCATTGCAACTCTGCATTAGTCAGTGGTAAATGTGGTATACACTATATACAATCACAAGACACTAGTTAGTTTCCACAATCCATGACTTAACTTCACAGTTCACACAAATACGTTTTAAATTCAAACTGTAGCAAGTCATTTTTTTTTCCACAGTAGCGTGACAATCCCTACGCTCTAACTAATCACTCTCACCTTATGGCATGGACCCCTGTGCAAACAGGTGGTCATGCAAACGGTATCAAAAGGGTTAACATGGACCATAAACTTCTCTCACATCTCCTTAGATCTCAGCAAGGACGCCAGGTCATGGGTAGAAAGAAAAGATCTAAATGCTCACTGCTTAAGTATAAGATTAAATTTTTGTGTTCAAACACAAACTACTCACATAAAGATGATAAAAAACACAACATGTAAAGCCGACAATCGTGTTAGTTCCGTAAGGCAGCAGCAGGTGATGTCATGTGTAGCTCCTCCCCCGTGCGCATCTGAACTTCAACGTCACTGGATTCCTTCCCCCTTCCCTTCGTTAGCAGACGGAGGCACTTGAGGAAGGTGGAGGAACTCCAGGGACGTTGATGTCCATGATATCACCTGATCTCCGACGAAACTCCCTGAAGACCCAGAAGCTGGCGGAGAGGTGAGTACCAAACAAAATAATTTTGATCGATAAAAAAATCTATTAATCAAGGAATTAAACTTTAATTTCCACAGCCCTACTAAATACCTTTTCTCATCAGCAGTATATAGCAGTCTTGTGACTTCTATCTGTGTCTGGTTAAAGCTTGTAGGAGGTGTTTTCATTCTCCTCTCATGTCATATGAGGCTGCAGGTCCCTTGACCCTCTGTCTGGACAGTGCTGATTGGCCCTGTGCTGATCACATGCACCCTTCCAAGAAAAAAGAAAAAAAACTCTCTAGCAATACACACCAAACTGAGCCTGTGCAGAGTGCCCCCATGGCTCTGTTCGATCAGGCGATGGATTGGAGACTGTAAAAGAAGGGGAGGATCAGAGAAGACAGGATCAAACAGCCTTTTTACACAATGCGCACAATTAATCCCTTAGGTTCCACAGCGAGTATAACAAGCATGTTTTACTGCATGTACAGATTGATTTGACTGTTTTGGGTTTAGTAACACTTTACGGTGCAAGCTGTGTTATACTAGAGAAGGGAAAACTGTTTGGTCAACTATTTAATATAATAAAGTCGTGAAATATTACTGGAAAACTAGTCTGCACTTCCTTTTTCTCAGTGAAGTACAGATTTGTTTTCCATTGTTTTTTTTAAAAACAAGGAAAAACTGGTTGAGTCCATGCATTCTCTGCTTGACACTAGAAGTTAATTTTATATTTTCAGGATATGCCTACAGTGCAGTGTCAGATAGCAAGTGCAAAAAAAATAAAAAATGCAGTGTAATAATGAAAGAATCTGCAGAAAGTTGGCAGCTTCAGCATCATTTGAGCCGTGTACTGTATTCCCCAGCTGATAGATGCAAGCCAATTATGACCTGTTTTCAGAAGTTAGGACTCAAGGAATGCCTTGACATAACTCAATACACAGTTTTGTACCCCTTGGGACTTGTAATCCTCTGCATAGTTTAAAAGCAACGCAACAGCAAAACTGATTGCTAGAGTTGCTTACAGCTACCTTACAGGTTCTGCTCCTTCCCACCTTCTCATTGGCCAATCACTGTAACGGGCAACCTTAAAGTCTATGTAAAGCCTTAGCTTGTAAAACAACCCATTCGGTTTAAAATAGCAATAAAAGGCAAAAAAATTGTGTATAGATATAAAAAAAAAGAAAAAAAAAGAAAATGATAAATACCTTTCTTTCCCCTTTTTTTTAAGTGTACACATTTATGTCTGTTCTCATCTGCATAAGAGCTAGGGGAGGAGGAACAGCAGTACAATGAGCTACCTGGTGAAAGGCTGTGCAGGAGGGACAACATTTCTGATCCTTGGAGGAGAGCACACTGAGCTCCCAGCATAGCTAGAGAGCTGACCACAATGAGCTCTCCTGCTTAGTGTGGTCCGTTTTTGATAGAAAAGCAGAGGGACTGTCAGGAACATAAGGCATTTCACACAAAGGAAACAATACAAGGAGAACAGGAGACTTTCTCCTACTAATACATGGTACAGCAGGCACATATCGGGAATATGAAATCTTGGGTTTAGTTATTCTTTAATGAACAATATTGGAAAGGGAATGTGCAGCACAGAGCCCAGGCTAAAGTTTTTATTTAAAGCCTAACTGGGCGAATAAAAGTGATCCCTTCCAGTGTGGCTGTATCTGGGTGAACATTAAAAGGAGATGATCCTCTGCTCCTCCCCACAGCTAGACCATTCCCCGCAGCTTCGGCACCCCCATGCTCTACCAGTTTAGTGTCATGAGGTCATCAAGACGTGAAGACACTGCGGGACAGTCCACTTCTGGACCATGAGGGAGCACAATCTCTCGGGGAGCGGAGGATCGGGTAACATTGTTTCTCCTTTTCCCTAGACAAAACAAGCAATTGACCTTTGCAGTGTGAGTGCAGCCCCACTGCAGGAGATACTGTACGTTTCCTTCTGCCAATTTGAGCATTCAGTTATTGATTGTCTAGGTCTAAAGTCTATGAGGGTGCTCATGAGGACACCGCACTCGCCTAGGTACTTGTTTTTAGGTCCATTTTCCACTTCAGCAGTTTTGAGTCTGGACTTGTTTTAAAAACTATGCAAATGGTACTTCTAGGTGGCAGGAGCCTTGATGATATCAGTAGGGCTTTCCAAGGGGAGCAAGTGAAAAAAAAAACATAAAAGTATTTTTGCAACCATGCTTGCTTTGCTTGGATATACTGAAATGAAGCAAGGTATTTTAAAAGTGCATAGACTGCATATACAGTACATTCGGAACGTATTCACAACGCTTCACTTTTTCCACATTTTGTTATGTTACAGCCTCACTCCAAATGGATTCAATTAATTATTTTTCCTCAAAATTCTACAAACAATACCCCATAATGACAATTTAAAAGAAGTTTGTTTGAAATCTTTGCAAATTTATTAAAAATAACGACGTATTTACAGCCTTTGACACTCAAAATTGAGGTCAGGTGCATCCTGTTTCCACTAAAGCGCCTCAAAGATGCTGCTTGCAGGACTTTTCTTAGCATTCTGCCAGCGCACCGCTCCAGCGTGAAAGCCCCTTACAGATAAATCTCTCATTGTCTGTAAGAGACCCTTTTGATATGTGTTCGATGGCCAATACTGTGAGAACCTCTGTGAATGTCCTTGGGTAGCCCAGTCGGAACCCAGACTCGAACCCGATTGAACATCTCTGGAGAGATCAGAAAATGGCTGTGCACCGACGCTCCCCATCCAACCTGATGGAGCTAGAGAGGTTGTGCAAAAAAGAATGGGAGAAACTGCCCAAAAAATAGGTGTGCCAAGCTTGTAGCATCATACTAAAAAAGACTTGAGGCTGTAATTGATACCAAAGGTGCTTCAACGACGTATTGAGCAAAGCCTGTGAATACTGATGTACATGGGATTTTATTCGTTTTTTATTTTTAATAAATTTGCAAAGATTTCAAACTAACTTATTTCATGTTGTCACTATGGGTATTGTTTGTAGAATTTTTGGAAAATAATTAACTTAATCCATTTTGGAATAAGGCTGTAAAGTACCGTATATACTCGAGTATAGGTCGATCCGAATATAAGCCGAGGCCCCCAATTTACCACAAAAAAAATGGGAAAACTTATTGACTCGTGTATAAGCCGAGGGTGAGACATGCCTGTCCATCACTGTGTGTCCGTCCATCCCTGTGTGTCCGTCCATCCCTGTGTGTCCGTCCATCCCTGTGTGTCCAGCTGCCCTGTGTGTCCAGCCGCCCTGTGTGTCCAGCCGCCCTGTGTGTCCAGCCTACCTGTGTCCTGAGCCTGTGTCCTGAGCCTGTGTCCTTCTGCACATACGGCGGCCATGCCAGGATCGCCGCACCTCTTCTCGTCTGTGACAGACGGCGGCCATTCCACTGTTCAAAAGCCGCGCCTCCGTCTGTGATAGGCGGAACACTCAATTTCCCAGCAGTCTGTGTTCCGCCTATCACGGACATCCTCTCATCCTCGTCCGTAGTATGAGGATGAGCGGATGTCCGTGATAGGCGGACCACTGACTGCTGGGAAATTGAGTGTTCCGCCTATCACAGACAGGGAGGCGCGGCTTTTGAATAGTGGAATGGCCGCCGTCTGTCTGCACGACACGCTGATCGGGTAGACAGACGGTGGTGACTCGAGTATAAGCCGAGGGGGGCACTTTCAGCCTAAAAAAAGGGTCTGAAAATCTCGGCTTATACTCGAGTATATACGGTACTGTGAATACTTTCCCCGGATGCACTGTACTTTAAACGTATTATTTAACTTTTTCTCAAAAGTGAGTTTTTCTATCATGTCAAAACCTTCCCTGTCACCATGTGTCATGTACTAAAACATGGCATGTTAATGTCAGCATACCTTATAACAAAGAAGACAGCCTCTTGTTATATCACCTAACCAGTTCTTCCTATACCCCCCCCCCATTGTAATGACAGGGAAGAGCCTCACTTTTGAGAACAAAAAGCATTTGGCTAATTATCCAGCTGCTGAATGCTCAAAACGGCCCCTCCTCGCTCCTCCTGCGTCTCTGGGGGTCTGTGAGAACATTATTTTTGCAAGGTCATATCCAACACATTAACGAATTCCTGTGAAGTCTTTGGCCTACCGCTGGGCTGCCGACATCTAGTTTTTTGCACATAAAGGGGGAAAGACGGGGCAATGCGGGATCATAAGAGGGCCCTTATTAATGAAGTCTATGTATCCGGCCTCTGCCCTGCGAGGATTTCAGATATAAACCCCTTAGAAAAGCAGATCTGAGTCGGGATTGATGTCTTTCAGGCCCCTTTTTCTCGGTTGAAGATATTCTTTCTTTCTATTTAAGAATATCTTTCAGACTCTGTTTTCACAGAAAAGAGTGAATCATGCAAGTGAATGCATAGAATCTTTGAGTATTTTATTTTTAGTTTGTATACAGTTCAAATTTGTTTTTCTATTTTTACATATGAATATTTATTTACCTTTTTAGCCAATGTTTATCAGGCTATCAATAGCTAAAGTCTAAAGCCAAACAGGCTGAATTTCCATCCATTTATTGACAGCCTATAGCTGGCAAGGCTGATCAGTGTATGCTTACAGTGGGGAATTCCCCCCACTGTCAGAATACCATCTGTGACCTGGAGTTCAGAGATTTTGTAGAGCTTTGGGTGGGATGAAGTCTCCATTCCTAGGTCCACATCACCCCCAAGTCTATGAGACCCCTTTCATGCTGAAGCAGTTTTCAGGCATTTTAGCACTACAAATAGTGCCTGTAAAATGCCTAAAAACTTCCTCCCATTCCTGTAAAATGTCTAAAAGCTGCCTCCCATTCCCTTCAATGTTTGTTTTCACACTGGGGCGGTGCGCTTGCGGGACGGTAAAAAGTCATCAGCATCTTTGGGGTGGGTTTGAGCGCTATAAATAGTACTCCAAAAACACCCCTGCCCATTGAAATGAATAGACAGCGCTTTCAAAGCACCTTAAAGCGAATTGAAATTGCTGCAAAATGGTTGTAACGTGACTGTAACGGCACCCCTAATATAAAGGGGGTTAACGCCGTTTATGATGTTCCCTCTCCTAGACACACATCCACTCGCTACCAATATCCACAGCTAAGCAACCCTTTGCTATAGGAGCCGACCCCTCTGGAAGAAGACGAGACGCACTCTGTCTCTTCTGTAGTAGGAATGAATTTATTATTGAGAAACATTGTAACTTTATACACAATTCAAGGCACATGCTTTAACATGAACAAGGGCCCAGCTCCACCCACACATCCCAAGACTCAACACCTCATCCTGACGTCTGCTAGGCTTCAAACAATCCCACCCAATACACATCTTTTCACAAAGGGTTGGCAGCCAGTCTGTCTGGCACTTTACAAAACACACAAGGACAGACTTAAATGAACAATAGAAATGCAAAACAACTTAATTCCTCACAGCAATGATACTTAACCCCCATATACAGTATACATCCAATCTATATACAATGTATATACAGCCTTGAATATGGCTATCACAGACCATATCCGGGGTTTCTTTTATTCACCCTGTGTCCAAAGTGACCCCACTGTCACAGTGACCTTAAAGAAAGCGGCCTGCTTGCGCCTGAAAAGCACCACAAATGCGCCGCTAAAGCACCGCAAAAACAACCAGCGCTTTAGTGCTGTTTTAGCAGTGCTTCAATGTGAAAGGGATCTAAGACTTGCCACCTGGCTGGTAGATGTACAGTAAGTAGGCTAACCCCACAGAAATCTATGGGCCTCTACTGTGAAGACATGGCAAGGAATAGTCTGCGGACATCACAAGAGGCAGCGGGTCTCAGTAGGTATGCATCTGTGAGTCGGAATGCTAGGTCAGCAGAGGGAGACTAAAAGGATAAGTGCACTTTGTTTTAAAGCAGACCTATCATATAGGATATATAAATCCAAGAACAAAAATACAATATACTGTATTGCAGTTTATAAATTCTTGAATGCTGTGGCTGCATTCGTTTTCTTTTTTCAGTGTATTTTCTGCAAGTACAGAAAAACACCTTGTAATTTCATATGCACTGAACTGATATCTCAAACAATGTTAGATGCTTTCCCAGTTTCTGTGATCAACACAGCACCTTCTGCCTATGCCATAGAGACGAGGAGAGGAGGAGGTGTTCTATAGTCTCAGAACACTTCCTGTCCTAGGGTTAGAACGCTGCTCCTCCATAGATACAGGGCAGCGAATAAGCATTGTCTTCCTAGGACATGTTACTGGCAGGAACACAAGATTAAAATAAAGGGGAGAAAAAACCTGAAAAAAAAAAAAGAAAACTGATAGTCACCACACTAAGGATTGGTAACCTGCAATATATTCTACTTTTGTTTTTTCAGTTTAGATACGTTTTAAATATTGCATCATGGCTGCTGTTCGAATTCCATCTAATGAGTCTGCATCAAACCCATAAAAGGTTTATTCACTCTAATGCAGGCGCCAGAGGAGAGAATATTGAATAATTGTCAGCACTGCTGGTGTAACTACACTTTCCAAGCAATCTGCTTGATACATTCACTTTCTGTGTGATCTAAATAAAGATTATCGAAGTTCCACTTTCCTGCCCGATGCAGTTTATTGATGAGTGGCCTTTATTGCCGTTACTTTGTTTTATATTATGTTTATTGTAATGGACAGCCACTCTCCTGATTCTGTTCTATGGCAGTTGTTCCTCCTCTCTGATAATTATGTTTAAGTGAGAATGTACCATGAACATTCCTTAAAGCTGAAGTTTAATCTGCTTATGTTTTCCTTCCCTGGTTCCTTCTTTCCCCGTCATCAGCATGCTAATGACATTTTTTTTAATAAAACATTTCATTTTTCATTATATACCTTATTTTAGACTTAAAGTGGTTGTAAAGCCTTTTTGGTGACTTTTACCTATAGGTAAGCCTAGAATAAGACTTACCTATAGGTATTGGAAATATCTCCTAAATGTGCGCCACTTAGGAGATATTTCACTTGTAGTGCGCCAATGTTGTCATCGATGCATGCGCTGTGAAGAAACAGCCCACGTGCTGTTTCTTCCCCCAGCGTGTGCCATGACTGACGGCTCCCGTACGCGACTCCGGGCCAGTCACAGAGCAGGCATCCGTGGTCCCGGAAGGAAGAGGGTCGAAGATGGACGTGGCCTGCTTAGGGGACAGCGCAGGCTTTGTCTGCAGGTAAGTGTCATCTAATGGGCTAGTATACAATGCACACTAGCCCATTATGCTTTTCATTTGCAGGCCTTGCGAGGAGCAAAAGAGGAAATAAAACCCATCAGGATTTACTTCCTCTTTAAAGGGTAAGTTCACCTTAAGCCTGGTATCACACTATTGCGAACACAGACACTGCATTTGATTCGCACTGCATTGCTGTGCAATGCAAATTCAACCATACAGTTTATATGGCTGAACTCGCATTGCATTTGCACGAAAATGCTGCAGGAGCCTTTTTTCCCCTACACTGGAATCAGATCGCATGGGTGCAGCGAGAACAGGATGAGCTAGGTGGGTTCTGATTGGTCAGAGCCGTCCATGTGATGGTGCCAGCCCAGTAGAATGCCTCCTATTCGTACACATTGAGCAGTACGGATAGGAGATCAAGTCGCAGGGATTTCAAATCCCTGGACCAGTGAAGAGATGACCCGGTGTCCCATAGCAGGGGATCGCAGTACTCCAGTATAGGGGAGCTGGAGGGGATGGAGTCCAGTGTAAGTCCACCTTACAGATTTTCTATAAAGGTGAACTTACACTTTAAGCACATCATCACTGGATCTCCAGGTTTCTCTGTGGACTGCAGTCAAAGATCATGACTGGTGGTGGTGGGGGGGGGGGGGGGTCTTCAGGGTTTTGTACATAATGTCCTGTAAACATCAGAGTATCCTGCCTCAGTAAACCCTCAGCACTGGTACAAGCAGTGAATTGCCTTGATGGGCGGGTGTCAGTCTGGAGGAGTGGGCGTTCATGGGCAAACTGTTTGCATGCAGACCTCCTTAGGTGTTGCTGAGCCATTGAAATAAAGTGGTGGGCCAGGGACAGTCAAGCTGGGGAAGGAAAGGGCTAGACTATGCCGGATGGCTTCCAGCCAGGAAATGAGGCAGGCTCTATCTGACTTGCTGCAGCTTCTAATGCACACTGTGTTCACACTGTGAGAAGCTCATGGTGTGAAGGGGAGGAAACTATAAGCGGCTGCTGGGGCTGGCTTTTGTTTTCTCTGCTTGAGCTACATGAGTATAGGTGTTCTTAGCGTTCAGGTAGATTGACATATTTACGTCAATACATTTATTGACATATTTTTATAGAACTTTGGTTTCCTAAAGTGGTTGTAACTGAACTTATTTTATTTACAAAATAACAGACCTGTCTATACTTATCTGCTCTGTGCAATAGAATTGCACAGAGTAGCCCCCCAATACTCATCTTCTCAGGTCCCCCACTGGCACGCCTGGCTCGTCCTCTCTCGCTGGTGCTCCGAAAAAGGAAACCGATTCCCATTGGAGCACTCATGCAGGCTTGCTCTCCTGTGCCCCCCTGCTGCGTCCATTGACACAGACAGTGGGACTCGGCCCTGCCCCCCCCCCCCGCTCCCTCTTAACTGATTCCCACTGCTATCAGTCTGTCCAATAAGGGGGGAGACAGCAGCAAGAGCTGCTGCTCTCTTGCACATCACTGGATTAGATCGGGCTCAGGTAAGAATAAGAGAAGGGCTGGGGGGATCCTGCAGCAGAGGTTGTTTACATTAATACTTAGAATGCATTGAGGTAAAAAAAACCTTGTGGCTTTAGAACCACTTTAAGCAACCCCAGCAAAGAGTATGATAGCAGTACCTAGGCAGTGGTCAGGTGGCCATTGGATGGAGGATAGAGCTGGAGTTGCTGTAAAGCAGTGGTCTTGAAACTGCAGCCTGGGGGCCGGATGTAACCCTTTGCTTGCCGTTATCCAGCCCTTGGGGAACTTATCATCCCAATGATAAGACACTTTTTCTTCTACTGACACCAACAATGGGGCATAATTCCTGCTAGTGACTTCAACAACGGGGCACTATTTCTCCCATTGACACCAATAATGAGGCACTATTCCTTCCACTGATACCAACAATGAGGCTTTATTGCTTTTACTGATACCAACAATGGGGCACTATTCTTTCCCCTGACAACAGAATGCTATTCCTTCCCCTAACACCAAAGATGCATTGCTTACTCCCACTTGACTCGAGGACAATTTCTACTCCCATTGCCCACAGTCTGGTCCCCCTAAAGTCTAAAGGACAGTAAACTGGCCCTTATTTAAGAAAGTTTTGAGACCCCTGCTGTATAGGGTCAGTCTACAAGTAAAAGTGATATATAAGTTATAAATAATGTAGATTGTGGTGTGATGAGTCAGCTTCTAGCTTCTTATATGCTTACATGCCCCTTGATAATGGGCACAGCAAGTGAGCAGACCTGGGAACTCAGGCAGGCATGATAGGAACCCCTCATAATGGGCACAGCCGGTACAGACCCCGGAACCCAGGGAAGGCATGCTGGGAACGTCTCAGAATAGGTACAGCCATGTACAGACCCAGGAACTAGTGGGAACCCCTCAATAGGTACCACCGGTGTACAGACCCAGGAACTCAGGGCAGGGAAGGTGGGAGCCCCTCATAATTGGTACAGCCGGTGTACAGACCCAAGAACTCAGGGCAGGGATGGTGGCAAACCCTCATATATGATACAGCTAGTGTACAGACCCAGGAACTCTGGGCAGGAATGGTGGGAAACCCTCATATATGGTACAGCCGGCATACAGACCCAGGAACTCAGGGCAGGGATGGTGGGAGACCCTTATAATGGGCGCATGAGGTGTTCAGCCACAGGAGTTTAGGGCAGAGATGGTATGAGCACCTCAAAATAGGCACAATGGGTGTGCGGAGCTGAGGACGCTGTCCGGGATAGTGATAATCCTTCATAATGGACAGGTGTGCAGAACCCAGGGATGGTGGGAGCCCCTCACATCTAGATTGCAGGCCTGGGACCTCAGCACAGGGATTGTGGGAGTTTTTCAACATGGGCACTACAAGCATGCAGACTCGGGAACTCGGTACACAATGGGCATGGCAGGTGTTCAGGCTCCATGCCCCAGAAGTGCAGTATATCATAAAGAGTCCACCTTTTATTTTTCCTTTTTCCCATCTCAGTGCTGATAAACGCCCTCAGCCACTTCCTGGCCACATGCAGTTGCTCCATTGTTGGATGCACAATATTATTCGATCCTGGCTTCCTAATAGTGACACCAGTGCCTGTATAATGTTTGTTTGCATCACAAAAATGTCTGGATTTTGGCAGGTAAAAAGTCCATATACTGTATACTGCATGTATATTTAATTATGTATCTGGCTTTGTCGCTGGAGTTTGGCTGGAGGCCAGCACATGTCAAGGCGACATGCGGTATGAGCAGAGGCAGAGGAAATGCATTATTTCACTCATGTCCTCTGTATGAAAATGTTCGATAGACTCATCTCCTTCCAACAGCTGCCTTCTTCCATCACTGATCCCGTAATTCTCTGTCTGCAGGGAAAAGCGTTTTGAAGATAAGGTCTTCCAATTTAGCATTTTCTTATTTTCTGTTTGCACAAAGCAATCTAGCCAAAGGAGGTCCAACTGAGACCTGCGCAGGCCCACAGCTCCACCGGGCAAAATGTTAATCTCAAGCCATCACTGTTGGTCTAACAAAAGTATCGAAATAAAAAACAGCTTGCGCCTCCCGCCGTCTCTGCTTAAGCAAGCCGCCTGAACTCATGGCACACACTGGAGGGTTCTGGGATATTAACTATTATAAAGGACCAAGGAGGGTAATGCTGTTTCTACCAACAAGAAGACGCACAGCAATCTTAACATCTGTCCTTATTACTACCCTCGGTCTGATGGAGAGCAGTATACTGAGAGAGGGACGGGGTTTAGAAGGTTCTCCGAAATGTGTGCATTTGCTTTAAAGAAAAACTCTACACGTTTTAAAGTTAACCACTTAAGCCTGGACAATTTTGCTGGTCAAAGACCAGACCACTTTTTGCGATTCGGCACTGCAGCGTTTAACTGACAATTGCGCAGTCATGCGACGTGGCTCCCAAACAAAATTGATGTCCTTTTTTTCCCACAAATAGAGCTTTCTTTTGGTGGTATTTGATCATCTCTGCGGTTTTTATTTTTTGCGCTATAAACAAAAATAGAGTGACAATTTTGAAAAAAACGCATTATTTTTTACTTTTTGTTATAATAAATATCCCCCAAAAATATATATTAAAAAAAAATTCCCTCAGTTTAGGCTGATACGTATTCTTCTACATATTTTTGGTAAAAAAAAATCGCAGTAAGCGATTGATTGGTTTGCACAAAAGTTATAGTGTTTACAAAATAGGGGATAGTTTTATGGCATTTTTATTAATAATTTTTTTTTTTACTAGTAATGGCGGCGATCAGCGATTTTTATTGTGACTGCGACATTATGGCGGACACATCGGACATTTTTGACACATTTTTGGGACCATTGTCATTTATACAGAAATCACTGCTATATAAATGCAGTGATTCCTGTGTAAATGACACTGGCAGTAAAGGGGTTAACCAGTGGGTGGCAGTGTAGGGGTTAAGTGTTCCTAGGGGTGTGTTACTAACTGTGGGGGGCTGGGCTTTCATTTAGTGAACACTGATCTCTGCTACAATCACATGGAGCAGAGATCAGCATCACTAGTTGCTAGGCAGAACGGGGAAATGCTGTTTACAACGGCATTTCTCCGTTCAGCCACCCCGTGAGACGATCACAGGTATGCCCGCGGCGAACGAGTCCGTGGGACTTGCGACTGGACTCACGGGGGTCCCGACTGGCACGCGAGCGCGCCGCCAGCGCTCGCGATGGCAGGGCGGCATTAAAGATTGGACGTACCTGTACGCCAATATGCCTTCCCGTGCCATTCTGCTGACGTACATCGGCGTGCGCCGGTCGGGAACCGGTTAAACTCCAGGCAGATATAAAAGACACAAATAATGCAGCTCCGTATTTATTAGCATACCATTAGTGTATTATTTATTTCAAGCAGTGTAGGTACCTGATTTTGAAATGGCATCCACTTTTTTAGTCCATTGTACAGCATAGCTCGACTAGGAGTAGAAGCAGCACAAAGAGCCAGTCTGCTGTACTCATGTGATAACAAGTATTATGCTGATTGGAAGAAAGAGCAGAACTGAGCTCATCCTTTTTACTGTTTCTCCTTTCACTGTCCAGTCACAGGCTGGTGGAGTGGCAAGATCTATAAGTGTTACTTAGGGCTAGTTTACACTTGCTTCAAGGCTTTGTTAAAGCTTTTTGAATGCTAATCAAAGCCCCTGTCACAAAATTAAATGGTTAGCTTACAGTCCTGTTTACACCTTGCTTTGCTTCGGCTTTGCTTCAAAAATGATACCCCATGTCTCTTTAGTGGTGCTTCAAAGCCTCCACAGAACTCTCTGACAAAGCTCGCTTGAAGCACTTGCGGCTTTTGAGAGGCTTTAATTCAGCTTTAGCTTTGCTTTGTTTTGGAGAAATTGCAGGTGTGAGATATCCACACAAACAGGGAATCTGTCAAGCATCAACAAAGCTTCAAAAGAGCATCACGGAAACATCACAGACACTTCATCAAAGCATCACCAAAGCTTTTTTACCACCATTTATAATCACCACCAAAGCATCAAAAACACACCATAAAAGGATGTTGAAGCGGTAGGCACTTTAATGTGTGTTGAACCCGGAGCAAGTATAAATGAGCCCTTAAAGTGGAATTCAAGTCTAATACTAATTATTCTTAAAAAAAAAATAGTTTATCCTGTGTAAAAAAGATGTATGTGTTTACCTTTTTTTTAGTCCCTGTAGTCATATGATCCTGCAGCTCGTGCTCTCTTATTTCAGTGAGCAGCAGCTGCAGGGGAGAAGAGAGACCAACAGTGGCTAGGCCTTGGGAGCCTATAGGTGACATCACGACTTTCAGCATTTTCAGCTGATATTAAGCACACCATGACACAGGGAAGCTGGAGCTGCTTAACTACCTGACCGGACCTCAGAAAAAATGGTAAGTATACGGGTCTCTTTTTTTTTTTTTATATACAGGGTAGGCAGGATAGGTAGGGAGGAAGGGGAGGGAACCTTTTTAAAGGCTGGTAAACACTGGGAAACAGAAACAGGCTGACATTCGTTCAGTGTATACAGCAGCCTGTCTGACTAACGTCAAACGGGCATGCTGGAAATCCAGCAGCCGATCAGTGCTGGCAGCCAATGGCTGCAAGTGCTGATCAGTGTGTTCTGGTGGGGGTAGTCCCCCTGTAAGTACACAAAGGCACAACGGGGGAAATCGCCACACTAATATCACTTAAGTCGGTCATAGATGGATCAATTTTTCTTCCTTCAACCACAGTCAGTGTTGATGGGGGAGTCCCTCCCATGGAGCAGAGAACACAGTGATTACTGTTAGCGGTTATAATAGCCGCAAACAATATTTGCATGTAAAAATATAGCAGGCTGATTGGTTGATTGATCGATCAACTTGGGTACATTCAGCCTGCCCATACATGGTTCGAACCCTATATGGCCAGCTTTAATTAATACGACCATCTGTCAGTTTTTTTTTTTTATGTTCAGCCCCTTGGCTTGAATGAAAAAGAAAAAAAACCTCTAGTGTGTACCTAAGAATAGTTAGTGTTAGGTTAAAATTCCACTTTAACTACAGCGGAGAATAATCAGGTCACCTCCCCTGCCAGATAAAACCATGCTGTGTGGCAGAACGCTGCAAATCTCAAGACTGGATGGACAGAAATACATACTGTAACCAGCAATACGTAATTACAGCTCTCTTATATACATGTCCTCTGTGTATTTAACTGTTTGCCTCAAGATCCAATTTAAAGTTCAAATGCAGACAGTTTAAAAAATACACTATGCAATCTATATACATTCCTGACATATCCCAATATACAATAACTATATTATTTTTCAAAAAAAAGCTCCAGATGTTATCATAAAAAGCCATCCTTGAGCTCATGCCAAGTAACTTTGCCTAGGCTGAGATGATGTCATCAGTCTGCTACAGGCAGGCATTTTGACCCATTTCATGTGGTCAGTTTTTTAGGCGGACCCAATTAGACCATCCATTCCACTCTATGGAGTTATGGAGTGGCCATTGACACCCGCTGATATCTGATCCGATTTATCTGCTAAGTTCCCCATCTGTCCGGCAGGTCATATGCGATGAAAACCACTTTAAAGTATTACTAAACCCAGGACCCCACATTCACTATATCTGGTCTCCCACAATACACAGAACATGGAGATGCACTTATTTTAGTAAATACAGACTGCTAAATACCTTTTCTTATCAGCAGTATATAGCAGTTTTGTGACTTCTATCAGTCTCTGGTTAAAGCTTGTATAAGTTTTCATTCTACCCTGACTGTCCTATGAGGCTGCATGAACCCTAACCCTATGTCTGGACAGTGCTGATTGGCCCTGTGCAGATCACATGCACCCTCACAAAAAACCCCCCCCACCAAACTGAGGATGTGCAGAGTGACTCCGAAGGCTCTGTGCTATCAGCAGATGGATTGGGGACAGTGGAAAAGGGGGAGGATCAGAGAAGACAGCCTTTTTACACACATTGGAGAATTAACCCCTTAGGTTCCACAGTGGGTGTAACACGCACGCTTTACTGTACATACAGACTGATTTTACTGTACTGGAATGCCGAGTCCACTTCAAGTAAACTTTTAGGGCAGCAGATTCCCTTTACCACTATACTGTATGCCCCATACATTCAACTTGGAAATACACCTAGGGGTGTATTTATAAAGCAGTGAATATGACATTCACTGCAGGGAGATCTTCCAGGTCCATGTGTTTTCAGTGACAGTGATTGATGTACCACCAGTGAATGTTTGGTGAAAGTCACATTGACTGTTTTAGAATGATGTCCTTTTTTTTTTTTAGCGATAGTGTGGCCAATTAGTGTGTAAGTTTGGCCTTCAGTAGGTGTCACAGATGGAGATACACACTGGGAAATTTATGCGACTCCAGCTGGGCGCTGTTATGGTTTGTGATTAAAGGCTGTACATCAACTATACAGCGGGAGATGGAGCTGGGTGTGAGGAGGACTCCTTATAGACCTTGTCTTTTACTATCTCATAAACTTCTCCTCCATGCCAGGGTCATGAAGAAGCGACAGTGGACAGCTGTGCTTAAACTGTCCTTCATCCACAAATGAGTTTACAGGTACAGCATTGAACTTATCGGAAATCTGTCCATGGGAATATTATATCCTCCTCTTAGCCTATTTTAATTCCGGGAGCCCAGGACCAGCATTGTTAACACCAAATAAATTTAAGCAAGGTCACAGGGCTGTGGGATATTAGTGCTAGAAACACATTTCTTTTACCTAAACATGACCAAATACATCACAAAATGCCATGACTATATAGTGTATTAACCAGTATTCATTTCACAGATGAAAATATTTCCATCTATTAAATTAACACTATTTTAGTTGACTAAGATACGACTAAAACAATTCAGATGACTAAAATACAACTAAAACAAAAATGGCATTCTAGTCTAAATCAAAACTTGATGTCAAAATTAACACTGGTTTTATATCTCGATGGCTAAATCTGTGTCTGTAGTGCATGTTCAAACCTTAAAGTGATTGTAAAGACGGAAGGTTTTTTTATCTTAATACATTCTATGCATTAAGATAAAAAAAAACTTCTGTGTGCAGCAGCCCCCCTATTACTTACCTGAGCCCCATCTCCATCCAGCAATGTTGCACGAGTGCCTCAGCCATTCAGACGTCAGTTAACCAATCGGGGGGGTGAACCGCAGCTCCGTGTTTGAATAAATACAGGGAGTTGCAGCTCGGCTCAAGTACCCCGATAGCAAGCTACTTGCTGTGGGGGCACTTGGCAGGAGGGAGGGGCCAAGAGAGTCGGCAAGGGACCCCAGTCAAGTTCCCCCACCCCAAACTCGTTCATCCACACTATATTGCCAAAAGTATTGGGCCCCTTAGTTCCAGCGAAGGGAACTCTTAAGGCGTTAGCATACAAAGACATTTTGGACACTTTCTCCAAACTTTGTGGGAACAGTTTGGGGACGGCCCCTTCCTGTTCCAACATGACTGCGCACCAATGCACAAATCAAGGTCCATAAAGACATGGATGAGTGAGTTTGGGGTGGAGGAACTTGACTGGCCTGCATAGAGTCCAGACCTCAACATGATAGAACACCTTTGGGATGAGTTAGAGTGGAGACTGCAAGCCAGGCCTTCTTGTCCACATCAGTGTCTGACCTCACAAATGCGCTTCTGGAAGAATGGTCAAACATTCCCACAGACACACTCCTAAACCTTGCTTACAGCCTTCCCAGAAGAGTTGAAGCTGTTATAGCTGCAAAAGGTGGGCCAACTCCATATTGAACCCTACGGACTAAGACTGAGATGCCATTAAAGTGGTTGTAAACCCTTTACTACCACTTTTACCTACAGGTAATCCTATAATAAGGCTTACCTGTATCGTCCTGATGTATTGAGGCCTGAAAATGCCAGGACAATACAAGTACCCCCAAATGACCAGTCTTCGGAAAATAGACAGTCCAAGGTATTTAATAAGAGGCATAGCACATTTTTTCAAGTTGAATTTGTCACAGTCTTTTGAAAATTAAGAAATTAAAAAAAAATTCACAATTTTTGTTTTTGTTTTTACAGCCTGTCACCACTGCAGTACAGTGTTAAGCTGTCTCGCTGGACACAGTGGGTGAAAGATCGTGCACAGCTTGTGGGGCACACTTGAGGTGCAATCCTGTTTGAACGTTATATGACGTCCACCCAAAATGGGAGAGCTCCCACCTGACCATTTGTCTATAGGCCTGGCGGGAAGCAGTTTAAAGAGAAGTTAAGGAATCTAAAAAAAAAAAAAATTAAACCTAGGTGGATGTAGCGTCGGTTCCAGCTGCATCTATCCCCCGCTAGCCCTAAGCCTGAGAACTGAGTGATCAAAGACCACTGATCGCTCAGTTCTTGGTATTCACTCTACAGAGAGCCAGTGACTGTCAGTCATCGCTCTCTGCTCTGCACATCCAGAGTGCTGATCTGTGCAGGGGGTGGGAGCGGCTGTCTCAGGCTCTCAGCAGCCTGCTGAGAGCCTGAGCCAGCTGCCAGTTCAGGCATCTATGGGGATACAGTCGGGATCTTTCCAGAGCGAGTGAGGTCAGAAAAACAGGTCACAAGCGTGCAGAACTAAGTGCATATCCGTGATCTATAAGAGCAGTGTAGCCTAAAGAGCTTTGGCCCTACTTCTTTTTATGACACAGAAAGCTCTGGGACAGGAAGTAATTGTCAATTTCCCCAACAACATTTACTGTGCCATCCAAAATGTAAAAGAAAATGTTGGCTTCATATACACCTTAAGAATTTTTTTCTGCAAATACATTTTTAACATCAAAAGGTAACAAATACATTACTGGCTTGAAGGGTGTTTTTTTTTTCTCCTTGCCTGCAGTTCGGCTGTAATATAAATCAAGATGAATTTATAGCTCAGGTCTGTTATAAATCATTTTATGGCCTTATAGGGAGGTTTAGATTGGTAAATGATTTTGTTTTATGAAGCCAAAAAATAAATAAATAAATAAAACTCAGATGTAAAAAAAAAAAATAGAAAGTCACAGAAGCACATCAGGTTCACTGCCCGTACAGCAGAAAATAATATCTAATTACAATTAGCGCTTATTTATCCGTCCTTGCCTGTGTGCGTTCTTGGCTTTGGTTCTCTGCTTTCTGCGAAGCAGAAGGTGTCGGCTCAGGCGGAAAACACCAGAGGGGGAAAAAAAAAACAACACTTAGTAGTTTGTTAATAAGTCCTCGGGGTCTGTGTGTAAAGGTTTGGAGCCGCTACGCCTGCACCGCTCTTCTGCTTTATTGTTCCCTTTACCATTGCTGTAAGATAGATCAGCACCTGTTAATATCCGCCAATTCGACACAGGCCAAAGGGCGGCGCAGCGGCAGGACGAGAAGCACAGATGGCGTTGTGGATTTATAGAATACCTTTTCCCAGGGAGATTATAAAGGTTAATACACTTTGGGAATTCATAAAACACTTCGGCTTTGGAACGCCCGAGGTCCGGAGTGATAAATCGGGTGAGTAGAGCACAGAGGTAGAACACGTCTCATCTGCTTTCACCGGAGAGTGAAAAGGGTATCTGAAAAGCCGGATTATCTTGTAACCTTTCCCCCGACACAGCTTGTAGTATAATGCCCCTGTGAGAAGTTATTCTGTAGGCTGCGTAGGTGTCAATCAACAAAGTTGATTGCCAAAACTGAAGCGATTACCTTTTTTTTTTTTCATGTGACTATCCCATTATGGCCTTCTTGCTGTTCCATATTTTGATTATTGCTCTGTATTTGTGCTCCCCTAGTGGGGGACTGTATATCACTTGAATCACTGCTTAAACCTGTACCCTGGGCACAAAAAAACTTGAATTTAAAGTGATTGTGTCATGAGAGAAGCATGGATACTATGGGACCCTGCAGATTCTTTCTATGTTTAAATGCAGAGTATCAGAGTATTAGCCTGGCAGCTTCTGCACACTGCAGGGCTTCCACGATTACCTTGGGTTGTGGTAAAGATCAACTTAAAACTTGAAGTGCCACACAGCAATATTCAAGTCCAAATACAAGTTTATTCCAACAAGAAATTGTTTGCAAAACCAACGCATTTGGGGGATGTAGCTTTGCCCCCCTTCATCGTGTGTTGGAAAAAATGAAACAATGTACCTGGATTCAATAATCAAACTATAGTTAGAGGTTATTGCTATAAGTTTGCAGAGCAATCTGTTGACAGTTGGTTCAAGCAACGTTGACTTTGCAAACAATTTATCATTGGGATTTATTTGTATTTGGAATATTATGGGGTGACACCTCAATTCATTGCTTGCCTCCCTCTGAAAATGCAAGTTGCTTGGCTGTGACTGATTTCAGTACTTTTCAGTCAGAGACCCAGAATTCTTAATATATTCCTACCTCTGAATGACAGACTCAGACAGCATTGAAAACAAAACATCAGCAGGACAGCCATGGAACTACCAGGGACAGGAAGTAAGGAAAAATCTCCCAGTGGGGTTGAAAACAGAAATGAAGGATGTCACAGATTTTTTTTTTTGCTGTTCCTCACTCTTTGAGGTTATTCAATGATGGCATTCTATGATGGCAACCAGACCACAGGTGATAGGGCTGATCGCTTCTCGGCCTAGTTGGCTAAGATCATGTGTAACATCTGCTCTTATCAGTGTCCATTAGGGGTGCTCCACCATCATTCTAGCCTTCTGGCTGGAATGGCTGACAGTATAGTATCTCCGCTGGTATGAAGGAGGTCCTGAGGTATCCTCCCCGTGGGAACAGGAATTGAAGCACCCACCGGGTAAGGTGTGGGTCAGGTGTAAACCCCTGGGGTGAGCCACACTAGCACAGTTTTTTTTTTTTTAACAATGCCAAATGGAGACTGGGACATTTTTGTTATCAGGTTGCAAGGCCTATCCATTGTCTTGCACATTGGCACTTTTTATTTATTTTTCTCTATGGGGTTGTCACCATTCACGCTGGATTGTAGGGTGTGGGTCTTTGGGCCTACTCTGGAGTCTAGGGGGAGGATGTTTGGCCATTAGGTTCCTTCCTCCCCTGCCTTAGGTGGGTCTCTGTTTGGGAGAGCTTCTGACCCAGTACTCATTGGTCGGCTTTGGCTGATCATGAGGAGCACCGGGCCCTTTGGCTAGGTGGACTTTCGTGTGTCTTACTCCCATCAAGAGTCTTGAACCCCAGTGAGGAGACCATTGAGCACACCCTTTTTTTGGTTCACAGTTTTTTTTCACACTGTGGGCTAAGAAAATAAAAAGCAGACTGTACAGCATGCTGAAGAAATAGGAATAGATGTTGTAACAGGGCAGTGGGTACGCTACTCCACATTTGGTGAACATGTCCTCTCCTACAGTCTTATTGGTCAGAAGTCCACAAAATTATCACAGATGTAACCACTCTTTCTCTGGATCTGTCCCCAGCCCAGTTCCTCCTTCATCACTCTGCAACATCCAACCGTATCTATTACAAATCCCTGGCCATGCATATGGTAAATGCAGCGAGACTCTGCATACCACTACGCTGGCGCTCCCCAAACCCACCTCTCATAAGGGACTGGCTAACTTGCATTCATACCATAATGACGATGGAGGACCTCATACACCAGGCGAATGATACACAAACAAAATTCACAGCCACTTGGTCATGTTGGATTCATTTCACGACAACAGACACATACAAGAGATATATGCAGACCTGAACCACCAAAATTGATATAAAAATAAAAATAAAACAACATGAGACTAGGCAAGGGTCTGCTAGTCCAACGAACTTCTCTTCTACTGTCTCTTTCTTGATAATACCCCATCTCAGGGGACTCTGGTCAGCATATCACAGGTTTCCCCTTAGATAGGAGTGGAAATGGAAAATCCCCCCCCCCCCCAGACGAATACATCTCATCACTCCACGACATCACTCTTCAATTTACTTTGCCCGAAAATCAGAAAACCTTAAGCAAATCTTAGATATGATATTAGACATATATTTAGTCAACATAGTGCCAAAGATTCCCGTTCACTTCATAGTAGTTTATGGGTGATCTTTTGAAGATAGATGTAAACATGGAAATAGTTCACTTTATTGTTCCTAAAGTCCCATACGGCTGTTACTTTACTTTAGACGCGTTAGCGGCTGCGTCCGCATTTAAGCTGTTTCATTTATATGTGAATCGATGCAAGAATGTCTATGTATTGTTTTGATTCAGAACGAAATAAAAATTGCCACCGCACACCTTACCTGACCCGAGTTGTTAGCAGGTAAACCAGCCTCAGCTTGATTCATCCAGGCCATGCCCCTAACATGTTTCACCCCATCCCTCCATGATTAAATCCTAGGGGTGGGGAGAGACACGTTGGGGGCATGGCCTGGATGCATCACACTGAGGCTGCTTTTTAGCGAGGTGTGTGGCAGCCAGGCTATCTCTTCCTATTTCTACAGCGCATTTTGGGTCTGAACGAACCTTTCCCCAGCCTGCACCCTCACTAGTTAGCGGCATCCAATTAATCTCACCTTGTCGGGCTGAGCATGGACACCTAAGCATTTATTGTAAGTCAGAGATGATATGGCATTTATAAATGAGGGGGATAAAAACATTAACAAATGTTTTTTTATTATAACTACCCAGAGGCCCTTGGCCTGGTTGCCATCATAGAATGTTCTATGAAACTTGTGGCCTGTTTTTATGATATGCACTGAGGAGAGAGCTAAGACTCCTAATTTATCTAGTGTATCTCGGCCCCTCACTGCCCTTTAGTAAATCTACCTCATTAATGCTGATAAATGCGACGTCCCGAGTAATTACATAGATAGCAACGCTCATGTCGCGGCCAGGGGGAGTCTGGGTAATGATATGCAAATCAGCCATGTTTACCCGTTTGTCAATTGGTGGTTACACTTGCGGTTCTCTGGACTGCAGGGTGCTGGTTATTCTGTGAGGTCTGCTGGGTTATTAATTGGGGGTTTTCTAATGGGAAACAAAAAATAATGAAGGAACAAAAAAAACACTTGCAAGACGTTTTCTAATTATTTATGACACACTGATCTGACATGCCCTGAGGACATAATATGGGACTTTTATGACCTTCTGCCTGGCAGCGGATGTATGTTGCTGAGCGGGAATGTGACTTGGAGTTGCTATGCAACAGCACAGGTTGCTGCTTAATGCCTACCGCCTGCCAGCATGCAAATTCCCGCTCGCTTGGTTTGTGAATTCCCAATGATGGATTAGAAAGTTCTTCCTTTTCACATCACGAGTTATAAGCACTTCGCCATGTTCCTGTTGAGATCTTCATTCTAGATTTTTTTTACCCTTTTTTCTATGTAATTGTGATCGACTGATTTTAGATGAAATAATATCTAAAACCTTAGTCCTTAGGCTGCATTGATTCCCTTTTTTTTCTTGACTTTTCTTCCTTTTATTCTCACCTGGTGATCCTGCCAGTAACACACTTCCTGTCCTAGGGTGACAGCGCTCACTCGCCTGTCTGTATCAGGACAACAGATGCAAGATAGGACCACTGATGGGTGCATTGCCTTATTGCATTGGGGTGACATTCAAATGAGTGGCACAGCAGTGCATTAATGCATCGATGGTGCGTCACTGCGCATTGCGCTAACATGCATGTTACTGCAATACACAGATTTGATCCCGACCAACCATATTCAATAAAGCTTCTTATTCCGAAGTTCAATATTCTATAATAACTCTTTAGAATCCATGTAGTGCTGATACTTTCGCAGAGTAGATTCTGATCACAGCAGAATATTCCTAATAGAAGAATGATTCCCTAGACCAGTGGTCTCCAAACTGCGGCCCGTGGGCCAGATGAGGCCCTTTATCCGGCCCTTGGGGCACTATCCCTCCCACTAATACAAGATGCTGTTCTGCTAACTGACACAAACAGTAGGGCATCATTTCTCCCACTGACTGGCCACTGGAGCAATGTGCTACTAAAGGTAGCAAACAGGTGAATAAACAGAAACAAGTCAATAATACAAACACTATCCACGGTAGATAATAAAGTGACTGTTAGCAAAGTGTATAGATAATACTAATAATGTATGTTGAAACACTGCAATAATTCTTCTATATATAGAATATGTGCAAAAAAATATAAAATGAACTGCAAAAATGAAAAATACACCGTGCAAAACGAGCAAAAGTCTTCCTGTGCAAAGTGCAAGTATAAAATGCAAAACAGCAATAAAGCCCTTTCTTCTTTGTGAAAGGAACATTAAGGTGCAAACAAAAGGTGCTGAGGAAAATAATAATAATCTCCTCTTCATGCAAAGACACACACTAGTGAGAATGGCCTCTTACCTTGCGGTAATGAGGTAACCGCATGTTTATATAAATCTGTAATAATTGCTTCTTCCTTATAATCCTGGACCAGTATGGATCTAGACGTGTCTTTGTCTCTCAGTGGATGCAAGGAGAATATTTAGAAAAGAAAGGGGGTTCCGGATTGTGTAGTATTTTAAAACCAAGTTTCTTTTATTAGTAGTAACAGTGGGGGTACTCACATTAAGTAAAAAAAACAATGAACCGTGCTCCACGAGTGGTGAGCTCATTTGCCTGCGTCAGTCTGAGTGCCTTTCCGTCCCTACGTGTGACATCACGATGACATCTTGTGATGTCACGATCCCCTGATGAAGTCATGTGACCGTCACGTGTAGGGACACACTCACTCAGACTGACGCTGGAAAACGAGCTTGCCGCTCGTGGAGTACGGTCAATTGTTTTTTACTTAATGTGAGTACCTCTAGTGAACCATGGATGTAAAAAAAAGAGACAGAATCCATCCCCTTCCATCTGGGCAGATCTGAGGGCCCATAGAGTTGAGGGGGCTGTGTCTGTGTCAGCTCTGCATATGCAGAGTACGCTTGGACCTATCATCCACCCGCTCATTGTGGCCCGTGACTGGTTACCAAGTTGCTTAAATGGCCCTCGCTCTTCAAAAGGTTGGGCACCCCTGATCTATGCACTTTTCACTTTGAAAACAGTCACTTTATTATCTACCGTGGATAGTGTTTGTATTATTGATCTGTTTCTGTTTATTTATTCACCTATTTGCATGTGTACTGTCACCTTAAGCAGCACATTGCTCCTTTATCCGGTTTTCTTTTGAACAGCGCAGCACCATCCCCACTTGTGTTATTTCTTTATGGGTATGGATTGACCCCTATTCGGCGCTTGCAGCAGTTCCATATTTATCTTCCACCTTCACATGGTAGCGCAGGAATAAATACATACTTTAACAATGGGGCACTATTGCTCACCCTAATACTAAATGTGGTAATGATTACTCCCTTTGATGGCAGGAAAATTTCCACTCCCGCTGGCCATGGTCCAGCCCCCCCAAAAGTCTGGAGGACAATAAACTGGCCCTTTGTTTAGAAAGTTTGGAGACCCTTGCCCTATAAAATAGACATGGGCAGAATGTTCGGAGACAATTGCCGGTTCAAAAAAAAAATGGCCGACATTCTGCCTGTGTGTATGTCAGTCTGCCTGACAGAAGCTGGCCGGCTTCTGTCGGATGTGCATGCTGGAAAACCAGCAGCTGACCGACTCTCGATCAGCCAATGAGCAGAGAGCACTGATCAGAGTGTTTTGGCGAAGGGGGGAGGGCATCCCCCTGTCAGAACATAATAGCTCAGAAGGGGTTATTGCTAGACTAACCTTGCATGATTAGTACAGTGTCGCCGACCAGAGCTGTCAGTTTTTTGGTTGCACAAGTGTGTACCTGGCTTTAGGCAGTTTATTCTAGTGCATGGGGATAAAATATGTCAACAAACGCAGCTTTAGTTGGACAGCCAGTTGTTTTTAGTAAAGCGTAACCTGACCCATAGGCTTTCCCTGAGGGTAGATCCGTATAGAGCCACCTCTGTGCAGCATTACTAAACAGGAAGCAGAACATGCTGAGGTAGTCAGCTAAAATGGCTGCCCCTGTGTACTTTTATAATAGGAAGCTACGCACACAAACCAGGTCTCTAAATCAGCACCTCAAGATTATTTACATAAAGCTTATCACATTCATACACATAGTTAAAAAAAATGGAGATGACCCTGTCCCTTTAATTGCGCTGGATGGTTCGTCCAGTTAAATGCCATTTGGAAGGAGCGTCTTTTCATTCGACAGCAAAATCAATGACTGAAATATTGCAGAACAGGTATGGCTCAGTGCGGAATTCATTACAGAGCCTGGCTCGGCGGTGAATCTCAGGCTAACGCTTTCTGGCCACGGCGTACAGTCAGAGTCTGTATTGCTACAATTATGTCCATTAACCCATCACCGTCCTTTATGTAGTGGCCCACATCACAGCTTTTAGGAGTCGCATCTGCTCCAAATCACAGACTTTCTGGACTGTTTGCTTCCATATTTGCATTCACAATATACTGCCAGTAGGTATAATGTAGCAGACGGGCTGGCATGTGCGCATAGTTTATGAGGTTGGCAGGTAGTAGGAGTGCAGTTGCTGTTCTCCTACTGCGAGACTAGAAAGTAAATGTGTTACTTAATCATTTCCGCTCCTACACCTGTACACCCCTTATGGGCGAGTACGATTTTAACATTTCTGCTCCAGGCCTGTTTATTTGGTCCTTGTCATTAATTAAAATATAGACAGATCATTTCATTTCAGGAAAAACAGCGCTTGTTTGTTTTCCATGCAGTCCAAAGACAAAAAAATGTACGTTCTCGCTGTGCTTGCATGAATTTCCTCCTGTACTCCAAAGTCTTGCTTGTAGATCAATATTGTTACTACATAGAATTGTTTTATTCTTCTTTTAAATAGCATTTCTAAAGCTGTTTTACACAGCAGCAGCTGCTATGTTACATAGAGCAAGTCCTGTTTTTACAGGTTTTTAAAGCTCAATTTCTTGTGACGAAGGGATAGAATATCTGTCAGGTATTTGCATTCTGTGGCCCCATTTGGGAAGATTTACCCTCACTTAGGCCCTATTCACATCTTATTGTTCCGGGAACACTTGCACATTTAGGTAAATGGGCAAAAAGAAACATGCGTCATGCTTGCGGTGCCATTGATTGATAATTGCACCACCAGCACAAGCAGGAAATTAGCGTTTTCACACATGACAAAAACACGTAGCTTAACGAATGAAGAGGTGCAGCAGCATTATTTGCTGCAAGTAGGGCAGCCTATTTAAAGTGGAGGTCTGCCCACCGCTGCAAAAATTAAAAGCCAGCAGCTACACACACTGCAGCTGCTGGTTCTTAATAATAGGACACTTACCTGTCCTGGAGTCCAGCGATGTCGGCACCACAGCGGGTGTTTCCATCAACTCTCAGGTGCTTCCGCCACCATTGCGTGTAAGGGAACCCGGCAGTGTAGCCTTACAGCTTCACGCCGGGAACCCTACTGCGCATGCACGAGGCTCTACTCCTCTCTCCTACTGGGCTGGCGACAGGGGGAGGAGGAGGGAGCCGAGCGGTGACGTCAATAGCCGTGGCTCCCGGAAGTGGGAACAGGGTACCTGTCAAAGAGAGCCAAACTACCCCCCCCCCCCCCCCCCCGAAAGATGACAAATGTGGCACCGGAAGGGGAAGAGGAGACAAATGAGTGGACATTCCACTTTTGGGTGGAACTCCGCTTTAAATGAAAAAGCAGATTTGAATGGGGCCCAAATGTTTGGACTGCAAGTGAAACCTCTGCGGTCAGGTCAAAAATAGTAAAAAAAAACAACAAAAAAAGTGACAAAAGGTGACATTTTCATTTTGCTCATAGTACCGCTTCAAAGACAAACCAAACCATAAAAGCTGTGCCCAGAAATGAGCAGTCACAGGGCCAGTTACAAGTATTGCCTCTTGTCTCCCTGCAGCTGATTTTTTCCCCCATGAATGACTTGCCATGTCTTGTTCTACACTGTCTCTCTCTATATGGAGGCAGCCATCTTTGTAGAAGCAGGGCTTTCCTTTCTCATGTCAGAGCATCCAGCAAGGAAAACATTGAGCAGCACAGTAGTGACATCAGCAAATCTTACTCCGAATCTCCTGAGACACACAGTGCCTTAGAGCTCACACTGCAGATATACTGTACAGCTCTGAGGATAAAAGGCGCATTCACATACCAGAAAGTACACTGTCGTTTTTCATGAGGAATTCCAGACAAAAGGTAAACCTTTCAGGGTGCAGCTTTGGCACAATTACCATTTCTAAATGGTCCTTAAGACACTGCAACCTTTTGAGTTCAGTTCTACTTTAATGTCCTCAGCTGGATGAGCTGGCTGCTCTGTATGTCACGCTGGCATTAAATGGCAGTGACATGTGAAAGTCCTCTAACCAGAGCCTCCAATGTTTCTGCTATTCCTTGCAAACCTTTTCCAGAAATACATGAACGGTGTACAGCACATTCGGCGCTCCCGTTCCCGTGTCTGACAAGCTGTCTGATTTTGCCGATTATCTTGTGCTTCACCGGGAATAAGCTCAGGTCCCTAAACTTCAGAGCCAGCCAGCAGCATAATTGTTCACATCTTAATTATTGGTCATAGCCCGTCAGAGCAGAGTATGCTGTCCCTCCTTAGCAATCATCTCTGTAATAACATTACTTACAACCTGGGAAGACCTCATTTCATCTCCCCATTCCTCGCTGTCTCACATCTCTTATTGTTCTTCATTTAAAATATCTGTTCAACCCACCCCAGAGATAGCTTTATTATCCATGCTTCCAGGCCCCTTAGACTCCCAAAAACGCAATTTATTCTTTCTTGTCAGCTGCCAGACAGCTAATCCCCCTGTTTTGGAAAACAACTATGACCCCCCCCCCCCCCCCCCGTCTTTGTGTGTCTCCATGGTCAACGACATCACGCGTATGGAAGAGATGCTAGCCCTAGACAATGACACCTATGAAAAATTGAAGGTCCTGTGGCTCATTTGGATTGACTTTTCTACCTCGGACTGTATGAAAAATATGCTGGCTTCCCCTGGCCAAAGAGGAAACGTTTCCTGATTCCACCCCACAGGTATACTTCACCACGGTTTGCTCAATTCCCCTTGGATTCTATCTCCTCTTGCTATACGTCTATACCAGTGATGGTGAACCCGTGGCACGCGTGCTGCTGCCAGCACGCCGAGCCCTCTCTGTGGGCACTCCATGAAATTAGAAAAGCACAAAGTGAAAAATTGAATTGTCCACACCGCACCGAAAACTACATCTCCCATAGTTCTGTAGGCTAACGGTGACGTATTTGAGTCGGCGTGACAACGAATAGGCGCCCGGGGGTGATGTGCAATCATAGAAGCCGTCTCATCTACACCGCACCCACCATCAAACAAATCAGTGGTGACGTGCTGGGCATGACTGGGAGAACACGCGGCTGGGATCAGAGGAGATTTGCAGGTGGGAATGAGCTGCCAGAGAGACTGGAGACAGGTAAGATCAATGTGGATTGGACATGTAGAGTTACAGATTTGACTCAATTTTGCACAATAAAGGTGTTAATTCGGTGAGTGCATGTGTCAGGTAGATGAGTGTAATAGTCAGGTAGGTGAATGCATGTGTCAGGTAGGTAAGTATAATGGTCAGGTAGGTGAATGCATGTGTCAGGTAGGTGAGTGTAATGCTCAGGTAGGTACATGCATGTGTCAGGTAGGTGAGTGCATGTGTCAGATAGGTGAATGCATGTCAGGTAGGTGAGTGTAATGGTCATGTAGGTGAGTGCAATGGTCAGGTAGGTGAGTGCATGTGTCAGGTAGGTGCAGGTAATGGTCAGGTAGGCCAGTGCATGTTGCACAGTGCATTCTGACAGAATCGTATGTTTTTGGTCCCTTAGGGCTCATTCGGAGACACTGGCAGGTTTAATTCTGTGTTGACACTTTGAAAGAAATAAGTGGGCATTTGGGCACTCGGGTTCAAAAAGGTTTTACCATCACTGGTCTATACATCACCCCTTCCCTCATTCCTTTTTTCTTCCTCTTTTTCCCCCTTTTTATTTTTTTGGTTTTCCGGCCTCCGCACCCCACATCTGAATGTTTTATCCCCCAACTCCAACATGCTCTACTTCAAGCCGCAAGGGTTTTAGCTTGCTGATATTACAAGCTACCCACATAATTGTACCTCACCTCGGTTTGTGTTTTGACATGCATTGGATGCGTAAATTATATTGTACAATTTTCTGTAATGAACATTTGGTCATTGTCTATGTTCTTCTATTTTGTTACACACAGGGCTTTTTTTCAGCTGGAACTTGGTGGAACTAAGTTCCACCACCTCTGTCTCAGGCCCTCTGCTCCCTGCTCACCACTATCGCTTGTAAACACAGAAGTCCGGCTTCTGTGTTTACCAGTGATGATTCGTCTCCCAACGGCTCCCACAGATCTCATCTCCTGAGCAGCTCCCTCTGAGTGCAGGATGGTAACAAGGGAGATGGAGGTGCCTGGGGTGCATTGCGGATGCCGACACCCCTACTAGATGATCTCCTTGCAAGTGAGAGAGGAGGAGTCACCTACAGTGTGCAGGGAGGTACTAGTGCCTGCTGGGTGCTTCAGCTTAATACAGCAACAAAAGTAAGTTATGTGGAAGATGGTGGATCATTTCAGGGGGGTAGAATATGGATGAAGTGAGGGGGAGTTGCATGCAGAGGTCAGAGCTGAAGAGGGGTGAAAGCGAGATGTGGATGAGGGATGCAAAGGTAAGTAGCTGTGGACGAAGCCTAAACTCTGCACTCTGTACATAGCACACCCCCGAACTCTGCATGTAGTACATCCCTAAAACTTGTACAATGTACCAAGTGCACCCCGGAACTCTGTACATAGCAAACCACTAAACTCTGCACTCTGTACATAGCGCACACCCCCAAACTCTGCATGTAGTGCATCCCTAAAACTTGTACAATGTACTAAGTGCATCCCGGAACTCTGTACGTAGCAAACCCCTAAGCTCTGCACCCTGTACATAGCACACCCCCAAACTCTGCATGTAGTGCATCCCTAAACTTTGTACTATGTGCACACCTGAACTCTGTACATAGCAAACCCCTAAACTCAGTACTCTGTACCAAACACACCCCATTCCTGCACCTATTTTCTGAGAAATAAAGTCCTGGATACACAGAAAAAAAACATATTTGACAGAAAAAAATATCTGTTCAGTTGCATTATAGCTGATATTCTTTTCTTTTATTTTTCTGCTTCACCGCCATGACCAGCCTCAGTCAGTGGCAAGGTATGAAATTGAGAGGAATAGTCCTAGCATAAAAAAATGTAATAAGAGATAAAGCATATATGCTTTAAAGCAGACATTTAAAAAAAAATGTGTAATGCTTCCAGGAATTTATTACCTCTCACGGATATCTCAGTACTCCCTCTGTTAGCGTCTTCACCTGCATTTCTCTCCAAAGAAATGGCGTCATCTTTGTTCAGCCATCATCCATACCTCCCAACTTTTTGAGATGGGACCGAGGGACCCCTTTTAGCAAAATGATGTAGGGATAGGACACACCCCTTGCCACGCCCCCTAAAATTGAATTATACAAAAAAAAAGCCAGCAAGGGCTTTTTCTATCACTACTATTCCTTTATTTTGGCTTTTGAAATTTTCAAATGCAGCAATTTAAAAATTGGATGAAAGGTTTTGCTCTGGGAAACACTTTTTGAAGGATAAAAAGTGCATTTTATGTACAAGCGTATAGATCAGACCAAAATGAGGGACAAATGAGGAGTAAAGAGGGACAGAGGGGCATTGTTGCAAATCAGGGACAGTCCCTCGAAATCAGGGACAGTTGGGAGCTATGCATCATCCAGAGTCACCATCTACTTTCTGGACTGAGATGTTGGCTCAGAATTGACATAGTTATATAGAGCTTGGTACCTTGCGGTAGTTTTTGTTGCTGTGAGCTGTGTTCAGGCCTCACGTGATCACAATCCAGCTACCTTTCACCTTGTGATTTGCTGCAAAGTTTCAACATACAGTATAAGTTGAGGGTCAAACCTTTTGAGCAAAGGGCCAGTGTGTTATCCTTAAAGCAGAACTCCGGGAGAAAACTTTTTCTCATGTCCTTGTTGCTGATCTCCTAACTTCACCGAATATGCCATTCATCTTCTTCTGAGATCCGTTGTTCCTCTGCAATAATCTGCTGATTTTCAGATAAAAACGTTATTGCCTGGTGACTTCCTGTTTGTAAGACTGATGGCTTGCTATTCCTTCTGTGCTGCCATCCTGCTTTATATACAATATCTGCCACAAATCTCCGC
The DNA here is from genome assembly GCF_037356315.1 of Lithobates pipiens. NCBI lineage: Eukaryota > Metazoa > Chordata > Amphibia > Anura > Ranidae > Lithobates > Lithobates pipiens. The sequence continues at coordinate 496,270,835 of NW_027507903.1, read as the reverse complement.
TTTGTTACCGGGCTGGGGTCTTCTACAATCCCCGCTCTGCACACATGGCACTGGTGAGACCGCACACATGACACTGGTGAGATCGCACACATGACACTGGTGAGATCGCACACATGACACTGGTGAGATCGCACACATGACACTGGTGAGATCGCACACATGACACTGGTGAGATCGCACACATGACACTGATGAGACCGCACACATGACACTGGTGAGACCTCACACATGGCACTGGTGAGACCACACACATGGCACTGATGAGACCACACACATGGTACTGATGAGACTGCACTTATGGGCAATGATGAGACCGCACTTATGTTATAGGCAATGATGAGACCACACTTAAGGTTTGCAGTCATTTTTTATGTCTTATTTTCAGTGTGATGTGTATTATATGTAATGTTACATATGTTAGGTGTGACTACTGCAAGTCACCTATTCACAAGTTATGTTACCGTTTCCCAATTATTATTAGAGTCTTATCTAAGCAAGGAGACACGGAAAACTTCTCAGTATATCTGCTCAGACCGTCGCACTTGCTTACTCTGAGATTTATTATCACACACGGCTCTTATATACACAAAGGAAAGACAGACGTTAAAAATGTTAAAACAAAACAATTTCTATAAAAGGCAATGTCTTCTGCTCTTAGAGCTGACGCAGTAGTTTGACCCTTATGACCTGGCTTCCTCTTTGTGTGTACGTGACTGGATGTGACTGCACCCATCCGGCCTTTAAGAATGATGTCTTTAAAACTACTGAAAACAGACGAGATAAGCATTAATAAGAAATATACTGTCAACCATTTTTTTATTCTTATACCTTGATCTTCACAACTTCCCCCTTTGACATCACCCCTCCCTCTTACCCTGGGTCCACCTGAACAAGTTCTAGTCGGCCTATGTCCAAAGTACTCTCCCTGACCGCGAGTTGTCAGAGGGGTATACACCCATCCCCCTGGATAGTACCAACATCTAAAATTCAGGAAGAGTGGCTTTTCTGACAGATGGGTGATGTCAAGAAACTAAATCCACCTATCTTATCCAACTTATCAACTTACAAAAGTTCCATCTTTTCTACAGCATTTACCTTGGCTTTCTTGCAAAAGCACATAAACAACTTAAAACACAAATAAATGAGAAATATGAATATAAGCACTACTATAATCGTCATTGCTGCCTTCTTGAACCAAGAAAATAACCCTGAGAAACTAAAAGTTCCACCAAAAGGATCCCAGTCACGGCCAATATTACGGGCCTTCTCCTGTAGATCCTTTACTTCCGTGCGGTGTTGTGCAATGATGTCATAATAATCGGGTACTTCGATGCTGGTGTTATGTATCCAAGTACAACATTCATAGTCTTCTGTGGTCTCACAGAGTCCTGTTAATGCTGCACTCATACTTTCAATCGCTAACTCATGTAATTCTATTTGTTTTGTGATGGCTCTGGTCTCTAGATTTAACTTAGTAATGTCATCAGAGTTTTTCTCCAAAATATCATTAATTATTCCAGTATAGTTATTTAGTCGCTTCATTAAGTCTATACCCCATCCTGTCCAGGACGGGAACCAAGCCCATGCCATGTCCTGCTCTAAGAATATTTCTCTCTTGCTACGATATCTGAGGGGATATCTGGGGTGCATACTAGCTTCTAGTAGGTGATCAGCTCGTTCATCACCCACTACTCCCATTACTGGTACCAAACTTGCGAGGTAGCACCATCCCTGAGCCCTTCTAGGTATCCAGGTATAACACTTATCCCCACAACAGATGTATATATTGTTTCCTAAGGCTACTGGACTTGAACTGATATTATGTCTATAACGAGAGGTGTATCCATAGAGAGATAAGTTGGATACTAACCACCTAACATTATTATCCACAATGTTAGTGAGGAAGTCAGATAATGTCTGGTGTGTGCTGGAATTACTGGGGTAGAAGCTTCCATTTAATACGACAATGGACAAATTAAACTTGCTGTCTTGGCATTCTCTATTTCCTCCCGTTGTGTTTCCTAGGTTGAAACACCATGCAGGGGGAAAGGCGAGACCATTTGATTTAAACATTACTGTCTTGCTGGTATTTGTTCCAGTTATGTTAATGCTACTGTTAGCAAGGTCAGTATAATTTATAGGAACTGCCATCAGTGGTATGTTTGCTGTACTGGGGTGTAATTTACTGCAAATCCAACATTTCTCATATCCTGACTTCCGAGCATAAGCATATTTAAACTTCAGTAATAAAATTTTTTTAGAAAATCCTTCATCCTTGTGAATTTCATTCTGTGAGGTAACCAAACTATTGGTCAGGATTACTGAAACAAAAAGAATAAAAAGATACATGTTGTCATTTGCCAACTGGCTCCTTTTTACAGTGTGAAGCGTGGATCCAGGCTGCTTTACCCTCCAACTTGACCGATGTGGGAGTGGTCAGCAGTACTTGATATGGTCCTTCAAACCGTGGCTCTAAAGCTTTTCTGGTATGTTTCTTTACATAGACCCAATCTCCGGGGCTCAGTGAATGAGTACCTGCTATTGAGTTAGGGTCTGGAAGAGAAGAATACACACTTTTGTGGATCTTAGTTAGATGCTGTTGTAATTGTATCACATATGCAGTCAAACTATCACATTGCAATTGCATACTCTGTGGAAAGTATAAACCTAGTCTGGGTGCATTCCCAAAAAGTATTTCATATGGGGATAACCCTGTTTTTCCCGTTGGAGTATACCTTATGGAGAACAAAGCTAAAGGCAGACATTCTGGCCAAGGTTTAGTTAACTCTTGCATAGCTTTTTGTATTTTTAACTTTATTGTCCCATTTACTCTTTCTACTGATCCTGAACTCTGTGGGTGGTAAGGGGTGTGGAAACTTTGTTGAACCCCTAACATAGCCATTACATTCTGCATGATTTCTCCTGTAAAGTGTGTTCCCCTATCTGATTCTATGGTTTCAGGAAGACCAAACCTAGGTATTAACTCTGTGATCAGTTTCTTCGCTGTGGCTTTCGCTGTAGCTGATTTCACTGGATAACTTTCTGGCCAGCCTGAAAATAAGCAGATGCACACGAGACAAAATTCAAATGGGCCGCTCTTAGGCATTTGGATATAGTCAATTTGCAGTCTCTGAAAGGGATACTGGGCCCGAACCTGATGTTTACGTGGGGTTTTCACTCTCTGTCCTGGGTTATTTAACAGACAGATTTGGCATGCAGCACAGTAGTTCCTTGCAGTACTACTGAATCCAGGAGCTAGCCATCCTTGGCTTACAATCCTATACATAGAATTGGAGCTGACATGAGTGGGCAAGTGGACAGCCGCTGCCATTGCTGGGTATAGAGAGGCAGGTAGGCATATTCTGCCTCCTTCCCTCCATATATTGTCAAGGCCTGGTGCTGCTCCCATTTTTACCCATCTATCTTTCTCGCTCTCTCCTGCTTGCTCCTGTAGTTTACTCATCTGCTGCCATGTCGGTTCTGGGATGCTCACCTTTACCGTAGCTAAGGTCTCAGGGCTTACTTCCCCTAGAGCTGCTTGTTTTGCAGTTAAATCTGCAAATGCATTTCCTTTTGCCTCAATTGTTTTTGCGCTCGTGTGTGCCGCTATCTTCATAATGGCTACTCTTCTAACTTTTTGAAGATTGTTCAGGACTCTTTTGATTCCTTCACCACGTTTAACAGGTGTGCCTGCTGCTGTAAGGTAACCTCTAGCTTTCCATATGTGGCCATAATCATGTGCAACACCATAAGCATAGGCAGAGTCAGTGTAAATGTTCCCTTCTTGTCCCTCTAAGTGTTCTAAGGCTTTTTCTAAGGCCGTTAGTTCCGCTTCTTGTGCCGACATGTGTGCTGGTAATGACTTTGCCTCAATTACCTGTGTGTCCGTTACCACAGCATAACCTGTGTGATATTTACCTTTGTCATCGGCAAATCTACTACCATCTATGTACAGTGTGTGTTCTGCATTTGCAATGGGTGTGTCTGTGACATGTGGGAACCCCGTGATCTCTTGTTCCATAAGTTGAAAACAATCGTGTTCATCAGATGTTATGTCATGAAATGAAAGTGTGTCAGAATCCTGAGTTTCTTGTGCTGTGCCTTCACCATTACTCCCCCCTGTCAAATCTGTCTGTAAGGGTAGAAGTTGTGCTAAGTTAAAGGAAGTGCATCGCTGGAAGGTAACATTGGGAGGTAGGAGCAAGGTGCATTGCAGACGCAGCTGCCTCGCCATTGATATGTGTTTTGGCTGAACTTGTGACAAGATGGCGTGTATGTCATGTGTGGTATGTACCACTACAGGATTGTCTAAGACGATTTCTGAGGATTTGTCAATGATAATTGACACTGCTGCGACTGCTCGTACACAGGACGGTGATCCTCTAGAGACAGGATCGAGAGCCGCTGAGAAATATGCTACCGGCCTTTGTTTGATGTGTTGTTGTGTCAACACCCCTGTTGCGTGTCCCGTGATTTCAGCAATGTACAAATGAAATGTTTTGGTATAGTCAGGGATCCCGATCGCAGGTGCCAAAATTAGTAACTTTCTTAAGGTGCTAAAAGACTTATGACCTGCTTCTGTGAGTACATAGGGTACTATTTTCAAGCAATCATATAATGGCTGCATCAGAGAACTGGCATGTGGTATCCATTGTCTACAATATGATACCATTCCCAGAAACATACGAAGTTGCTTAAAGTTGCGTGGGACATTCATTTGTCTTATGGCCTGGACTCGTTCTTCAGTGAGGTGTCGAGTACCCTGGGATATACAGTGGCCCAAAAAGACAACCTTTTTCTGGCATACCTGTAACTTAGTTCTATTCACTTTGCACCCTTTTTCAGCCAGGAATTGTAACAATGATAGAGTGGCTTTTAAACAAGTATCGTTATCCGGACAACATAACAATAGGTCATCTACATATTGCAACAATACACAAGTGTCAGGTGGTTGCCATTCCCCCAACACTGTCTGTAGGGCTTGCGAGTATAGAGTTGGCGAATGCGCTATTCCTTGCGGTAGGCGTGTCCAGGTCAACTGGCGGTTTTTGAGACGGAACGCAAACCACGGTTGACATTCCTCCGCCAGGGGTACAGAAAAGAAAGCATTAGCCAAGTCTATAACAGTAAATGAGGAGCTATCTGATGGTACTTCTGAAAGTAAAGTATGCGGGTTTGGTACTAGTGGCGTTATTGGGACCAATATTTTGTTTACCGCCCTTAGGTCTTGTACCATTCTATACTTTACTGGGCCATCCCCCAATGTCTTTTTCTTGACCGGATACAATGGGGTATTGGCTGGTGACTGTATTTCTTTTAATGCTCCACTTTTGAGTAGAGCCTCCACTTGTAGTTCTATAGCTGCTTCCTGGGGCGCACTGAGTGGGTACTGTTTCTGCTGGGGGAGAACTGCTCCTGGAATCAGCTGTAGAGTAACCGGGGGTATGGGCAAAAGTCCAACGTCTGCTGGATGTGTTTCCCATAGCCCTTCCGGAAGGCTAGACAGAATTTGATCTATTTCCGGCGAGGGTGTATTGGACAGTTCTGGTTCTACTTCCAAACATTGTATTTTATTACAGATTTCTATACCCTCTGGGTCATCTCCTATTGCTAAGGTGACCATACCATCTGGATGATAAGTAATGTTTGCTCCTATTTTCTGAAGAATATCTGCTCCTAATAAATTAGTAGGGGCTCCTCTGGAAATCAAAAAGCGTGACAAAAACATGTGATTCCCTATTTTTACTTTTAAAGGTTTAGTCAGTGGGGCATCGGACAAAAGACCGTCATAACCACTTATGGGTATGGTGTCACGGGATGTCATGTGTGGAGGGACTACTGAATCAGATAATAAGCTGCGTGATGCTCCTGTGTCAACTAAACAAGGAATATGTTTACCTTCCACCTTCATCAATATGTGGAGCATTTTATTCTCTGATTCAGCTAGGACTGGGGCAAGTCATGCGGTCGGATCGTCCCTATCATTGGTACGCCTCTGTCTGTAGTCCCTCGTGTCTCTGTCCGTGTTTCCTTCCTGTTCGTCTTTTATTCTTTTCCTACAGTCTCTTTTTATATGTCCCACCTTGTTGCAGTAATAACAGGTAAGAGGTTTACAGGAGGAATTCCCTCCTTCATTGACCCGGGCAACAGTGTTAACTCCCGGTGTCCTTCTGGGTTTAGTTTCTGCTAAATCAGCCTCTATGCCTTGTGCTTTCTGCAACAATGTTCCTCTGTCCCGTATGGCTCTCCATTCGGGAGTACATGCCTTCAGTTTGTCACCTATTTGGGGTACTAGTCCTTCCATAAACTGTCGATTGAAAGCCCTAATGGTGACGGGTAAGGCTAAATCTAGACCTTCGTCAGCCATCATGCTTTCCATGTTGAGGTAAAATTCTGTAACAGTCTGACCTGGGGCCTGTTTTATGGGCGCTGTCGAACCCCTTTCCTGCTGTTTCCCTTGGCAAAATTCTCGTAACTGATTAATAAACAGGGGTCTAGAGTCTATATGACGGGGGTGTATTCCTGGTGGATCTGCCGCTGGATCCCCTTGTGGTCTATGTGGAGCAATTTCATTCATAAATTGATTAAACATCGTGTCATTTTATGTCTACACAAATCTTCCCCATCTTGCCAAGTTGCTTCATGTGTGTCTAGTAATTGTGTCACGAATCTACAGAATGCGGCAGGTTTTGCTACGGGATCAGGAGCATTCTGTATTAATGCCATAAGAGTGTCAGCCGACCAAGGTGTCCATGTCCTCAGAACGACTTGTCGAGTCACTGTAGGTGGCTGTCCTGCTTGACCCGCATTTGGATTATTTACTTGTATTACCCTGGTCCGACTGTGGACTGGAGCTACGGACTCTGGTCTTTGAGCTCCGCAATATACACATTCCTATGCCCAGTCTGTATTCTGGGTACCGCATACTCGGCATACCCATCCTCTTCCTCTTAAGGAAGGATAAAGTTTTGGTCTTTCGCTACCTGGTGTGGTAGTGGTATAAGGAGGTGGAGTACCTTCCGTTTTTACTCCATCCTCGGGAGCAGAAGGGAGACTCTTACGTCGGACCTTCATATCCCATCCACCCTGTTCATGACAATACTTCCATCCCTCCTCTTTAGCCCTGTTGGAAACCTTAATTAAACATTGTATTTGTGATACCCATCTGTTCTGCAGGACCTCCCCCTGTCTGTCTCTCTTTATATTCTCCCAACCTTCTACACTTAGCCCATTTTCTCCATCCATTCCAAATTTCTTGAGAACCCTATTCGTGCCCTGTGCCTTGTCCTTCCCATACAACATTGTAATTATGTCTTTAACAGCATAACATTTCTGAGATTCCTCCTGGGGTTTACCATGTGTCTGGCCCATTTTGACAGTCCTGCCTAGGTGGCGTTTGGATCACTTACTAAGTGTCTCGTTGCCTTCTCCTCCTAGGGTGCCAAAATACTAAAAACCTCTCCTGGATGAGATTTCTGAAATCGAATTACTTTATATGCTAGCCAACTGACAAATATTATGACCAGACTGACAGCTACAACATATACAAGCATTCCCTTTGGTGGCCAAACACATATAACTAGATCTCCGGGCTTTGTGGAGACCTTATTCCCGTCCCATTACCATGGAATCTCTCAGCAATCGTTTCTTATTCCTGCTTTATTGAGGCAGTCAGGACTTATACTTTCAACCCGTTTTTAGGCTCATGAATCAAAAAGCGTATATCAAACTTAAGTGTCGGACCCCCAAGTACTCTTACGAGTTAAGGGCGCATTCCGTTACCCATTGGGATGATATATGTTTCAATTCACACCATACAAACAGGGCTTATCTCAGTCACAACAGACAGACGACAAGGAGACAGACAAGAAACAACGGTAACATAAGTCAAATATTAAATTCAAGACCCGCTTACTACAGAGGCTGGTTTTACCTGAAGAACAATACAGACAGATCGGGTGGGCACAAATCTAAGAAGCACAGAGTTTATAAGAAAATAAAGCTTTTCTTACCTGCGCAGGATTTGTCTGTGGTTCCTGATATGCCCGACCTCTTTGTTCCGTCCTTATGTTCGTTCGCCTCTTGTAGTTTCTTTAGCGAAGTCCCTTGTTCGTGCGCCAAAAATGTTAGGTGTGACTACTGCAAGTCACCTATTCACAAGTTATGTTATCGTTTCCCAATTATTATTAGAGTCTTATCTAAGCAAGGAGACACGGAAAACTTCTCAGTATATCTGCTCAGACCGTCGCACTTGCTTACTCTGAGATTTATTATCACACACGGCTCTTATATACACAAAGGAAAGACAGACGTTAAAAATGTTAAAACAAAACAATTTCTATAAAAGGCAATGTCTTCTGCTCTTAGAGCTGACGCAGTAGTTTGACCCTTATGACCTGGCTTCCTCTTTGTGTGTACGTGACTGGATGTGACTGCACCCATCCGGCCTTTAAGAATGATGTCTTTAAAACTACTGAAAACAGACGAGATAAGCATTAATAAGAAATATACTGTCAACCATTTTTTTATTCTTATACCTTGATCTTCACACATATCACAGAGACCGGTATTGTGGTGATATTGAAGCTTATTGAGATTTCCATACGTTAGAGGTTTCCACCATTATTGTGTTATTAGTAAGTTGGCGCTGCACTTTTTTGTTTTTTCTCATGCTGACATTCACTTGTGTCACATGCTGATGTAAAGCAGCATGGCTCGGCTCTCTCTGTGGTGCGGCTGGGGATGTTCTCACATACACTATACAAGCACTGATTGCTGTTAGAAAGATCTCACAAAGCTGCAGCAGGAGGAGAGATATTTCTAATACTGAATTACAGCAGATTACAGTGTGTATAATATATGATTATGGGCATGCGAGTACAGTTCAGTAATGATTACATAAAGCAAGTAGGGGCAATATTTTTATCTGCTGTTGTGGCCGGAGGGGAGAGAACAGACATGATTTGTATTTATAAAGCTGTAACCTACCTATCCTGCTGTGTGTTACTGAGTAGTGTGGCTGCATGAGGGATGTGATTTCTGTTGAAGTGGGCTTGTTCACATATACAGGCCTAGTGTACCGCCCACATTCACAAAGCATGATGGGAAATGTAGTTTGATTACAGTGTAGAAAGAGAGAAGAGGATATGATGTAATCCCTGTGCTAACACCTCCTCCTTGCCAGAAAAGATGACTTTCTGAACTAGAAAGCTGACTTTCTGAAAATTAGAATTTTCTCGTAGCCTCCCTGGCGGTATGATTATGCCAGATTTTTGCGTCTCAAAGCGGTACAATTATTTTGCATAGAATATTGGCTTTTTATATTGTAGGCCTGGATTTCTTAGTAATAACACACTTAAATCTGTCCACCAAGAGTCTAGTAGACATCCCGGATATGATGAAGTTTGAAACACAAAATCATGAATTATAATATAATAAATAAATATAAATAATTCTAAAAAGTAATAATATAATAATAATAAAATACATTTCCCCACGATTCACTATCTCTCAATTCTGCAAATGATTCTAATTTATTATCGCTGTTTTCTAGCTGGTCTAAAACCACTTTTGACGTAAAGGGACACTTTTTGGTTGCTATGGACATTCTCAAGTTTCCAGGCAGAAAGGACAGTATATATCATATAAAACTGCATGCAGGGCATTGGACAAAGCACTGGGGACAAACGGGATGTTAAATTATTTCATACAGTAATGTAATCTATAAGATTACACTGTGCTGTATGTATTATGATTTTTCACTTTTTTGGATTTGCCGCCTGGCTCCGCCCCCTTTCAGTCTCGCCGCTCATAGGGAACGGAGCCTAGCACAGAGAGGCTTAGGGCAGAGGACAGAGCCCACGGACACAGTGGGGGGACAACGCAGGATCCTGGGGACAAGGTAAGTATACTGCACCAGAATCCTGCAATGCAATCCAGAGTGTGGTTCTGGGGGTTCCTGCTAATGGTGCTGAAATTGAACCCCGAGCCACACTTGGGAAAACCACCAGGGAGGTTAAACGGTAAGGAATTTCACGAATGTAATAAGTGTTTAGTGTGGGGGGTGTACTAATGGGGGATTTTTTGCCCATCCCAGAGTTCTGCTTTAAACTAGGGTACACACGTTCAGTTTTCTTTTTCGTTCAACCAGCAGGTTGCACAAAAAAAAACCTGACAGGTGCCTACATTAACACAAACGCCATGTGATGCAGGGATCTCACCCCAGCCAGAATACACAGGAAGCGTTGATCCAATGCTGAATTTCCAGTCAGTGGGAGTTAAAGAAATTACATAGTATCTGTGGTCAGTAGGAGGAGGAATAGTGTCCTATCATTGGTATTAGTTGGAGGAATAGTGCCCCATAATTGGGATTAGTTGGAGGAATAATGTTGCATAATTGGTATTGGTTGGAGAATTAGTGCCCCATATTGCCCCATCGTTGGCAGTAGTCAGAGGACTAGTGCCCCACCATATGTAATAGTCGGAGGAATAGTGCCCCATCATTAGTAATATGTAGAGGAATAGTGCCCCATCATTTGTAATAACCAGAAGAATAGTGCACCATCATTGATATCAATTGGAGGAATAGTGCCACATCATTGGTATTAGTCAAATGATTTGTGCCCCATTGTTGGTATTAGTCAGAGGAGTAGTGCCCCATAAATGGTGTTAGTCGGAGGAATATTTCCCCATCATTGATATTAGTCGGAGGAGTAGTGTCCCATCATTGGTATCAGCTGGAGGAATAGTGCCCCATCCTTGGTATTAGTCAAATGAATTGTGCACAAGAAAGCTTGCAAAGAGTTTGCTGAAGACAAACAGACTAAGGACATGGATTATTGGAACCATATCATGTGGTCTGATGAGACCAAGATAAACTTATTTGGTTCAGATGGTGTCAAGCGTGTGTAGCGGGAACCAGGTGAGGAGTACAAAGTGTGTCTTGCCTACAGTCAAGCATAGTGGTGGGATTGTCATGGTCTGGGGCTACATTAGTGCTGCCGGCACTGGGGAGCTACAGTTCATTGAGGGAACCATGAATGCCAACATGTACTGTGACATACTGAAACAGAGCATGATCCCCCTCCCTTCGGAGACTGGGCCGCAGGGCAGTATTCCAACATAACGACCCCAAACACACCTCCAAGACGACCACTGCCTTACTAAAGAAACTGAGGGTAAAGGTGATGGACTGGCCAAGCATGTCTCCAGACCTAAACCCTATTGAGCATCTGTGGGGCATCCTCAAATGGAAGGTGGAAGAGCGCAAGGTCTCTAACATCCACCAGCTCCGTGATGATACCCATCCTTGGTATTAGTCAAATGAATTGTGCACAAGAAAGCTTGCAAAGAGTTTGCTGAAGACAAGCGTGTGTAGCGGGAACCAGATGAGGAGTACAAAGTGTGTCTTGCCTACAGTCAAGCATGGTGGTGGGAGTGTCATGGTCTGGGGCTACATTAGTGCTGCCGGCACTGGGGAGCTACAGTTCATTGAGGGAACCATGAATGCCAACATGTACTGTGACATACTGAAGCATGATCCCCCTCCCCTCGGAGACTGGGCCGCAGGGCAGTATTCCAACATAACGACCCCAAACACACCTCCAAGACGACCACTGCCTTACTAAAGAAACTGAGGGTAAAGGTGATGGACTGGCCAAGCATGTCTCCAGACCTAAACCTTATTGAGCACCTGTGGGGCATCCTCAAACAGAAGGTGGAGGAGCGCAAGGTCTCTAACATCCACCAGCTCCATGTCATCATGGAGGAGTGGAAGAGCACTCCAGTGGCAACCTGTGAAGCTCTGGTGAACTCCATGCCCAAGAGGGTTAAGGCAGTGCTGGAAAATAATGGCGGCCACACAAAATATTGACAATTTGGGCCCAATTTGGATATTTTTACTTAGGGGTGTACTCACTTTTGTTGCCAGCGGTTTAAACGTTAATGGCTGTGTGTTGAGTTATTTTGAGGGGACAGCAAATTGACACTGTTATACAAGCTGTACACTCACTACTTTACATTGTAGCAAAGTGTCATTTATTCAGTGTTGTCATATGAAAAGACATAATAAAAATGTGAGGGGTGTACTCACTTTTGTTACACACTGTATATATATATTTTTTTAGAGGTGAAATCATAGTCTTGTTTAGCAATTGTTATTGCTCTGGGCTGCTGAAAATGCTAACTGCTGTTGCTTGTATTGAAGAAGTGCTGTGTATGCACGAAGTTGCTGTGATTATGGCTTACACAGGGCAAAGGACTATCTCCTTCGAAACATATGACAGCGCTGGTAGATAGACACGTGCTTTCCAATATTGTTATTTCCTCTAGATGGCCATACACAACAGTGGTAAAAGAAAGATGAGTACACAAGGGGATTTCATGAATCTATTGTGTTTCTGTTCACGGACAAAACACAGATTCAGTTCAAGGACTCCATCAAATGTGACCTCTGCATTTGAACACAGCACTGCTCAAACACATGCGCTTGAACATAAGATGCAGGATTTGAACTGCGTTGACTGTAAAGCAAACACATCTCAATAGGATCTACTGCATCTATAGAAGCTCAATGCAGAGCAGGTCAGCCTCAGAACTGCCATCCACTCTGCAGCACCAGTCTAGGAAGGTTTGATTTCCTTGGTGGCAGACGGGCAAGTAACTCAAATACTTGGTAAGAATGTCGGTCAAGAATCGCTATGTTGTAAATGACATCTTTTAGTTCAGTGTTAGTGCAGAATAATGGGATCGGGGGGGGGGTAAAAAAATAAAATGCTCAGAGCCCCAAAACGACTTGGGCCGGGCGCGCTTTATAACAAACTACTGTTAAAAATCTTCTAAAATTCCCTTTGACAATCTGAAAAACAAGGCCACCTCCAGACAGTGTTTTTTCAAAGGAGACGAATGGAATGTGAAGCGTCTTTATAAATATTCAGCGAGTTTTAATTTTTCACTCTTCTCATTAAAAGTGATGTTCAGAGGAATGTTTCTGGCAGACAAGCGGAGAAAAAGATATTCTTATCTTGTAAAATGTAAATAATAAAAAAGCTCAGCAGCCATTTTATTATGAAGACATTTAAAGGTCATGAAGTGGATTATAAAAATGTTTATTAAAAGGTGACAGTGACATTTTGCTAAAGAAGTGTTTAAAAAATACATGACAGTCCTCCCATAACACTTCACAATCAGCCTGTGTATCTCCAGACGGCCCAGACGTTCCCAGGATAGTCCTGAGTTCCCTATCAGCACCAGCTAGAAATCTCTTATCTTCCACCCTTCGCTCTCTACTTTTCATCTTCGCATCTCTGTTGCTACAGTGGAGCATCTTTCCTGTATTTTAAGCACCTCTCTAAATTATAAGTAAACTATGACCGGGACTGGCGCTACCATAAGGCGGCTTAAGCAGCCATCTTAGGGCACCAGGATGGGGGGGTAAAATCCAAATCTCCAGCCATACGCTGGGGATTCTGATATTTACAGTGCTGCAGACATGCGTTTTTTAACACTCCCGTATAGTGGCCGGTGTTCTGTCGAGAAGTGCCCCCCATCGAATAGTGCCTGCGATGTACTGCGCATTTGCCGATCAGCTGGGCTGATGTAACCAGGGCGCATGCGCACATCGTAGGAGGTATTACTCAATGGGAGATACCATTTCACAAGCACAATTTAAACCTATACAAACAGCGGGGGATGACCGTAGTTCTCAGATTGTGCATCGCTGCTGCTGGAGAGCGGCTTGTGGGTGTGTTGAAGAGCTGGTTTTGTCTGTCAACAAAGCAAACCCGCCTTGCAACACACACAAAACCGGACCATTATCACACTGTAAAGCTGCCCCGCAACAGCGAGGCACAATGTGCGAACTACGGTCTCCCCCCGCTGTTTGTATAGGCTTCAATTGTGGCCGTGAAATGGTATTTCCCATTGAAAGATGCCTCCTACCATGTGCACTTGCACCCTGGTCACGTCGCTCCAGCCGATCAGCTAAAGTGCGGCTCTGTCCTGCGCATGCGCGTGCACTATTCGATGGGGGGCACTTATTGACAAAACATCGGCAGTGTGTGTATTTTAGTTAAGCCGACTTTGATGTGGAAGTAATACAAGTGACTGTGAAGCCACCTATCGCTTCCATGATCACTGCTGTCCCACCTGTGGGCCCCATGCTGTCATGGCGGGTGTCTCTGGAAAGTGCGGCGGGTGCTCAGCGGACTTCCGCCCGCTCAGCCTCCCTCCTCTACACAGACCCGGAAGTGACGTGGATGACATCACTTCCTGGGCCGGAGCTGTCATTCTCCGGGATCAGTGCTGGGAGAATCGGCTGATGGAACACTGCAGTTGAGTAGCAAAAAAAAACCTTAGAGTACATAAAAAACAATCTTAACGTGGACATATCATCAGATGTATGCTTGTTAACTCCATGCAGACATTACAGACACATAAATGCAACCTAGCAAACATTAATACACGCTTTTCTGCCGAGTATCATCGGTTCAAATCCCAACCATGGCACTAACTGCATGGAGTTGGCATGTCCTCCCTGTGTCTGTCTGGATTTCACACTCCAAAGACATTCTGGTAGGGTAATTGCCTGCTATATAATTTGGCCCTGTATGTGTATGTATGAATGTGAGTTAGGGACCTGAAGCCCCATACACACTATCAGTTTTTCTGCTGAGTTTTTACTTCAGATTTACCAAAACCATATAATATGAGGTCAAACCTTAGGAGTTTCAATTTGTATGCAATCAGGCAGGCCCTTGTACTCCATGGTTTTGGTAAATCTGAAGGAAAGACGTATAGTGTGTATGGGGCTTTAGATTGTAAGCTCCTTGAGGATTAGGACTGATGTCAATGTACAATGTATATGTAAAGTGCTGTGTAAATTGACAGTGCTATATAAGTACCTGTAATCAATAAATAGTTGTGGTATGATAGCATGCAGACTGAGGCTACTTTCACGTTGGGGCCGCCCATGCGTTAGCGCTAAAGCACCGCTCGTTGTAGCAGCGCTTTAGCGCTGTTTAAGCGATGCCTTTCCATCAATAGCGGGGTGCTTTTATCACCCGCTAGCGGCCGAAGAAGGGGTTAAAAACTCCCATGTTCGGAGCTTCCGAGTCACTTTTCAGGCACTTGGGAAGCACTGCCCATGCATTGCAGGGACACAGGGGGCAGTTGCCCTGAACACAACATTTGTAGTAACATAAAATCATACCTACTAATGTCCTGGATTTCTTGGATCTCCTGGAGTCCCATGGATCTGGGCTGAGTTCTGGAAGCCCAGTGCCAGAAAAAGTTCTGCAATTGGCTGCACAGATTCACTTGGCAGGGGTACCCTGGGTCACTAACACTGCAGTGACTCTGACCCAAGGTGGGCAAACATGTTTTCCTCCCTGCCGAGTTGATTGGACATCTACCTGCTCCCTTGCTTTTTATTGGACAGTATTCAAAGGGTTGGGATAGCTCTTCCTTGGGGGGTGTAGCCGGTTGCTGCACTTTTCTGCAGCTGCGGTAGCACTAGATAATATAAACCACTTCATGGACATTTTCTGCCAGCAAGATCCCACGAAGACATCATTATTTTCTTTTGCCTGTGTGCATGAGCCTCAAAGTGTAAAGGCCATTTATCGCCAGATCTAAAAAATTCTGTTATTATTAATTAAATGGTGTCTGGGTATAGACAAATAATGATCAGTTTGACAAAATATGGTGGTCATGGATGGAAGCTGCCCAAGATATTGCGGAGCTTCCTTAGGTTTACAACTGTATATTCTCCATATGTATAATCAGGGCTTTTTTTCTCAGAGAATAGATGCAGGAACTCCGACCTTCACCCTTTGTTTCTGCTCCCTACCCGTCTCTAAGCACCGTTCCTTGGTTCCACCTCAAACCAACCTCCCAGTACGGCCCCTTTTAGAGAATACAGAACCAAGTATAATTTTTGCTACTAATGCCGCATACACACGATTAGACAATCCGCCGAACTTTGCAGCGGAGGTCCGCCTAACATTCCGAATGAGCGCCTGAGCCATACCAGGCCGCGTGCCCTCAACATGGGGGGGTGGGCGTTTTGAGGAAGGGGGGCACCCCACCCCAAAGCACCTTGTCCCCTTGTTGATGAGGACAGGGTTGTCGGGGTCTGCAGGCGGGGGGCTTATCAGAATCCCGGCCCCCCACCCTATGTGAATGAGTATGGGGTACATCGTACCCCTACCCATTCACCTGGGGGAAAAAGTGTCAATAAAAAAAACATAACACAGGTTTTTAAAGTAGTTTATTAGACAGCTCTGGGGGTCTTCTTCCGACTTCGGGGGTCTTCTCGCCGGGCTCCTCCGCTATCTTCTGCTCTTTTACCGCTCTTTTAATAGCGGAGGAGCCCGGCTTTCTCCTTCGTCGTCGCCGCCGTCTGGGGGTCTTCTTCTGACTTGGGGAGTCTTCTTCTGACTTCAGGGATCTTGTCCCACTCCTCGGTTCTTCTTCCGGGCCTCCGCTATCTTCTTCCAGCTCTTTTACTAGCATTGGCCCGGTCTGCTCGTTTGTCGCTGTTGTCACCGCCTTCTTCTTCTTCCTTCTTCTTCTTCTCTTCTTCCGATGTTGACACAACGCTCTCTCCGGCTGCAATGCCAGGGATGTGTTGTGCGGCGACTTATATAGGCATAAGGGGTGGGGTCACAGGGGGATGTCACATGGTGACCCTGCCCCTTATGATGGCACCGTCCCAGCCCCAGGACTGTGACATCATAAGGGGTGGGGTCATCATGTGTCCCAGCAGACTGCATCAATAGACCCACTAGGAGCCAGCAACAGTAGAACTTTCCCTCAACAGTAGATCCCTCCCAGAAACAATTGACCCCCCCCCCAGAAACATAAGACCCCCCCCCCCCCACTAACAACAATAGACCTCCACACAAAAATAGATCTCCCAGCAGCCAGCATCAATAGACCCTCCAGCCTACCCCAGCAATCCTTGCCATTACATACATTCATTGCTGGAGGTGCCGGAACTGCATTCCACTGCGTTCTTGCAGAAAAAAAGCCCTGTGTATAATGTATTAATACTATAGCTTGTATCTACCTGTCCATCTGCTTCAACTTCTTTAAAACATAGGTCAGGGCAGGGAAGGGAAATAACAGAAGACTAATGTGTATTTGCAAAGGTTTGCTACTTCAATCTATAGCTCTTATTGCTCTTTTTATTTGTATTGCCAAATAAATCAAATATCAATAAAATTCCTATGCATAAAAAAAAAGAAATATCAAATTGAAAACATGGCATGACGAATAAAAATCTGCCAAACCAGAGATGACTTTCATGGAAATGGTGTGATAATTACCTAAAATGCATTCATACTGACAATAACTATAGTTTGCCATCACCATTAGATTTAGCCCTATTTTCAACTTTACAGCAACATTATGTTTTCTAGGGTTTTTTTTTTCTCCAATCATTCAGCTTAGTTCTCTGTAATATACCCCATTATCTCTTATTCAATTACGTCTAAAACGCTCGTCCCTGTTATTGTCTATGGGAGAATGTGCAGAGCGGAGTGAAAGCTTTTCGCAGATAATAGAACAGAATCCCCAGTAACGACACTCACTCTTCTTCCATTTTAATGTCAATTTAACACATTCAGCCAGATTACATAGAAACAGCCGCTTTTCATGTGAAATTATAGATCTGCCTCGTCCTCTCCTATCCCGCCACTTCCCTGAGAGCTCACAATTGTTACATTTATGTTAATGTACATTATGGGTGAATATAGATGTATCCTTTGTGAAATTTTGCGGCTCTAAGCTGTGTTTTTCTTTTTCAGAATATAAATGTATTCAGAATTCAAATATACCTATATTGGTTTTGGGTCTTTTTTTTTTTTTTAAAGTTTGTAGTTTTTTTTTTTCTGGTGTTTTATTTTTTTTAGTATGTACAACCTATGGCCAATTCATTGCGTTGTATTTAGCACGGCACTCCATACAGGGCTGGGGCAAGTGGTGGGCAGGAGGGGTGGCTGCTCTGGGCACTGTGTGTGTGGGGGGGGGCGCCACAAGAAGATTGGGAGGGGATTTGTGTTAAGAAGGTGGAATTTGGGGAGCGGCAGGTGGTAAGAATTCTTCTAGGAGGTCAAATTTGGTGATGATTTAGGGGGATTTGTGTTGGGAGGGGGGTGGGGGACGTGGATTTGTGCTAGGAGGGGGGATATGAGGGGTTTGTACTGTAAAAGTAATATGGTAGAGGGCTTATTTGGAGGGTTAGGGCTGGGGGTTGTGCTAGTAGGGGTGATTGGGAGGTATGTGTGCTAGGAAGCAAAATGTGTATGTGCTAGGATGGAGGATTAGAGGAAGGGAATTTGTGTTGGAAGGGGGGGATTTGGAGTGGGGTGATAGGATTTGTGCTTGGGGGGGAAATTTGAGGGGTAGAAGATTAGAAAATTTGTGCTAGGAGTGGAATTTTTTCTTTTGTTGGGGGGGGGGGCTGATAGTTGTGCTGGGGGCATATACAGAGAGAGAGGATTTGAACTAGATGGGGAAAAAGATTTGTGCTGGGGGTGGGGATTTCAGTGGGGGGGCGGATTTGTGCTGGTATTTTTGCTTAGGGGATGAGCATGCAGATTATTGCTTGATTTTTTTTTGGGTGGGGGGGGGGGATTTTCGCTTCCACATAAGGCTCATACATCTTGGGGGGGATGCAATTTGGCACTCTGGACTCTAGATGATATGGTTCCTGCACTAACCACAACACACCAGTACAGTAGGTGCTGATGCACTACATTGCAGCATACAACAACCAGAACTGTTTTCTGAATGGTCAATGCAGTGTACAAGATCTTACGTTAAGCCCCCTTTGTCAAAACTCTCCATTATGCTGTGGGCACTCAGACCCTGGGCTCTTAGCAGCATCCAGTGTGTGTGCGGCCAAAGCCAGCAAACTTGGACTCAAACCATCTGTGTCCAGGCTCAGTTGGAGATGCCACTTGTGTGACGATGTATACAGCGCCAGCAACGGTCATTGAGTTGCACCCAATAAACACAACTCATCCCTTAAACTTTTAGACTGTATATCATTACTACATATTATAAATACCTTTCACTATTTAGAATCATTAGTGGGGACTGATGAGAAATTGGTGAGGTGTGCATACAAATTACATGCATACTTGATCAGCGTATTGTCTGTACTGCACCTGCCCTTTTACCGCACAAGTGCAGTGTTGGCATACATGGATCTCCTTTGTGCTGCAGAGACTGGTCACAGGCATGGATCCAGTTCAAAGGATGGTGTTGCAACAAGGAGCACTTCCCAGATCAAATCCCCAATATGTGCAGTAAATACACAGGGGGCCCTCTCCTTGGGACCTATCTACATACCTGGGGACAAGGTATGTCTTGTTCCCAGGACAGGTATGTAGATCATAAAGAATAAATGTGAAAGAAAACATGACTGGTGAGGGGCTATTTTATGGGAAAAGAAATTTGGTATTTTTTTTAACATTAGTCAAACTCTGCAAGTCTAGCTGAAATTGTTGTGGCCACAAAGCAAACCATTGTGGCCAGGGACTGTGTACAGTCCCATCTAGCTGCAGTGGTGGATTTTAGATGGGCAGTTGGTGGTGGTACAACCGCAGCTTAACCACCTGTATGTAGTGCCATCTGTGTGCCCATGTGAAAGAACCCTTAACCACTTAAAGTGTTAATAAACACAGGACCCTGCATTCAATAGATCTGGTCTCCCACAGTATACAGAACATGGAAATGCAATTGTTTTAGCAAATATAAACTGCTAAATACCTTTTTTCAACAGCAGTACATAACATTCTTGTGACTTCTATCAGTGTCTCGCCGAACATTAGTTAATGGAGAAATATAGCCAAAGCTTGTTTGTCTGTACTTCTATGGATCACAAAAGTGCAATTCGTTTTGCACTTTTGTGACCCATTTTCAGACTTCAGCCCGCTCTCTGCTGACGTCACGGATTTGAGTCCTGGCACTGCATCATCCCGACAATAAAGTCTGCATCCGCCAGGTGCCTGGACTCACACCCGGCTCAGCCTCTCAGCGAGCCGCTGAGAGACTGAGCCAGCCGCTCCGCTCCCACCCCCTCCACAGCCCAGCGCTCCAGTGAGCGAGGAGGGAGCAGAGCAGAGAGCTGTGACTGACAGTCTACAGCTCTCTGCTCACAGAGTTGTGAAAACCAAGCGATCGGCGTGTTCAATTGATTCTCAGGGCTGAAGTGTCAGGGGACAGATGCAGCATCGGACCAATGCTGCATCCACTGAGGTAAGTATGATTCCGAAAAAAGAATAAATCCTTTGCTTCTCTTTTAAAGCTTGTAGGCGTTTTCATCCTCCTCTGACTGTCCTATGAGGCTGCATGAACCCTGACCCTCTGTCTGTACAGTGCTGATCACATACACCCTCCCCACCCCAAAAAAAAACCCTCTCTAGCAATGCACACACCAAACTGAGCATGTGCAGAGTGCCTCCAGGGCTCTGTACTATCAGTGGATGGATTAGGGACAGTAAAAGAATTGGAGGATAAAAAAAAGACGAGATCAAACAGCCTTTCTATACAGTGCAGAGGATTAATCCCATAAGTTACACAGTGAATATAACAAGCATGTTTTACTGCACATACAGACTGATTTTACTGTTGTGGGTTTAGTAACAGTTTAAGATCCAGAAGATTTTACTGTCTTCGTGACCAGGCAATTTTTTGCTATTCGGTTGTGTGCTATTTTAACTGGCTACTCCGCATTCATACAACGCTGTGCACAAATTCAATTCTTATATTTTTTTTCACACAAATATAGCTTTCTTTTGGTGGGTATTTAAACACCTCTAGGTTTTTTATTATATAAACAAAAAAAGATGTAATTTCTTTATGAATTTTGCCCAAAATGTTTTCTGCTACAGTGAGGGAAAAAAGTATTTGATCCCCTGCTGATTTTGTATGTTTGCCTACTGACATAGAAATGATCAGTCTATAGTTTTAATGATAGGTTTATTTTAACAGTGAGAGACAGAATAACAACAAAAAATATACAGAAAAACACACTTCAAAAAAGTTATAAATTGTAGGGCTGTGAAAATTAAAGATTAATTCCTTGATTAATCAACACATTTTTTTGATCGATCAAAATTATTTTGATAGGTACTCACTTCTCCGCCGGCTTCCAGGTCTTTAGGGTGTTCCGTCGGAGATCCAGTGATGTCACGGACATCAACGTCACTGGACTCCTCCCCCCTTCCCCAAGTGCCTTTGTCTGCTAACGAAGGGAAAGGGGGGAGGAGTCCGGTGACGTTGAAGTTCTGATTAAATGTAACGCATACGGGGGAGGAGCTACGCATGACGTCACCCGCTGCTGCCCTACGGAACTAACACCATTGTCGGCTTTATATGCTGTGTTTTTATCATCTTTATGTGAGTAGTTTGTGATTATATATAGTGTATACCACATTTACCACTGACTAATGCAGAGTTGTAATGCAAGGAGATCAGCTAAAAGTAGTTGGATCTGTATGTGCGTTATAATTAATCGAAATTAGTCAATTAATCGATTATAAGACGCGCCGGCGTATAGTCACCAAGAAAACAATTGGTAACACACTACGCCGTGAAGGCATGAAATCCTGCAGTGCCCCCAAGGTCTTTCTACTCAAGAAAGCACATGTACAGGCCCATCTGAAGTCAGCTAATGAACATCTGAATGATTCAGAAGAGAACTGGGTGAAAGTGGTGTGGTCAGATGAGACCAAAATCGAGCTCTTTGGCATTAACTCAACTCGCCATGTTTGAAGGAGGAGGAATGCTGCCTGTGACCCCAAGAACACCATCCCCATCGTCAAATATGGAGTTGGAAACATTATGCTTTGGGGGTGTTTTTCTGCTAAGGGGACAGGACAACTTCATCGCATCAAAGGGACAATGGATGGGGCCATGTACCATCAAATCTTGGATGAGAAGCTCCTTCCCTCATCCAGGGCATTGAAAATGGGTCGTGGATGGATATTTAAACATGAGAATGACTCAAAACACACGGCCAAGGCAACAAAGGTGTGGCTCAAGAAGAAGCACATTAACCACTTAAGCACCGCCCCACAAACATATACTGCGTCAGGGAAGCCTTTAAGCACAAAATCACGTGCCTGTACATGATTTCTCTTCTTGGCTCTGGGGTGTGCGCACTGTGATTGGACACAGCGGGAGCCAATCAGCGGGTCCGGCGGGCCACGATGGCAGCCGACCACCCGGGATAATTCGCTGGAGAGGCAGAACAGCAGCCTGGCTATGTAAACAAGGCAGACCGTCGTTCTGTCAGAGAGGAAGAGAGAGATCTTGTGTTCCTGCTAATTGGGAACACAGATGTCTCTCTTCCTTCAGTCAGTCCATCCCCTACACAGTTAGAAAGCATTCCTTGGGAGCACACTAACAGTGCATTTTTTTAGCACTGACCACTGTATTGGTGTCACTGGTCCCCAACAAATGTCACTTGGTGTTAGATTTGCCGCAATGTGGCAGTCCCAGTCCCACAAAAAATCGCTGATCGCTTCCATTACTAGTAAAAACAATACATTTAAAAAAAAAAAAATTCATAAATAAATCCCATAATTTGTAGATGCTATAACTTTTGCACAAACCAATCAATATATGCTTTTTGCGATTTTTTTTTTTTAACCAAAAATATGTAAACGAATACAAATTAGCCTAAACTGATGAAGCAATTTTTTTTTTACATTTTTTTTATTGGATGTGTTTTATAGCTGAAAGTAAAAAAATATTGTTGACAGTCTTTTTTTGTTTATCGCGCAAAAACAAAAAAAAGCGTAGAGGTGATCAAATACCACCAACAGAAAGCTCTATTTGTGGGGAAAAAAAGGACATCAATTTTATCTGGGTACAACGTCGCACGTGCAATTGTCAGGTAAAGCAACTCAGTGCCATATCACAAAAAACGGCCTGGTCAAGAAGGGGGTAAAACCTTCTGGAGCTGAAGTGATTTAGGTCCTGAAGTGGCCTAGCCAGTCTCCAGGCCTTAATCCCATAGAAAATATGTGGAGGGAGCTGAAGGTTCGAGTTACCAAACGTCAACCTCGAAACCTTAATGATCTGCAAAGATCCTGAAATGTGTGCAAACCCGGTGGCCAACCTGGTGGCCAACTACAAGAAACTTCTGACCTCTGTGATTGCCAACAAGAGTTTTGCCACCAAGTACTAAGTCATGTTTTGCGAAGGGATCAAATACTTATTTCACTCATTAAAATGCAAATCAATTTATAATTTTATTTGAAATACATTTTTCTGGATGTTTTTGTTGTTATTCTGTCTCTCACTGGTAAAATAAACCTACTGTTAAATCCGTGGGCAAACGTACAAAATCAATAGAGGGTCAAATACTTTTTTCCCCCACTGTAAATTTCTTTTTATAGCCCCATAGCTGTATGTCTTTAGTGTGAGATTTAAGGCACTGCTGTCTCACACTTCCAGTCTCAGGAAATTTAGAATGAGATTTGATTATGTCAAAACTTTGCTGCTCACTGTTCTCCTTTCTGGAGATTATGACACGATGAAGCAAAGTCCTGCCTTTACTAAGATAGCCACCTCTATACAGTAACAGAATAGACATGGTAAATGGTAACTCAATAATGGTAAAACGGTCAGTCACATGGAGACCACAGGTAATATTAATGACTGTGCCCCCTGACTACCCTTTTCTGTGGGCAGCATCCAGAGTTAATTTCCTCTTTAAGACCCCTTTCACACTGGGGCATTTTTCAGGTGCTTTAGCGTAAAAAAAAAGCGCTTGAAAGAAGCCTCATCTGCAGTCCCAATGTGAAAGCCCAAGTGCTTTAAGAGCCATTTCACAATGTCAGCACCCGAAAAACACTCGTAAAGCGTCGCTTAAACTAGCAGCGCTTTACCAGCATTTTTCGAGCATTATTGGAGCGCTTTTAACCCCTGCTAGTGGCCAAATAAAGGGTTAAAAGCGCCCTCAAAACGCTGCTGCCAATATTGCTTTTCAGGTGTTTTACAGGTGCTTCCCATTGATTTCAATGGGAAGGGGCGCTTTAGGAGCGTTGTATTCACCGCTCCAAAAGAGCTGCAAAGAAGCTGCTTGCAGGACTTTTTTTTGACGCCCTGCCAGTGCAGCGCCTCAATGTGAAAGCACTTGGGCTTTTACATTGGGATTGCAGTTGTGGCTTCTTTCAGGCACTTTACAGGCGCTTTTTTTAAAGCTAAAGCGCCTGAAAAATGCCCCAGTGTGAAAGGGAACTCAGTGTGAAAGCACTCAGGCTTTTACATTGGGATTGCAGTTGCAGCTTCTTTCAAGCGCTTTACAGTCGCTTTTTTAACGCTAAAGCACCTGAAAAACGCCCAAAAAACGCCCCAGTGTGAAAGGGGTCTAAAATCCCAACAAAGACCACCTTAACTTCACCGTTCCCATTTTATAAAATCTCCACCTTTTTGTCAAATTTTGTGGAACTCTTTATTTCATCCCTTGTACATCCTATTTATCCCTTTATAAACGAGGGGATGAATTATCTCGAGCACTATTATAAATAGGCAGATCAGTCAGAGCTGATATCACCAATGAAAAAGTGGGTAAAGATGATTTCTGACCAATTATAAATAGCCCCATTGAACACAAATTCAATGATTAGCAAAGCAAGGAAAACAAGATCCAAACTCTAAAGGATAGGTTCCCAAGGTAGATATTGGATTAGAACCAAGCTTCAATCAGAAAGGGACAAGAGGACAAAACGGTAAAGGTTGCAGACAAAGTCAGACAAACAGGACAGCATTAAGGACGACAGGTAACGGAGATGAGAATAACTTGGCCCAACAATTCTGGGAATTGATGCCACTGAGCACTTTGCAGAGCATGCTGGGTACCATCGCTCCTTGTTAATGTAATGGCCTTGGACAGATGGAACGCAGGCAGTGTTTAAACAAAAAAAACTTGTTTACTGGGCTGACTGTGACAAGGAGCTCATAAAGGGATTCGCTGGCCATTCTCCATCTACATAAAGGGAGCCTGTGTCAGGCATACTGCAGACTAGAGGAGTTGTGGCTAAAGACTCGGACATTAGATGTTGCCAACTTAACCAAAAAATAATCGCAGTCATGTCTATTTTGGATGAGACCATGCTGTGTTTTTAAACACACTTAGTGGACTTTTCAGTAACCTGCATTAATAATATCCTGACATATCACATGATAAAGTACAATATAATTTTTCAAAAATGTGCCACCGTTTATCATGCAAAAGCAGTCCCTAAGCTTAAATCAGATGACTTTGCCCTAGCTGCAGGCAGGAGGAATCATTGCTTCATTCTCCCATCCTTCAGTGATCAGCCTGCAATATTGTGACCACAGGGGTGGTCTGTGTCAGAATAGTATGAACACATTCAGGAATTGCACAGAAATCAGAATTTGCATTGATTATGTAATCTCTGAACTGGCATCTCAGTCCAAGAAGTAGATGGTGGCCCTGGATGATACCCGAACAAAGAAGATTTCTTCAGTCTGGAGAGAAATATAGAGGCATTGTCAAGAGTAGTGCTCAGTGGTAATAGGTAACTGTTTAGTTACCATGTTAAAAAAAAGTCCACATTAACAGTCCTTCTAGGATCAGTTAAAAATAAAAGAATGGCTAAAATATTTTTCGTGTAGAAAGTTGTTCTCTAGGTCTTCTTCAATGTTAACCTTGACACGTGTCCATTGTCCTATGTCCCGTGTCCAGGGATCAAGGATTCCTCTTTAACTGGAACAGACAGGTAGCTTATATACTGTATCTATAATAAAACAAACATTCTATTAGTCCATATAGATGACTTAGTAACTCTTCCTTTTGTTTTTGTTTTTTTTCAGGACAACAGGTTCTTGGCCTGGTGGAGAATCAAAGTGACTGGTACTTGGGGAATCTGTGGAAGAACCATCGGCCATGGCCAGCTCTTGGTAGAGGATACAACACAGGTATGCCTGACAGAGCTTTATATTATGATGTGACATGCAGAACAACAGAAAACTTCCAGGCATCGGCATGTTATACATAGTTACATTGGTCTAGCTTTCTGATGCCACTAGCAGCTGGAAATAACTGAAATTGAAACTGCTGCTCAAGTAATCTGCACTTGCTTCCAGGTCCCATGCTGAGCGACTGGCCTGATGCATTCCGAATACAGGAGGTCGGCTGCTCAGCACGGGCACCATTCAGAGAATGCTTTGCCAAAGTGGTCTTTGGTTGGATGAGGTGGAGGGCGTGATATCACTGGCTCTCCACCCAGGGCAGGGACAAGGGGTGGGCAGGAGGGGCAGCTGCCCTGGGAGCAGACAAGCAAGGGGGCATAAAATAGATGGAGGGTGGTACACACATTCAATTGCATGTATTAACAGAGAGGGAGGGGGGAAATTCTGGATCCTTTCCCTTACCTTGTCCTGGTACTGTCTCCACCTCATCCAACCGAAGGTTGCTTCAGTGATATCCAGCTTCAAATATGCCAATGCTTGGAATTATTCTTTAAAATATTGCCAAGGTTATCATTGTGTTTATCAAAGAGTAATGTGCAGATTGCTGTATCAATTACTACCTAGTGGCACATCAACCTTCCCGGTTATGCCCATTCTAGTTTCAATAAAGATTTTTCTTAATTAAAAAAACCCCACCCACTGAAGCCTTTCTGGCACTCTTCCACTTTTCCGTTACTCCATCTGAACCTTTGATGAATACCCAGTCCTTCTGGGCATGTAAGAGCATGTGGCCTCCTTCCAGGATTCAGTGTTTGGGCCAATCACCGCAACTGAACGGTGTCTGGTGAGCAGGAGAAAGACGTTAAAATTGAACTTTGCGTATGATCTTTATTCCATATGTTCCAGCTTAGGCCAATTTAGCTATGCACATCTCATACCCGCTAGACCTCTGGGAAAGCTGACAGTCGCTGTAGTAGTCGGTAATAGCCTCTGTCATCCAGGTCCTGTGCCGAGTGACTTCTCCTCTGCATAGTGACCACAGGGGTCGCTCGCTGCCACTGCGACACTGCCAGAGGGAGCCACTCAGCACGCAATCTGAGCAGGACCATGAAGATCGCAGCTATCACTGTTCTGGCACCTTTTTTTTTTTATAGTGTTTTTTAGGCTGCATTAAGGTAAAAACCCTTCAGCCTTTACAACCACTTTAACTAGGGGAGAATCAGAGCTCCTGCCCCATTAAACAGGGCTGTGCTCGGTAAATGATCTGCGTAAATCTGAGGTTTATGTATTTTATTTTGTCTTTAGTGATTTGGAGATCAGCTTTAAATGTATTTTCCAAATTCTATTGCTACCTACACATTTCTCTTTCTGCTGATGGGCTCCATATCTGTTGCATGATCTGCAATGGCTATATTTATGTCCTTGCTTGCTTCTGCATGACAAGATGGCATCGTCGGGTACCGCCAAAGGGCTAGAATTACTCCCATAAATTACAGCTATAGTAGACAATTGGGGCAGATGTGATTGAAAGTAATTTACCCAGTATAACGTAACAATACTTTTGTCCAAGTCAGATTGACCTTTACAAAGCAGAGCGTTGTGTGGTGTAAACATCAAGCAATCCTTTGTTTTTTCATTGAATCCCATTGTGCAGAAAGAGGCCGATGGCTCCCATATATATCTACGTTCCTCTCCGTTAGCAGACTATATTTCAGCTTTCTTTATAATATATGGAAGTGCCTTTGGTGGCGCCACGTCCCCCTTTATTCTTTGGAACACCTGGCTTGCTAATGTAGCTCTTTCTATCCATGCTAGTTTGTATTAGTTAATTACTTATTGATGTTGCCTTAAAATGGCCTGCGTAAGCCACTAGCAACAGCCGCAAGTCGTTTGTCAGGCTGCTAATCTTTCAGCATTTTTTCCTGGGAAAGTAAGCAGGTTATATTCCATTTTGTGTGCCTCAGCCACTAAGCTGCATTATAATCAGGCCGATTCTTCTTCACAGTCCTGGCCTCCCATGAGCCGTCACCTGACTAGTCACAGAAAATTTCGGTATATTCCAGTCTAGGGGTCCGTATGTAAAACCCGGCAAAAAAAAAGGAAAAATGCTTTTGTATAAGTGGACTTCATCCTGTTTTGCTGCCTAATTATTCTGCAGACTTTGAGCTAAAATGTTACAAGGCTGGAGTGAAGAAAAAAATTAGGATATTTATTGGATTTGGCAAAAAAAAAGATGATGGTAATAAAATAATATTAGTGCCACCAGTGAGACAAATCTCCAGGCGCAAAATCATAAAATTCTACTTAGAATATCATCTCTTGCAGCAAAAATTAGCAATATGTTTGCTTCTTGAATCTGAGTTTCAGGTAGGAATGGAGCAACAGTGACAACAGAAGTTTAAAGGTAATGCATCTTTAAAGGAGAAGCATATTCAAAGCTTTTTGGCTGTACTTTTCCTATGGATCACAGGACTGCATTTTCTTCTGCACTCCTAAGACCTGTAAGCGCGCTGTAGGCTGACGTCACAGAGCCAGTCCAGGTTCATATGGTTGGGATCCACCCAGATGTCTGGATCGGCAGATGACGCTGCCATCAATGAGTCACTGAGAGCCTGAGCCTGAGCTGTCAACTCCAGAGCCCAGTTCTCCAGTGAGCACTGGAGGGGCAGAGCGTAGAGCCAGTGACTGCCAGTCACCAGCTCTCTGCAGCTTGAAGACCGAAAACTGAGCAATTAATGGTGTTTGATTGCTCAGTTCTTGGCCAGGAACAGGCGGGGGACAAATGCAGCATTTGACTGATCCTGCATCCACCTAGATAAGTATCATTTTTATTTTTCATGAATCCCAATAAATATATATATATATATCATTATTTTATTTTTTTGTCAGGTAAATAAACTTGAATTCTTGCATGCACGTAAGTGGAGCTGTTGACTGCTTTTTTCATATTTCCCAGGCTCTCACATTGATGCGAGCCCTGTTGTTGTACAAATATATTGCTTGAGCTTATAGCGACACTATTTTAGAATAGAAAAGTATGTTATACTTACTTGCTCTGTGCAATGAAATTGCAGAGGGGTCCCTTACCTCCTCTTCTGGAGCCCCCCTGCTGGCACTCTTCGCTCCTTCTTCTTCCAATTGCCGCCTTTGCAAGCAAGCTTTTTTTCAATTCCATTACGTTAGCAGAATTATCAGCGGTTAATAGGGAAAAGTTGGATCAGCCTTTGACATTAGAGGAACCTCAAATTGCTACCACTAGTTTACCCAATAATAAAGCCCCAGGAGCAGATGGGTTACCAGGGGAGGTCTATAAGGTATATGGAGATGAACTGTTGCCTGAGTTGTTGGAGGTCTTCAGTACAGCATTGGAGGGTGGCTGCCTTTCATCTTCCATGAATAAAGCAA
Source organism: Lithobates pipiens (assembly GCF_037356315.1). Taxonomy (NCBI): domain Eukaryota; kingdom Metazoa; phylum Chordata; class Amphibia; order Anura; family Ranidae; genus Lithobates; species Lithobates pipiens. The sequence goes on along the minus strand of NW_027507903.1, from coordinate 496,241,474 downwards.
TTATAAAAATCCTACTAATCCAGAATCATATCGCCCGATTTCATAACTTAATTCAGATGTCAAGCTATTGGCAAAAGTATTGACTGCTAGACTGAGGAAAGTAATATCTAAGCCCTTGTACACACGGTCAGACATTCTGACAACCAAATCCGTTGGATTTTGTCCGACGGATTTTGTCCGAAACTGTTGCATACACGCGGTCGGACAAAGTTGTCAGAAAATCCGATTGTACATAACGTGATGACGTTATTTCGTTACTACGGGACTACGTTCAGGCTAGTAGCCAATAGCTTTGGTCTAGGAATTTGATCTGAGCAGGCGTGGCACTTTGTCCGTCGGAGTAAGGTACACATGATCGGAGTATGTCCGATCGGAGCATTTTGTTGGAAAATTTTACTGGCAAGTTGGAAAAGTTGGTCCGTCGGATATTCCGACGGAAACAGTCCGATGGAGACCACACACAGTCGGAATATCCGACAAAACGGTCCGATAGGACACATTCCGTCGGAATCTCCGACCGTGTGTACAAGGGCTAAGATGCATATAGACCAATGTGGTTTCATCCCAAATAGATCTACTGCGATGAATATAAGGTGTTTATTTCTTAATTTGTAGGTTCCAGCTGAGCCATATTGTCGCTTGATATGACAAACACGTTTGACAGTATAGAATGGCACATTTTGTGGAATTGTTTAGAAATATTTGGTTTTGGATTCCAGTTTATAAGATGGATACAACTTCTATATACTGCCTCAGTGGCACGGGTTAAGGTAAATGGACATATATCAGCATCTTTTTCATTGCAACCAGGAACAAGACAGGGATTCTGTGTGCATTACTGCCAGTTTAACGCCATATAGTTTTGTGTGTGTTACTGCCAGTTTAACGCCATATAGTTCTGTACTTCAGTGTACGTTTGGCGCATTATATTGCAGTATATTATAGTGTATCCGTGGAGTGTGTCTGTGTAGTGTGAGTACTCAAATTAAAGTGCATCAAACACCTCTTTACATTGATTAAAGTGCTTCTACATACATATTTCAACTTTTCTTTACATTTGCTTATAAGCATTGCCCCCTCCCTCCCAGTAGTGTCTGGGAGGACAACAAGGAGAAGCAGAAGTTTCCTTGGCACTCTAAGGGGGTCAGCAACAAATGTGTCCACAGGCAAAGGTGGACGTGGTGGTCAGTCCTCCAGCAGGGCATCATTTCCTCTGTTTAGTGGGTTTACCCGTGCTCTCCAGCCTGAGCATGCAAAGGAGGGGGTGGACTGGCATACTAAACCTTGCAGAGACAAGTGTGCAGTCCCCTGCAGTTGACAGAGTGGATAAACCTGTCTCCTTGTCCACATCTATTCCTGCTATAGCCACAACATCAGCTATTGAGGAGTCAGCTGAGTTATTAGACCGCAGCATCAGCCACTTGCCCCTTGATGATGCCCAGCCATTACTGGATTCAGATGTTGTTTCTGAGGTTGAGGATGACAGGAACATGAGCCTAGAGAGAGGGAGGAACATCGGTAGAAGAATTGGCAATCATGTTCCCCAAGCCACAGCGTATTGCCAAGTTGTCTCCAGTGGTAATGATGAAGATGGAGGAGATGAGAGAGATGAATGAATGAATGAATGAAATACTTGTATAGTGCACAATGCGAACTGAATCGCCTCTAGGCGCTGTGGCGAGCTTTGATCATCGAGATGAGGATGCTCATGATGATGATGAGGTCACTGATGCAACTTGGGTGCCAGATAGCTCAGCTGTCTGGGCCTTTTTCAGCACATCTGCAGCAGATCGCACTATTGCTATCTGCAAATTGTGTTTCAGGCACCTCAAATGTGGCAAAAACACCAACCATTTGGATACCACATGCTTAACAAGACATTTAATGTCCAACCGCTCAGCCCGTTGGCAAGAGCAGCTACAAGCCGCACAAAAGGGGCACAAATCTGTCCCTCCTCCTCCTCCTCACCCACTTCAGTCTGCCCCTGAACAGCCTCCACTGACAGGGATGATGGTAAAGCACAGGGTGTCCCAGGTCTTAGCAGCACATCTGCCAGCAGCACACCCCCAGCTGTAGACTGTAGCTGCCAAATTTCTCTGCCCCATCTAATGCAGCAGGAAAAAAAACACAGTCCATGCCCAGCGTCTAAATGCAAGCTTGTCAAAGCTGTTGGCTCTCCAACTTCCTTTCAGTCTGGTGGATTCTGCCCCCTTCTGTGAATTTGCACATGTGCTGTACCACAATGGCAGGTTCCCAGTTGCTACTACTTTTCACGTAAGGTTGTTCCATCTTTCTATCATCACATGGAAGGAAATGTTGCGGCATCATTGGGCAAGGCAGTCAGCCGTAAAATCCACCTTACTGCTGACATGTGGTCCAGCAAGCATGGGCAGGGACGATATGTTTCATTCACAGCACACAGGGTAATGCTGCTTTCAACTTGAAAGGATGCAGGACAGGGCTCGGTGCTGCAGCTTGTTTTGCCCCCGCATATCCATACAGCTTAAAAAATCCTTGGAAAACAGCGCTGTCCAAAAAATTGCTCAATCGTTCAAAAAAAAGGCCTAAGCCAGTGAGGCAAGCTCTAAAACTACTGACAATAAACTAAATATAAGTTCTTGCTGCAACACAATGTGAGATACCCACAATAAACACAAGCCAAAAAATAAAGCTGCGCTAAAACTTATAAAGTGAAAAAACGAAAGAAATGATATTGTGACATATTAAATCCTAGTATCACATACTAAACAATGTGTGTAACCAAAAATTGTGCAACAATTATTAAAAATTAAAACACATAAAAAGTCCAGGGGGAAGAGAAACGCAAAGAAATAAATAAATTCAGTCCATTGAAGTGACTCTTTAAAACACCCTTAAGATGTATAGCAGGTGCGCCCAAAGAGAGAGTTCTATCCACCACCGAATTCAGTAAGGCTTACCAGCTGACAAGATCTCTTTTTAGGGAGATCATACAGGCTTGAAAACAAAACGATCACTCCTGGTCTCTCCAATGGGTTCTGCTGGCGTCTCCAACTCCTATGACTTCTTGTTAGAGCGTCTCACATTCCACCATAAATTATTTGGTAAGAAAAAAAGAGAAAGGCTCCCATAGCATAATTCCGTATAAAAGTTTTTTTAATCCGAACGTAATAAAACAATAACAAACTCACAGATTTCCAGCTGAGTACAAGCGTGTATATAACCACGAGCCGGCCGGCTCTCTCCTGTTTACACTGCCCGCACTTCCTGGTCAACGGGGAATGGCGGTGACGTCAGCACGCCGCTCACCCTACGTCGTTTCGTCAAAAATGACCCCAGGAAGAAGTCATTTTTGACGAAACGACGTAGGGTGAGCGGCGTGCTGACGTCACCGCCATTCCCCGTTGACCAGGAAGGGCGGGCAGTGTAAACAGGAGAGAGCCGGCCGGCTCGTGGTTATATACACGCTTGTACTCAGCTGGAAATCTGTGAGTTTGTTATTGTTTTATTACGTTCAGATTAAAAAAACTTTTATACGGAATTATGCTATGGGAGCCTTTCTCTTTTTTTCTTACCAAATAATTTATGGTGGAATGTGAGACGCTCTAACAAGAAGTCATAGGAGTTGGAGACGCCAGCAGAACCCATTGGAGAGACCAGGAGTGATCGTTTTGTTTTCAAGCCTGTATGATCTCCCTAAAAAGAGATCTTGTCAGCTGGTAAGCCTTACTGAATTCGGTGGTGGATAGAACTCTCTCTTTGGGCGCACCTGCTATACATCTTAAGGGTGTTTTAAAGCGGAGGTCCACCCTAAAGTGGACCTTCTGCTCATCGGAACCCTCCCCCCCTCCGGTGCAACAATCGGCACCTTTCAGGGGGGAGGGGGGTGCAGTTACCTGGATAATCCAGGTAACTGCACCCACTTCCGGGACAGCTCTCTGCGGAAAGGGGCATAACTTATGCCCCTTTCCGCAAGTGCCCGCCCCTTCCTGCAAGTGCCCCGCTGCCTGCTGGAAAACACACAGCTCCCAGAGGCAGCGGGGAGCGTCCTTATTGCGCAGCGCAATTCGCGCATGCGCAGTAGGGAACCGGGAAATGAAGCCGAAAGGCTCCATTTCTTGATTCCCATACCCAAGATGGCGGCGGCAGGACCCGACAGACGACCTAGCGATCGGCTTCGGGTGCCGACATCGCGGGCGCGCTGGACAGGTAAGTGTCACTATTTTAAAAGTCAGCAGCTGCAGTATTTGTAGCTGCTGGCTTTTAAAAAAAAAAAAAAACGCGGAGTCCCGGTGGACTCCCGCTTTAAAGAGTCACTTCAATGGACTGAATTTATTTATTTCTTTGCGTTTCTCTTCCCCCTGGACTTTTTTTTTTTTTTTTAACAGAAACGTTTTTATTGATCAAAACAAGTTTCCAATACAACTTATGCACAGATCTCAATACAAGCACATTCGATTACAGAATTCAGACCCCCAGTCCTAGGGATCACAAGCAGGGGACAGGAAAAGTAACACCAATTAAACCGTGAGAGAGCGAGCACTCAACCATGGATCCCAGATGCCGCCAAACTTCTTGGGGCATTTCCGCCCCATATATGTGAGCTTATAAAGTGGCAGCACCGAGTCCACCATCGAGTGCCACTGGGACACCGTAGGGGGAGAAGAATCCTTCCACATCTGCAAAAGCACTTTCCTAGCATAGAAACATAAATAGAAGAGTAGGAGCCTCATATATGTAGCCTGCACCACAGTATCCGTGACTCCAAGGAGAAGCACCTTCGGATCCATGGACACTGCGAGGCCAGTGACTGCGTTAATTTCCACCAGTATTTTTTGCCAATAATCCTGGATGATTGAGCATTCCCAAGTAAGATGATAGAATGTACCTACTGCCCGTTGGCACTTAGAACAAAGTTCGGACTGGGCGGGATAGATCCCGGCCAGGCGTTGGGGGGTGTAGTAAGCCCTATGCAAAAATTTTAATTGAATAAACCTATCCCTCGCAGAGATCACCCCAGGGAGGTAACTCTGAAGGGCCGATTCCCACTCCTCCTCCGAGAGGGAAGGGATGTCTCCCCTCCACACGAGGAACAGGGGCGAGTCCCCCTCCTGTTTCTCACAGGTAAGGCGTAGATATATAGAAGAGAGAATCCTGTCTACCCCCCGAGACATGAGAAACCTCTCTATCCCATGAGGCTCGACTAGTACCCTCCCTGGAAATTGGGCCTGCGAGGCATGTTTCAGCTGAAGGAACCGAAACAGCATCCAGGAGGGAAGGCCATGGGCCTCCCTGAGGTCCGGAAAGGGGGTGAGAGACCCCCTAGGCATAATATGAGCAATGGTAGTGATACCAAACCTAGTCCAGAGTCCCGGGTCTGGGATAGAACCAAAATGCCGAAGCCTGGGGTTGCCCCACAGTGGGCTATGAGGGGAGACGGAGTCCGCAGCCTTAACAGTGGCCGCGACTCTGTCCCAAACCTGGATGGTAGTCCGCATTGGGATCGTTACATGCGGGCTGGATTTGATTCCCCGATAGACTATTCCCGCCAAGGCTGTGTAGGAACCCAAGATCGCCGCCTCCAGCGTAACCGCCGGATTAGATTTGGGCTGGGTGAACCACCAACGGACTGTGACCAACACTGCGGCCCAATAATAGCGCCGGAAGCAGGGCAGCGACAGTCCGCCCGCGGACAGAGGCATCTGTAGTTTGGCCCTAGAAATTCGCGGAACCCTACCACCCCACACAAAGGAGGAAACCACCCCATCTAACTTGCGGAAGAAAATGGCTGGGATCGGAACGGGTGTGTTACGGAACACATATAAGAATTTTGGGAGAAACGTCATCTTAAGTAAGTTAACCCGTCCTACCGGCGTCAGGGGCAGCGTTTTCCAGATCTGACATTTCGCTATTAAAGCATTCAGGACAGGATATAAGTTGTTAGCTAGAAATTGAGAGAAGTCCCTAGAGATCTCAACCCCTAAATATCTGAAACGGGATACCTTCTGCAGTGGGGACGAGGCGGGCGGGGGGGGTGTAGAATCAGAGAGCAGAAACAAACTCGACTTACTCCAATTGATCCGGACCCCCGAGAAACGACCATATTCATCAATTATGGATAGTGCCGACGCAAGGGACTCCGAGGCATCCCCCAGGTATAGTAACGCGTCGTCCGCATAAAGCGACACCCGTTCTACCAAGGGACCCACCCTCAACCCTGCCACGCCCTCCGCAGAACGTAAAAGAATCGCCATGGGCTCAATGGCCAGAGCGAAGAGCCCCGGAGACAGGGGGCAACCCTGCCTCGTGCCCCGGCAAAGGCGGATAGGGGAGGAAAGGACTCCACCCGTGCGTATACGAGCCACAGGGGAGGCATACAATTGTTGTACCCAAGTCACGAATTTAGGACCAAAGCCAAATCGGGCAAGGACTTGCCAGAGAAAGCCCCACTCGACTGAGTCGAAGGCCTTTTCCGCATCAAGGGAGGCCACCGCACCCACATCCTCCCCCCTCCCCAACCACGCTATGTTCGTAAAGAGGCGCCGCAAATTAATATCAGTGCCTTTTTCAGGCATGAAACCTGTTTGATCCCCATTAACTAACGCATGTATAACCATGTTCAGCCTACCTGCCAATATCTTCGCCAATAACTTGGCATCAACATTTAACAAAGATATCGGCCTGTAGGAGGAGCAGAGTTCCGAGTCCTTCCCCGGCTTCGGGATCAGTACAATGATGGCCTCAGAAAAGGAGTCAGGAAGGGCATTCAATTCCAAGGCCTTGGTTAGACTAGCATGATAATAAGGGACTACCACTTCTGCATTGGTTCTATAGAACTCAGAGGGGAGTCCGTCCGGACCCGGAGTCTTCCCCGCCTGAAGGGATTTAAGCGCCCTCTGGACCTCAAGCATAGTGATAGGTCTCTCCAGGGCAACTGCAGCCTCCCGAGTCAGGACAGGGAAAGCCACCCTGTCCAGAAAGGAGGTCAATTCCCCTGGGGAATACGTGGCCTTGGATTCGTACAGGTGAGTATAATATTGCTCAAATCTAGCGTTGATTTGAATGGGATCAGAGAGAAGAGTATCATCAGCCCCCCTAATATTCGCAATGCAGGAGCTCCCCGTCCGCTCCGCCGCCAGCCAGGCCAGCAACCTTCCCGGGCGTTCACCCTGTTCAAAAATTCTCTGCGTCTGGGAAAGAAGGAAGCGGCGGCAGGAAGCGGTGCGGATAAGCGCCAGCTCCCTATATGCGGTGAGCATATCCGCATGGGAACCCGGACTCGGGGAGCTGGCATAGCGTTCTTCCAGGAGAAGTGCTTTACGCTCAGCTTCCGATAACATCAATCTTGAGGCCTTACGGACCTGAGCAATAGTAAACTGATATCTGCCCCTGGCATATGCCTTAAACGCATCCCAGACCGAAGCCGGCGATGCAGAGTCAGCATTATGTACCCAATAATCCGCCAGTTCCGGCAGCACCAGCGGGCCCACTTGTTCATCCGTAATCCAGTACCGGGAAAGTCTCCAAAGCCCCATCCCCGCCACCGAGTCAGTCTGGAGAGTCAGCATCACCGGGGCATGATCTGAGATACCACGAGACAGTATGGAGACCTCGGAGACCCTCTGCAACAGAGGAGTGCTCGCATATATCAGGTCGATCCGGGACAGGGTGGCATGAGTAGCTGAATGACACGTAAATTGTTTGGCTACCGGGTGTTTCCACCTCCACAGATCATGTAGCCCGAATGTTGCAGCCCAACTGGCTAAACCCGGATCCACCACCCGCCCTGTCGCAAGCCTGTCGACACTCGGATCTGGAGGCATGTTAAAGTCCCCAGCGAGAATGAAATTAGTCACCGGGTAGCTGGCCACTACAGCAAGAATTTTCCGAAGCGTCGAGAGGCCTGCCGGCGGCGGGACATAAAGCCCCACCACCACCATTTCCACCCCATCACACAGTGCATGCATAATAACATATTGCCCATCAGGATCTGGGTGTAAATTAAGTAGTTGAAAGGGAAGCGCCTTATGTACCAAAACACTGACCCCCCTAGAATGAGAGGAGAAAGTGGAGTGGTAGTAAGAGCCCACCCAGGGCTTTTTCAATGCTAGAATACGAGAACCCGTAAGGTGAGTCTCCTGCAAGATACAAATGTGCGGGAGGAACTTCTTCAGATAAGAAAAAACCAGGGAACGCTTAATCTTGGAGTTCAATCCCCGCACGTTCCAGGACACCAACCTTAGGGGAGCCATAATAGTGAGGACAAAAATACCACAGTCCGGATCCCGTCACCCCCTCCCACCCTCCATAACCCACATGTGAAAAAAAGGAGCAGAACCCTGACCCCAGAACAGGAGATCTCCTGCACAAACTACCCAAAACACGGGCCCAGATAATAAACACAAAACAACCCACCCGACCCCCCGCCCCCCACCCCACGCTACCCCCCCAACTTGGGCGCGTTTGTATCCCAAAAAAGTACATGTCTCTCAGACCCTTGGAAGCAGTGCCCCAAGAGGGCGCCTAGAAGGCACAGTAGAAGTCAACCATGATGATCCTGCCACCACATAGTCAGGCGGATAAAGAGTCCTGCAGTATCGATCTCCCTGCGGAAGGGAGTCACCCGGACAGAGAGGTCCGGGGGCACAGTTCTTAAAATTGGTGGATCGTGGGGTAAGTATAAACAGTACATCAGCGCTGGGCATAACGGCTGGAATAATCCCACAACAAAAAAAATTTAAAAAATAAAAAATAGAACAGAACAAACCCCTCACTCCAGCACCGAGGATAGATGGTAGGCCCATAACAGTCTCAGTCAGCGCTCCCAGTCCCACAGCCCCGCCAAGGAGGGACGGGGAAAGGGAAGGGGAGAAGAGGGGCCACGGATAAGAATAAGGGAACCCAGCGTCAGTAGCGAGACTACCCTCCGGTCAGATTAAAGAGCGCAGCATAAATCCAGTCAGCAACAACTGCAGGAGGGAGCTCACAGAGAAAGTAAGAACCAGGTAAAAAAGGACGAGGGCAGCTTCACCTGTTAACGTCTCGGCAGGGATTCCAGCCAGTTGGAGGCATCTTCGGGTGAGGTAAAGAATCTGGAGGTCTCCCCATCCTGGACTCGGAGACGCGCCGGGAAGAGCATGCCATACTTCAGGCCCCTCTGCCGCAGGGCCATCTTCACCTGGTCAAACTGCTTCCGTTGTTTTTGTGTTTCTACCGAGAAATCCGGGAATAGCATGAGGCGAGTCCCCTCAAAGCGGAGTTCCTCCACATTCCTGCTCTCACGTAGCACCAGGTCTCGGTCTCTGTAATTGAGGAGACGCAGAATAAGTGTGCGAGGGGGGGCTCCAGGAGGCCCCCTAGCCGCCGGCACTCTGTGTGCTCTCTCAACCGCGAAAAACGGCGAGAAGGCCGCCTGGGGGAAGAGCTGGTGAAACAGACGCTCCACATAGGCAGCAGGGTTAGAACCCTCAGATCCCTCTGGTAGGCCAATGATCCGGAGATTGTTCCTCCGATTGCGGTTCTCGGCGTCCTCCGCGCGATACTCCAGCGCCCGCACCTTAGTAGTGAGAGCATGAAGGGAGGCAGTGTGTTCAGCCAGAGTGTCCTCTGCCGTCCCCACGCGGTTCTCCACTTCCGACAGCCTGGATCTAAATTTATCCATGTCCTTCCTGATCAGACCCATCTCGAGCTGAACGGTATCAATCTTTGCCGTCAGTGTGGTTTGGCACATACCGATGGCCTGCATCAGGGCAGAGAAGTTGTCCTGGTCCTGGAGTGCTGGGTCAGCAGGGTCCGTGTCAGCGGCCTGCGACGCCATAACTGAGAGCAGGCAAGGCCGAGGTCCCCCACCGCGAGGCAGGGAACGCGGTGTGGCAGCTTTCAATGGAGTCCCGGATTTCTTTTTGCTGGGCATACCACACCAGGAAATCCGTAGCCGGGTTCCAGGGGCGTCAAGGTCGGTTATATCCGCAGGGAAACAGGATAATTAGCAGTGCAGGTCACGGAGCTCCCGGACTATGCCTCCACTCCGGTCGCCATCTTGGACACGCCCCCCCTGGACTTTTTATGTGTTTTAATTTTGAATAATTGTTGCACAATTTTTGGTTACACACATTGTTTAGTATGTGATACTAGGATTTAATATGTCACAATATCATTTCTTTAGTTTTTTCACTTTATAAGTTTTAGCGCAGCTTTATTTTTTGGCTGATATCCATACAGCTGGTGGTGATGATGCCAGACCTGTAAGCGCTACCCCCTCCTCCTCCGCCACCTCCATGCCCTCCTCTGTAAAATTGTCCTATGAACATCAGGTACCCCCATAGCCAGCGATGGCGAACCTTGGCACCCCAGATGTTTTGGAACTGCATTTCCCATGATGCTCATGCACTTTGCAGTGTAGTTGAGCATCATGGGAAATGTAGTTCCAAAACATCTGAGGTACCAAGGTTCGCCATGGCATAAAGGAGAAGGATGATTACTGGTAGGCAACCCTCCTTCACCACCATTATAAGGGGAAGCTCTCAGAACACATCTCGTCCCCACAGAGACTGCAGGAGATACATTAGGAGGACAAATTAAAGAGGATTTTATTAAACATTTTTCCTGACTCCAGTAGGTTACAGTGTCGTGGAAAACATAGTTTTGAGTCTTCTGTTGGTCAAGAGAGGAGCGTTGGAGAAGGCGTCTGCCTAAGTGAGGCATTTCGGATTTTTTTTTAGTCCTCGCTGCCCAGGGCTGTCAGCTTCCACATCCCATCGGCAACGTCTGCATCACATGGTGGACGATTACCTCGGGGCCAAAACAGAGATGGAGAGCTTTCCAGCTGATGTTCCACTGACTTACTGGGTCATGAGAATAGAACGCTGGCCATAACTTGCCCAGTATGCTATTGAGCTGTTGGGCTGCCCTGCATCCAGCGTGATTGATTTCAGAACGGGCATTCAGTGCTGCAGGAGGTTTTGTTACTCATCATAGAACGCATCTGTTCACAGACTCCGTGGACTGTTTGACTTTTATAAAAATGAATCAGTCCTGGATTACCACCTATGAAGCCCCTGATGCCAATGGCACCAATTAAGCCTTTTTGGGATATGGAATCTCTGCAGGACTTCAAGGCTGCCTAGCTTTGAGGGTGTTTTTGGTATAGGTTACATGGGCACAATTAACACACAAAGACCAATTTTTTCAGCACCTGTTTGACAGGTGCATATCATTACAATTTTTTTTTTGCTTTCATCAAGAGCACCTCTATAGGATTACGTTGGGAAGGAGCCCCCGACATCCAAAGTTATTTTTCTGCACCTATTTGACAGGTGAATATCATTGCAATTTTTTACAGCAAGGCCAATTCTTACTTTCATCAAGAGCACCTCTATAGGGTTACAGTGGGAAGGCGCCACCGACACCCAAAGACCAATTTTTATGCACCCGTTACTTCTATCCAAAGTCAAAGTGACACCAAAATGTATCCAAAAAATCTCTAATCTTGTTCCCAGTGCACTACATTGTGGCCTCATCATAAACAATGGCTCCCCAGCTATTGCTGAGCAAAATAAAGGCAGCTTGCAGGGAATTTTTTTTTTTGGGGCTTTATAAATCCAATTATTGCTGCAGCAGATTCTAGACATGATACAGATCTGTCACTTTACAGGTAGAATATGGGGACCCCTCAGGCACTATAGTGGAAGGATTTTTTCATTTTTATGCTTTCCCTTTAAAAATCAAAACATTTAAAAATGAAGTTTTTCCACAAACTTTTTTTTTTTTATTGATACATGTCCCCCAGGGCAGGACTCGACCCCTATAACCATTGCCCAATTACTTGCATATAAGCCTTCAAAATGATTTTTGACATTTGGGTGCCATTGACTTTAATGGGGTTCGATATTCGGTCAAAAGTTATGGTGCCAACTGAACAGGGGTCCCTACCCGCCAACGATAGTTGAATGGATTAAAGCAATTAATTTTAACTTAAGACGAGAGGAACTGACATATAAACATAGGAGGTTCCCAAAAAAAGTTTTGGCAATGGTGGTTAGTTTACAAATTGTTTAAGCAGTCAGCTGAGTATATTAATGATAACATAGAAAGTTAACTATGAGATAGAATCTTAGGGGGAAATAATCAAACATCAATATATGTACCAGTCCAGTCAGGTATAGTAATGTGTTGGAGAGTTCTGAGTAATTTTAATACAGATTGGTGAGCGCCAATATGGTAGGGGTGTTTTTTTTTTGTATTTCAGTTGGATGGGGTTATTGGATGGTAATGTTTTCAATGTTTTATGTGTTTTTCTTTTTCTTTTTTTGTTGTATAATGAAAAAACTAAATAAAAAAACGTTTTGATTAAAAACAAAAAAGATTATGGCTCCTGGAAGTGGAGGATCAGGTGGCTGGGGTTCTAGGTCAGGTAGTGGAGCGCATTGCATTAAAGTGAAAAATATTTTGACATCAGAACCACTTTAAAGTGATTGTAAAGGCTCGGTTTTTATTTCTATAAAAAAAAAAAAAATATATATATATATATATATATATATATATATATATATATATATATATATATATATACCATTTTTACCATGATGCATTCTCTGCAGTAGCGTAGAAAACTCCCCACAAACTGTTTTAGCTAACACCGCCTCCTTCCCCACTATTCCCATACCTTAACACTTACCTTAATCCTGAGAACAGTGGAAGCCATAGGCTCCTACTACTGTCAGTCAAAGTCTTGTGAGGAGGGAGCGGGGGTGTGGGTTACTGACACTGTGTGTGTTTATGGACTCACACAGCCAAGGGTAGGAGCATGTGGTATGTCTGGATTTTGCAAAAGCATTCAATACAGTTCCCCATAAACACTTAATCTACAAGCTGTCTGTAAACATGAACCATTAGGCTTGTCCTTGGATAGAAAACTGGTTACAGGGACATGTCTAAAGGGGGGTGATAAATAATGTGTACTCAGACTGGTCTGGAGTGGTAAGTGGGGTACCCCAAGGCTCTGTCTTGGGACCAATTCTGTTTAATTCATTCATAAATGATATAGAGGTTGGTATAAATAGCTCAATCTCAGTTTTTGCGGGTGACACAAAAATAGGCAGGGCAATAACTTCACATCAGGATATAGAAATTTAACAGGAAGACCTGAATAAAATAATGAGGTGGGCAACTACATGGCAGATGAGGTTTAATGTGGAAAAATGTAAAGTGATGCACTTGGAGGCTAAAAATATAAATGGAAACTACTCACTATGGGGAGAACCTCTGGGGAAATCAACGCTGGAGAAAGATTTTGGCGTCCTAGTAGAAGACAGATTGAGCAATAGCATGCAATGTCAAGCTACAGCAGGCCAAGCCAGCAGAATAGCTTGTATAAAAAAGGGGATATACTCCAGAGATAAAACGATTATCCTGCCACTTTATAAAACTCTGGTTTGACCACATCTGGAGTACTCTGTCCAGTTCTGGTCACTAGAGGAGATATGATCAAAGGTGATACCAGTGTAGGAAGAAAACTTTTCAGTCTTCGGGAACGTAAGAGGACATGGGGCCACACATTGAAATTGGAACAATTTGGGGGGCCCTGGGCCCTGTCAGGTAGGCTGTACAGAGCCCGAGATTTCTAACGGCAGCCTTGTACACAAATATACAGTATTTCACAAAAGTAAGTACACCCCTCACATTTTTGTAAATATTTTAATATATCTTTTCATGTGACAACACTGAAGAAATGACACTTTGCTACAATGTAGTGAGTGTATAGCTTTTATAACAGTGTAAATTTGCTGCCCCCTCAAAATAACTCAACACACAGCCATTAATGTCTAAACCGCTGGCAACAAAAGTGAGTACACCCCTAAGTGAAAATGTCCAAATTGGTCCCAATTAGCCACTTTCCCTCCCCGGTGTCATGTGACTCATTAGTGTTACAAGGTCTCCGGTGTGAATGGGGAGCAGATGTGTTAAATTTAATGTTATGACTCTCACTCTCTTATACTGGTCACTGGAAGTTCAACATGGCACCTCATGGCAAAGAACTCACTGGGGATCTGAAAAAAAGAATTGTTGCTCTACATAAAGATGGCCTAGGCTATAAGAAGATTGCCAAGACCCTGAAACTGAGCTGCAACACGGTGGCCAAGACGGTTTAACAGGACAGGTTCTACTCAGAACAGGCCTCGCCATGGTCAACCAAAGAAGTTGAGTGCACGTGCTCAGCGTCATATTCTAAGGTTGTCTTTTGGGAAATAAACGTACGAGTGCTGGCAGCATTGCTGCAGAGGTTGAAGGGGTGGGGGGTCAGCCTGTCAGTGCTCAGATCTTACGCTGGTTGGTCTGCATGGCTTTCATCCCAGAAGGAAGCCTCTTCTAAATATGATGCACAACAAAGCCCGCAGTTTGCTGAAGACAAGCAAACTAAGGACATGGTGGTCTGATGAGACCAAGATAAACTTATTTGGTTCAGGTGGTGTCAAGTGTGTGTGGCAGCAACCAGGTGAGGAGTACAAAGACAAGTGTGTTTTGCCTACAGTCACGTATGGTGGTGGGAGTGTCATGGTCTGGAGCTGCATGAGTGCTGCCGGTACGGGGGAGCTAGTTCATTGAGGGAACCATGAATGCCAACATGTACTGTGACATACTGAAGCAGAGCATGATCCCCTCCCTTCAGAGACTGAGACGCAGGGCAGTATTCCAACATGATAACGACCCCAACACACCTCCAAGACGACCACTGCCTTGCTAAAGAAGCTGAGGGTAAAGGTGATGGACTGACCAAGCATGTCTCCAGACAGGTGACGGAGGTGGATGAGTGCAAGGTCTCTAACATCCACCAGCTCAGTTATGTTGTCATGGAGGAGTGGAAGAGGACTCCATTGGCAACCTATGAAGCTCTGGTGGACTCCATGCCCAAGAGGGTTAAGGCAGTGCTGGAAAATAATGGTGGCTGCACAAAATATTGACATTTTGGGCCCAATTTGGACATTTTCACTTAGGGGTGTACTTACTTTTGTTGCCAGCGGTTTAGACATTAATGGTTGTGTTAAGTTATTTTGAGGGGTCAGCAAATTTATACAAGCTGCACACTCACTTGTAGCAAAGTGTAATTTCTTCAGGGTTGTCACATGAAAAGATATGATAAAATATTTACAAAAATGTGAGGGGTGTACTCACTTTTGTGAGATACTGTACATTACTATATAAGGCCCAAAATTGTTGCAAGAGGAACCAAAAACTCAAGCTAACAATGTCACATACAATCTACATCTAAATTGTGTGTTCCTGATCTTGGGAAATGATTCACAAATGCCCAGCAGCAGCAAAACAGAAACATTCATGTTGTCAGGACCTGACTCTGAGGCCTTGTCACCTGTGGCATCCTGCTGTATCTGGATTGAAGCCTGAGATGAGATATTGGTGGTGGCTCCTTTCAGCGAGAAGGACGACAGATATTTATAGACCGAGCGGTTCTCTCATGTCACAAAGATGTGGCCATTTCCTCTATCAAACCGTGCGAGGTGTCCAAGTAATTTAATTCGTAGCTGGAAACCATGCTGCCATGTCGAGGAAGCTGGCACGTTCTTCGAAAGATTATGCCATTTGGGATATTAAATCTCTTTCTCTTTGCTGAGATGTGCTGAGATATCTGTAACTTCATTGATTTTTGCCTTTAATGCAGTCAGAAAGATTAAGTCATTCTTCGATGCAAACAAAGCTGCTAGGTGGTGACCGGCCATTATCTCAGACTTTATGGAAGGAGGGGGTATGCTATGCGTTGTTAATGGGATCAGGTTTTGCTGTGCTTTCTGCTTTGCTGTGCAAAGAAATGCAATAAATATACATACAATGACTTAAAGCTGAACTCCAGGCACATTTTTTTTAAAATATTGCTCCTTAATTGATTGATGTATCTGTTTTAAAATAATAAAATATGTTTTCAATACAGGTAAGATAAGTACCTTACATCAGTCTTTTTGTTAGCTTCCTTATATCCCCTGCACAGGCTGGCAGTGGCAGTTGTTTTTTCTGCATGGCACAGTACTGTCAGTCTTAAAGCAGTATTAAACCCAAAAGCAACCATTTATTATATTGCAGCTTACCAATTCTTAGATGCGATGGCTGTATTCATTTCCTTTTTTTAGGCCTGGTTCACAGCTATGCAGTTTGCATTTGATCCGATTCTGCAGTGTTTTTTGCGGTGCGTTTTTTATACTTTTTTTGTACTTTTTTTTTTTAAGGGGAGAGTTTTTTGTTGATTAGGCAGTTTCCATTGAAGTCTATTGAACCAAAAACGCCCAGTGTTGTGTTTAAAAAAAAGTCCCTGACCCTTTCCAAAAACCGAGTGTCTGAAAAACATATGGATGTGAACGTGTCCCATAGTAAACCATGTTAAACTGATTGTAGTGCGAACCACTACAGACTGAAAACGCATAGGTGCGAACCAGGCCTTAGGCCTTATGCACACTGGTTTATTGTAAACACAGTTTCTCCTTACAGGAGAAAATCAGCATTGAAAACTCACCTAATCTGCGTTTTTTTCAAACCACTGTTGGCGAATTTAGCAGCATTTGATGGTTGAGCATTTATTAATTTCATTGGCCAGAATATTAATATATTCTGACCATTGAAATGAATAATTGCTGAAGTGTTAAATGCGCTTAGCACTTGGGTGTGTTTAGATGTGTTTTACCGCATTTAACACTTCTTTGCTCAAAAGCTCCTTTCCTGGATGCAATTCTTCTGTGTTCAAGGGAAGATTTGGCTGCCTCTAAACTCTGCTGCTACTAAACTCCTCTAAAAGCCCATGTGTGCTTTCAATGGTTTAGGCAAAAAATGCCAAAAGCCCAAAAAACATCAGTTTAGGAATAGCAGTTGGCATCGGCCTTAGGCGTTCTTTCTTCTATTTTCACCCGGTGAGCCAGCCAGAAAATCTGTTATTTTTCAAAAGCACAAACCCTCCAGCAGAATGTATCAGTTTACATGGATGAGACAAACAGCCTAAAACAGGCAAGGGTGATTAAAACGATCAACTTTTATTTATTTATACAAAACCTTTATCCCAAAAGAACAGGAGCTGTTTGCTGTGACTGCTTATAAAGTGTGAGCTGGAGTTTGGCTTCAGTTTGTTAGTGTATCTAAATCTGCTGATACTACCCTTCTCCCAGACTGCCAATGCTGCTGTCTGCGGTGCCTCCTGTGCTCATTCCTCCGGAGTGGTGTCTCACTAATGCAGGGGATGTGTTTCTGGCCAGATCACCAGGTGAATACAGAGGGGAAAAAAGCCAAAAGAAAACTGATGCAGCCACCACATCTAATGATTGGTAAGCTGCAATAAAATAATTTTTTGGTTTTGGTTTTAATACCACTTGTATACCATAAACCTGTTTGCAGGAGGAAAGAACAAAGGAATACCCATCTATGCACTACCACTCCTTGATTTTTCCATTTTTTTTCAATAAAAAAATAATTCTTACATTAGATTTAGATCTGTGGGAATCTATAGAACCTTCTCCAACTCTTTCAACTCTTCTCAACCTCAGGGGGCGCGCAGGGCGCTCGTGCACGGGATGGCGTCAATAGACGTTGTCCCGGCAAAGCAGGTCCGCGCTGTAACCATCATTTGGCTATAGCGCGGATCTCAAGCGGTTAAGCAATAAATTCAATCGTTCTGTGGGCTTTAAATGTATCTAGAAAACATTCTAGCTGCAATAAAGTAATAATATGCACTTAGGGTCCCCTTAGCTTAAATTTTACATTATCCATGTAACAAGATTGCACCTCTATGTGTCCTATGACTCTTATGTTGTATGCTGTCAATGTCTGAAAACTGCTAAGGAGTTGTGCTCAGAACCAGGGAAAACCTAGCCTTCATTTTCCAGCAATCAGATCAAAATTATGACATCTATTTAAATAGCATTCCAGCTGCATGCGGTGAATAGCTGAATAAAAATGGAATCCGGTCAGCTGGAAGCCCGCGTCCCTGGAGCCAGATTAAATGTAATATTAATTTGGAAACGCTCATTTATTCCAGGCTTGCATTTCTATTACATTTCAGCATGCTCATCATTAGCTGAATGTACATAAAGTTCAGAGGAGAAGGCCTGCCATAACACAGCGCACGGGCTCACCGGCCTGGCAGTGTCCCCGGCCAGAGTCATTGGCCTTTCCTGAATCTTCGATGTGCTGTTGACTTTCTCCGAGATGTAATAACCCGCTCTAGATGTTCCAGAGTGATTTCATTGATTACTTCTTCCATGTGCTGAAACTTCTGTCCCCGGAATCCAAATCTAATACTGTAATTCAATTCTCACCTGATAAGGCGGCTCTGGAGAAGCAAATAACACTTTACCCTCAGTGTGCCGCATGTAAGGCAAAGGAACCAAC
Organism: Lithobates pipiens; assembly: GCF_037356315.1. Lineage (NCBI taxonomy): Eukaryota > Metazoa > Chordata > Amphibia > Anura > Ranidae > Lithobates > Lithobates pipiens. The sequence goes on along the minus strand of NW_027507903.1, from coordinate 496,223,114 downwards.
ACAAGGATCCACCACCCTTAAAACAATATAATTTATATCTATCTATCTATCTATCTATCTATCTATCTATCTATCTATCTATCTATCTATCTATCATATCTCTCTATGTATTTATCCATCATATCTCTCTATGTATTTACCTATCATATCTCTCTATGTATTTACCTATCATATCTCTCTATGTATTTACCCATCATATCTCTCTATGTATTTACCCATCATATCTCTCTATGTATTTACTTATCATATCTCTCTATGTATTTACTTATCATATCTCTCTATGTATTTACTTATCATATCTCTCTATGTATTTATCTATCTTATCGCTTTATGTGTTTATCTAGCATATCTCTCTATGTATTTAGCTATCTTATCTTTTTATGTAGCTATCATATCTCTCTATGTATTTTCTGTCATATCTCTCTATGTATTTATCTATCGTGTCTCTTTATGTAGCTATCATATCCCTGTATGGGGTTGATTTACTAAAGGCAAATAGACTGTGCACTTTGCAAAGTGCAGTTGCACTCTGCAAGAGCAGTGACTCCAGATCTTAGTAAATGAGCAGAAGCTCTGCTGACTACCAATATTCAGTCATGTGCAAGCAAAAATTCAGTTTTTTTTTTCGTGCATGTGATTGGGTATTCTTTACAAAGTGAAGTTTTACCTCATTTACTAATCTCTGGAGCAACTGCTCTTGCAGAGTGCACAGTCTATTTGCCTTTAGTAAACCAGCCCCTATCTATCTATCTATCTATCTATCTATCTATCTATCTATCTATCTATCTATCTATCATATCGTCGCTATTTGGTTCATTTACTAAAGGTAAATAGACTGAGCGCTTTGCAACGTGCAGTTGCTTCAGAGCTTAGTAAATTAGGTAGAGATTTCCGTTGCAAACATACCCTATCACATGCAAGAAAAAAAAAAAAACATTTTTGCTTACACATTATTGAATGTTGGAAGTCAGCAGAGCTTCTGCTCATTTATTAAGCTTTGGAGCAACTGCTCTTGCAGAGTGCAACTGTACTATTTGCTTTTAGTAAATCAACCAACATCTATCTATCTATCTTATCTATCTTACCTATCTATCTATCTATCTATCTATCTATCTATCTATCTATCTATCTATCTATCTATCTATCTATCTATCTATCTTTCTATCTATCTAATCTTTCTATGTATTTATCTATCATACAGTATCTCTCTATGGGGGTTATTTATGAAAGGCAACTCCACTTTGCACTGAAAGTGCAGTTGGAAGTGCAGTCGCTCTAAATCTAAGGGGTAGATCTGAAATGAGTGGTAGCTCTGCTGATTTTATCATCCAATTATGTACAAGCTAAAATGCTGTTTTTTTTTCCTTAAAGTGGGATTCCACTGTCTTGATCCTTTTTTTTTTTTTGGCATACCGGCAATCCTTATTAAAATGAAATCTAACACTTACTTTTTCCTTTTGTACATCCAGCAGCATGTTGTTTTGTTATTCAAAACGATTTTATAAAACCATCTCCTGACGGTTGTCATTTTGCCTGTGGGCATGTGAAGCCCACAGGCATCCTCTTCCGGGAGAGTGCGCTGATAAAAGACCAGCATGCACCGCCCGTTCGATTAAATCTCGCGCATGCGCAGTAAGCGCTATATCGAGCGCCGTCTTCTGCTCCGGTTGCCATGACAACGGTTGTTGTCGACGGAAGTCCCGCGCCAAATTACACATGCAATCGCGTCACTTCCGGTCTCGAAATAACGCAATTGTAGCCCTCGGTGATGCCCAAGGCATCCTGGGAAATGGTGTCATACTTCTCCCAGGAGCCTCAGCGAGCCGGGCTGCCGAGGGAAGTGACGTTCTTAGCCCGGGCAATGGAAGAGGCAGATTTCGTGGGACCACCTAGCAACCGCAAGAAATAGGTAAGTAAAAATTTTTTTATTATCCAATTAATTTTAAGAAGACCATTTGATGCACATACGAGTTAGGTTATATTTTTGGTGGCAACACCACTTTAAATGTCTCCCTCGGATCTACCGCGACTTTACTTACAAGTGCACTTGCAGTGCAAAGTGGATTTTCCTTTAGTAAATAACCCGCTATGTATCTAAAGTTCTAAACCCTCAGTTAGGCCCCTTTCACACATGCGGATGGTATGTCCGTATTTCATCCATCCGTTTGCGGATGAAATACGGGCATACATTCATCCCTATGGGATAGCGGGTGTCTGCGGATGAGCATCTGCAGACACCCGCTATTGTCCGCCTCCGCAACTGTCCGATTCTGCAGACGGAGGAAAATCCTATTTTTCTGTCCGTCTGCAGAGCGGATCGGACTAACACGGACAGACGGTCCGTGCTCGTCCGATCCCCATAGAGGAGAGCGGAGATCTGACAGGGCGGTCCCTGCACAGTGTGCGGAGACCGCCCTGTCCGCCGCCGGCTCAGCGGGGACAACGGAGCGATCCCCGCTGAGCGAGCGGATCATCACGGGGCGGATCATTACTGATCCGCCCCGTGTGAAAGAGGCCTTAGACCCTTTTTAAAAATATTTTTATTGCATACAGTGAAAATCTTCAACACACACACAGCAACCACTGATCAATCAGTCATCTAAAAGAACCAGAAGAGCTGACAATCATATTGCACCTTAGCACAGAACTTCCAGAAAGCAAAGGAGCTCTTGCATCTTTTAATGTAGTGATTGATGTTTGTACGCCGGTTCTCTGCAGCCTGGTAAGATGAAGTGAGGAATTAGCAGCTGTGCTGCGGTAAAAGGAAAGGACAGATTATTATCACATACAATTAACACCGGGGAAGCAGTTTGTGCATTCTAATAGTGTCTTGTGATCATTTAGCAGACTGGTGAATATTTTACCATAAATAAGTAAAGCAGCTGATTACATGATGAGGGGTTCTCTTGCCTCGTGCTGATTCGGAAATAGTGGGTTTTAGTTGGGTGGAAACTCAGCCTAAATACCCTGTGTACCCTGAGATGAGTCTGTCACATAGGAGGCGAGATCAGAGTATTGTAGAGTGGGATGAAACACTGCAGAGATCATTCCGCTTCTGTCAATGCCAAGTAATCAGCTGCAGAAAACCAGAAACTATGTATTTTTAAATTGTAAATGTAAGGGTGAGTGGGGGGTGAAAACACGAATTATCTTAACATTTCAATCATTTGAAGCCGGTGCGTTATGTAACTCAACAGCACCCACCAAAAACCAATATCACTTTTGGGCACAATTGGCTTGCAGCTTTATTGGTTCAGCAGACATTCTAGACATGCTTGTTTTTAAGACCTCATATAAGTTGTACATGTTAGAGCCGGTTCACACAGAGGCAACTCAGATCCGACTTCAGGTCACCCCTAGTCGCCTTAGGTCGCGCTACATGTAAAAATCAATGTAAGTGAATGAGAACCGTCTTAATGCACACTACTGAAGTCGCTCCGACTTCAGAAAAGGTTCCTGTACTACTTCAATCCGGCTTGTAGGAGACTGGTACCCATTGATTTCAATGGAAGTCGCCTCCAAGTCAGATCTCCGTCTATATGGAGGGGACTCTCACAGAATTATCAGCTCGAGAGAGAGGGAATTCCACAACAAAGTTTTTAAAAAAATTTGGCGTGGGTTCCCCCTCCGGGAGCATACCAGGCCCTTAGGTCTGGTATGGCTTTTAAGGGGAACCCCCTACGCCGAAAAAACAGCGTGGGGGTCCCCCCCAGATACATAACAGAACCTTATCCGAGCACGAAGCCTGGACGGTCAGGAAGGGGGTGGGGACGAGCGAGCGCCCCCCTCCCCCCCTGGACCGTACCAGGCCGCGTGCCCTCAACATGGGGGGGTTGGTGCTTTGGGGAAGGGGGATGCCCTGCGGCCCCCCTACCCCAAAGCACCTTGTCCCCATGTTGATGAGGACAAGGGCCTCTTCTCAACAACCCTGGCCGTTGGTTGTCGGGGTCTGCGGGCGGGGGGCTTATCGGAATCTGGGAGCCCCCTTTAATAAGGGGGCCCCCAGATCCCGGCCCCCCCACCCTATGTGAATGAGTAAGGGGTACATCTTACCCCTACCCATTCACCTGGGAAAAAATGTCAATAAAAAACACAACACAAGTTTTAAAAGTCCTTCTTCCGACGTCGGGGGGTCTTCTGATGACTTCTCCGCTCTGTTCAGCCTCTTCTCCCGGTGTCCGGCATCTTCTCCCGCTCCATGCTCCCAGAGGGGGAACCCACGCCGTTTTTTTTTTTTTTATTTGGCGTGGAGTTCCCCCTTGAGAGCTCATTCTCTGATTGGCCACGGCAAAAGTCGCCTGACCTGGGGTGGTCTAAAGTCGCGTTGTAAGTCGCCCCAAGTCGTGTTGACAAGTCGTGTCCAAGTTGCCTCCAAAAGTCGCGTTGGAAGTCGTGTTGCCCCTGTGTGAACCGGCTCTTAATATAATTTCAAAAATCATTTACTCTTTTTTACAGCTTTCATTAAAATAACACCTGATGATCCTGCCATGAAGGTCCTTGTTCAGGCACTTCCTGAAAATAAAAAAATCTCTGTGTGCAAGGGACAAGGCCGAAACACAATATTGGGTGCCCATGATCTTTGGGCTCTCAGATGGCACTGCATTAAAAACAGGCATAATTCTGTGATGGGCATCACTGCATGGGCTCAGGAACACTTCCAAAAATCACTGTCTGTGAACACAGTTTGCTCTGACATCCAAAAATGAAAGGTAAAGCTCTGTCATGCAGAAGCTATATCTGAAAAAGATCTGGAAACACCACCATCTTCTCTGGGTCAAACCTCATTTAAAATGGTCTGTTGCAAAGTGGAAACTGTTCTGTGGTCAGACAAATCAAAATTTTAGATTCTATTTTGGCAACCATGGGTCCTGTATCCTGCAGACTAAAGAGGAGAGGGACCTTCGTGATTTTTATTGGCACTCAGTTAAAAAGCTTTCCTCTCTGATGGTATGGGGGTGCATTAGAGGGTATGGAGTAGGCAGCTTGCACATCTGGTAAGGCACAATCTATGCTGAAAGATATATCCAGGTTTTAGAGCAGCATATGCTCCTGTCCAGATGATGTCTTTTTCAGGGAAGGTCTTGCATATTTCAACAGGACAATGCTAAACTGCATACTGAATATATGGCGACAACATGGCTTCGTAGTAGAAGAGTCCGGGAGCTTAACCACTTCAGCCCGGAAGGTTTTATCCCCTTAATGACCAGGCCATTTTTTTTTGCGATACGGCACAGCGTTACTCTAACTGAAAATTACGCAAATAAAATGTATGTATTTTTTTCCTCACAAATAGAGCTTTATTTTTTATCTATTTGATCACCTCTGCGTTTTTTTATTTTTTGCGCTATAAACAAAAAAAGTGACAATTAAAAAAAACAAAAAAAAAACACATCCAATGAAAGAATGTAAAAAAATAAAATGTCTTCATCAGTTCAGGCCAATATGTATTCTGCTACATATTTTTGTTTAAAAAAATCCCAATAACTGTATATTGATTGGTTTGCGCAAAAGTTATTGTGTCTACAAACTATGGGATATTTTTATGCCATTTTTCTTTCTTTTTTTATTATTACTAGTAATGGCGGTGATTAGCAATTTTTGTGGGACTGCGTCATTGCGGCGGATAAATCGGACACCTGACACTTTTTTGGGGAACCAGTGACATTAATACAGTGATTGGTGCTAAAAATATGCACTGTTACTGTACTAATGACACTGGCAGGGAAGGGGCGATCAAAGGGTCAACTGTGTGCCTAGGTGCTGCTTGCTAACTGTGTGGGGGTTGCTCTGACTAGGTGAAGACAGAGATCCGTGTTCCTGCTTAGCAGGAACACAAGATCTTTATCTTCTCCCCTGTCAGAACAGCGGTCTGCCTTGTTTGCAAACCGCTATTCTGCCTCTCTGGGGAATAATAGCGGGTGGCTGGCGGACATCAGGTCCATCAGACCCGATGATTGGCATCCCCTGTATCCAATCTGCTTGTGATCAAGCCCTCCAGTGTCTATTGCACAAAATCAAGTACAAGTACGTCGTTTTGTGCAATAGAGCCTACCTGTTGCAGTAAAAGTTCGATAGGCAAGTGGTTAACTGGCCTTCCTGCAGTCCAGAGCTTTCACTAATTAAAAATATTTGGCGCATCTTGAAATGATTAACAGACCAAAGAAGACCCAGGACTGTTGAGCAGTTAGAATCCTATATCAGGCAAGAATGGAACAACCTTCCTCTCCCAAAACTCCAGCAACTGTCTCCTCAGTTCCCAGATGTTTACGTTTTGTTAAAAGAAGAGGGGATGCTACACTGTGGCAGACATGGCCCTGTCCCAACTTTTTTGAGATGTGTTGCTGCCATTAATTTCAAAATTGCCTTACTTTTTTCTTAAAATTGTACATTTTCTCAGTTTAAACATTTGATATGTTTTTTTTTTTATCTTCTCTTGTGAATAAAATATGGGTTTGCAAATCATTGCATTCTGTTTTTATATAGATTTTACACAGCGTCTCAACTTTTTTTTGTGTAAAATGACTGTTTAGTAAAATAACTGTAAAAAGTTGTTTATGGTGCACAGTTGTTGAGTTAGGGTTTAGATCAACTTTTAAGCCCTGGTTCACATTGATGCAATTTGGCATGTGATTTGACATGTCAAATCGCATGCCAAATTTGCGGAAATTGCCGGCAATCCCAGTGTCCAAATTGGTGCGACGCCGCATTTGCGGTGCTACACCAATTCCTAAAAGTAGTTACTGTACTACTGTTGGCAATTTCTGGGTGTGATTTTCATTGACATCTGTGCAGAAACCTGCACAGATGTCTCTGAAATTGCCCCCCGAAGTTGGGATTGACATGCGGGAATGAAATCGTGCAAGTTCAGCTGAACTCGCACGATTTCATTCCCGCTGTCAGTGTGAACCAGGGCTCAAGCAAATTTTCCTGTGGATGCATCTCCCTCCCTACATTGCCCAGACCTTGCCAGCTCTTCCCCGCTGTCCATTCCTTAGTAAACAGGGCCGATTTCACAGTGAGAGAGCACAGTGCCCCCAGTGCATTGTATTTAATACTCAGCAGAGCAGCTCACCATCTGCTCTCCATCCCCAGCTCAGGACATGTCTGTTACTCTGGCACAGCTCAGGCCGGATGCTGGGTTTCAGCAGAAAAATATGCCAACGGGCGCAATGATTCAGCAACTGCACACTCATCAGGCAAGAGCGCTCATAAAGATTTCTCTCTTTGTGTCGGTAATCAGCAGTGCTTTATCATACTCATGGAAAGCCTAATCTGCCGGTGACAGTGACGTAGTGGAGGTATTGCAAAATATTTATCAGTTTTGGCGACAGCACCAAGTATAGGAGTGCATGTCCCTGCCAGTAAGATAAAGCACGATTTGCAGTGACATAAAAGTCCAAAAAAGGCAACAAGGCTCTGCTGCGATTACAGAGGGCTTATTTCTGTAATATTGTACAAAGGGATCGTGTCACCAGACCATTCATTTTAACAACAGTCTTCCCATATGATTATTATATGTGCATTTTAAAATATTTTCTGCATATGTTTTACCTTTAAAAGCCTCCCTTGTGTGGACATCAAAAGCGATCATACCTCCCAACTTTTTGAGATGGGAACAGGGGCGGACTGACCATTTGGCCACTCGGGCACTGCCTGAGGGCCCCGGGCCACTAGGGGGCCCCATCAGGGTTGCCAGCCTCAGTAAAACCAGGAACAGTATGTAAAAATCTGTGTTTTTTGTTACATCAGTCTCTGAAATGTCCCTTACCGACATCCTTTTGGTCTAAAAATCCTGAGATTATAGCTGCCTCACCTCTGCAGTACCTTCTCAGCCAATAGAAACATGTCTGTGTATACATGTATGTGCACACTGTATGATTGTATACTGTGTGTACATGTATGTGCATACTGTGTGATTGTATACTGTGTGTGTGTATACTGTGTGGCCCCATAATCTCTGATTGCCTGGGGGCCCCATGAGTTGTAGTCCGCCCCTGGATGTGAATGAGGGACACCTATTAGCAAAAGTATGTAGGCGTAGGACACACTCCTACAACTATATAGATCAGACCAACATGAGGGACAAATGAGGAAGAAGGAGAGACCGAGGGACATTGCTCCAAATCAGGGACAGTCCCTCGAAATCTGGGACAGTTGGGTGCTATGTCCGAGACTGCTGCTGGATCATGGATTCGATGTCCGCTGACCCAGCTGACTTAAGGCAACTAAACTCTCTCAATCAACACTAAGGCCGGTTTCACACTGATATGACAAACGCTCCGACTTAGGGAGCTCATGTCGTGTGACATGTGTAAATCAATGGTTTCCTATGAGAGTCGTCTTAACTGGTCGGTCCAACTTTGAAAAGGGTTCCTGCAATACTTTGGTCCTACTTTGGTGCTACTTAAGCCCATTGAATATCCTTGAAGTCGGATCAAAGTAGGATCCGTGTCCTAACCATCCGGCTTGTGACATCCAAAATGGTGATTACAGCAGCAGTAAAAGGAATTTATGTCACACTGGGATTGTTTTGATTGGTCAAAGGACAAGTTGTACTATCACAAAGTTGGATAAAAGTAGTATCCTGTTCATTGCTTTATTATGTTAAGAAATCACTTTGAAAAACACACCCCCTAGCATTTCTGTCCCTGGCCATCTTGAGGAAGGACAAATGATCCATGTAGCATTCACTTCCTGGAATCCATCAACCCTTAGCTCAAGCACGCATGTAGGAGGGTGTGCTTAGGTGAGAAAACCACTCCTTCTCTCCTCCCCTCCTGAAGACTCCTGGATTACTTAAAAAGTAAACCAATTGCTGACCCTTCTGAAGACTCCTGGGATGTATGACATTGCCTAGGCAAGGAACCAAAAGTAACTGAAGAAATGTAAAAAAAAAAAAAGGTTTAAAACAAGTAAATCTAATATACTTTACTTTCTATTTTTTTTAATGCTAGCAGCATGATGATTAAAAAACAAACAATGTTGATTGAGAGTGAAGTTCCACTTTAACTGTTTTTAACCACTTCCGGACCACCCACCGCACATTTACTGTGGCAGGGTTGCTGCTCTGTGCAGAGTCACAGAGCTAGTACGTGATCTGACACTCCTGGGTCCGGGGGCACGCGCATGATCACAGCAGGAGCCCAGCTAAAAACCGCAGAGGTGATCAAATACCACCAAAAGAAAGCTCTAATTGTGGGTAAAAAAGACATCAATTTTATTTGTGTACAGCTTTGCCCGACTGTGCAGTTGTCAGTTAAAATAACACAGTGCCGTATTGCAAAAAAAGGCCTGGTCATGAAGGGAGTAATCCTTATGTTGCTAGAATTAGAAAATAGATAGGGTGTTATATTATATTTACTTGTTTTAAAGGGGAGCGCCACCTTAAAAAATATATTAAAAGCCAGCAGCTACAAATATTGCATCTGCTGACTTTTAATAAATGGACACTTACCTGTCCAGGGTGCCCGCAATGTCGGCAGCAGATGACGAGCAATCGCTTGTCTCTCGGCTGCCCCCGCAGCCATCCTCGGTTAGGGAATCACTGCCCGGTTGCGCAAGTCGTGCTGCTCATCTTCACTGGTCCCCGTTGTGTTCTGGGAACTGTGTGTTTCCAAGAACACAACGGGGGGGGGGGGGGGGGGGGGTTGTCATCTCCAGATATTCTACAGCTATCTATGCCCGGAAATGTATACTACAGGTATCTGCACCCCCCTCCCCCCTGAAAGGTGCCAATTGTGGCACCGGAGGGGGGGGGAATCCAATCAGCTAAAGTTTCACTTTAGGGTGGAGCTCCGCTTTAAACTTTTTTTACATCTCTTCAGTTGCTTCCTGGTTTCTAGCCATAGGTAGTGTGATACGTGGAGGAGATTGAGAGAACATGAGCTAGATTAGGCAGGTTAGTTAGTGGCATGCAGGCAGTTATATATATATATATATATATATATGCATTGCAGTCAGTGTATGATAAATAAATAAATTATATATATATATACACACACACACACACAATGCAGGCAATATATATATATATATATATATATATATATATATATATATATATATATATATACACACAGTGCATTCAAAGTAGACTATATACAGTGTAGGCAGTCTAGTATATAGAGATATATACATACAGTGCAGAGTATATAATACAGTGCATTGAAGTGGTTAAGGGGCACCCTATGACAGAATTAAGAAAAAAAACGGCATGGGGGTCCCCCCAAAATCCATACCAGGCCTTTTGAAAAATGTAAAACAAAATTGGCGTGAGATCCCCCCTAAGATCCATACCAGACCCTTATCTGAGCAAGCAGCCTGGCAGGCCAGGAAAGGTGGGGGGAAGGGACAAGTGAGCACCCCCCTTCCTGAACCATACCAGGCCGCTTGCCCTCCACGTGGGGAGGTTGCTTTGTGGTCCTCCCCCAAAGCATCTTGTCCCCATGTTGATGGGGACAAGGGCCTCTTTCCGACATACCTGGCCATTGGTTGACAGAATCTGCTAGCAGGGGGGCTTATCGGAACCTGTAAGCCCCCTTTAACAGGGGGGGCCCCAGATCCCGCCCCCCCCCCCCATGTGAATGGGTATCAGGTAGATTATACCCCTACCCATTCACAAAAAAGTGTCAAAAAGTAAAAACCACACTAGACAGTTTTTGACAATTCCTTTATTAACAGAAAAAATCTAAAGTGGCCCAGTGGCGGAGCCAGGTGCGAGGGAAAAAAAAGAGTTCTGCACCATTTTGATGTAAATGCGATGTGATCTCAAAATCGCTCCTCACAAATATTGCATGTGATGTCCATAGGAATGCGGTGCTATTCCTGTGCGAATCACATGCAGTGTTTTCCAAGCACCAGTGTGAACCTAGGCTGAATGTCAGGAAATAATGCATGTCCTTTCTCTCAGATAAAAAGTTGCAGTCGTTACTAGATGAAAGTGTATTTAAACCCAAGAACAAATACAGAATACATCGCAGCGTACCCTTCCTTAGATGTGCTGCCTGCATTTGTTTTTTTATTGTTTTCGGGTTTCTTTTTCCTTTATTTTCACCTGGTGATCCTGCAAATAACACACTTCAGGCCGTAGTGTGACAACACTCGTTCTCTGTACTGTATCTATAGAGGAGCAATGTTGTCACCTTAGAAACTGAAGTATTCTATAAATACTGCACTCTTCTCCCTTTCATAACATAGGAGGAGGTGTTCTGCAATCCACATAGGTGAACTTGGACGGTCTGATAACACTACTTGAGATAACACTGCAGGGAGCACAAAAGATTACAAGCTTGCTGGATTTCTGGTAGGATCAACATGTATTTTTTTGCAATTCAGAAACAGATATAACAAACCACTTTCAATTGTATATTTAACAAACACAAACATTAAAAAACAAATAAGAGAAACTCATTATATACACTTATATAATATAATCATTATATACACTTTACTGATCAAAGTGCTATAACCTTTGTGGGATTAGTAGTGTGGCTCTCGGTATCTGTCATGGGATTGATTTACTAAAACTCAAAAGTGCAAAATCTAGTGCAGCTCTATACAGTAACCAATCAGCTTCCAGATTTTATTGTCAAACCTAATTGAACAAGCTGAAGTTAGAAGCTGATTGGCTACCATGCACAGCTGCACCAGATTTTGCACTCTCCAGTTTTAGTAAATCAACCCCAATGTGGCCCGTGAAGATTAATTCTGCTCAGTTTGGTCTACTTAGAATGTCTGTTGGCATTTTTACTGCTCTCTGTGCCCCTGTTTGGGAGATTTGCATTCACTTCCTTTTGTCTGATACCTGAACCTGGGACAGGAAGTCGGGAAATGTCCATAAAGGGGGCAAAAAATGTTAGAAGGAAGTAGTTCCCTAGATAACACCCACAATGCACCTGCCCTCCATCTCTAGGAGATTGCCCCGCTTCATCTGGCTCTTTACTTCCCATCCCGACTGTCCCTGGCCTGGCCCTTTTATTCATTGGATTATAGCTCTTTCAATATGGAGGCTCAGCATCTTCAAATATACATCAACTCCTTAGGACTGACACTCATGGAATTTTTGATATTTGGCTAACTCCTCCCTAGAGCCAACCCACTGTTTGTATCATGGCCTAAGGTCTGTTGAGAGGCAGGCTGCTGTGATGTTTTCCGAAAGCTATGTAGAACCCTGCCAGTCTCTCCCACCAGCCATGATCTGTCTGCCTTGCATAGAGATACACAGAAACCCAGTAAATACATCACTAGGTCTAAAGTAAGGCAAGAAAAATGAAAAGGTTTAATTTAAAAATGTATTCTGCAGGGGGAGCAGCTAAGAAAGCAACAAAATAACAGATAAAAAATCAGCTCTAAAAAGATTCAATTTATGAAATATAATAGTACGCATCAACACCATAGTTTAATGTCCTGAATGGACAATCTAATTTCATTGTTCCCGCCACCCAAACAACCTTCTGTATTTTTTAAGAGGCAGCTCACTCAAAATTAATATTTTGATTTTGCTGGATGCTGTAAAGGTAAAGTGTGTGTATAGCAAAACTTTTTTTTTGTAAGTTTTAGATAGGGAAGGGTTAAAACCCCTGTCAGGTTTATTTTTGTAGTCTGTGTACCATTGGGGAAATTTCTCTTCACTTTATGTCACAGAGACACAACAGGAAGTTAGTGGAAAGTTGGACCTTGCAGGAAAATTAATAAATGTCTACATGCTACCACCCCTAACCCTATGTAAAAAGAAGTTGCTACACCACAACCTAGAAGTTGGAGTTGTTGTTTTTTTTTAGCAGAAAGGTATGATTTTTTTTTCCCTGCAATATCCTTAGCACCAGGGTTTCCTAAACATCTCAGTGGGTCTGGTGGTGCAGTGTCATGTTAATCTTTCCTATTTCTTGAACTAAATCTTATCCAACTGCCCAGTACCCAACACAGGACATGGAGAGGCTCAGTGAAGGTGGAGGTAAACGTGTGTAAGTGTCTCATGGGGACCCCCAGCTCGTAAAAGGACAGCTTTCCAGCCTCGTAATCCAAACGCAGTCCTAATTTTCTGTAGGAAACTGAACCAGGTACGGTCATTACACTAGTGTTGTGTATAGCAGAATAGTGATTCTCCCATATACGCAGTCCCCAGGACTTGTCATTCTCACCAATAATGCACTGCCCCCCTTGTCTTTCTATACTGGAATAGCTCACCCCAACACAGCAGTTTCCCAGTTCACTCCACTCCACTTCCCAATAGTGTTTTCCAGAAGAGAAAGAGGTCAGGCTTAAAACTTGACATGACTGGAACCTCACAGGTGTTTGGTAGTATTTCTGGCCCATCCCATGCCAAGAAGCCATTTTCAGATCTTCAGAGATGGCTACGTCATTGCCAGCCGTGTCCACGTCCAGTGATATGGCTGAAATCTGGGGTATATTGAACCCGCTGCTATCTGCTTGCGTGGCACAATTGTCAATGGCAGTGTGCAATAACGCTGAAATTAAAGTCATATCCAATTCTCCTACTTTATGGACATCATCAACCACGATATTGTAGGTTTCAGCTTCAGTATGGTCAGAAACACAAAGGAGCTGGTCTTTTAAAACGGTTATCGGGTCAGATTTGCTACACAGCTCCTCGGTGAGACAGATCTTCCTGGAAAGTTCATCATTTTTTATTTCCAGCTTCTGAATGAGACCGGTAACTGAGAGGGAAAGCCTCTTTTCTTCATTTGAGATCATGATGGGGATCGTTTTCTCTAGAGTGTTCAGCTTCTCTCTGAATTCTCCAACCAGGGCAGTGAAACTATGTATTAAAACACCAGCTTTCTCCTGAACTTTTTTCCCATGGTCCTTCAGACACAATACTCTATTTTCAGTCTCCTCTCTGTCTGAGGTCAGGTTATCCAGAACGCCTTTCAGTTTCTTCTTCTTCTTTTCAGAAGCCTCATCCAACAACTCCACTTTGTGACCTACGTGGTCTCCTGCCAAACTACAGGACACGCAGATACAGACTGCATCCTGAATGCAGTAATACTCCAGGATCTTCTTGTGGACAGGACACTTTTTATCCTCCATGGAAGTGGTGGGGTCAGTTAAGATGTGTTCTGGTGCCTTGCTGTGGACTCCCAGGTGCTTATAACACAGAGAAGCTTCACATAATAAGCAAGATTTAACAGCAGGTACAGGAGAGTCCACACAATAAGAACAGCAGACCTCAGTCTCCTTCTCATCTGGCTCAGTAGATGGAAAACATCTCATGATGTTACAAAGAGTTATGTTCCTTTGCAGTGCTGGACGCTCCGTGAACTCGGTTCTGCAGTCGGGACAGGAGTAAACTCCTAGGCCTTGTTGTGTATCCAGGGCACAATTGATACAGACCCGGCAGAAGTTGTGTCCGCATCTCAGCGTTACCGGATCTGTGAATATGTTCAGACAAATAGAACAATTCAGCTCGTCTCTCAAAGAAGAAGATGCCATTGCTCACAGCAGCCTGAAAGAAATGAGAGCAGAAATAATAGTTTCTGTTTCCTATGAAAGAGCAAAGTCTACTCCGCCTTCCTGCAATCTGATCCAGGTAATCTTTGTGGCCAACGTCTGATGCAGTGTTTTATGTATTTGGAACGCAGGAACTAGTTTACATTTATCCGGAAATGTTTAGCATGTCTGTGAAGATTTTTACCAGTCATTGACCGGAACTAAAATAGACCCTCTCTACTGAAAGTCTGTGAAGGCAAACACGTTCTTAGTTAAAGTGTTATCATTTTCATATTTTTTTTATAATTAAAATAATAAACATGTTATACTTACCTGCTCTGTGCACTGGTATTGCACAGAGCAGCCCTCATCCTCCTCTTCTGGGGTCCCACACTCACGCTCTTGGCTCTTCCACTTCAGTGAGTGCCCCCATAGAAAGCTGCTTACAATGGGGGCCCTTATGCAGGCTTGCACCTGAGCCGCCCTGTCTTGTCTTGTAGACACAATACTTTCATAAAAGATATATGTTGGCAGCCAATACTGAGATCTTCTTTGAGAATGCTAATTCCCTGGCTGCTAATAAGTTGCTTAGACTTCAGTACAGCATGAGTTGTTGATCCGGTGTAGTGTCACATTTTGCTGCCTATCACAGGATGCTGCGGAAGTGACGTTGCCGCCAGAAATTGCGTACTGCGCATGCGAGATGCGTTCCAAACACTCGCGCCGTGCTTTCCAACATAGTTTCGGCAATACAGTTAAGCGAAACCATCACATAATGTTACGGAAGTGATGTTACACACAACACAAACACTGGGCCGTACGTTACAACACTAATACTTCCCTTGTTACCTAGTAGGTTTTGCATTACTGGGACTTGTAGTGCCTATCCTGAGCTACATGCTTCATTGAAGCTCGGGGATAGGGATGAGGACACTGAAAATTGAAGCTCGGGGATAAGGATGACACTGAACATTGAAGCATGTAGCTCAGGATAGGCAGTACAAGTCCCAGCAATGCAAAACCTACTAGGTAACAAGGGAAGTATTAGTGTTGTAACGTACGGCCCAGTGTTTGTGTTGTGTGTAACATCACTTCCGTAACATTATGTGATGGTTTCGCTTAACTGTATTGCCGAAACTATGTTGGAACGCACGGCGCGAGTGTTCGGAACGCATCGCGCATGCGCAGTACGCCATTTCTGGCGGCAACTTTACTTCCGCAGCATCCTGTGATAGGCAGCAAAATGTGACACTACACCGGAACAAGTTTTGAGATAAAGAGTTCTGATACTTTTCTTACACTGGTTTATTGCATGTTTTGTTCCTGGGACTATGACCAAAACATGCTGAAGTCAGATACAGCCAGGTATCTAATATTTTTATAAGGAGCCCTGGGATGTGTCCCTATCAGAAGTTTTTGACAACTCGGAAGATGTTGACAACTCAGAAGTTCAGATTTCCCATCACTTTCAGTCTCAGTAAAGCCTCATACACACGATAGGACTTTGTACAAACTTTCCCTTGGATTTTTGTACAAAGGGCGCCGGCCCTGAATTGGTATTGCATACACACGGTAGGACTTTTTCAGCCAACTTTCACAAATCATGTGGTTTTTCTGCTCTTTACCGCCACCTTTGGTCAACTTCTGGATTGTTGTCTGATCTTTTGCATTGCTTCTGAGCATGCCTGTTTGTACTTTGTACAAAAGTCTTATGGTTTTCTGTACACACTATCAGACTTTGCTCCATTGGACTTTTGTTGCCAGAAAGTTTGTCCGTTCGCACAGCCAACAAAAGTCCAATGAAAACCAAAAAAGTTTGTCCGATGGAGCGTACACATGGTCGGATGTTGCTCCAAAACAGCTAATTTGCATGTTTGTTGTCAAAAAGTCTGATCGTGTGTATGGGCCTTAACAATGATCATCAGGACAAATCGAGAGCCTTACTAATCGGGACACAGACAGCAATAAAACCTAACAGGGGTTCTAACCTCCTTTCAATTTAAAACTATACACTTTAAAGCATAGATTCATAGCATGCTTGCTTAGCCAGTTCCCGCCCGGCCTATAGCAGATTGATGGATGGGCGGTGGCTTTACCATTCTGAGTGGACGCCATATAACGTCCTTCAGAACAGGCTGCTCGTGTGCGCCGATTGGTGATATGGTGTGTCCCTTGGACACCACGAATCACCTATTATGGTAAAGAGCTGATGACGTAGGTTCTTTACTATGTAATCAGCTGTGTCCAATCACAGCTGTGTCTCATCACAGTGTAAATAGGAAATGACGGTTATCGGCATTCCTCTCCTCACGCTTACAACGCATGAGGTGAGGAGAGCAGCTTTCCTCAGTGAGGACTTCTGCACTGATAATCAGTGCCCTGATTATCAGTGCAGCCCCATCAGTGATGCCTGCCATTGCCCACCAGTGATACCCACTAGTAATGCCAATCAGTGCCCATCAGTGCTGCCTTTCAGTGATCATCAATGTCTCCTCATCAGTACCGCCCATTAGTGCCGCCCATCAGTGCTGCATATCAGTGTCGCCTATCAGTACCTATCATTGCCCATCAGTGTCGCCTATCAGTGCCACCTATCACTGCTGCATGTTAGTGCCTTCTTGTCAGTGCCACCTCATCAGTGCTGCCTCATTAGTGCAGCTTATCAGTGCCTCTCAGAGAAGGAGAAAAATAATTTCTTTACCACATTTTATAACAGAAACTAAGAAAGACTTGATAGATTAAGAAAAGCACAGTGGGGATTAAAGAGGAAGTAAACCCTGATGGGTTTACTTCCTCTTTCATTCCCTGCAAAGGCAAAGCATAATGGACTACTATGCATCGCATAGTAGCCCATTATGTGTCACTTACCTGACACAGGAGCCAGCGAAGTCGCCGCTGTCCCCTGTAGTCCACCGCATCCATCTTGCTGGTGGCGTCTCGCAGCTCCGCCGCTGTCATTCGGCGAAGCCGCGATGACGTCACTCCCGCGCATGCGCATGGGAGTCGACACGCGCGGCAGCTCCATTCTCTCAGTGCGCCTGCGCGCCGCTGTCTACGGCGCATGCGCCGTAGACAGCGGTGCCCGTTTTCGGGCAAATATCTCCTAAACCATATAGGTTTAGGAGATATTGCTTGGACCTACAGGTAAGCCTTAATCTAGGCTTACCTGTAGGTCAAAGTGGTTTGTAAGGGTTTACAACCACTTTAAATACCACCACCAGAAAGCTCTATCTGTCTCAAAATAACATTTATGATAAATGATAATATTTTGTTTGGGTACAGCTTTGCATGACCGCACAATTGTCTTCAAAGTAAACAGCTCTGAAAGCTGAAAATTGGCTTGGGCAGGGAGGGAGTGAAAGTCCCCTGTATTGAAGTGGTTAAATGATTATTAGCCCCTGTACACAAGGTTGGAGATTTCGACAACCAAATCCGTCGGATTTTGTCCGTAGGATTTTGCCCGTCGGATCTTGTCCGAAACTGTTGCATACACACGGTCGGACTAAAGCCTCATACACACGGTCGGACTTTGTACAAACTTTTCCGTGGACTTTTGTACAAAGGGCGTGGTCCACAAGTTTGTATTGCATACACACGGTCGGACTTTTTGACAACAAACACGAACGTAGTGACGTCACAACGTACTGACACCACTTCAAAAGAGGACGTTCAATGACTCCAGCGCCACCTTTGGTCAACTTCTGTATTGTAGTCTGATCTTTTGCATTGGTTCTGAGCATGCGTGTTTGTACCTTGTACAAAAGTCCGATGCTTTTGCGTACACACGGTCAGACTTTGCTCCATCGGACTTTTGTTGCCAGAAAGTTTGTCCGTTCGCACAGCCAACAAAAGTCCGATGAAAACAGAAAAAGTTTGTCCGATGGAGCGTACACACGGTCGGATGTTGCTCCAAAACAGCTAATTAGCATGTTTGTTGTCAAAAAGTCCAACCGTGTGTACGGGCCTTAAGTTGTCGAAAAATCCGATCATTCAGAACGTGATGACGTAATTTCGTTACGATGGGACTACGTTCAGGCTAGTAGCCAATAGCTTTGATGTAGGAATTTGATCTGAGCATGCGTGGCACTTGGTCCGATCAAAATTCTCTACACATGATCGGAGTATGTCCGATCGCACCAGTTGGTCGGAAAATATTTCCAACATGTTGGAAAATTGGGTCCGACAGATATTCCGACGGAATCAGTCCGATGCATACCACACACAGTCGGATTATCCGACAACACGGTCCGATAGGACACATTCCGACGGATTCTCCGACCGTGTGTACAAGGGCTTAGATGTAACATTTCTAGGTTCCCCCTCTAGTGATATTCTGGTGGCAATACCATCAAAAAATTTGGGATTTAGATACACTTTATTAAACGCATTCCTCATTTCCAATAAACTCTCTAGTGGGTGAGTCTTTTGTTGTGTTCGATTTTAGTGATCCTGCCAAACAAAGCCTTCTTTACCACTTCCCCTGGTAGGGTGACACCAGATATAAATAAATTTGTTTAGCAATGGGTTTAGGTATGTTTTTGGTGTGTCAAAGCCTGAAGAAAAAAAATAGACTGCTCTAATGCGATGTAGTCAACCCTCCTATAAATCCTCATCACCTGTGACTGTACAGTGAAATGAGAAGTAGCGTAGTGATGAGCGCACCTCTCTGCCACTGAGCTTTTATTTCCTATCAGCATGTTTCTGATAGGAGAAGTGTCACTTAATTTATGTTGCTGTGCAGCAGCATGAAACGTTGCACTGCTGTGCAGTCGCATGCGGTGTAATTCATTGCATTGCGTTAAAATACAGATATGCTGCATTTTTCTACACCACATTACACCAGCTTTATCGTGTGAATGGCGCACATAGAACACAATTGTGCTCTAGCGGTGAGTGTGTTTATCCAGCATGGAAAAACGCAGGTTACCGCACATAGTGTGAACGATCCAGCAATGATGTAATAATGATCGGAGAGCTGCATTAATTTGTGTCACTTATAGCTTTTATACTTATATGTATAAATGAGAAGAGAAGCAACGCCTTCTAAGTGTAGCAAAAAAGTACTGGCTTTATAAAGCAACAAAGTGGCAACTCACAACTGTAAGAATAAAAGCGCTCATCTAGGTAACACCACTGAGTTGAGCCAGTCTGGTTCCATTGTGTTGGATTCAGAGCCGCGAGATCACTTTTATCAGCGGTGGGAGAGGGGCATGTGAAAATGGTGTTCAAACCACACATGTGAGGTATCACTGCGATCGGTAGAGAGAGAGCAATAATTTTAGCCCTAGACCTCCTCTGTAACTTAAAACATGCAAACTGTAGAATTTTCTAAACGTCGCCTATGGAGATTTTTAAGGGTAAAAGTTTGTCGCCATTCCACGAGCTGCGCAATTTTGAAGAGTGGCATGTTGGGTATCAATTTACTCGGCATAACATTATCTTTCACAATATGTAAAAAATGTGCTAACTTTACTGTTGTCTTATTTTTTAATTTAAAAAAAGTTCGCTTGTAAGACCGCTGCGCAAATATGGTGTGACAGAAAGTATTGCAACAACCACCATTTTATTCTCTAGGGTGTTAGAAAAAAAATGTATAATGTTTGGGGTTCTAAGTAATTTTCTAGCAAAAAAATGTTTTCAACTTGTAAACAAAAAATCTCAGAAACAGGCTTTGTCCTTATGTGGTTAACAATGATACGCCCACCTCCTGGAGAGTGTCCTTCATTTGTCTGAATGTTGTGAATGGGTTTTTCTTTACCATAGAGAGGATCCTGCGATCATCTACCACTGTTGTCTTCTGTAAACGTGCAGGCCTTTTTATGTTGCTGAGCTCACCAGTGCGTTCTTTTTCCTCAGAATGTACCAAACTGTTGATTTGGCCACTCCTAATGTTGCTGTTATCTCTCTGATGGATTTGTTTTGTTTTTATAGCCTTACAATGGCCCGTTCCACTTGCATGGACAGCTTCGTTCAATGCATGATGTAGGTTCACAGCAATAGATTCCATATGTAAATATCACACTTAAAACCAACTCCAGACTTTTTACCTGCTTAATTGATGAAGAAATAACGAAGGAGTAGCCCATGCCTAGCCATGAAACAGCTTTTGATTCAATTGTCCAAATGGTCCCCTGAAAAAAGAGGGTATGGCTATTCCTAGGAGCTGTAATTCCTAAACCCTTCCTCTGATTTGGATGTACATACCCTCAAATGAAACCTGAGAGTGTGCACTTTCAGTCCATATCCAGTCTATAACTATATCTTGAATATGTTTTGGTAAATACCTGAAAAAAATTAAAATTGTGCCTGTGCCCAATGTATATGTATACTGTATGTATGTATGTAAATGTGTGTATATGGACTTAACTGTAAAGGCGGAATTACCCTTTAAGAGCACTCAGGCAATAGATACACTATAGCACAACATTTCAACATAAGGGTTGTGTATTGATATAACACAGCAGTGTACATGTGAATAGTAACAGGTATCACAACAGATAGTATACATCATCCAGTAGTACAGTACATAAATGGAATTAAGGTGAGCAGAAAAATTAAATTAAGAGAAAAACATTGATATAGTATACTTCTGGGTATGTCACACTTAAGATAAAAACATACATCAAATTCTGAAGGAACGGACATGACTATACTGTTGGAAGAACAATAACATGTAATGTAAAGTACCATGAACTGTATATAGTGTATGCATTATACCTATCTATCCAGCAGGTGGCACTGTAGTGTGTATCTATGGGGAAGTGTTATCTCTCTAAGTGTATGTAGTTGTATGTTCCTTGTTCCTATTTCTGTCTACATGATGTAAAGCCATGATAAAAATATCCTCCATGAAAGTAAAGATGTTCTGCTATATACAAGAAGCTTACAGCGCTTACATCAATGCTCTGCATATTATATAACATGTGAATAAAATGTCCTACCTCCCCACGGCATCGCAGGCATAAGTCATCTGAAGTATGATAGATAACCGATAGTCTCTGCAGCGTAAAATATACTCTGGGGAGAAATTTTAACTGTATAAACCGATCTCTAGCAGAAATCATGAGGGGAATATATATCGTTGGAGGCTCTCGGTCCAATCCTCATCTGTCAGATTGGGCACATCATGTTGCCAAGCCTGGAATGCCCACTTTGAACTAGTATCAGCTGCACAGGTGTGTCTCAGATAGATGGAAGATAGCATCCTCTCTATGTTACAGGCTGTGAGAAGCCGCTCAACAGAGTGTGGTGCAAGAACAATGGACTCAGGAAACTGCGCACAAACAGCATGCCGAAGTTGCAAGAACCTGAAGTACATCCAGTGGGGAAGCAGGAACCCTCTTTTCAACTCAGCTAGGAGAGTAGATGACCATGCTGTTGATCAGGGAGGTATTAGCAGATTGCCCCACAGAGGGGTGTAAGGAGAAAATGTTTATGGCTCAGCTAGAGACAACAAGACCTGTTTCCATACCAATGTTGTAGTTTTCATAAGAGTAGTACCCTGTGGGCTGGACCTAGGCCTCCTATATACCAGGTTGCTGCGTTCTGAATAGGACCCGAGTATCGCCGCATTCAGGTTTACTGCGGGGTTCATTCTATGCAAACCACCAGCGCACCAATACCAAGACAGCTGTCCAGTAATATTTCTTAAAGCTAACCTATTAGCATTCTTAACCAATTATTCTCTTCTGGGTTTTAATGATGGAAGGCACAGGGACAGCTTGTTCTTTAAAATGCAGATTCCTCGCTTCCTGCGGCTTTATTAATAAGGGAATGCTCTGTTAAAGATTCACTTTGACTCAGCAACAAGTGCGTATTCCTTCTGTCTTTTCTTTGATGCCTCAGCCCAATGACATGTAAATTGCAGCAAGCACAGTGTCTTGTTCTGAATAAATGTGGTCACACAGTAATGACAAAGGTTGTAATGATTAAAGAGATTTTCCAGGTGGAAACTCAAGCTGTAACCACAGATCCCTGTCCGAAAATAGAATTTAGTAAGCAGTAATGGTACTCTGAACTCCAGGCACATACATTTTCAATGAAGTGTATTCCTCTATAGGTAAAAATGATTTAAATCCACTTTGTGTGCATCAAATGGCTTTGAAAACACAGATATTACCTTGTAAAAGTCGCAGTGACATCATCACTGTGCTGTATATAGCCTGTGCAGTGATTGGAGCTGTGAGAGGGACCCAGGTGGCTCCACCCACTACAGGCTGCCTGCAGAAAAATACAGGAGGGGGCGGAGACAAGACCAGTCTTCCTGCACAAGAAGAGAAAGTAGCAGTGAAGGGTCTTTATTACAGGAAGCTCCTATACAGAGGTAAAGTTTCACACTGGATTACTGAACAGATCTGGAAGAAATACATAAAGCACATCAAGATCCAAGTAAGAGTACACATGACTTGTATTTACACAATATCTGCTTATTCCAGAGTATGGATCCTTTCACACGGTTGTTCTGTATGTCTGTTTTTCCTCCATCCGTTGGCGGATGGAAAATGGATATACATGTATGTCTATGGGCTAGCAGACATTAGGGGATTACCATCCGCTGACATCCACCTCCGCTAAGTTCCATTTTTTGAGACGCAAGAAAACCGTTTTTTTGCTTCCGTTTAAAAAATGGAACAGACGAAAAATGATGTTAGTGGATGAAATCTGCTTACATCTGATCTGCTGGCCAAGGAATACACAAAACAGGTCAGGTATAAAGTTGTGGAGAAGTTTAAAGCAGGGTTAGGTTATAAAAAAAACTATCCCAAGCTTTGAACATCTTACAGAGCACTGTTCAATCCATTATCTGAAAATGGAAATAGTATGGCACAACTGCAAACCTACCATAACATCGTCGTCCACCCAAACTGACAGGCCGGGTATAGAGAGTATTAATCAGAGAAGCTGCTATGAGGCCCATTGTAACTCTGTAGGAGCTGCAAAGATCCACAGTTCAGGTGGGAGAATCTGTCCACAGGACAACTATTAGTCGTGCATTCCACAAATCCGGCCTTTATGGAAGAGTGGCAAGAAGAAATTCATTGTTGAAAGAAAGCCATAAGAAGTCCCATTTGCAGTTTGCGAGAAGCAATGTGGGGGACACAGCAAATGTGGAAGAAGGTGCTCTAGTCAAAATTGAACTTTTTGGCCTAAAAGCAAAACGCTGTGTGACGAAAAATTAACACTACACATCACCCTGAGCACACCATTCCCACCGTGAATCATGGTGGTGGCAGCATCATGTTGGGATGCTTTTCTTCAGCAGAAACAGGGAAACTAGTCAGAGTTGATGGAAATATGGATGGAGCCAAATACAAGGCAATCTTAAAAGAAAACCTGTTAGAGCCTGCAAAAAACTTGAGACTGGAGTGGAGGTTCACCTTCCAGCAGGACAAAAACCCTAAACATACCATACAGCCAGAGCTACATGGGAATGGTTTAGATCAAAGCATATTCATGTGTTAGAAAGGCCCAGCCAAAGTCCAGACCTAAATCCAATTTAAACTCTGTGGCATGATTTGAAAATTGCTGTTCACAGACGGTCTTCATCCAGTCTGACAGAGCTTGAGCTACTTTGCAAAGAATAATGGGCAAAAATGTCACTCTGTAGATGTGCAAAGCTGATAGAGACATCCCCAAAAAGACTTGCAGCTGTAATTACAGTGAAAGGAGGTTCTACAAAGTATTGGAAAAAGTGGGAGGAGTTTTGCACCTCAGGGAACCTTAAGGAATATTTGTAAGTGAGGAAGTGAGGAGCGATGGGGTAGGTGGGAGTAATGAGGGCTGATTTATATATATTTTTTTTTTTTTTGGGAGAAATATGTAGTAGTTGATGGATGTTAGGTATGTTGATGGATGTTTTGTATGTTTTATAATTATAAAGAAAATAATAAAGAAAGATTTGAAACAAAGTATTGACTCAGAGGGGGCTGAATACAAATGCATGCCACACTTTTCACATATTTATTTGTAAAAAAAATTGAAACGTCAGTGCAGCACTGGATGAAAGATGCAAGGATCTGTCAGGAGTCCATAAACTCATTGACCTTTTACACACCTACACACACACACTAATTACAAGCAAACGGATCACAGTTGAGGATGGTTACCTTTCAATAGCCATTCAGACCCCTTTGAGTCAACTTGTGTGTATTTTATCAGGCCAAACTTTTGATCAGGGTCATTTGGATAGTTTCTGTTGTCATTATGATTTAAAAAGAGTAAACACAGCTGATTGGTAATAAATGGCTTCAGCCAAACACTAACCGTGAGTTAAAGAAACCTTTTTGTGTTATCATTTATATTCTCTGAAAAATGGCCAAGGAACCATCAATTCTGCCAGGGTATATAAACTTGTGAGCACAATAATAGATACCTTCTTGTGATGTCTAGACCTGGGCTGTCTTACTTAAAACAGAATGGAGGTCTGATATCCCTGAGTTGGATGAAGAGGACTGGTGTGAGATTTCGGACTTTCCCTTCTCCCATTTAGTGTCTGCCAGGGACAAGTTGATCCAAATTAAAATGATGCACCCTGCCTATTTCACACCTCATAGACTCCGAAAGATCAGCCCTCTAACTTCCCCAGGATGTTGGTGTTACACACATCAGACAGGTGACTTTTTCCATATTTTTTGGACTTGCCCTGCTATAGCCACATACTGGCAAGGTGTGTTGCAACTTATTGCTACTGTAACAAAAATCCGTCCTGAACCTAGATATTGCTTATTGGGTCTACTTGAACTTTATGGCCTCATGCACACTGGACGTTAAAATAATGTTGTAAAAACGCCAGTAGCTTTGAAGTGAGTCTTTCAAAGTTTTTTTAATTTTTTGCATTAGCAATTACTAGCGTTTTTAGCGTTTTTCCGCTTTAGTGTTTTTGTTTTTTTTAAAGAAAAAAATATTTTTTATTCAATGGATCAAAAACGTTAAACACTGGTGAGCCAGGTTTTTTAGCGTTTATCAATGTTTATCAGCATTCATGCGCATTTAATGTTTTTAATCTTTTTTTGGTGGTCAGAAAAACGGCTCCTGAATTCGATTTTAGGGCGTTCAGACAACAGCCCATAAACCCCATTGCTGATGAACATCCATGTTTGCATTGACACATAGGATAACATAGAGCGGAGTTTATAGGCTGTTAAAAAAAAACAAAAAACCCAAACTCTCAAAAACTGATATTTATGAGCTTCAGTGTGCATGGAGCCTAAGTGCACATCCTTCTCAGCATTTTGCTATTTTATGCCCATAAAGCAATTACATTGAGCTGGAAAAAACCTCCCCTCCCACAGTGTATTTCTGGATGAATTTGATGAATTTGGTTTATTCTAACTTGCCCTTATATTAGGCCACGTATGCAAATAGAGGACGTCCCTTGTAAGTTTCACAGAGTATGGTCTTGCTGGTTAGACAATTCCTCCACTGCTGCGGCAGTGACTGATACCTCTACTTGAACCTTTGTATGTCTGTTGACTTCTCAGAGTGATTTTTTTAAACAAAAGAAAAGAAAATTAGTTGGGACTTTGAGGAATAAAAGGGCCGTTCGAGTCCCCTCCTCCATCCCGGTTCAATATATAAATAGGAGAACGTAGCTAGCGGGACTTTTCCATGAAGCACACGGGAGCAATGAAACAAATTGGATCAAAAATTGTTTTAATTCATTATTATAAAGTATTCATATCAATTGATTCCAAGCATTTTGCTATATATTAATATTTTTATTTTTACACGTATACAATTCATTAAAAAATATTGCACATTGATTGAACATTCCAACAAGGAGTTGGTACATATATTATGAGATACAAGCAATAATTGAAACATGATTTTGTAAAATGGAATTAATGACTATACAGATATCGCAAAAAAAAACAACATTTTTAATTAAAATAGAAAGAAAAAGAAACAAATGAAGAAGGAACGACCATCAAAAGGATTCATACGTATGTACACGCGGTTGTTGTTAGATCTACGCGTTTCAAGGCCTTATAGCCTATCATCAGGAGCAAAACCATGGTAAGGATCTATAGATGAAAATAAAAGGGGAATGAATAATATTTGGATATTATGAAAAATTCAAAAGGGCCAACCCCGGACAGGGGAAAATACCCCTGAACGTAATTAGCCCTGTTACTTACATGAGGGTCCTTGCAGTGGTGGCACAGGCAGTGAGATCCCCAGACCAGCCGAACGAGGCCCCGTCCGGGAGCTGAGGGGACGTAGTGCGGCAAGCAGCAACCCAAAACGGACAGCGCCCCATGCGAGTCAGGATGTGTACTAACAATATGATGAGTGGGAAAACCCATATGTTGAAGAGCTGGTGAAAAAAGCAAAAAACAGCTAAAAATACAAAAATAGTGAAAAATTCATCAGGGCTGAGGAAAAAGCGGAGGAAGGGGACAAGTGGCCAGTATTAGAAAGGTGAAGATAAGTGAAAAAAAAAAACACCAAATACCTGAATGACCAGAATTGAGGGCAAAAATGCCTATGTGCATCTGATATGACTAATGAGACTGATGTGATCAGTGCTAAGTGTATGACTCAAATAAGGAAGGGGCCCATATAAGCGCCGCTGCCGCCGTGACCACGCCCCCCAACGTCACGCGTGAGACCGCTTGGGGGATGGAACAAGCCATCCCCTAATTGTCATTGCTCCCGTGTGCTTCATGAAAAGTCCCGCTAGCTACGCTCTCCTATTCTCAGAGTGATGGTTTCCTAATGGGTAGTATACCTTACATGTACACTATTGGGTTTGCTTGAGCCGTACACCTTAAAATGAATGTGTATTTTTCTCATATTACTTTGTATTTTGGTTTATTGTGGGGTTTTTTTTGTATCTTAGACCAGTTAGCCTCATCCCTGCGTGGGCAGCTTTTGTTCTATTTTAGTATGACTAGGCGTCTAAACTTAATAAAATAAATTGTCCCCCAACCCTGGCAATACACAGTAGCTGCAGAAGAACTTCTCTGTGTTCATTCATAAAAAGGTAGAAGCAGCTGGCAAGTTACCTGAATAATATTTTTCTCTTCCAATAAGTCTGTGAAGGTTTTAATTCATGTAAGTCATGGTATAGCTAGTAGTAATCAGTCATATTCAGCTGGATTATTCTGTTAGGCCGATGTCATATGAGTGACCTTGACTGTGGTGACCAAGATATCCAAAACACTGCCTGCTATTCTTTATGGATTTACTCCCTCACTTCCAAGTCTATTGAGATGTCACTCTTTCACTGCTTGGTCACTAGCAAGCAAGATTCAGTTATGTTCAGGGCCAGCCAGAGGGCAATTCCGCAGAGGTAAGTCTCTTGTGACTGGTAATGAGTTGTCCATGTGACATAAGCCCATGGTTGAAAATATTATCCTGGAGGCTTCTTCAGTTCACAATTATCATTGGATGCAGTCACTGTTCTGCTAACAAATTTCCGCCTGGCTTCTTTGATTTTTCAATCGAAGGATGTCATGCAGGAGGAGACCCACAAATGGAATTTGCACAGTGTATGGCCAGCTTTAGTGTTATTGCATATATCATATGAGATCCTTCATCACATTTACACCCAAGTTTGTTCTGTGTTTCCATATATTTTTCATTAATGACTGGCATGGTTAACAAATAACACAATTTTAGACTATAGATGAAAGGATTCTTCTCTCAATATCTCCCCCTCATTTCAGAGATTAAAGGTTTACTTTATAGAAACTTCATTTCTTTGCGCATACAGTAGAAAGTGCATTATCAGCATATGTGCTGAAATTATATTACATTTGAAATGATTCTTTTCAAGTCTGTTTAAAGAAGCAAATGATTTGAAATAAGCAGTTTTCATCAAAGTGCATGTACGCTTGAAGTCAAATGTACTCTACAAACCTCTGACCTGGCTTTGGGCAGCCTTTATCTGGCATAGCCTGGTTTTTCTACAGCAGGTTAAATTGGACAATGAAAATAGGAGGTCTGTTCTATTGAGAGTCCTCTGCCCCCCAAAATCTAACCGCCTGCAAAGATGATTAAAAAATAAAGCTACTGATAAATAAATTTTTAAAAATTTCCTTCACCCTGGCTTTCAAGATGTGTGGGTGATGTTGCTAAAAAAAATCAAATAAACCCACAGCTCCTGACACTTCTGTCATGCCTAAGTGATGTTACTGTTCCTTCCCGCTGCCTCCTAGGATAGCTGGAGATTTAAAATTCCACTAGAATGCACTCCGGGTCATTGTAGGTGCATAGTCTTGGGGGATTTTGGGCTCCCAGCTATCCCAAGGGGGAGTGACATTACCTGCGCATCTTGAAAGCCAGGGCTAAGGAATTTTTTTTAAATGTATTTATCAACGACTTTAATTTTAAATCACCTTTGCAGGTGATTTGACTTTGGGGGAGGGAGCTTTCAATAGGGGACCTTCAGTTTTCATGGAAGGTCTACTATAAAGTGAACGTGAGCTTTGACTGTGCTAGTTGACCTTTCAGAAACTTTACAAATCTCCTGACATGTCACATGTCACAATATACAGCAGTGGTCTTAAAACTGCAGCCTGGGGGGCAGATGTGGCCCTGTGCTTATCTTTATCCAGCCCTTGGGGCACTATTCTTCCCTTTAATACAAGGCACTATTTCTCCCACTGACATGACCAATGGGGCATAATTTCTGCCACTGACACCAACAATGGGCCATTATTCCTCCTACTGACACCAACGTTGGGCCAATATTCTGCCCACTGACACCAACGATGGGGCACTATTCCTCCTACTGACACCAACATTGGGGGATCCCAAGATATTGTCTTGTTTACACTTACTGATGCCAAGGCAGTTTCTTCTCCCACTGGCCAAAGTCCAGACCCCCTAAAGTCTGAAGGACAATAAACCGGCCCTTTGTTTAGAAAGTTTGGAGAGCCCCAATATACAGCAACAGTATAAATATTTGGAATTGCTCTACCTTTTTTCATTAAAAATACATCCCAAAGACAGTCATGAGTTTTTTTTAATCAGACAGAAGGTCTCTGCAGGTTCAGCTGGCTTTTGAGACCTTGCAGGACAGGAAAATGTCTCATCATTTATGCTCAAAGGGTCATCTGACCATTTATGACCATCCTAGGCAGTGTCTGCAATGGATAACATAGATACCTTTTGGATGATGTCATAGAGAAACTGGGCTCTTTTTAGTCCAGAAACATGCAGCTGTCCTAAAAATGGGATAGGAAGCCAGAAATTGGATGTACTTTAACTGAGATAGAAAACGATTCATTTCATAATTTCCCAACTCATTACAGTCCATAAAATTTGTAGCACTTTTCCTCCTTTTCAGCAGCGCCACACTGAACCTAAGACGAAGGGGCGACTGCTACAATTTTTAGTGTATTTTAATCAGTTGGAGAACAATTAGATTAATTTTCAACTTTCATGTTGGACACAAGATCTTCCCTGGTCTGGGCTAGCTTTCCAGCACAGGACTCTTATTGAATAATGAATTTCAATATCACTGCAACTGTATGAGTAAACTTTTTTTTTTGTTTGTTTGTCAATGTATACTCCACATCACCCCATCAGTGATTAGGTTAAAGATTAGAATCTCAGACTAATGTCTAGAGATATCGAGCGGAATTCTGTCTGCAGCGTTACAGCGCCTTGCGCATAATAATGACACTTGTAATGGGCTGAATGGTTGTACGGGAATTTATCGGACTGAGCAGCAGTCAGACTTAAGAAAAGTGTCAGGAGGATCAATACACAGACGTAATGTAGACTGAATATACACCACGGCCGGGTATTATAAGGCGTAACTGTACTGCTGATTAGGGGTTATTATTTTCTACCAGTAGAGTCAAACTCTGAGTTCATTTGCAAAGTTTTCTTTAACACAGGAATCTGAGTAATTTGTTTAGGGCATAACGACAGAGGGGCAACTGCTCCTGGGCCTATGATGTCAGGGGGCCCTCAAATGGCTGATTCTCCACTTTTTCTACCCGCTTATTTTCTGCATACAATGAAACATTGGGGGTTATTTATGAAAGGCAAATCCACTTTGCACTACAAGTGCACTTGGAAGTTCAATCACTGTAGATCTAAGGGGGACATGCAAGGAAAATAAAAAACTGCATTTTAGCTTGCACATGATTGGACTGGATTTGCCTTTCGTAACTAACCCCCAATATTTCTTTGTCATGCATGTCTATTTTTTACAATTGTTGTGAGAACTTAGGGTTAGGCTTTACATCCATTTAAAAGAGATACATGGCTCAAGCTTTTTTGGCCATAGCATGAAAAGGTATAGAGTATAGAGCTGGCAACTCGTTCTTCTGAATATTTTAGTTTATTGTAAGAGGCAGAGTGTACAAAACACAGTGGCTTACATGCTTCAGCAATAAGCCTTAGGCCGCGTACACACGGGCGGACTGTTCGTCCAACTTTGTCCGCTGAACAGTGTTTGGGCGGACAGTCCGCTCGTGTGTGGGCTTTCAGCGGACAGTTGGACGGACAAGGTTTTTCGGAAATTCCGTAAAACTGTCCGCTGAAACCTTGTTTCAGCGAACAGTCCGCTCGTGTGTAGGCTTGTTCGTCAAACAAAGTTGCGCGCATGCTCAGAAAGGATTTTCACGCCGAAAGCTATAATGCAGTGTATAGGATGTCGTATTTTTCGTCCCGTCGTACGTGCCGTTCACGTCATCGCGCACGGTTTCAGCAAACTGTTCGTCCGTCGTGTGTGGCCATGTCCGTCCATGCTAAGTTTGAGCGGACTGTTTGCCGAAACTGTTGGACGGACAAAGTTGGGCGAACAGTCCGCGCGTGTGTACGCGGCCTTAAAGTGGTTGTAAACCCTTACAAACCACTTTGACCTACAGGTAAGCCTAGATTAAGGCTTACCTGTAGGTCCAAGAAATATCTCCTAAACCTATATGGTTTAGGAGATATTTGCCCGAAAACAGGCACCGCTGTCTACGGCGCATGCGCCGTAGACAGCGGCGCGCAGGCGCACTGAGCGCGGCATTCTCAACGACGGAGCTGCCGCGCGCATGCGCGGGAGTGACGTCATCGCGGCTTCGCCGAATGACAGCGGCGGAGCTGCGAGACCCCACCAAGAAGATGGATGCTCTGGACTACAGGGGACAGCAGTGATTTCGCTGGCTCCTGTGTCAGGTAAGTGACACATAATGGACTACTATGCGATGCATAGTAGTCCATTATGCTTTGCCTTTGCAGGGAATGAAAGAGGATGTAAACTCATCATGGGTTTACTTCCTCTTTAATCAGCCATTTTCTGGCCATACTTCTCTTGTGGGTCACAGAATTCCACAGCCTGATGTGCCAGGCTGGGGAAGGATCTGACAACATTGTCAGCTGTGGCTTCTCCTCCCCAGCTGGCATTCTAGTGAGTGCTGGAGGAGCAGATCAGTGACTGACAGTCACTGCTCTTTGCTCAGAGCAGACAGAGAACTGAGTGATCAGCAGTCATGTGATTGCTTAGTTCTCAGTCTTAGAATCGATATAGGACAGCTGTAGCATCACACCAATGTTGCAGCATAGAGGTTAGTATGGATGTTTTTTTTTTTTTTACAAACCCATACTTCTTCTTTAAAGCATATCTAAACGCAGCATATTACGGCTTGCCAGTTCTTAAATGTAGTAGCTGAATTAGATTTTATTTTAGGCTTTTTTTCCCTTTATTTTCACCTGTGATCCTGCCAGTAACACACACCCTGTACTTTCTGGTCTACGCACATTCCTCCACTGTATCATGTCTGCCTTTGGTCATTGTGACAGACTCACCTGGGACAGAGGCTTTTGGAGGGGACTGAAGGCTAGCCTCTACCGACTATGGGCCCTGGCATTTGAGGGAGCTACAGTACAAGCATTTAGGAAGATGTTCTGTTATATAATGCAAAAGGGCATTATAAAGGCCCATACACACGATCAGACTTTTTGACAACAAACATGAAAATTAGCTGTGTTAAGGCAACATCCAACCACGTGTGCGCTCCATCGGACAAACTTTTTCGGTTTTCATCTGACTTTTGTTGGCTTATATTTATATTTATATTATATATTATATTATATATTGGCTTATATTTATATTCATGGTTTTATTGTTCATATGGTGACTGACTTACTTTTCAAGTTATAAAAGCCTGTATTTTTGTTCAATAAACAGTCATTCCTTTTGGTTTTTACCTCACATCTTGTCTGTGTACGATGTTTGGGGTAAAATGAGCTGGTATTGGCTCTCGATCTGCTTGGAACAGTTTGGAGGGCAGGAGGCGCTGATTGGCGGAAGGAAGCATATAGTAGGGGTGGTAAGCGGTTCCGTCACAGTCACCCCCAATACATTGTGGATTGATTGGATAAGTAGTGCACAAAAGGAAGAAAAGGATGCTTGTGCTTTCTGTCAAGCTAGAAGCAAGTGACAAAGACGATGCACATCTGGTAGGATCAACCAGCATTTTCTGTATTTGCTCAAAATGTTCTTAGCCTGAAAAAAGCAAACCAATGTAGCCACCGCATCTAAAGGCTTGTTTACACTTGCTCAAAAAATCAAACTTTCCTATAGCGTTAATAATGTGTTTGATAAGAGTTTAATGAGTCTTAAAACTAGTCCCCCAAACACCCTATGTGCGTTTTTGGCACGTTAAAACTGAACCACAAACGCCTATTACTAACTGTACTGCAGTGTTTCTCAATTCCAGTCCTCAAGGCACACCAACAGGTCATGTTTTCAGGCTTTTTATTATTTTGCACAGGTGATTTGATTAGTTTCACTGCCTTAGTAATTACCACAGCCGTTTCATCAGAGGGAAATCATGAAAGCATGGCCTGTTGGTGTGCCTTGAGGACTGGAATTCAGAAACACTGCTGTAATGTACCAACCGCATGCTGGCACGTTTGCTGCGTGTTACTATAGACTTAAATATAAGAAGCCGCTACTCCTTTCAAGCTCAACATGAAGCGTCAATTTTAAAGCAAATTACAATAACGCTTCATGTTTTGAAAATAGGAACAGCACCGTGCCCTGTCCAAAGTTGTTTCAGGAGCTTTAAAAGCACCCCTTAAACGCTTGCTTTCAATGCCAGTGTGAACTGGGCCTAAGAACTGCTAAACTGCAAATGATTAAATTTTTTGTTTTTAGTTTTAGACACACATTTTTTCTCTTTAACTCAGAGAAGCTATTGTCAATGGGGACATGTTCAGAACAGCCTAAAATCAAGGAGGGAATAAGAGCAGATTATAAGAATATGGTTTTTCCATTATAGAAACTCAGCAGCACTGCTTCCCTTTGGTGGAAATATAATAGAGGTCCTTTTGCTTTTTAAAAATGCAAGCTTTAGGAACATCATTCCCCATCCTGACCTCAGTACGCAGGAGAGAGTAAAGAGGCAATCAACAAGGGGTCTCATCCTGATGAGAAAGCCAAGCCTTTTAAGCCTACAGGATGACATAATCTCCAGACTGTAGTGGTTCTGTATAGGAAAAGATGTGATTGGCCATGTACCATTTGAAAGCCAACTGTCAGGACTTGGGTCTGAACCTGCAACCTCCGCTGAGTCTGGCGATGTCTCTTCTTACTGAACCAGCTGAGATGCTGTGGACAGCATCCTGGACAATTCCTTGAATAATCTTGCCTTGCACCTTGAACACTTTGCTCTTCCCATGAACTTCCTATTTTAGTCATACTACTGCACTTCATGTTTGCCAGATTATTGTGCTCTGTCCAGCCAATATCTGGCTCTTGTCACTCCTGCTGCCATTCGTATCTTGTTACTGACCTTAGGCTTGTTCCTCGACTACGCTTTTGCTTTATCCCAATCTACAACCACTTGTTACAGACCTTTGACTTGTTACTGACTATGCTTCTGCTTGATACCTACCTGCTTTATCTACTACTGGACTATGGCTTGCTCACCTACTGGTGGAGCGATCCTGAGGACCACAACCTGGTACTAACACACAGCAAAACCCTATTGCCACCATCAGGAGCTCTGGTGAACACCGGTTAGTGCTTAGACTCCACACCTCTGGTGAGCCTGTATTACCTGCCAGGGTGACCTGCTTCTGTACTTATTCAGCTGGCCAGTGGGAGCCTCTCTACTGCTACTGGTCTCCGAGCCTGACCGCTGACCGTGACACCAACACATCTCAAAGAATTTGCACCCTCTTCATCAGGGCTGTTTTTGAGCAAGGGATGCTCAATCTGAATTGAGAATATAATATATTTAACCCTTTTATGACCATTGGTGCCCAGATGTTTTCTAACCTTTAACCATTTTTAATCTTTCATTTTTTTTATACTTTTTATATATGTATTATTACTTTACAATGTAGCCAGAGTGGCACTGTGACCGCTACAGCTGTCATTTCTTTTGTTTTGTTAAATGGATCTAGCGTGGTTCCCTGTTATGGTGTTTCCATGATCGGGAACCACTGAATCCCAGTCGGTTTAAAAATGAAATTGAATTGGTTTTGTGTAGAGAGTCTTGAACGTGTTTGTATAAAGCTGCAAATATGTATTTTTTTACTCTGAAAGTATTTACAGCAGAGCTTTTTTTTAGTATTTCTCTGCCATGGTGACCCATCAGCATGGACCTAGCCTCTGCTGTAGGCACAGCTTTAAGCAAAGCATGCATAGAAGAATGTGCACTTCATAAAACCTGAAATGCAGGTAATTTGTCAGTGTTCAGACAAAAAAGGAAATTTCCTTGTCCTTTGTATTCTCTCTGCAGATGTTTATAGTGTGTTTGTGTTTGCGGCAATGCTGGAACATTCTGTGCTCCCTCCATTAAGTGCTGCTATAATTTTTCCACGCTTTGAGTTAACGTTTACGTATGTAGGGGCTGCTAAGTGATGTGGCCCCTGTTACCCTGCCCAGCTAGGCGTTCACTCCTCAGTCACTCTCAGGCAGAAAACAGTCCTTGTGCGTGTTTTTGTTATTTTTATTAGGGAATTTAACATGGATGGGGTAAGGTAAATATGGGATACCCAGTGAATTATATTTCAGTCAATTGGTAGATTGATATACAATCCACCAATTGATTAATATACAATCAATTGGGACAACTATATACACTTCTCTATACAAGTTGCTTGCAGACTATTGCTCTCTTCCTCCTGCATAACTCTTCGTTCTCAGTAACAGATAGCACATGTAAGGTTAAGCCTGACACTGGCTTAGCCAGGCATTAGCAACTGTCTTTTGCAAGCAGGGACTGTGGGCCCCTATGGTGTACCAAGAAATGAAAAGTCTTTAGTGCTAGCTGTCCTACTGGTGGACTACTGCTTCCAAATCAGCCCCCTTCAGCCCTCCGAGCTGCAGCTGCCCGACTCCACTGCCCACGACATTCCAGACTTCACTACTAGCTCTGCACCCATCTCTGATTGCATGCTCCCAGTCCTTTCAGGCATCCTGCCTGCACATGTCACTCATCAGCCCTCCTGGCTACAACTGGTGGTTCCTTTCTGAAGACTTGCCCAGCAGTACTAGCACGATTACCTGGAGAGCTCTGGAAGTCACCCCCCCCCCCCCCCCCAGGCTGGGGAGTTCCCTCAAAGGCCTCCAACAGCCTAGTACTCCATCCTCAGTTCTTCCACCTGACAACTCCTCCCCAGCTGGGCTGACTCTAAGCATTTAAGGAGGCCTGCCCCCTGCCAATCCAGGTTGGGGATTGGTCAGGGCTCCTTAGAACACCCCAGGCAGCTCCACCTCTCCTCTCCTAATCTCCTTCTACAATCCTCTAGAATGAAGAGGGAGGTCTTAGTGACACTGTCTGTGAGTCACCAGCTGCTAACTCTGAGCCACTCCCAGCCCACACAAATCAAAACAAACAGGCCTAGCTTCCAGGTAGGCCTGCCTAAATTTGCCTATACTCACAACAAAAACTAATCTATGTAGAGGGTGCTACACATAGGAGCAATTTTTGATGTGACTTTCCCATTTTAACACATTTTTCTGTTCCTGATGATCCAGAATACTATATAGAGATTTGTGAATGCTTGCTTTAATGGCAACCTGTATATCAGGCAGTGTGGTCAGTATCTCTACTGAACACCAACCAAGAAAAGCCATATTGATAATGTGTTCATTTCAGG
The DNA here is from genome assembly GCF_037356315.1 of Lithobates pipiens. Taxonomy (NCBI): domain Eukaryota; kingdom Metazoa; phylum Chordata; class Amphibia; order Anura; family Ranidae; genus Lithobates; species Lithobates pipiens. Next base: position 496,186,604 of record NW_027507903.1, on the reverse strand, counting down.
CAGTCAGACAAATCGACTAGTATTGGGAGAGACAAGCAGTTAAGCCAGAGATCTGACTAAAAAGTAAACGGCTATAATAAATAAATAGAGTACAACTGTAAATTTATTTTAGAGCGCATTTACTTATTTATGGTTTCTTTTTGGGCGCAATGTCATGTGTTAATGTGCATTACATTCAGGTACCAACGCACTATAATGTGCTAAAAATTTTGAAAAATACAGAGTATTGTGGTGAGTAGGTGTGCCTTAAGACGCAGATGCATTGCCTAAGTGCCTCTGGGTGCTTTTCTAAATTAATGGCATCACAACACAGCAACACATGTTACTTGTATTAATGTGATGTGTGAATGGACCATTAAAGTGCCAACATATTCAATTGTGCTGTGCACTAGACAGGTAGGCAGTCATCACAATACAGATTTAAACATATAGTGAAAGAGGTGGTTTACTGAAATTCAGAATCTGGTGCAGATGTACATGGTAGCCAATCATCTTCTAACCTCAGCTTGGTTAATTAAACTTTGATAATAAAACCTGGACCTGCACTAGATTTTGCATGCTCCAGTTTTGGTAAATTCCCCCCAAAGTGTATCTAAAGGAAAAATTATTTCCATTGCTTAGGGATTCATTTTGCTCTCTGTGACCTGTTGTGACATGTTCTCTTCATTTCCTGTCCTCTCCTGTTTCCCATAGAGGAAATCCCATCTAAAACATTGTCCCCATTGAAACTTTTTTGGACAAGTGCAACATTTTCTATCACTTTCTGACAGTGGTCTGCGGGACAAGTAGAGAGGGTAAATCTCCCCATCCGGGACTGAAAGGATTTATCCTGTGTCTATAATCTTACGGGCGCACTACTCACCAAGTATGCTTTTTGGTTCTTGAAACAAAACAGCAGTCCACACACACACTCAGTGCAATTCATCCAGCGTGATACTTTTGAAACAAAGCAGTTATACAATCATACAGAGTTTGCACAATACATCGACCATCAGTCTCTTGTTCTGCCCCAAACAGAACTAAAACTCTAGAGTACTCTGTAAATTCTCCTAAGGTCACCAAAACCTTTTCAAGTGTCCCCAAAACACTATATGACCGGTCACCTTTTATCTATACTTATGAGAGGTTCTATAACCCAACAGCAATCTCTGTGGGATGGAAGCCAAGCCACACACCTGGACCCCGGCAAGTCAAATTCACTCAATAAGAATAAGATTAACTTACCAAATCCGTTAAGAGTAGCCTTCCATCATCAGACCTTCATCCATTCTGGACGAGCCCCCAGTACTGTTAGGGTTAATCCTTTGTCTAGGGGGGTCCCTTTAACCTTTCAGACCTCAGATCAATGTATTTTACGCAATTCAGATATATCTGGAATCAGTTCTCAAAGAACGAAGAAATGACACTCACACGATGCTGCGCTCTAAGAACTGATTGTATTGAGTTATCAAAAAGTGTTTCTTATAGCAATTTACACGTCACACAGAACATTCTTAATAAGATATGCGCAGTAGATATTAAGGCAGTTACAAGCAGTCTTTGTTCTTAGTTTCTCCGCTGTTGAAGAAATGTGAGACAGTTCATGTTACAAAACTCTCATGCTGAGACAAATATTTGTGAAGTTTAAAGGGGTATTGTAACTATACATATTGTATATAATACAAATACGGTAAGTGAATATTAAGATGGCCAACAAGAAAAAATTTAGTTTTAGCATAACCTTTCATGGACAAATATACTATCATACATTATCCAAAGCTAAAAAAAACAAAAAATGTCTTTAGATACATGTTAAAGGATCCTGCTTTACAATAGATCACAGTCCATAAGCAAGAGAGGCCGTAAGTGTTAATGTGTCCCTTCTCTTTGTTGTAGGGGTGATTCTTCTGCTTCTGGACAAGCTGCGTAAGATGAAATGGGAGCAGATGTGGCGTCTGACAGCTGAACGGGAACTAATGAGCATGCTGTCTACCTCCTTGGCTGATCAGGTAAGAGCACCAGTGTTGGATGTGGGATGACTTGCCCTAGACTGCGACTTGTGATCACAATATGATTCAAACACACATTGATGGACAAAGACTGTGAAAAATGGACGCACACTAAATGTATTTTGTTTTTTCTCCATCCACTCAAGAGAGGTCAAGGGAGGATTCCCCCCTCCTGCTGGGACATTGTATCCTGACAGCGGGACTCTCCACTGTCAGAATACACTGATCAACAGCCAAATGGCTGTGGTAGCTGATAAAGAAAAGTTTTCCAACATTCCTGTGTATCAGAAGTCAATCTAACATTTGACTTCCGTCAAGCAATGACAGCTATACATGGATCAAAATTCAGCCGGTCCGTGCTGAACGAGTCAAATTTCGATCCATCTACAGTATGTTTAGCTTTAGGCTAGGTGCACACTATAACGTGGCGGGAATGTGCGTGTTCCCTACATGGCTCTTCCAGTAATTCTCAATTGCACCTCACGTTTTAGTAAAACACTAGCATTTTCCCGCGGGCTAAACTGCATGGTGCTATAGCTATTACAATTTAAAATTGGGTTGGGGATTTTTTTTTTCCGTGTTTCTATGGATAGTGCAGTCTATTGAAATAAATGGGCTGTCCTACATGCAGAACCCAGCCCGCAGTGATGTGAATAGATCCTAAGACTGACTGCATTGGGCAAATCAATAGAAACTTAAATAGCTTAGCTCTGACCTTCCCTATCCCAGCTTGAGTTCTTCTGTGTAATGAATTTACAGGAAGACGGGGTCATGCATTTATATTAGCAAGACCTTTTGTGATTTTTTATTTTCAGTGATTACATAACTGCATTAATTGTGTGTTTTTAATATTTGCTTAAAGTTTAGCTTATAAAGTGAAATGCTAGGCAAACATACAGGGGTAAACATATCTAGCATACATAAATACTTAAATCAGTCCTAAATGATCTTCAGTAATCCCCTATCCCTATACAGCAGCACTCGGGAGTCCAGGGGAGGATGGGTCTTTACATTAATTACATTGTGCTTCTGCCCCTTCACTGTCCGATGAGGGGTGGGAGGAGAGATGACTAAGGAAGCAGCTTTCTCCTCCTGTCAGTATGCTCCCTGTCAGCACATAAACTGATTAGCTGCTTGTGCTGCTTTTTTCCCTCTCCTTTCTGAGCTCTGCTGTATGGGGACTGTAAGAAGCATATACCAGGTCAGATTCAGGTACTTAGGCTGCATGACTTAAAAAAAAAAAAAATTATTATTAAATACAGTAAAGCATTCATTTATGTATTGTATATCTCTCTAGAGCTGACCGTTAAAGTGTACCAATAGTTACAACTTTTTTTTTGGAAGGATTAGAAGGACTATCAGGTTTTTATTGGGGTCTGTGTCTCTGCTGGGAAAATTCTCTATATGAAGGTGATGGAAAATTTTACATTTTAGCGAACAAGAATGAAGGCGAAATCTTTCCGTAGGGACACATAATTTTTTTCTCACTTCCTGCTGTGTCTTTGGGACATAATGAGACATAGATGGCAAAAAAAAGACTGACGGGTTTTAACCCTTAACTATGGAATTCAGAACTCAAAACAAGTGGGCTTGAAATACTCTTTTAGGTCTAGTTCACACCTATGCATTTTTTAGTGCGTCCTGCAACGCTGTACCCAAACAAAATATATGTTCTTTTTTTCCCACAAATAGAGTTTTCTTTTGATGGTATTTGATCACCTGTGCGGTTTTTATTTTTTGCGCTATAAACAAAAGAAGAGCATCAATTTTGAAAAAACCCAATATTTTTTACTTTTTGCTATAAAAACAAAAAAGTCTACATCAGTTTAGGCCAACATGTATTCTACTACATATTTTGGGTAAAAAATTGCAATAAGCGTATATTGATTGGTTTGTGTAAAAGTTATCACGTCTACAAAATAAAGGATATATTTATGGCATTTTTATTATCATTTTTTTTTTTTTACTGGTAATGGCGGTGATCAACGATTTTTAGCAGGACTGCAACATTGCGAAGGACAGATCCGACACTTTTGACCCTTTTTTGACACCATTGACATTGATACAGCAATCAGTGCTAAAAATAGCCACTGATTATTGTATAAATGACACGGGCAGGGAAGGGGTTAACACTAGGGGACGATCAAGGGGTTAAGTGTTCCCTAGGTAGGTGTTTATAACTGTGGGGGGGGAGTGGACTGACAGGGAGTAGAGAGAGATTTCTGTTTCTGATTACTAGGAACAGCAGATCTCTCTCTACCTCCCTGAAAGAACAGGGTTCAGTCTGTTTACAGTGACAGATCCCCGTTCTGTATCTTTAAGGAGCGATCGCTGGTGGCCGGTGGGCATCGCAGCCACTGGCCATGGGCATTGCGTTTTTTTCAAAATTGTTGCTGGTTTTTTGTTTATATCGCAAAAAATAAAAACTGCAGAGGTGATAAAATACTACCAAAAGAAATCTCTATTTGTGGGAAAAAAAGGACGTCAATTTTCTTTGGGTGCAACATCGCACGCAATTGTCAGTTAAAGTGATGCAGTGCCGAATTGCAAAAAAGTGCTCTGGTCAGGAAGGGGGTAAAATCTTCCAGGCTGAAGTGATTAAAGCAACAAAAACATTAAAAGGAGTATAGCATCTTTAAAGCTGAACCCAAGGCAGATATAAAGGACATATTAATGCAGCTCCTTATTCATTATTACATGTGTAAAAGGAATGCTTTATTTTTTTATTTTTTTTATCTAAGCAGTGTAAGTACCTGAATCTGATCTGGTATCAGAATTTTTGCAGTCCCTGGAGTGTGAAGGAAACAGGGCTGGAGTGGGAGAGAAAGAAGCAGCAAAAGAAGCCAATCAGTTGGGCTAACAAGAAGAATGCCTATAGGAGGAGAGGGCAGAGTGACAGATGAGCTCATCACTGTGCTGCTTATCCTTCACTGTCCATTCACAGGCTGGAGGTGGGTCCAGAGGAAGGGCTGGGCTTAGAGGAAGAAGGTTGAATGATACTGGCCGTTAGACTGAGGCCATATAGCTGCAAAAAAAAAAAGTACAGCAGAGGAAATCTCTGGATTGAGGGTGAATACTCTGGTATTGCTATTTTATCTTTTATTGGTCTATTGATTTTTATCTTATTTTGTCTGGAGTTCTGATTTAAAATAACCCAATGAGAACAATTTAATGGGATTAATTTGAAGGTACAATGCTGCATAGTCACTGAGCGATTATTAGAAAGGGCCAGTGCCCTCCGCTGTGAACCGTCAGCAAAGAAAACACTTTTTTAGCTTCCTGGATCCGGTGAGGAGGGCTGGATGTAACCACTGTGGGTTTGAATTTTCTTATTAAACCTGAGAAGTCATTAAAGTTATCCTAACATCCATGAACAGGGAAGAGAGATATTTCATGAGCTTAGTTTTTTAACTTCTCTTTGAATTCCAGCGTGGGGGATTGCAGATGCTCCTGAAGAAGCACAGATGTGTAAGTGGCAGTTTGGATGAGGCATACTAATTATTTTGTCTAGGATTATGCGCAGACAGGCGTAAAATCTGCAACATCAGAGGAACGCTCTGCCATGGTTGGTTTTCCTAACAAACGATTGTAGCGTATGGCACTCTGAGCTGTGTTCACTTAGAATATAATGGGGATCCTCTGGTCACATAGAATGAGAATGGCTTTCTCCAAAAACATGTAATAAAAAATAAAAAAAATAGGCAAATGGGAAATAGGTTGCTTTTGCTGCCCTCTCCTGTGCTCATGTGACGAGGGAGAGCAATCTCTATTAAGGTCGAGAGACTCATGTTTTTCTAATAAATGGCCAATATGATATTTCAGTTTCTGATGGAAGCTGGAGAATAAAAGAATAGCTAAAGTAAAAATATTTTTCTCAGTTTTGGGAGTATAAGGCTTAAAAACCCCTTGTTGGTTTTAGACAGTTGTTAGGAGAACGGTCCCCATTGTAAAATTTCCCCTCAGTCCTGGTGACACAAAATTTGGGATTTTCTATGACTTTTAGTCCCAGGGCCACAGCCATCAAGACAGATAAAGAGACAGAATATACCCTGGGTGGACAATAATAACAATAAAAAAACAGACAGTAGTTTTAAATCCCTTCCACATCCTAAACCAGTGGTCTCCAAACCGTGGGCCGGTGGCTGGATGTGCCCATTTGCTTGTCTTTATCTGGCCCTTGTGGCATTATTGTTGCCACTGACACCAACAATGGGTCATCATTCTTCCCACTGACACCAACGATGAGGCATAATTCCTCCCACTGACACCAACGATGGGGCATAATTCCTCCCACTGACACCAACAATGGGGCATAATTCCTCCCACTGACACCAACAATGGGGCATAATTCCTCCCACTGACACCAACGATGGGAGATAATTTCACCCACTGATACCACCGATGGGGCATAATTCTGCCCACTGACACCGACAATGGTACATAATTCATTTTACTGATACCTGATCTGTTCAAAACCACTGCACAGAGCAGGTACAGTGCCTTGAAAAGTGATCATACCCCTTGCAATTTTCCACATTTTCTCATGTTACAACCAAAAACTTAAATGTATTTTAATGGGATTTCATGTGATAGACCCACACAAAGTGGCACATAATTGTGAAGTGGAAGGAAAATGATAAATGGTTTTCAACAATTTTTACAAATAAATATGTGAAAAGTGTGGCGTGCATTTGTATTCAGCCCCCCTGAGTCAATATTTTGTAGAACCCCCTTTCACTGCAATTACAGCTACAAGACTTTTTGGGGATGTCTCTACCAGATTTGCACATCTAGAGAGTGACATTTTTGCCCGTTCTTCTTTGCAAAAATATCTCATGATCTGTCAGATTGGATGGGGAGCGTCTGTGAACAGCAATTTTCAAGTCTTTCCACAAATTCTCAATTGAATTTAGGTCTGGACTTTGGGCCATTCTAACACATGAATATGATTTGATCTAAAATATTCCCATGTAGCTCTGGCTGTATGTTTAGGGCTGTTTTTCTGCTGGAAGGTGAACTTCCGTCCCAGTCTCAAGTCTTTTGCAGTCTCCAACAGGTTTTCTTCAAAGATTTCCCTGTATTTGGCTCCATCCATCTTCCTTTCAACTCTGACCAGCTTTCCTGTCCCAGCTAAAGAAAAGTATCCCCACACCATGATGCTGCCACCACTATGTCTCACAGTGGGGATGGTATGTTCAAAGTGATGTGCAGTGTTAGTTTTCTGCCACACATAGCAATTTGCCAAAAAGTTCAATTTTGGTTTCATCTGACCAGAGCACCTTCTTCCACATGTTTGCTGTGTCCCTTCACATGGCTTCTCACAAACTGCAAATGGGGCTTCTTATGGCTTTCTTTCAACAATGGCTTTTTTCTTGTCACTCTTCCATAAAGGGCAGATGGACCTCTTGGCTGCTTCTCTGATTAATGCTCTCCTTGCCCGGCCTGTCAGTTTAGATGAATGGCCATGTCTTGGTAGGTTTGCAGTTGTGCCATACTCTTTCCATTTTCATATGAAGGATTGAGCAGTGCCCTGTGAGATGTTCAAAGCTTGGGATATTTTTTTATAACCTATCCCTGCTTCTGGTGTGTTTTTTGGCCTTCATGATGCTGTTTGTTCACTAAGGTTCGCTAACAAACCTATGAGGGCTTCACAGAACAGCTGTATTTATACTGATATTAAATTACACACAGGTGGACTATATTTACTAATTAGGTGACTTCTGAAGGCAATTGGTTCCACTAGATTTTAGTTAGGGGTATCAGAGTAAAGAGGGCTGAATACAAGTGTACGCCACACTTTTTACATATTTATTTGTTAAAAAATTTTAAAAACATTCATCATTTTCCTTCCACTTGACAATTATGTGCCACTTTGTGTTGGTCTATCACATAAAATCCCAATAAAATATATTTACGTTTTTAATTGTAACATGACAAAATGTGGAAAATTTCAAGGGGTATGTATACTTTTTCAAGGCCCTGTAAGTATAACATGTTTATTATTTTTAAACAAAACAGACTTTAGTATCACTTTAAATCATCACAAAACCTACCACTCCTCTAAAGAGCCCTTAGCCCTGATGCTAGCAGTGGGTTGATTCAAGGGAGGAGTTATGCAAATATCAAAATGTCTTGATGGGTAGATGTCATTCTGGAGGATTGGGTGTTCCTTGGAAGGCTGTGTTCTGTCAGATTAGGCGACCCGTCAGATTTCATAACGGAAGTGACGTTCCGTTACGGCCATTTTGGTACACCCTGCACTTGCTCAGACTAAGCCTACAGTCTGAAGTCGCCAAGCGGACATCTTTTTACACCCACCGACATCTTGCATTTCACACTTATTTTTACCAGTAAACTGAGCTTATATCATCAAATACAGTATTTAGAAGTCCGTGACCCTGTTTTGATGTTGAATTTTAAAAGCAGCGGCAAGCCTGCTAATCTCACACGTTTGGTAATGTGACAGAACACTGCTGCTTTTAAAATTGAACATCAAAACACTTTCACAGACTTCTAAATACTGTATTTCACGATATACGCTCAGTTTAGTGGTAAAAATAAGTGTGACATGCCAGACTCCGGTGGGTGTAAAAAGATGTCTGCTTGGAGACTTCAGACTGTAATCTTACTGCAGCCGAGTGCAGGGTGTACCAAGATGGCCTTGACGGGACGTCACAAGTTTTGACGGGTCGCCTAAATTGACGGAACACAGGCAGACCTCCCTAGGTGATATCCACACATGATATGGAGCCTCCATGATTGAAAGAACTGAAAACCACTGAATGAAAGGGGTGGGCTAGGGTTAGTCAGTCTGGGGAGGGGATAGATGATGCTGGACATCATCCAGCCAGAAAATGAGGTGGGCTCTATCTGACTTGCTGCAGCTTCTAATGCATCTTGTGAGAAGCTCACAGTGTGCAGTGAAATCAAAGCAACTTCAGTAGAGGAAAGGAGACAACTATGGTGGAATGAAGGGAATTTGTGTGTTATTATAAAGACATGGCAATTGTTTAGGATACACAGTGCACAGAGCAAACTAAATGGCCTTCAGTTAGGGTGACATCTACTTTAACACAGGCAGGCGGTCTGAGGATTTTTTTCAGCTTTTCGGTCTGCAATGGGTTAAGATCCTTCAGCTTAATTGAACCAAGTAAAGGGTTTACCCTGGTCCAGCACACCATAAATGAACAGCTAGGAGCTTTCTTGAATTTCTTTCATCCTGACAACATCAGACAGACATTTGTAGCTTGGAATTTGCGCTGTGAGAGTGGAGGGCTGAGCTGTCTTCTCTCCCCAGGACATCTTCAACGCTGTCATAAAGCAGAACCCTTTCCTGGTGCATCAGCTCCCTTGTTTCTGGAACGTGCAGCTGTCAGATCACACCCGCTCCGAGCAATGTTACAGAGATGTCTCCGATCTGAAGGTGAGGTGTGAATGCAATGAGGAGGCTGCTGCTGTGTTATGTGCCAGCAGAGCACTCCGCTGAATGGCTGAGGTGTTGCTGTGAGTGCAAAGTGCTTTTCTGTGTTATCCTGCATTAAAAAAAAAAAAGTGTGACCCTGGTGTAACAAGAACTATTGTGTTTTATAACTATTTTCTTCCACATAGTCCAGACGCTTCTAGGTGTCACAATGGATAAAAAACAATAGGAGTCTATAAAACAGGGCCCGTTCACACTAAAGCTTGGTGTTTCGGGGCATTATTGCGCATGCGTTAAAAGTTCTTTACGGTATGTGTTCATGTGGTTTGCATTAAGGCAGCCTGTTCATTATGAGTGGTTGCCCACATGCCACAATGGATGGAAAAACATGCATGGCCCTTTTTTCAAAACACAACACATGATATATGGTGGTGCAGTTCAATATGCATTAGGCTTTACTCTAAAATGCATTAGGGGTTGACCCTGACAGGGTCACCCTAAAGCCCCATACACACTATCAGTTTTTCTACTGAGATTTTCCTTCAGCTTTACCAAAACCATGTAGTGTGAGGGCCTGCCTGATTGCATACAAATTTAAACTCCTAAAGTTTGACCTCATATTATATGGTTTTGGTAAATCTGAAGGAAAAACTGATAGTGTGTATGGGGCTTCACAGACAGCCTTACCATAGGGAGGGTTGAGATGTCTATCCATTGGTTTTCCACCCTCTGTCCAATATCTACCTCTCTACAAGTGTTTCCCCAGCAGTTCTTTCTCTCTTCTATGACTTTTTCTTTTTTTTTTCCCCATCTTTACTTCTCTCTCTCTCTCTATCTACAGTTACTCTCTATCCTTATCTGGGTTACTGCCCCCTTTTATCTGATTTGGTTTGCCCTTTTAATTTTCTAATTATTCCTCCATATAGTTTTCTTATGAACAACAAGGCTCTCCAGCCAGAACTACTCCTCGCAACAGACGACAGTTGTCAACCCTTACAATATATTGTTTGTTAGTAGTAGTCAAGCCACCAGGCTGACTCATGCCTAGCAGTTGTCTCTAAGTTGTAACTTTTATGTTGTTCTTTGTGATATTTGTGAAATTGACAATAAATTTTCAACCATAAAATGCGTTAGGGGGGCCCATTCACAATGAATATCACCAAAACACACAACACTTTTTTTTAAATTAGGTAATTTTTATTAACCAGATTTTCAAAAACAATGACAAAAGTTACAGAAAACTACTTATAACAAAACACTTCACATACGCAGTAAATGATGTTGGATCAAGCAATAAATAAAACATTTGCAGAAATGATATCCAGTATACTTTCAAATAAATACCTTCACATCTAACAATACTATAGACAATACTTTTATGCAGAATCACAGTTTAGCTGCTCATACAGTGTACCTACTAGGCTTGTGCAATATGTTTCGTAACTAATCGAAATTCGGCCGAATTTTGCATCTTTTGGACATTTGGATGCATCCGAATGTCCGAATAAAAAAATAATGAATTACAACGAATACGAAAGAAATTATAGCAGATAAAACGAATGAATTCGTCATGATTCGGAAATTCTTTAAAGATCCAATGAAACAAAAGGTCAGCTCAAAGTAAATCTTATAGTCCAATCATCTGATTAATTTTGTGCTGGAAGTTGGATTACTGGCAAAGTGCATTCCTGAGAAATTAGTGAGAAGGGTGTTGTATTGTATTTGAGCGGAAGAGAAGAGATATTGTCATTGTGTGTGTTAAAAGATTCAATAAACAAACCACTTTCCAACTATGAATCATTATCACGAATATATATACATACATAAATATCGAATACGAACTAAATTATAGCGCATATAACGAATGAATTCGACATGATTCGAGATTCAGTATAACGAATATCGACACTCTACAAATAATAACGAATTATCCGAAAATGTATTAACGTGACATAACAAATATAACAGAACAAAATTATGTATTTTGAGAATGACAACGAACCGAAACTAAACAACATTTTCCGTTGCGCACAAGCCTAGTACCTACCACCTAGCAACCATTGCCTAGTCTTCACCCAAGCATTGCCTAATATTATTTAACTGTCCTCTTCCATACCCTTAGAAAGTGAGGGTTGAGAAATTATTCATTGGAGTCTAGTCATCCGGACCATATTTTTCTGGAACTTTTTAGGGCACCCACCCTATGCTTATAAGTTAAACGCACAACACATTAAGCAAGTGCGTCGACATGTGTTGTGGTAATGTGCATTCATGTACAAGTTTCAGTTGGTCCTCAGTGTTTTCACTAGCGTTGCATTACTGGTATCCGTATCAGTGCCAATACTAAGAGTTTGTATAAGTACTCTTACAAATACTCCAATACTAACACCCAATCCTTCAGGTTTGGTTCACATATGTGCAGGTTGGTTTGCAATGTGATTTCAAAGCCCATTCCAGTGCGATTTCGTTCAGTGGTTCAGGTGCATGTGTATTGTATTGTATGAGATTAGAAATCGCACCTGAACCGGACTAAAATTGCACAGGTCTCTTTCAAATCACACAGCGGCCGGCCCGCACTTATGTAAACCAGCTGTAAAAGCTCACTAAAAAACACACATGAAAACTGATGTGAAACTAATGTCTCTGCAATGGAAATCTGTGCAGTTTTGCCCGAAAAAAAAACTGTCACATGATGATGACACTAAAAATAGGTATCGTAATTGGTATCCCTAGTTTTCACCTATGGTTTACCCACCTTTCACACATTTTTCATTTTATTTTTGGCCTTTAGTTGCATGTACAAAAATGTACAATGTTTTCTTTTGTGCTGTGTGTGTTAGATGAGTAAGGCCCCATTCACACGGCATACCATGGCTCACCTGTGTGAAGGCCATATTTTCCCGTACTGGGATGCACAAGTGTTCCATGCATCCCTGTGCAGGCAGGCCCATTCATTTCAATTGGGACACCGTAGCTGCACAAAACCAATTTGATAGCCATGTGGGTACGGGTGCATGGCACAGAACTGTGAGCATTCCATGCAGGAAGACATGTTGGCATATGTTATAGTACATCCCCATGTGAAGGGGGACTAGGGGTCCATTCACATCTTCCCACTGCAGGTACATGTGGGAAAATCATGCATCAGTGCTGTACATCTTCACAAGTCAGGGCTTATTCTTACATGCGATAGCCCTTGCCCTCACCACCTGTTTTAATCCTTCAAAGGCTGAACCACCTCACTGCAATCTGTGTGTATTTACCCACACCCTCCTCTCTACATACCCCTTCTACTGCCCCTATACCCATCTCTCCTCATACCCCTTCTACAACCCCTATACCCACCTCTCCTCATACCCCTTCTACTACCCCTATACCCACCTCTCCTCTCCACATACCCCTTTTACTACACCTATACCCACCTCTCCTCTCACAGGCGCCCTCCATAATCACCATTTGCACAGACAGTCCCCTTATTTCTCCATTACTCTCTTCCTCTCTCCATAGTTCTCCAGTTTTAGTCTTCACACTCTATTTCCTCCTTCTCATTCATTGTTGGCAGCCCTATGCTCACCCCCCTCATGCCTACAGTGCCTAATGAGAAATCCGGTCCTGATATTGCCAAAGCCAGCCAATATATTCTTAGACATGCACAGATGCAGCCTGGAACAATGAACTAAAGGCATGTTTGCTGTGTGTTTCTCAAATGCAGCCAGGTAGCTGGGATTTTTTTGGGGGCCAGCCCCCCCCCCCGTTTCTTTTTCCTGGACCCCAAATACCAGCAGTCATTGTCCTGCCCTGGTAGAGTCTCTGAGATAAATACTTCTACAACTTCTAACAGGTTGTAGAGGTGAGCATCTTATTAATGTAATGCCAGAAAGTTGATCAGGATGCAAGCTTATTGCTACAGATGCAGGTCATTAATTCTGCAGTGTTTATAGCATGGTGTACACAAGGCTCATTTTAAGGCAGTTATTTACATTTACATTGCAGAATAATAAGGTATGAATGAATACGAGATGACTGCATGGCTCCAATTATAAGGTGTTTTATTAGTGTTAAGACACCCTGGCACAAAAGAAAATCTGCACTTTTAATGTTAATGCCACCTCTCCCCATTAACAAGCAGACTTATTACACATAAAGTAGGTTTCAGTGCCTTCAGTCTACACTTTATCAGCTAATAAGGGATATTATGTAATTAATAAGCAGCATAATGAAACACTCAGGCAGGATTAATGAGGGGGAGCATGAATAGTTTCACTCGCAACTTAATAAATAGATATGTGAAATGAAACCCAACCAGTAATTGTATCTCACACAGAGGCTCAGCATGTGTCCCTATGTATTAGATATGTATTAGATATAAAAGATTTAAAGGGTTAGTCCAATTATATATAAGGTTTAAAAAAATGAGGGTGGAGTCTTGCAGACTATGACTAAATCAGTAATAGTTTTTTTTTTTATATCCTGAGGACTCTAAAGCCTAGCACACACGATCGGAATATCGTACAAAAAATACCGCTTTCAAAGCGATCGTACAATAATCTAATCGTTAATACACAGGTTTCGTCTGAAATTATCCAAAGGGACAAACGCAAAAGTTTCCTCATACGATACCAGATCATAAAATGTTCATTTAATCAGTACAGTTTTTGTCCGAAAATACAATACAAATACACTACATCACTTCCGAATTTTTTTTCTATTGTATAAGAATTTTCGTACTTTAGTAACTTTTTCATTTTCGATATGGAGACCGGCATGCAAAAAAAAAAAAATGGATGATCATTCGTCCGATAATCTCATTGAGTGTACTAGGCTTAAACATGTGTTTTGTGCAAAAGTTCTTAAGGAGTCGGTTCACCTTTAATGACCGATTTTCAAAAAATCCCCTATGCGTTCCAGCATCCTCAGCACATTATCTACCACTCCTCTGCTGTTCAGATAGTTGCTCCTGCCCCCCCCCCCCCCCATACATGTAGGCCATGCGCAGGATGTTAGAGGTGTGCCAACAGCAGATGCTGTGGCTTCTTCAAGCACCACACATGTACAGTGCATTCTCTCAGCCACTGCTGCTACAAAAGGATCAAACTATTTGAATGAGCCAGAGCAGCCGCTAGGGGCACATTTCCAATGTCTGGTCCAGAGAGGAGGGTCAACAGAGGGAGGTTAGCTACTAAGGAGTTTTTAGGACTGCCTGCACATGGCTTACATGTATGGAGTGGGTCAGGAGCAACTATCTAAACAACAGAGGATTGGTATGTTATGTGTTGGGGATACATGGGTATTGTTTGGGAAAATGGAGATTAAAGGTGCACTAACCCTTTAAATGCTTAACGTTGAACTAAACCTTCAGCAAAAAAAAAAGCATTGCTAGCATATTCACATGCTAGTTTTCTGCTGCAATAAAACAAACATACTTTCCTAATCGCAATCTTCTATTAAATGTACACTGACCTGTGCATATGCAGCTAGTCATACAATTTGAGCACAGTGCCAGTTATGAATGACACCAGTGCACGTGCACAAGAGTCACTTTGTCATATAGAAGCGTGGTGCTACAACCCTTGGACTCTACATAGAGTATAGAAATTGCTTCACCTATGCAAGACTACAGCTGAACACGCTGCTGAGACATAATCCAAATAGAGAAAGTTCGGCACCCGGGTGTTCAATGCTTTTAAAAGCCTGTAAAAGCAGAAACGTGTCAGCATCTTTTGTGTATTGGACCCTCTGTCCCAAATGGGTTCACAATAAAGAACATTTTATAAGCATTGAACACCTGGGTGCTGACCTTTATCTATTTGGAAATGAGTCACTTCACCTCTGCTGGCCATTCATGAACCTGGAAGAAGGTGCAAAAAATTTCTGTTGAGTTTTGCCAGAAATTTTGTGAGCTTATTACTAAGGAGTAGGGATGAGCCAAATACCCCCGGTTCGGTTCGCAGCAGAACATGCAAACAGGCAAAAAATGTATCATACCAGGCCACATGCCCTCAGCATGGGGAGGGTGCTTAAGGGTCCCCCCACAAAACACCTTGTCCCCATGTTGATGTGGACAAGGTCCTCATCCCCATAGCCCTTGCCTGGTGGTTGTGGGGGTCTGCGGGCGGGGGGCTTATTGGAATGTGGAAGCCCCCTTTAACAAGAGGGCCCCCAGATCCAGCCCCTCCATGTGAATGGGTTTTGGGTACATTGTACCCCTACTCATTCACCCAAAAAAAGTAAAAAAAGCTGTCAAAGCAAAAACACGACAGTCGCGGGGATGCCTCCAGTGGAGGTGGAGTTTTTCAGTTTTTTTTTTTTTTCTCTGAACCTCGGGATCTGACAATACATTACAGCTGCGAGCAATGTGTTACAATTTAACTTTAAATTCTTCCATTAGCTGATCCCTCATAGTTATTACCTTGTTTACCAATGAAAAGTACAGCAATGGGGATCTGGAGCTCCAAATGGTATATGCCCCTTTGTATAGGCATATGCTACGTAACAGTAATAAAAGTCTACTAATCCAGGCAAATGGGTAAAAAGAGTTAAATCCTCAGAGTGTGTCCGGGAACTCTGTAAGACATGTAAAAAGCAGGGAGGGGGGCGCCGACTAAGTATAGTATTATAAAATCAATATTTATTGCACAAGGTTAAAAGCACTTACAAGAAGAAAGAGAAATTCATGCCCATCATAGTCTGATCAATCCTGGCAATTCTTTCGCTGTCCTGCAGGCTCCACAAACGATCCAATAAGCTTGGGAGATATGAGCCAAATGGGGTACCTCTCCGTCCAGAGATGGCAGAGGACTCCAAGCTAAACATGATGGAATGCAGATGTGAAAGTGACGTCACTGGAACAGCGCAGAAGTCGGGACCAGGGCTCTCAGTCGTAGAAGGAGCTCTGAGCTCCGAGCGCATAGCCCCTACGACTGACAGCCCTGGTCCCGACTTCCATCTTATTCCGGTGATGTCACTTCTGCATCTGCGTTCCACGCTAGTTAGCTTGGAGTCTTCTGCCATCCCTGGATGGAGAGGTACCCCATTCGACTCATATCTTCCCCAACCGTTTGTGGTGTCTGCAGGATTGCAACGGAATCGCCAGGATTGATCAGACTATGATGGGTATGAATTTCTCTTGCTTCTTCTAAGTGCTTTTAACCTTGTGCAATAAATGTGGATTTTATAATACTACACTTAGCTGGCGCCTCCCCCTCCCTGCTTTTTACATTACCTTGTTTACCACGTGCCCCTCCCTATTAGAGTGTACGCTCTCAGGAGCAGGGCTCTCCTAACCCTCTTGTATTGAATTGTATTGAAACTGTACTGTTCTCCTTTTGTATTATAAAGCATTGCACAAACTGTTGGCATTATTTCAATCCTGTATAAAAATAATAATTGTTATAAAGAGATCAGCAATAGACCCAGTACTGCAAGGCATGCTCATCACAAAGCCACCATGCTGCAAATGATGTCATCTAATTCAGCCATGTAACATACTGCATAACATTGGGGTTGATTTACTAAAGGCAAATGGACTGTGCACTTTGCAGTTGCCTTCTGCAAGCGCAGTTGCTCCAGAGTTTAGTAAATGAGGTAAGGCTTCACTTTGCAAAGAGAACCCAATCACATTCAAGGAAAATATTTAGAAAAAAACAACTGAATGTTTGCTTGCACATGATTGGATGATGGAAATCACCAGAGCGTCTGCTCATTTACTAAGTTTTGGAACAACTGCACTTTGCAAAGTGCGTAGTCTTTTTGCCTTTAGTAAATCAACCCCATTGCGTTCTATAAATATTTAACGTGCATAAAAACACTTTCCAGAACATAATTGCCTTCTGACCACGTAGTAGTTATTGAAGGAACCTGGGCGTCCTGAAAGTGGAATTGTTTCTGTTTAATGAGTGTGTATCGATCTACAGAGAAGTCACACCGTTATGATACAATCCAAACCTAAAATACAACAAATCCTGTAACAAAAAAACAAAAACGATTTCACTGACATTGCTCACCTTGGTAATCGTACCACATTACAAAGTTAATGAACCCTAAACGTTGTTTTTTTGGGTTCAGTTCCCCGTTAAGAAGTGCTGAGACCTTCATTGTCACCGTTGTGTCACACAGAGAGCGTTCAATGACACATTGGAGACACCGATTTTTCAGCGTTAAGAAGGCAGCCTAATTGCTTTACTAATTTCTGCCTAAAAGCCTCAAGTAATTACGAGAAGCAGGATGAACAAACACACAAGTACACCACAAACCGTTTCCCTGATCCTGCCAGCTGTGGGGCGCTTCCAGGTGAGTCTGGCACCATTCGCCAACCTCACGGTATTGGCTCAGCAAGAATAGAAGTCGTAAGCATTGTTCTATGGTCTTTGTGAGTCTAGCTAAGGGAAAGCTCAAATTTTTTAGAAAATTCATAGACGAGGTAATTACTACAAGTGGCTATGAAAGCAGATAATAATTATAAAAAAATCCTTTATTGCAATTATATATTCATTGAATCATGAAAGGCATTTTGAAATGCTGCTAGTAGAACTGCCTCAAGCGCAGAAAAGCCTTTTAAAACAAAAGTTATTTGCTTGTCTCACATTCATCACAATCCCAAATTTGAAGTAGATGTACACATCACTAAAATCTAATATGAGCGTTAACATGTTAATTTAATTTCAACATTTGTTTTCAATGCTTTCAAGTTTACAGCTTTCAATGAAATAACACCTGGTGATCCTGCCATGAAGATCCTTGTTTAGGCCTTTCCTGTCATACATTGACAACGTTCTGTCTCTGCTTTCCAAGTGCTTCTGTGTTGTCACACGGGCCACCAACAGAATGGAGACAACAAGTAGCAAAACACATTATGCAGGCATCGTCCACTGGGGTCACCATTGGGAAAATTGCTCTGTCATGCAGCTGCTGCTGGAGTCTGTGTAGGCAGACAGATGCAGCAGGAGATCAACAGCATTGACATATAACAGGAAATACCATTCAGTTAGTTATTACGTCTATTTCTTTATTTTAGGACAGTGAGCAGAGCTATGCAAGTCCTTCCTGTATGCCCCTGGGCCAGATATGCATCTAAATCTGCAACATATCTGTCCAGTTTATCTGCTATCTGCCCACCCTGTCTGCGTGTCTATCCAAACAGAGAAGCCATTGGGGTTGATTTATTAAAGGCAAATAGACAATACAGTTGCTCCAGAGCTTAGTAAATGAGATGAAGCTTCATTTTGTAAAGAATATCCAATCACATGCTAGGAAAAAAAACTGCATTTTTGATTGCACATGATTGGATGACGCAAGTTAGCAGAGCTTTTCCTCATTTACTAAGCTCTGCAGCAACTGTCCTTGCAACGTGCACAGGGGTTGATTTACTAAAGGAAAATCCACTGTGCACTGCAAGGGCACTTGGAAGTGCAGTCGCTGTAGATCTGAGGGGAAGATCTGAAATGAGGGGAAGATCTGCTGATTTCTATCATCCAATCATGTGCAAGCTAAAATGCTATTTTTTGTTTTCCTTGCATGTCCCCTTCAGATCTACAGCAAATGCCCTTCCAAGTGCCTTTAGTAAATAACCCCCCCCCCCCCAGTTTAGTAAAACAACCCCATTGTGTTTAAGTGGGATGGTGTCATATACCGAATATATATGCAGTTGGGCTCGTTAGAGGCCCAAAACTGATATTTAAGTATTTTTGCCCCTTTCACACGGGCGTTCAGTCTGGGTTGGTCTGTCAGGTTTTCAGAAGGATCCAGACTGAACCACAATGTATGTCTATGGGAGGATGTAAATGGGTGATCATCTGTTTACATCAGCCTACATCTGTTCTCCTTCTGTTTAGATGGATCTGATCAGATGTAAATGGATGCCATCCGTTCTGTTTATGTCCATTTTTAGGCAAAAAAATTTTTTTGCTCATAATTTTGTCACCTATGATTGGTCTACAACAACTAAGAATAAACAGGTGCAAAAACAGATGAAGACTGATGTAAACTGAACTGGTATGAACTGATGTAAACTGAATCCATTTTTTCTTTGAAAAAATGTGAGTGAATGGATGAGGGCATGTGAAAAGAGCCTTCGGCTGTTTTTTACATGGGAGTTCCCCGTAGTCCACATCCGCCTGCTCAGCAGGGGATCTCTCCGCTGAGCAGGCGGATGACAGGCCCATTGCGCTATGCAGAGCGGATACGGACACAGCCTTGCCATTCTATATTGGGTTGTCAGATGTAAACTGACAACCTGTCCATTTCCATCTGACTGTAAACTTATCATGGTGGACAGGATCGGATGCTGCCAGGCTGCTGACATCTGCTGTTCTATAGAGAGCTATGGGTGTTCTGATCAGGTCCACCTGAAATCTGACAGTTGGACCTCATCAGACAGCCCGTGTGAAACCAGCCTTAGGTAGATTCTGACGGTTTAAACAATCTGAGAGTTCCTTATAAATACCTGCTAACTGCCCTGGGATTTTAACAAGTGGATCTGGACTGTGTTCTGCTGCCAGCCAGCGCTCATTCCAGCACCCTGTTTCAGCTTCTTTGCAGCTCTGGTGGAGAAAGTTATCTCCTGCTCATTCTGCACACCGTTTTAGCTTAGGGGGGCAGTGGCACAGGATGTAGAGTATGAATAGGCAAGTAATCCACTGAACACCAATGACCACCTACATACTACCAATGACACCCACTGACACGTGTCCCCTACCCTAATCACCAAGCACCAGTGCCCCTCTCTCCCTCCACAGAATACTTTTGCCTTCTTCCCACTACACAGAGCATCCTTGTTCCCTTCCCTGCATAGAGAACCTGTATCCCCCTTCTCCCTCAATAGAGTACCAGAACCCCCCCCCCCCCCCCACACACACACACACACTCCTTTCATAGATTACTAGTGCCCCCTTCTCTTCCAGGGCAACAGTGCACCCCCTTCTCCCAAAGAGTTTTCCCCATTTCTGGTTTGGCCACACCAACTTTTCACTGCATGTTTCCTCCTTTACAGGACATCTGCAGTGTCCTTTCTGAGCAGTTCCCACCATCCCTGCACACTTGCTGTGACCATTATGTGGGGCTCCCACCATCCCTGCACTGCGTTCTAGGTCTGTACACCTGCTGTACTAATTATGAGGAGTTCCCACCATGTCTGCACTGAATTTTTTGTCTGTACACCTGCTGTGCCAATTATGAGGGTCCCCTTCATCCCTACTCTGGGTTTTGGGTCTGCACACTTGCTGTGCCAATTATGAGGGGTTCTCACAACTCCTGTGCTAAATTCCTGATTCTGTACACCTGCTGTGCCCATTATGAGGGGTTCCCACCATCTCTGCTGGATTTTGTATGAATTTTATGGAGAATATAAAAGGCAGATCTAGAACACACAAAGGTGGGCGGGAACACCCAAAAAGTCCAAGATGAGAATTGTGGCAAGGTGGGCGAGAACACCCAAAACTCCATGATGGGGAATTATGGCAAGGTAGGCGGGAACACCCAAAACTCCAAGATGGGGAATTATGCCAAGGTGGACAGGAACACCCAAAACTCCATGATGGGAAATTATGCCAAGGTGGACGGGAACACCCAAAACTCCATGATGGGGAATTATGGCAAGGTGGGCTGGAACACCCAAATCTCCAAGATGGGGAATTATGGCAAGGTTGGCGGGAACACTCAAAACTCCAAGCTGGGGAATTATGGCAAGGTGGGCTGGAACACTCAAAACTCCAAGCTGGGGAATTATGGCAAGGAGGGCAAGAACACCCAAAACTCCATGATGGGGAATTATGGCAAGGTAGGTGGGAACACCCAAAACTCCAAGATGGGGATCTCATTGTCAGAGTTTAGACATATAGCAAGCCAGGACCTGACTTGGCTGGTTGTGTTTAGATACACTTTAGCAGGAGCATTGTTGTAGGATAATACACAATGCACGCCACCCACCGCTGTATGTGCTGGTATCCTGTTAATCACGCACTGTACAGCTTGTTCTTTGAAGGAAGTGATAATGTCTGTTGTACAAGGTAGAGAAGCACTTGTTAAATAGAATCTTGTATCGTGTCAAGTGTCTCAGTACGTTTTTATAAGCAAAACAGAATTTTCCCTGTACAGATACAATGGAGGTCTCAAGAAACCAGCTATGGAAAAAGTCCGACGGTGTAAAACCCCGCCACACTATTCCCGGAACGCTCGGCATACTCAATTTTTTTTTTTTTTTGGTCGAACATTTGACCAACCATCAGCTTGTACTAATTACAAGCCATCAATACAGGCTGCCAAGAGCTGACTGATCAAATAACCACGTTCAATCAAACTCTTCCTGGTTTCCAGCCACGAAGAGGTTAAATGACTTTAATTTTCTTGGTCAAACAGCCCAAATCTCTCCGATTTCAGTCTTGCAGCTTGAGGTTGACAGCTCTGTATAATAGTGACTTACAGATAAATGAGGGAGATTTGAAGGTTAGTTGAATTTCTTTTTTTCAAGATTCAGGGGGAACGCGCACTATATGGGGAACGCTTCTGCCATCTAGAGGCCCGGCATATTATGACAGTCAATGTTTTTGCTTTGTAGCAGCTTCAAAGCCCACAGTTTTGCTTTATGTTGAAAAATCTTTTTTTTTCTTTACAAATAAAAAGCCATCTAAATAAATAAAAGTGGATTCTACCTCGTTTCAGTGTTCATTCACATTGACGCAGGAGAAATTACCAAGCATTTTTTTTTAATTTAACAAGAATCCCCTTGAATTGACTGGAATGGGACCTAAAGATGGTGGCATCCAAAAACACAACACAGTAAACCTGTAACTTAAGGGGTTATAAACCCTCACATATATCTAGTAAAGTGACTGGTCTCAGGTGATACACAGAGATTAAACAAATCCTCCTACAAACATTGTACCTGTTTATCTGCACCCTTCTCTTCTCTTCACCTAGTCAAAGTGCCCCGCCCACAGAAGCTATGAGCCAAAGACAGAACAGGGGAGAGGAATCAGCCAAGTGCCCGGAGCTCATACAGGTAGAATCGTGCAGTTTTTTTTTACAGAACACAGGCACAGGGGAACTTCTGATAATGGAGCAGAGAGGATGGGATAATGCAATAGAAGTGGGTTAACAACCACTTTAAAGGCATATTTAATCCTATGGGAAGATTGTTGATGAAATTAATGGTTTAACTACAGGGTCTCTGCCATTGGGTTCCAGTTTGGGGAAGTTAAACACAGATCTTAATGGGAGTGTCAATTTAAACAAGTTATTGCTAGCAGACTTCAGCACTACTTGAAGGTGGATGCAAGCCTGCTGGCAACAGTGATATTAAACTCTCACATAAGGACTTGTGTTTACCCTCCTTACACTTGATTTGAGGTTTTCTTACAGGCTAGGTTTCCACTAGTGCGGCGTTTTTTTATGCGATTTGGGACTGAAAAGTTGCATGACAAGTCGTACCCCATGATTTCCAATGAGTACCATTCATATCTGTGCGACTTCAAGACGCATCGACTTTAAAGTAGTCCCTGCGCTACTTTGGTCCCACTTTGAAATGGCTTGAGGTCCATAGACCTCAAGAAACATAGGCATTGCTTCAAGTCCCGGCAAAAAATTGAGGTTAAAAATCATGGTAAAATCGTGCGGCTTTGGGGACGAAATAGTGGAAACATAGCCTAAAGGCTTCAACAAAGCTGCTCGAAGCATGTAGAAGTTGCTGTACACACTGGGGTAAAAAGGACAAATAGACTATGCACTTTGTAAGTGCAGTTGCACTGTACAAAAGCATTTACTCCAGAGCTTAATAAATGAGGTGTAGCAAAGAATGTAGCAATGTAGCAAAGAATACCTAACCCCGTGCAAGAAAAATAAAAACAGCATTTTTGCTTGCATGTGATTGGATGTCAGCAGAGCTTGCCCTTATTTACTAAGCTCCGGAGCAATTACTTTTGCAGAGTGCAACTGTACCTGCAAAGTGCAGTCTTTGTAAGTGCAGTTTAGTAAATCAACCCCAGTGTGTACAAGACATGCGTGATTGGATGATGGAAGTCAGCAGAGCTTCTGCTCATTTACTAAGCTCTAGAGAAACTGCTCTTCTATAAGATCTGTGAGTACAGCAAGCTTTTACAAAACATTTGAAAATATTTCCACCAAGCTGAAGCAGCTTTGTTGGAGCTTTCAAAGCACCAATAGGTTCCAGTTTAGGGAGAATAAACACAGATCTTTATGGGCTGTCATTTTAAACAAGCTGTAGCAGGCTTCAGAACTACTAGATGCTTGTCAACCTCCCTGGCGGGTTTCCCGAGTGTGGCTCTGGGTTAAATTTCAGTACCATTAGCGGTAACCCCGAGCCACACTCGGGATTGGATTGCAGGATCCTGGTGCAGGTTAAGTACCTTGTCCCCAGGATCCTGCGATGTCCCCCCGCTGTGCCTGCGGTCTATGTCCTCTGCCCGATGCCTCTGTGTGCCGGGCTCCGTTCCCTGTGAGCGTCACAATGCACGGGGGCAGAGCGGCAAATTCAAAAAATAGAAAATTCATAACACATACAGTACACTTTTATCTTACAGATTACATTACTGTATGAAATCATTTCACATCCCTAGTGGTTTGTCCAATGCCCTGCATGCAGTTTTATATTATATATACTATTCTTTCTGCCTGGAAACTGGAGATTGTCCATAGAAACTAAAAAGTGTCCCTTTACGTCAAAAGCGGTTTTAGACCAGCTAGAAAACAGCTATAATAAATTAGAATAAATCACTTGCAGAATTGAGCGATTGGGAATCGCGGGGAAATTCTTTTTTTTATTATTATATTATTATTTTTTATAATTATTTATAGTTATTTATTATAAGTTATTTATTATATTATAATTTATGATTTTGTGTTTCAAACTTTATCATACCCGGGATGTCTACTAGACTCTTGTTTGGACAGATTTAAGTGTGTTATTACTAAGAATTCCAGGCCTACAATATAAAATGCCAAATTTCTATGCAAAACAATTTTACCGCTTTGAGACACAAAAATCTGACATAATCATACCGCCAGGTACATTACAGCCGTTTTCATACTTGCAAGTGTTTGTGATTAAATGCAGGAGACCCAGTGGGGGTTCCTTGTGATTAGTTGTAGGCGGGAAGTGATTGATCTCATGTAAACGCTCATGGAGAGATTACCTGCATATGATTGGCCCTGGATGCCTCTTCACTGCTTGTTTTAACACTGAAAATGCTGACCCACCACACCGCAACTTGCTTCATTGACTTGAATGAGTTGCATCTGGTAGCGGTGCTGCCAGTCGAATGTGATTTGCCATTTTTTGCTGCAGCCACAAAGCATCTGTGGCTACATGCCCCTGTTTAGAGGGGCGGCCAGAAAGTAGAAAATCTGTGGTTCAACAGCCTGCTTTTACTGCCCTCTGGATGCTCCTTGTGAATGAGCCCTTAAAGTGATTGTAAAGACTAAATAAAAATTAAATAAACAGGTTTATACTTACCGGCTCTGTACAATGGTTTTCCACAGAGCAGATGTAATCTTTCTGTTCTCTGGTCCCCCACCAGCACTCCTCCTGGCCCCTCCTCTTCGCAGTGTGCCACCATAGGAAGCCACTTCCTGTGGTGGCACACCTGCATGCCTGATCCTATAGATGCAGACAGTGCAGCTCTTCCCCACCCCTACTGCTCTCAGGCACATCGCTGGATCGAGACCGGGCTTATGTAAGCGTTTTGGGGGGAGAAGAACATAACTTTTTTTACCTTAATGTTGAGAATGCATTAAGGTGAAAAAATTGTTTGCCTTTACAACCACTTTAAAGTTCCATGTTGGGGACGGGGGGGAACGGGGTGGGGGGTGCTGCTCCGTGATAGTGTGACAGTTATTGTCAGAAAGCAGGTTAATTTCAGAAAGAACAGTGCTGATCCCAAAGAGCCTGTAGATTACGGTGTGCTGTCTGAGCACATTCTCTGCCATATCATTATTCTAATGGTGGCGGAAACCTTCCCAAAGTCCTGAATTGGAATCCGTCCCAGGTGCTCCCCACGCAGGCCCCAGTAATTGATCATAAGACAAGCATCTCCATCTTCCTCCCATTGCCAAGATGTCATTGCATCCTATAAAATTGCGTGCGGCAGGGCCATTTGGCTAGAGTCAGCAGAGGTGGATAGCAGTACGAACGGGTGTAACAAGTCAAATGTGCAAAATATCTCTTAATGACATTTCAGCTGCATTCTACTTAAGGAAAGGTTATTCTGTAGTATCTGGAAATTTGCTGCTCCTTGACTACCGATGTAGTCGCAATATAAGACAAGGAGTCACCTTCTGGAACTACAGCTGTTCATAATTATTCCACACATTGTTTTTATCTCGCCATTAAAACTCAGTCCCTGGAATTTATTAAGGGCTCATTTTCGATTGCGGCAGCCCTTGAAAAGCGATCTATGGTGGGCTGTTGACAGGCGATGAGGAGGTGATATGTCACACCCTCAAGGTTTGTTTCAGTCCTATAAAGGCTCCAACCATGTGCAATGCGCTGCAACCCCATATACATAAATAGTTTGCATTCAGCAGCCGAATGTGACCTTGATAAGCAGTCTAATTTTTGCCGCAGCATGTGTACGGCCTTGAGTGGCTGCATACTTTTCTTTAGGTGGGTGGTGGTAAAACCGTGGCTCAATAGCATGCTTTAACCTCCGTCCTGACCACCTGTGTAAATGAGCCCAAAGAATGTGGTTGATACTTTTTTTTAGAAATCTGCCTTGTGGTAATGTAAGAAGGTGATTGTAGCCATATTAGTGCTCTTGTAACAACACAGTTAAAGTGTTACTAAACCCACAACAGTAAAATCAGTCTGTATATGCAGTAAAGCCTGCTTGTTATTCTCAACGTCGAACTTAAGCGGTTAATCCTCTGCGTTGTGTAAAAAGCCAGTTTGACCCTGTGTTCTCTGATCCTCCCCTTCTTTTACTCTCCCCAATGCATCTGCTGATGATACAGAACCTTGGAGGCACTCTGCACATTCTCAGTTTGGTGTGTATTGCTAGGGATTTTTTTTCTTTTTCTTGGAGGGGTGCATGTGATCAGCACAAGACCAATCAGCACTGTCCAGACAGAAAGTCAGGGGTCCTGCAGCCTCATAGGACAGTTAGAGGAGAATGAAAACTCCTCCTACAAGCTTTAACCAGACACTGATATAAGTCACAAGACTGCTATATACTGCTGATGTGAAAAGGTATTTAGCAGTTTATATTTACTAAAATAATTGCATTTCCATGCTCTGTGTACTGTGGGAGTCCAGATATAGTGAATGCAGGGTCCTGCATTTAGTAACACTTTAAAGCAGAGCTCTGCTTAAAAAAAAATGTAATGCAGTATTTGTAGCTGCTGACTTTTAATAATCAGACACTTACCTGTTCCAGGGTCCAGCGATGTGGGGGATCGAAGCCCCGCTCGTCTCCCCATCCGCTTGGCGGCGCCGGCATTGTAACTGTGGGCTCCTGGCTATGACTTCACAGCCGGGCGCATATGTGCGCCGTGCACCATGACTGGCCGTGCAATCATCTGGGACCCGTGAGGTGTCCCAGATGATTGCCTAGAGGGAGGGGGAGCTGTTCTCCCTTCCTGAGCCAAGGGAAGTGACATCAGGAGCCCAGGCACCGAAGGAAGCAGATTACGAGGGACCCCCTAGCAACAGGCATTAAAGAGGTGAGTAAAAAAAAAATCCTCCAAATGTTTTTTGTTTTTCATGTACATTAATGATTTTTTTTTTTGGGTGGAACTCCACTTTAAGTATTGTCTGTGATCATTTTTTTATTTGCTTGGATCTTAGAAGAAGGGGGTACCTCCTAAAAGCATGTCCTGATAATGTAACTTAGTGGAAAAAAAATTTACGCAGACATTATGTAACTGTGTGCTAGTTCAACAAATGGCAGAACTTGCAACAGATTTATGTCTATATCGGTAAGTTGTATTTAAATCTGTCACAACTCTGACACAACTTTTGCAAGCATCTCCTCTGCGAAGTGGCAGAGGTTTACGGGCTGAAAAGCTTTTTTATAGAAATTGGGAGAGTAATGGAAATATCAGTTCCAGAATTCCACATTTTTTAGCAGAATTGTCTGAAAGATGTGACACAAAAATTATACGTGACGCAATCAACAATTTACTCTAACATGAAGAGGTCTTATTTACCATCACTTTTCTTATCACCAACCTGATGGTTAGTGATGGACGAACGTTTCGCCCGGCGGTCGTTTCGCGGCGAATTTCCGACTTTCGCCGTCCGCGGGTTCGAACGCCTTTTTCCGTCGTTCGCCCCGGCGGACTTACGTGTTTAATGTATACAAGAACTTTAACCTTTCGTGACACGTTTATCATGTGTTACAGGACAACCAATTGAGACATGACAGCTCATGGACACTTGGACATTCCCCCTAACCTATAAATACACCCGATCCGGTGGCCATTTTACATTCTTTCTTCTGTCACTGTAGGGAAAGGATCCTGTGTGGAGTAGGGACAGAGAAAACGCTAGCTATTTGGTACACAAAAGTTCTTTTCAGGACTGGTATAGGTGTTAGGTCAGCAGCCTGAGTTTCTTTTGTCAGTTTAGATAAAGGGACAGAGCGCTGTATGCTGCTATTTTAGGGACAGCTCAGCCAGATTAGTCTTTCTTCATCATCATCATCATCATCATCATTAGCTGTTACTATCAGGTCCACAAAAGAGCTATTCCAGCTAATCGTTCCAGCCTACTCTTTTTTGCCAATTTGTATAGGGACAGGCAGGAAGCAGTGTGTCAGGCAGTGAGGATAATTTTAAAGACTTGCTGTTACTATTAGTTCCACAAAGGTTCTTTTCAGGACTGGTATCAGTGGTACGGTAATAGGCTTGTACACGTATAATATTCTTTCTTCCAAATATAGAAAGAATATTATACTTGACTGCTGCCCTTCTGCTGCAGTCTGCTAATCATTCACAACTCACTTGTTCCACAAAGCTCTTTATCAGGACTGGTAACTTGGTCTGTCTAGGGTGCTACGGTACATAGGCTTGGGTGCGGTACAGTCTGCTGTTCTGTAAGGACCGCTATCGGTCCACAATACATAGGGTTGCCGTGCACTACTGCTGACCGCTGCCCTATACTGCAGCAGTCCTTCAGCGGTATAGGGACTGACGCACAGTCTGCTAAACACTAATACACAACCTGCTTGGTCCACAAAAGTTCTTATAAGGACTGGTAACTTGGTATAGGGTGCTACGGTACATAGGCCTGAGTGCGTTACAGTCTGCTGTTCTGTAAGGACCGCTATCGGTCCACAATACATAGGGTTGACGTGCACTACTGCTGACCGCTGCCCTATACTGCAGCAGTCCTTCAGCGGTATAGGGACTGACGCACAGTCTGCTAAACACTAACACACAACCTGCTTGGTCCACAAAAGTTTTTATAAGGACTGGTAACTTGGTATAGGGTGCTACGGTACATAGGCCTGAGTGCAGTACAGTCTGCTGTTCTGTAAGGACTGCTATCGGTCCACAATACATAGGGTTGCCGTGCACTACTGCTGACCGCTGCCCTATACTGCAGCAGTCCTTCAGCGGTATAGGGACTGACGCACAGTCTGCTAAACACTAATACACAACCTGCTTGGTCCACAAAAGTTCTTATAAGGACTGGTAACTTGGTATAGGGTGCTACGGTACATAGGCCTGAGTGCAGTACAGTCTGCTGTTCTGTAAGGACCGCTATCGGTCCACAATACATAGGGTTGCCGTGCACTACTGCTGACCGCTGCCCTATACTGCAGCAGTCCTTCATTGGTATAGGGACTGACGTACAGTCTGCTAATCACTAACACACAACCTGCTTGGTCCACAAAAGTTCTTATAAGGACTGGTAACTTGGTATAGGGTGCTACGGTACATAGGCCTGAGTGCGTTACAGTCTGCTGTTCTGTAAGGACCGCTATCGGTCCACAATACATAGGGTTGCCGTGCACTACTGCTGACCGCTGCCCTATACTGCAGCAGTCCTTCAGCGGTATAGGGACTGACGCACAGTCTGCTAAACACTAACACACAACCTGCTTGGTCCACAAAAGTTTTTATAAGGACTGGTAACTTGGTATAGGGTGCTACGGTACATAGGCCTGAGTGCAGTACAGTCTGCTGTTCTGTAAGGACCGCTATCGGTCCACAATACATAGGGTTGCCGTGCACTACTGCTGACCGCTGCCCTATACTGCAGCAGTCCTTCATTGGTATAGGGACTGACGTACAGTCTGCTAATCACTAACACACAACCTGCTTGGTCCACAAAAGTTCTTATAAGGACTGGTAACTTGGTATAGGGTGCTACGGTACATAGGCCTGAGTGCGTTACAGTCTGCTGTTCTGTAAGGACCGCTATCGGTCCACAATACATAGGGTTGCCGTGCACTACTGCTGACCGCTGCCCTATACTGCAGCAGTCCTTCAGCGGTATAGGGACTGACGCACAGTCTGCTAAACACTAACACACAACCTGCTTGGTCCACAAAAGTTTTTATAAGGACTGGTAACTTGGTATAGGGTGCTACGGTACATAGGCCTGAGTGCAGTACAGTCTGCTGTTCTGTAAGGACCGCTATCGGTCCACAATACATAGGGTTGCCGTGCACTACTGCTGACCGCTGCCCTATACTGCAGCAGTCCTTCATTGGTATAGGGACTGACGTACAGTCTGCTAATCACTAACACACAACCTGCTTGGTCCACAAAAGTTCTTATAAGGACTGGTAACTTGGTATAGGGTGCTACGGTACATAGGCCTGAGTGCGTTACAGTCTGCTGTTCTGTAAGGACCGCTATCGGTCCACAATACATAGGGTTGCCGTGCACTACTGCTGACCGCTGCCCTATACTGCAGCAGTCCTTCAGCGGTATAGGGACTGACGCACAGTCTGCTAAACACTAACACACAACCTGCTTGGTCCACAAAAGTTTTTATAAGGACTGGTAACTTGGTATAGGGTGCTACGGTACATAGGCCTGAGTGCAGTACAGTCTGCTGTTCTGTAAGGACCGCTATCGGTCCACAATACATAGGGTTGCCGTGCACTACTGCTGACCGCTGCCCTATACTGCAGCAGTCCTTCATTGGTATAGGGACTGACGTACAGTCTGCTAATCACTAACACACAACCTGCTTGGTCCACAAAAGTTCTTATAAGGACTGGTAACTTGGTATAGGGTGCTACGGTACATAGGCCTGAGTGCGTTACAGTCTGCTGTTCTGTAAGGACCGCTATCGGTCCACAATACATAGGGTTGCCGTGCACTACTGCTGACCGCTGCCCTATACTGCAGCAGTCCTTCAGCGGTATAGGGACTGACGCACAGTCTGCTAAACACTAACACACAACCTGCTTGGTCCACAAAAGTTTTTATAAGGACTGGTAACTTGGTATAGGGTGCTACGGTACATAGGCCTGAGTGCAGTACAGTCTGCTGTTCTGTAAGGACCGCTATCGGTCCACAATACATAGGGTTGCCGTGCACTACTGCTGACCGCTGCCCTATACTGCAGCAGTCCTTCATTGGTATAGGGACTGACGTACAGTCTGCTAATCACTAACACACAACCTGCTTGGTCCACAAAAGTTCTTATAAGGACTGGTAACTTGGTATAGGGTGCTACGGTACATAGGCCTGAGTGCGTTACAGTCTGCTGTTCTGTAAGGACCGCTATCGGTCCACAATACATAGGGTTGCCGTGCACTACTGCTGACCGCTGCCCTATACTGCAGCAGTCCTTCAGCGGTATAGGGACTGACGCACAGTCTGCTAAACACTAACACACAACCTGCTTGGTCCACAAAAGTTTTTATAAGGACTGGTAACTTGGTATAGGGTGCTACGGTACATAGGCCTGAGTGCAGTACAGTCTGCTGTTCTGTAAGGACCGCTATCGGTCCACAATACATAGGGTTGACGTGCACTACTGCTGACCGCTGCCCTATACTGCAGCAGTCCTTCAGCGGTATAGGGACTAAGAGTTTTGTCACAGGGTGATTTAAAAAATGACAGGCAGAGGAAGAGGCAGGCCCTTCCGCAGGGGTGGTAGGGGTAGGGCAGGAGCAACAGCCTTGAGCCAAAGTGGGAAGTTGCAGAAGGTGCGTTCAATTACTTTAAAGGACGCACCAGACTTGGTTGAGTGGCTCACTCAGCCTTATTCTTCTGCACCCTCCTCATCCTCTCGATCTGCACCCTCTTCTTCACTCTCTGCTATGTGCACCCCCAAAGACACTACCACCAACAACACCACCACCACCACATACCTTCCGCTTGAGTGCAAATGGGGGCCTTCATGCTCCAGTGTTTTAATAGGGACCCCCGTATAAAAAGCATGAGGGTCAAGGACCAGTACTGGGTGGCAACGTACTTAGATCCCCGGTACAAACACAAAATGGCGGAAATGTTACCGCCGTCGCAGAGGGCTGTCAGAATGCAGCACTTCCAGGCCTTGCTTCGAGAAATGCTGCATTCTGCTTTTGCGTGCGCTGGCAGAGGAGCAATTCCCACTCCCAGAGAAGGATTTGCGGGTACCAATCCAACAGCGCCTGCAAGAAGAGGCCGGTTTGAAGATGTGTTGGTGACTTCGGATATGAGGTCATTCTTTCAGCCGACCCATCGACAGGTGTCATCCGGATCCAGCATCAGGGAACGCCTAGACCGTCAGGTGTCCGACTACATTGGGTTAACGGCCGATGTGGACGCTCTGAGGAGTGATGAACCCCTAGACTACTGGGTGGGCAGGCTTGACCTCTGGCCAGAGCTTGCCCAATTTGCAATCGAACTGTTGGCTTGCCCCTCATCCAGTGTCCTGTCCGAAAGGACGTTCAGCGCAGCAGGGGGGATTGTGACCGATAAGCGTACTCGCCTAGCTCACGACAGTGTTAACTACCTCACATTTCTAAAAATGAATGAGGCATGGATCTCGGAGGAATTCAACACATGTGATCAGTAGACCATGTATATGTCTATAAACAATTTTTGGAATCAAGCACACAGACCTTCTTAATTCATTTGGCTCACTTCCCTGACCCAAAAAAGCACACCGTACTATATGCCCCTACCCTCCTCTTTGAAGAGGTTGAGCGGTGTCATATTTCTACTGGGGCTGCTTATTATGAGGGGTTCCCACCATCCCTGTGCTGTGCTGACTTCCTCCTGGGTGTTCTTATTATGAGGGGCTCCCACCATCCCTGTGCTGTGCTGACTTCCTCCTGGGGGTTCTTATTATGAGGGGATCACACCATCCCTGTGCTGTGCTGACTTCCTCCTGGGGCTGCTTACGGTGCTGCTGTCAGCGCTGTATGTCACGGAGCTGCTGTCAGCGCTGTATGTCACGGAGCTGCTGTCAGCGCTGTATGTCACGGAGCTGCTGTCAGCGCTGTATGTCACGGAGCTGCTGTCAGCGCTGTATGTCACGGAGCTGCTGTCAGCGCTGTATGTCACGGAGCTGCTGTCAGCGCTGTATGTCACGGAGCTGCTGTCAGCGCTGTATGTCACGGAGCTGCTGTCAGCGCTGTATGTCACGGAGCTGCTGTCAGCGCTGTATGTCACGGAGCTGCTGTCAGCGCTGTATGTCACGGTGCTGATGTCAGTGCTCTGTATTACGGTGCTGCTGTCAGTGCTCTGTATCTCCTGCACCCTCTTGTTTGCCTACCCTGGTCCCTGACCTTCCCTCTCCTCCATTGCCTTCATTAGCTCCATAGTCCTGAATTGTCAGAACAATTTCCCAAATAAAAAAAAAATGCTTGTAGTTATCGATCCCAAATTCACCTCATACATGTATTATGCTATTGTCCAGGTGGTGGGACTACGTGCTACCCCCTAATAATTACCCCGTGGCCGCAAATTCGACCTAAAGGTTTGCGAAATTCGCCTCCCATTGAAGTCAATGGAGCCCGCGGCGAACGGTCGTTTTCGCGAACGTTTGTGTCCGTTCGCGTTTCGCGTTCGCGAAACGTCCCGTCGGAAGTTCGTCCATCACTACTGATGGTATTTCTTTATGAATTTCCAACAAAAACAGCGCCATAAAGTAAAAGTGTGATAAATAAGAAATACCTGAAAGCATTGGTACTAACAGTGAAAATATCAAAAGGATTTCATGAATTTGGAGCAAGGCTTCCGGCTACAACAACCACATTGTCAGAAATGCGTTGCAAATGCGTTATTAAATAACACCCAATGTCTTACTTTCAGAAAACGTTCCACATAATTTCATGGTTTATTTTGATACTGTATATATTTGATTATACCATTACAAGATTTAAGCATTTCAATTACTAAAAAAAAAAAATTTACTTAACGGTTTTAATTATACAATGTTGTGTTCTTTTTATTCCACTGTTACTTAATAGAATAGAACAAACGCACACTTACTTTATAAGGAGTTGTTCACACATGTGGTTGGGGGGCAAATGCAGCAGCCGACACTGGAAATAAATCCCCCATCACGTTCAGCTCATTCAACTCACTGCATGTGCACGGTTGTGGTGCAGTATTGCAGCATTTAGGGGGTTAAAACAGACTGTGAGGGGGCAACATATCACTTCCTCACCGCCTGTCAAATGCCTCTGAAAAGTGATCCAAATGTCTAAACTTAGCCTAGTATTTACCTTAATCTATGGCCTTATGGTCTTTCTCCCCACTGGTTTTGGTTATGGTATTTGGTGATGCAAAGCCATACAGTGCAGAACCACCAGCCATGTTCCAGCCATGTTCCATCCATGTTCCTTACATGGCCACCGGTCCTGCATTTTATATGATGGCATAGGAGGCCCCTTCCAGTATAGGAAATCAAGGTACTAGTAAGGTGAGTATTACACTGTGTTAGATTGTACCCCAAAAAAATAGTAATATAGTATTCTACAGCCAAGGGGATCATTATTTTTTTTTTAGCACTGTCTGATATTCCACTTTAATGTAAATGTGTCAAGATAGCCTTCTAAAATGCTGTTTGCATTTTGGCTGTTATACTTTTCCCCAGGTTTCAATAGTTTTTAAGTCACTAAGCTGTTCACATTTTGGCTGATATCATGATCCCCAGGCTTCAATAGTTTGTAAGTCACTAAGCCAAAGTACAGGACATGTATGCAGATCAGCCAATAAAATGGAAGAAACCCTTATCCTCATTCTTGTAGTAGTTAAATTACTCAAAACAAAAAAAAAAATCATTGGATCGGTATGGCTGCCAGGAAGGAAGTATTTTCAATAGCAGTTTTTTTTTACACACGTGATTGCTGGTGTTTTTTCAAAATCAGATGTTAGCCAAAAAATAGCAATGTTATCGGAAGGCATAATGAAACAGAAACTCTTGTTGGTCACTCATAAACAGATTCATTTTGTGTTTGCATGGCATGGCGATAGTATACTAAAGCCCTGTACACACGGTCGGACTTTCGGAAAATGTGCGATCGGATCATGTTGTCGGAAAATCCGATCGCGTGTGGGCTCCATCGGACTTTTTCTGTCAGAATTTCCGATACACAAAGTTTGAGAGCTGGATCTAAAATTTTCCAACAACAAAATCCGATTGTTTAAATTCCGATCGCGTGTAGACAATTCCGACGGACAAAGTGCCACGCATGCTCAGAATAAATTACGAGACGAAAGCTATTGGCTAATGGCCTCTTTATAGTCCCGTCGTATGTGGTTTACGTCACCTCGTTCCGAACGATTGGATTTTCTGACAACTTTGTGCGACTGTGTGTATGCAAGACAAGTTTGGGCCAAAATCAGTCTGACGTTTTTTTTTCGTCGGAATGTCCGACCGTGTGTACAGGGCATAATTGTTTATGGTGCACACATGTGAATGCATAATGTCTGCAATTCTTCAGTGTTTGTCTTTATCACAGGTCATCCACTGGAATTCTCCGAAAAAGCTTCGGGTAAAAAACAAGCATGTAGAGTTCTTCCGCAACCTCTACCTGACCTTCCTGGAGTATGATGGGAACCTCCTGCGGAGGGAGCTTTTTGGCTGTCCCAGTGAAGCTGACGTCAACAGCGAAAATGTAAGTAGAACTTCAAACTGAAAGTCGCATGTGTAACTATAAATCATGGGTTTCATAACATTTTAATGCCCCCGCTTTCCCAGCGACCTCTTTCTGTAGCACCTGGCAGTGTCAGCTGTCTTAATATATGTCAGTGATGTTTTATTTATTTTTTTAAGTGGAATTCAAGGCTAAACCTAACTAATCTTAAAGTGGTTGTAAACCCTCACATATACCCAGTGAAGTGAATAGCCTCAGATAATGCACGGAGATAAAACAAATCCTCCCACTTAGGTTTACTTGTTTATCTGTAGTCTTCTCTTTCCTATACCCCTTCAAAAGGGCAGAAAGGTGTTATAATACTTCTCCATCTGTCAGAAGCACTGAGGAGGGGGTGGAGAGGCTGCAGTTACAGTGCGTGAGAGCTTATTAGAGGAAAATAACACACCCACCTCCATACAGCAGAAGAACTGTGTTGTGAATAGACAAGCTGTATGCTGAGCTCCCTCCCCGACACAAATGTTATCTCATGTGTCAGGAAAACCTCTCAGAAGTAACTCATGCTGATACAAGAGAAATGAAGCACCAGAGAAAAATGACACTTAGAGCTTTGGCAGGAGTAAGTAATTAAACACAGAATAAGTAAGTAAACACTACAGATACATTGTGCTTTCCTCAGATTTCATTACAACCACTTGAAAAATGTTCCCTCCCACCTCCTAACACCTATGCTGGCGAATCTGTGTAAGAAAGATGGATATATTTACCTATTTTCAGCCAGCTCTGGTCCAGCTACATGATCTCACTCCCCTGTGTCAGCCAGCATCGCTGCAGGGGAGAGGAGGAAGTGCCAACACTGGATGGGCCATAAGAGCCAATGGGTGACGTCACCACTCCCAGGCATTAACAGTTGTTGTCAAGCACTCTCTCCACCACCTGCTGCTGGTTGACACTGGGGAGATCACATAACTGGTCAGTCAGCATAGGCGTTGAGGGAAAGAGGGGAGGGAGCATTTTTAGGATTACACTTTCTCAGAATTTTTTTTTTATTATTATTATTCTTTATTTAAAGTTTTTTATTAGGTCAGGGCAGAGAGTCCAAAGGTATCAACAAATTACAAACACATAGATCTCAAGGAAGCCAGGTATATGTACAAAGATTTGAGTAGGCAATATATCACAAGTATGCAAAATACCAATCTTGCCTTTCCTTGACAATCAGTGTGAACCGGTCAATGGGCGATCAGACTCGCAGGAATGGGGGTGTAAACGTATCCAATTGGCTGGATCAGGAGTTTAAATGTGGCTAAGACTGTGTGATAAGGTGGTCCTGAATCCAAGCAGAGACACTCAAAGGCTTAATCTGAATTTAAGGAAATGCCTCTCCTGCAGACTGAATTCAGACAGCGGCACAATTGCTGGAGGTGCTATTGATCTAGAGGAGAGTTAAACATCTATGGGGGGGTTTGAGCAAGTTTCTGGCCAGAATCATAAAAAAATCTCCAATCCTGTAGATACCAGATGACAGACGTTGCTGGAAGCATCTGTCTGATATCCCTGGTGGGAATTCTGGATTTCTCAACACTGGGGTAAGATGTGAAAAGTCAGAGAGGAGATTGGTTGACCCACTGGCCATTGTAAGAGCTTGGAGGGTTGAGCCTATAAAAGAATGGAAACAAGGTCTGGGTGAATCAATCGCAGGCAGCATAGTGGGATGTCCAAGCTGGACTGTTCCAGTGATATCCACTGCTTAGAATAGTCCCGACACCAGGATATTATTCTGGATAGATGCGTCGGCTGGTAATATTTCATGGGATCAAGGAACCCTAATGCCGCGTACACACGGGCGGACTGTATGGCCTACTTAGTCCGTCGAAACACATTTCAGCGGACAGTCCGCTCGTGTGTGGGCTTCAGCTGACTTTTTCAGCGTGCAGTCTGGCCTACTAAGTATTTCGGATTTTTCGAAATACTGTCCGTCATACTTTGGTTTCAGCGGACAATCCGCTCGTCAGTAGGCTAGTTCGACGGACTAAGAATGGCGCATGCTCAGAAAGGATTTACACGGCGAAAGGTTGCATTGCTGTGTATTGGACTTCCTATTTCTAGTCCCGTCGTATGTGCTGTACACGTCATCGCGCAAGCTTTCGACGGACTGTTTGTGCATTCGTGTGTGGTCAAGTCTGTTCATTCGAAAGTAGGACGGACTGTCCGTCGGATTGTATGGCGGACTAAGTAGGCCATACAATCCGCCCGTGTGTACGTGGCTTATCCCTCCACTTGGCTTGGGCATAGTGAGATGGGTGCAGGATAAGGCCTCTTTCACACTGCTGCAACTTGAAAGCAGTGCTATTGTACCGCAATTTTGATGCAATTTCAGGGAATGCCTGTGTAAACTTGAGGTCTATGGACCTCAACTCGCATGAAAGTTGGACCAAAGTGGTAGAGGGAGTAGATTGAAAGTGGAAAGGGTGGAGATGAAGGGTAGCAATGAAGTCGCACAAACATGAACGGTTATCACTGGGAATCATGGGGTACAACTTGTCATGCGACTCTGATGTCTAAAGTAACAGGAAAAGCTGCACAGGTGTGAAAGGGGCCTAAATGAGGATGAGCACGTGCCTGCGTAACAATTTCAGAAATGGCTGTGGGATTGCGATCAGGAGGGTCTGGAACAAATATAAAAACCTGGGCATAACAATTATTTTTAGTATGGTATTGGTGCCAAACCCGGTATATGTATGTCCAAGCCACTGCCAGGTCATCTTTTATAGTATTCAGTAAAGGTGGGAAGTTAGTCCCGAAAACCTCATTGACAGTCAAGCTGATTTTGCTGCCCGGTATGTGATCAATGAAAAGTAAATGCGCATCGTCAAATTTCCACATGAGATAAGGGCTAAGAAATGCTTAGAGCCTCCAATTTATGAAAGTTTATTTAAGATAGATAATTCCCGATAGGTATTTAATTCTCTGAGAATATTTGGAAGATTTATGTCTGGGGAGGCGGCAAAAAATAGGAGGTTGTCACAAAATTGGTCACTTTGTGGTTTGCCTGTCCTGTAGAAAAACTAATATCCGGATTTTGCCGGATATGATGCAGAAAGGGCTCCAAGGTCAAAGTAAATATGAAAGGAAACAGGCATCCTTGCCACATGCCCTTGGCCAAGGTGAAGTAGGGAGATATTGCTTCATTGACAGGTACCACCGCAGTTGGAGTAGGGTAAAGAGCGGCAATCCATTCACACATGTTGTTACCGGTCCCAGTATGGGCTAGCTTTGCCCACAGAATGTGCCAGTTCACTCGATCAAATGCCTTCTTGGCATTGGGGGAGAGAAGGCAAAGAGGAATTATATGGGAGTGTGCCAAGTGTAGTATATTGACGACTCTTGTGGTGTTGTCTTTGGCCTCTCTTAATGGCACAAAATTCACTTGATCAAGGTGGATGATGAATTGGATAAGAGGCATGAGGTGATATGTCAAGATCTTTGTAAAGATTTTCAGGTCTGTATTCAGAAGTGATAACAGGTGGTAGTTAGCACATACTTAAAGGTTTGTGCTGTCCCTTGGGATGACAGCAATATGTTCCCACAGGGAGTCTAGAAGGGATTAGCCATGTAGTAACAAGTTGTAGGTATTGACAATCCTCTTGGCCTGGAGACGGGCAAAGCCCTTGTAGTAGCTGTTAGTGAACCTATCAGGTCCAGGTGCCTTATGAAGCTTCAGTGACCTGACTGCCTCCAGGAACTTGTTGACCATTAATGGGTTTTTGAGAGATTCCGCCATGTCTGTAGGGACAGACAGGATCTGTATTCGCTGCATCTTTAAATTTAAGGA
Organism: Lithobates pipiens; assembly: GCF_037356315.1. Taxonomy (NCBI): domain Eukaryota; kingdom Metazoa; phylum Chordata; class Amphibia; order Anura; family Ranidae; genus Lithobates; species Lithobates pipiens. Next base: position 496,147,358 of record NW_027507903.1, on the reverse strand, counting down.
GGCAGAGCCTGAAAGACCCTGCATGGTATACAGTTTAGAGTAGTATTCTTTGAGAGTCTATGGCCCGATAAGGTATGACATTTGCCCTTTCCATCATCTATCTCAGAATATAAGTTTTGAGGGATAATTCCCTCAGCGAGTGGGCCAGCAGTCTATCTGGTTTGTTTCCAAATTCGTAGTATGCTTGTCAATGCTGGATAAGACGGATTTTAGTGCAGTAATGAATTGACATCAATTTCACAGTGTCAAGGGTTTCTTATGAACTAGTTCAAGATGTGCAGTCACTTCTTGCTGTGTCTGCAATTGTGCATTTCTGCCTTTCTTTAGTTCTGTGGCCTTCCGGATAAGGTATCCCACCATTATATATTTGTGGCTTTCCCACTGAATAAGTGGGGTGGAATCTGGGGTATCATCTGAAAAGCACTGGGAAAGCAAGGGAGACATTTCTGAATGCAGTGGCCCCTCTTGTACTAGAGAGTCGTTTAACTTCTAGTAACATGCTTTCGGGACAACATTGCCCATGGTAACTGGTGTGTGATTGACAATCGTTTGGGTACTGATTGCAGTGTTGTGTACGTCCAGGAGCAGGGATTGAGAGACCAGTAAGTAGTCAGTTCTGGATTATAAATTGTGTGGGGCAGAATATGACATGTAATCACGGTCGTCTGGATTATATACACCCCAGACATTCACCAGGCATTTGGGATAGTAGAGCATTTTTTATGTTTTGGAGATACAGATATAAAAGGTTGGTTTAGGATTTGGAGTCATCCAACAATAGCTCTAAGGTGAGATCTAAATGCTCCTGTACACAATTATAACTAATTCCAACTTCTAATTTATTCTAATCTGGCTTGTTCAGCTATCTAATAAGGTTTTAGCTCAGAAGATACTCTGGGATTTGCGACTGCAATAGGCAAACAAGGTTAACAGGGAAATTAGGGAATAATAGGTAGTAGGTAATGGTTAAAACTTAGGTCAAGAAGGGGATGTATTTTTATGGTACAAGACCTTAAAAAAAAAATGGACTTTATAATAATTATGCTTTTGGCGTTTTCCTCCATGCACACTTAGCAATAAAACCTGATAGGGGTTCTAACCCTTCCACATTTTTATTAAAACTAAACAAAAAGTTTCACCTTCATATACACTTAAAATTGCAACTTATCATTGTTACAGGCCATTTATTGGCTATGCCACTGCCAGTGTTATTCTGAAGGTGAGAATGCCAGAGTATCCATCTTAATGATATTCTTGTGCTGTAACAATTTAATCAAGCAGCACTTGTAGATGATCACATTTGTCTCTCAGGTTGCCCCGAACATGCTGTGAATTTCCTGTCACTGACCAGCCCCGCAGAGGCCATCAGACAAATCTCTGTCTTAGCAAATGCACCTTCTGACCAGCTGCAACGTCTGAAATTTTATTACACAAAGATGAAACCGAGCCTGCACGATGCCATCTGCTTGCCGTATCCCCTTCCCTGGCGTCTCAGCAACATGGCAAGAATGCATATTCATGACAGGGTGATTTTATACTCTGTTTCCTGTCGCTGTGCGCAGCAGACGGGGCACCGCACACAACACACAGCTGATCAAAAACTATTCAGCCTAAATTAATCCATCCATGAACTGGGACACATTTGCCAGTGTTGTTAAAAAACTGCTAAAGTAATTGCTTGTAATCAACCTATACAGTATATTAACTTCAGAATAGGTAGGCGCGTGAGATTTCTTTCCGGCAGGGTCCGGCGTCTGCCAGACTTTCTGCCGATAATCCCCTGTGCTCATGCGCTTCTGCAGTCAGGAGCGCATTGCAAGGGGAATATCTCCTAAACCATACAGGTTTAGGAGATATTTTTTTTACCTACAGGTAGGCCTTATTATAGGCTTACCTGTAGGTAAAAGTTATAAAACAGACTATACAACCACTTTAATAGCCAGTGATCTCAGCAGCCCTATTCACTTACATGGCTAGGAATGATGTAAGCAAAGGCACCAGGGATAGATTAACCACCTCAATACTGAAAACTTTCATCCCCTTTCTGCCCAGGACATTTTTACGTTTTTAGCGTTTGTCACACTTTGAATGACAAATACTTAGTCATGCAACACTGCACCCAAATTATATATATATTTTTTTTTTTTTGCAACAAATAGAGATTTATTTTGTTGGTTTTTAATCACCACCGGGGTTTCTATTGTTTGCTATTTAAAATAAAAATTAAAATAACATTTTTTCTTAGTTTCTGTTATAAAATTTTGCAAATAAATTATCTTTTTTCATAAATTGAGGCCATAATGTATTCTGCTATATTTCTTTGGTAAAAATAGCCAAAATTGTATTATTAGTCTGTGTGAAATTTATAGAGTTCACAAACTATGGTATATATATGAAAATGATCACACCTGATGTACTGACGGCCTGTCTCATTTCTTGAGGCCCTAAAATGCCAGAACAGTACAAATTCTCCCCAAATGACCCCTTTTTTGGAAAGTAGACCGTCCAAGGCATTTAGTAAGAGGCATGGCGAGTTTTTTGAAGTTGTAATCTTTTGTTACAATTTTTGAGGAAATTTAAGAAATTAAATTTCTAATGCCGCGTACACACGATCAAATTGTCCGGCAGACTTAGTCCGGCAAACAATCCACCGGACTTTCTAACGAACGGACTTGGCCACACACGGATACTCCGAAAGTCCAGCGATTTCTAACGCAATGACGTACAGCACGTACGACGGGACTAGAAAAAGGAAGTTCAATAGCCAGTAGCCAATAGCTTCCTTCTTGTACTTGCTTCAGAGCATGCGTCATTCTTAGTTGTCCCCATGGGATGGCTGGGACTGGTGTCTTGCAGGAACATAGCCAGTTGGATGTACAGACGGGTCAATTCAGTCGCAGACATGGTCAGCAAACAATCAAAGAATCGGTCCAGGCAACAGGCAGAAACATGATCAATAAAAAAGCCATGTCCTTCACAACCAATAAGTCATCAGCTGACAGCTGAATATAAAATAAAAAGGATTGCTGGCAATAAGAAAATTGGGGAAAGGAAAGGGCCAGAGCTTGTAGAAAATCATCAAAAATAGAAAAATTGTGTACATGGGAAAAAAGAAAAAGAAATCTGCCATTTTGAGGAAAATTTTCTCTTCGACCTCTATACATTTTAAAATAATAGATTGCACGTTAGTAAGGATTGCAAGCAATTTTTTCTTCAACATTCATTGCTAATTAAATTGGAAAAACCTATTCACAAAATCTTTTGCACTGAATTGTTTCCACTTTAGGTAAAACGTAGTCAGATTAAGTAGAGACATTTCCCAGAGCAGCAATTTAAAGTAAATAAAAAATAAAATTATACCTAGCAAAACCCTTTTTTTGATGGAACCGGGAAATCCCAGAACCTCTGTCAGGCTTTCATTGATGAAACATGTATGACTGAGGCGGATTCATCTTATCAGTAGTTCTTAGTTAAAGTGTTACTAAACCCACAACAGTAAAATCGGTCTGTATATGCAGTAAAGCATTCTTGTTATACTCACTGTGGATCCTAAGGGGCAGACCTCTGCAATGTGTAAAAAGGCTGTTTGAGCCTGTCTCTTCTGATCATCCCCTTCTTCTAGAGTCCCCAATCCATCCCCTGATAGTACAGAGGCTAGGGTACAATCTGCACATGCTCAGTTTGGTGTGTTTTGCTAGAGAGATTTTTCATTTCTTGGGAGAGTGCATGTGATCAGCACAGGGCCAATCAGCACTGTCCAGACAGAGGATCAGGGGTCCTGCAGTCTCATAGGACAGTCAAAGGAGAATGAAAACTCCTCCTACGAGCTTTTACCAAACACCAATTGTAGTCACAAGACTGCTATATACTGCTGATGAGAAAAGGTATTTAGCAGTTTATATTTACTAAAATAATTGCATTTCCATGTCCCGTATACTGTGGAAAATCATATAGTGAATGCAGGGTCTTGGGTTTAGTAACACTTTAAATGAGATTCATACAAGGTGCAATGGCTGTGGTGAGGCAGCTTTCGCAAAAACAGGGTGGCCTTTATCTAGGAGGCCCAGAGTTTTAGAATCCACCTTTAAATAGTCTAATGGAAGTGCCAGACTAAATAAATAAGAAATCTTTTAACACTGTGACTTTTAATATGTATTTTATTATGTATTGAAATATAGAAACTTATCGAATATTTTCTATAATACTAATAATTTCACAACCAATTTTCTTTCTGTTTTTTAGACCTGAAGAAGGGGGAGATTTTTGAGCCCTGAAAACAGATCAGTTGTAAATGATAAAAATAGAAAGAAAAAAACATAATGGTTTTAGGAATAAAGATTTCTAATGCATTTTATTGCTAAAAACCATTATGGTTTTTTTCTGTTTTTAAAATCTGTTATAGCCCAGTCGTTCATTCAGTTTATTGATATTTTAGTTGTGATATATAGTATATACATTTTAATATGAATTTTTTGGGAGTTTATATTTTTTAAAGCATTTCTGTTTTTTTTTTTTTTTAGCTTTGAACAAGGGAGAGATATTTAAAGTTGAACTCTGGGATAGTTAGCAATTCTGACCCTCAGTGAATTATGAACTTCTTTATTTTTCCACAGTTCATGGAAAAAGTACCTTTTATGAATGCGTAGTTTCATTCATAAAATTAAAATAAAATTAGAGCTGTTGCTGGGCATCCAGTGCCTAAATAGCTATTAAAGAGGAAGTAAACTCTCCCACTCTGATGCTTCTTTTCATTTAGTCCATTATAATAAGTAATTATCAAACTATAGCCACTGTAATCCAGCCCAAATTGCATATTATTCACTGTTTAAAGAAACTTTTAAAAATCTTGTTTCCAGGGGTTAGGCAGCGCCATCTTAAGTATTGTTTTCTGAGTCCACAGTGGAGTGTATTTCTGCCCTTGCATTGAGCACTTCCTGTACTGTTAACCAAGCCTCCTTCTCAATCCAACGTTTCTATGACAACCCTGCTTCCCTGTTCATAGCTGACTTGTTTTATTTCATAGTATTTACTTGTGCTGATTACTTAGTGTTTGCCTGTATGAGTCCTATCAGCTTCAGCTGATAAGACTGCAGTTATTTCTGTCACATGCAATGCTTTACACTGTATGTGAGGTCACATGGTGTGTAGAAGGAAGCTATGAGTGATTAGCAGCCTCCTGGGAGTTCAGTGTTGTGCCGTTGGAAGCCCTGATAACAGATAGATAAGACATAGAGAGTGTGCCGTAAATCAGGGGAGATCTGGGCATGCTCAGTGATGTCATTCTAAAGAACAGAAAGGATTACAACAATACTAAGAAAGTAAGGCGATATCTACAAGCAGTGTTCATTAGAGTTTTTTATGTTGATTTACATGGGACAAAGTTGGGGGGTAGGGTTTACAACCACTTTAATGAAAGCAATAAGAAATAGTTCAAAGGTAAGTATTTACTTTTACACTAATGTTATTCAATTTCTGCCTGGGGTTCACATTCAAGCACCCAAAATGCATTGGAAGTTCTTTGCTTTGTTGTTATGAAATTGCATTAACATTAGGGGGTTTTGGACTCTTAGACCCTTCTTCATGTGCTCTGATTCAATTTTTTATGCCTCACAATCAAACTTGACAGAGGTATTGCTCCTTCCACCCTCCATCCAGAGCTAAAAAGGTTTTGGCTTTAGATATACTTGTAGCTCCCTCTACTTAGGTAGGTGCTAGTGTTAGGATTTTTGTAAATGCAGGTGAATTTGGGTGGGCCTAGCTGGAGGCTAAGCCTGTTTATTTTGATCTGTGTGGGCTGGGAGTCGCTTAGAGTAGGCTGGTGACTCACAGACAGCATCACTTCTCAGTTACCTCCCTCTGGCTTCCAGAGGATTCTAGAAGAGAGGAGGGGAAGAGAATTGGAGCTGCTTGGGGTGTTCTAAGGAGCCCTGACCAATTCCAACTTGGATTGGCAGGGGGCAGGCCTCCTTAACCACTTAAGGACCAGCCTTGTTTTGAGATTTTGGTGTTTTAAATGTTTAAAACATTTTATTTTTAGCTAGAAAATTACTTAGAACCCCCAAACATTATATATTGTTTTTTCTAACACCCTAGAGAATAAAATGGCAATCATTGCAATACTTTTTTTCACACCGTATTTGCGGAGAGCGCACTTTTTAGGAAAAATTTACTTTTTTGAATAAAAAAATAAATAAAATAAGACAACAGTAAAATTAGCCCAATTTGTTTATCTTGTGAAAGTAAATTGATACCCAACATGTCACGTTTCAAAATTGCGCCCACTCGTGGAATGGCGACAAACTTTTACCCTTAAAAATCTCCATAGGCAACGTTTAAAAAATTCAACAGGTTACATGTTTTAAGTTACAGAAGAGTTCTATGGCTAGAGTTATTGCTCTCGCTCTACCGATCACAGCAATACCTCACATGTGTGGTTTGATATGCAGGCGCTACTCACGTATGCGTTCGCTTCTGCACGCAAGCTCGTCGGGACAGGGCACGTTTAAAAAAAAAAAAAAATTATTATTATTTATTTTACCTTTTTATTTTTTATTTTTACACTGTTTAAAAAAAAATTATCCCTTTTATTCCTATTACAAGGAATTTAAACATCCCTTGTAATAGAAAAAAGCATGACAGGACCTCTTAAATATGAGATCTGGGGTCAACAAGTCCTCAGATCTCATATTTAGACTAAAATGCAATAAAAGGGATGTTTTGACGTCCCTTCCACCCAGAAATTGTATAGAGATGGATGGCGGCCATCTTCCCCTCACTCGTCTCCATACCTGACAGGAGACAGGGCGCGTTCGTCCCCGCCGCTGCCGGCTCCCGTAAGCGGTGGAGGGCACCGGATCACGGCAGGAGGGTGAGTCCTCTCCCACCACCGATAAAAGGGATCTTGCGGCGAAACCGCTGCAGAGACCACTTTATCTTGTAGCGGATCGCCCACTGAAGACAAGCATAACGGGGTTATGGCAGCTAGCTGCTGCCATAATAGTGATATTCTCCTTCAAACAGCCTCTGTAAAACTGCAGCGGGTGGTCGGTAAGTTGTTAAATACCTAGCCCAGCTGGGGAAGAGTTGTCAGGTGGAAGAACTGAGGATGGAGTACAAGGCTGTGGTGGGCCTTTGAGGGAGCTCCCCAGTCTGAGGGGGTGACCTTGGGCCTGGGACTTGGGTGTAGGATGGATCCTTTCAAGAACGCATGAAGGATCTGAACAGGAGGCACAGAGAGGAGTCAGAGAGGACAGCAGGAGCTAGTATTGCCGGGCAAGACTTCAGGAGGGAACCACTGGTTTGCAGCCAGGAGGGCTGGTGAGTGACATGTGCAATCGGGAGGACTGAAGAAGCATGGCAGAGAGGACTGGGAATAAACAGTCAGAGCTGGGTGTGGAGCCAGTTAGGATTGCAATGTCACAGGCAGTCGAGTCGGGCAGCTGCAGCCAGGAGGGCTGGCAGGGCCTGGAGAGGACTTACTGGGAGCAGTAGTTCACCATAGGACAGCTAGCACTAAAAGACTTTCTATGCCTATTTTTGCTACATTAAAGGCACCCGTGGACCCTGCCTGCAAAAGGCAGTTTCTGAGGCCTGAGTCAGGGTTAACTTTGTGCTACCTATGCTTGGAGTAAGTGATGTGCTGGAGCGAGAGATAGTGATAGTCTTCAAGCAAATGATGTTCTGGAGGAGACTGGAGTAAGCCAAGTGTATATAGTTGTCCCAACTGATTGATATACAATCAACTAATTCCTTATTCTACTGGGAATCCCATAAATTCCCATCCCTATCCAAGTTCAAAGTTCCCTCAATAAAAATACAAAAACAAACATATGGACTGTTTATTGACTTAAGGTAATTGGGAAGTGAATGCCGGGCTGGGTAGGGTGACAGGTGGAGCACAACTTTTAGCAGCCCCTATGGGGGTACCACTACATGCTAAAGATAAAAAAAAAGCAGAAGGTGTAACAATTTCACATATATATGAACAGGTCCCTGTAAGTGGGGGATGATTTTTATGTGTTTCTTTCAGCGTGTGATGAAGACCGATCAAAATATTGCTCAGGGATGATGCAGTAAAGTTCAGAGGAGTTTAATTGCTGACTTATGCAACATCAAAAAAAATGTCCTCGTCTGAGGCTTCCTTTCTAATTGTACAGAAGTAGAGCGATAGCTATTTCTGGGTCCGAACAGCCATTAACGCATTGCCTCTATGTGTTATTGCAGTTTTAAGCAGATCTTTCTCCATGCATAAAACATCAAAGAAGAGAGCTGTTTGGTTGGCCACAAGTTAAGAACTGTGAAGAACTTTGATGACAATTTAAAGCTAAACTCTGAGGAAACCGCTTAAATACACAGTCAAAATACATATATGTGACCTGCTACCCACACCCCGGGAGAAAGGTTTACTGCTTAAACCTAAGATTATCGAGAGCGATGCCTAAAAATATATATAAACCTCAGTAAAGACTGTTGGGAAATGGAGTGGACCAGTTACATGAGCAGAGAGATGAGGATTCTGTGGCCACCATTCAGTACCAAGGCAGGGTCGTCCAGGGCAAGGATCCAGAATTGTGCCCCCCTCTCCCACACTATACTGTAGAATGGGTGTACCACCAGCCTGCATCCATTTTTTGCCCTTTTGTTTCACTGCACCCAAGGCAACCCCTGCCCACCCCTTTTCTCGGCCCTGCCACCATTACAAGGACAATCAAATGATCTGAATTTTCTGTCACATTGGGAAAATGACAGCTCATGGCAGCGGGAAGTGTATAGATTATTTTTTATATAAAAAATGGCTCATATAGCAATATCATATTAATTTAATTTTTTTTTCAGTTTTTGCAACAATATTTATTTAAAGTGTACCTATCACTAACTAAATTGGCTCCATCAACGCACCGGGTGCTTCAAATCCTGATGTTCTGATTCTGAAGAGCCTGTCCCTGTGATGGATGACCATGCTGGCCAGCGGTGTCATGCTCGGCCAGCCAGCTTAGCCATGTTTTTAAACTGTTATTTTAAGGGAAGCATGGAGGCTGTTACTTTTTACCTCTACTTGTAAAAAATGCTAGTTGTCTGGCTGTTATATATACTTTGTCTGCTGAGGAATATATTTAACAGAAAGTTTTAGTGCCTGGAGCATTAAAGGAAAACGTGTCTAGAGAAAAAAAAAAGTGTTGCAATTGCAGCCCTTCTTCTGAAAAAGCTAGTTGCCTGGTTATTATGCTGACCCACTGCTTTCAATACTTTTAATCACTGACTCGGAGCATGGGTACAGATAAGTACTTCTGACTTTTTTACTACTTTTCTGATTGGCATACGCATCCTGGGCCACTGACCTAAAGCAGCGGTAACCTCATCACTGTGCCGTACAAAGCCTATGCAGAGAGCAGAGTTGTGGGAGGGACCCAGCAGGCTCCACCCACTACAGGCTGCCTGCAGAAAACTACAGGAGGGGGCAGAGACAGGACCAGTCACCCTGCACAAGTAGAGAGAGCAGCAGTGACCGGTCTTTATTACAGGAAGCTCCCAGGAAAAGTGGAGGAGGAATGTAAAGCTGGATTATTCAGCAGATCTGGAAGAAATACATAAAAAAACACCAAGATTCAACTAAGAAAATACTTACATCTTGTAGTTAGAAAATATTTGTTTAGTCTGGTTTCTGCTTTAACCCCCCTGACAGTATGCCCGAGTGTGGCTCGGGGTGGATTTTCAGCACCGAAAGCGGTAACCCCGAGCCACATTCGGGATCACATCGCAGGATCCAGGTACAGCTTACTTACATTGTCCCCAGGATCCTGTGATGTCATCCCGCACTGTGTGCGAGCCGTCCTCCGCACGATTTATCACAGAGCCAAGCTCCGTTCCCTGCGAGCGTTGTGACGCACGGGGACAGGGAACAGCGCCAAATTCAAAACGTTTACATTACTGTATCAATTTATTTCACATCCCTTTTGTCCCTAGTGGTCTGCCCAGTGTCCTGCATGCAGTTTTATATTATAAATACTGTTTTTTCTGCCTGGAAACTGGAGATTGTCCATAGCAACCAAAACCGTCCCTTTACATCAACAGTGGTTTTAGACCAGCTAGAAAACAGCCATAATAAATTAGAATCACTTGCAGAATTGAGCGATAGCGATTTGTGGGGAAATTCTTCATCAAACACTAAATCTAATGACAGCGACAATTCTGCAACTAAGCAAATTTCTGTGTTTTTGATTTGATTACAGTATTGAATATTTTTTATTATTGTTATATTATTGTTTGGTATAATTATTTATAATTATTTATTATATTATAATTTATGATTTTGTTTTTCAAACTTTATCATACCCGGGATGTCTACTAGACTCTGGTTTGGACAGATTTAAGTGAGTTATTCCTAAGAATTACAGGCCTACAATATAAAACGCCAAATTTCTATGCAAAATAATTGTACCGCTTTCAGCATCAAAAATCTGAAATATTCATACCGCCAGGGAGGTTAATTCAGGTGAGGAATTTGAATAAATCTAGTCAACCAGAGAAACAGGACATCATTTACAGCCCAGTCATTGGTATGGTGTTCTTGACTCAAGCACTGGCCAGGCAATGGGCAATGCAGACCTCCCATAGGGAGTAATATTGAGCTCTGCTAACTATGGAAATCTTTTACTGAACCACTTAATACGTTTTGACCGCTTCTTTTAAAATCTTATTGTGACTGATGATGATTCTTTTTCTTGTTTATTAATTTTCTGTCTGCAGCTCCAGAAACAGCTGTCTGAGCTGGATGAAGATGACTTGTGCTATGAGTTCAGGCGAGAGAGATTCACAGTCCACCGCACTCACCTCTACTTTCTGCACTATGAATACGAGCCAACACCGGACAACACAGATGTTACACTGGTGGCCCAGCTCTCCATGGACAGGTCAGTATCGTTCTCAGCTGCAAAAGGATGGTAGAGAGCTGGGGGAGGAGAAACAGCGGCACACTAACTTTGTCAGTGAATGGCTGTGTGGGGGGCGTGTCAGCACAGGTCTGATCATTGGAGGAGATGAGGCTGAATTCCCAGCACAGCAAGAAAACTGACCATGATGTGCTCCCCTGCTTAGTGTGGTCAGTTGTTAATGCGAAAATAAAGACTAGCAGGACCACCAGGTATTTCACACAAGGAAGTAATACAAAGAGAACAGGATACATTTCCATACAAGTACATGGTACAACAGGTACATAATATGAAATTTTGGGTTGACATATTTTTCATCTCTATTTATAAATGTAAAAGCATATATCTTTTTGATCAGGTACATTTGAAATATTGCTTATTAATATTGTATATTCTCTTTTTGAGCCTGCAGGTGGAGATGTAGGCTCTTTTTTGCTTTTTTTCAGGCTCTCACTTTGCTGTAAAGTCCTTTGTTACAGACTTCAAGAGCACAATCTGAAATGTACACCAAGTTAACAACTAATTCCAGTCATTGCTTGCTTATAAGTTCCCTACAAGATTTCAGTCATACAAACCACAGCCTCAAAGCAAGCGGCACCTACCATGCTAGTCATTCTGCTAATCCATAGCACCCTGGGAATCCTTTATCGTGTGTTACAATAATCTTTTTGTTAATCAAAGATTACATATCGAAAAAAGCCCAATTAATGACACAGAAATTTATATTTATTCACAGACATTACACTAATACCTACTACACACGATGAGAAAATTAGACAAAAAATACCTCTTTCTAAGCGATCGTCTCATAATCTGATTGTTAGTACACAGCTTTTGAGAGCCTATCACAACAGTTCATGCAAAAATACCCAAAGGGACAAGCACGAGAATGTTCTGGTACGATAATAGAATTAACTATTTTCTTGTAATTAGTATAGTATTTGTATGAAAAAAATTGTGTGGCCAAGACCACACATGCTCGGAAAGGAAGAAAACAATACAGTATAATACAATACATTACATCACTTCCGAAGTTGTATGCTGTCTTGCAAGAATGTTCGTAACTTTATTACCTATTGGTTTTCAGTAGGAGACAAGCATGCAAAAAATTGGACGATCATTTGTCCAATATAGGCATAGCAATCTCTCTTTTCATAGTCTTATCTTCTCTCTCCTGTTACAGCAGCTATGCAGGGTTTTTGAATAGGACTGTGCAGTCCAGCAGGCACCAGTGTATTCTGCAATCCATATTCTACAACAGACCTGGTCATACATGGGCATTCTCTTCCTTTGTAGTCCAAGTCTGTGTGAGGTTCCTTGTGCAGACGGGTGTGGATCTGACCTGTAATTGACCTTCTGGCCAAACCCACTGATTCCCTCTACTATTGGGGGGGCCCCCCTGTGTGCCCGGGTCACCTACAGGAGGACTGGTGATCCCCCACTATCAGTGACCCTGCGAATATGTACCAGAGATCTTGAGGGACTGGTGAATCCTGTATGTTTCAGTAATAGGAAGAACCCCATCCCAATAGACACAAATAATTGGGCAATGCCACCATATATGGGCAGCATGCATGGCAATTTTCCCACAATCTCTCCAACATATAGGGGCAAGATATCAGGGAACATTTTAATTTAGCCAGGGTGTTGTGGCAGTGTGTTAGAAGTTTGTAATGAACTTCTTCTGTTTTAGAGGAGATTGAGGAAACATGAGACATCTGGAGTATAGTTGGTTTTTGATCATCAGAGATAGGAGTGCTGATTTCTTTTTCCTACAGTAACAGTAATCCAGGGTATGAGGACTGAGTTAACATTTGCAGAGCTTTATACATTTGTGAGAGACTTCTGGAAGGTTGTTCTTTTGGAAGCAAAAAGTCTTTCACTGGGAGTTAAGTTTCTGGAGGAGTGGATGGATTTTGGAAGTGAGTGGACAAACTGAGCCAGTCGGATATGTCTCCATCTGTCAAGATAAGAAATGTTGCCAAGATCCGTAATCCCCTCCATAGGAGTTATCCGAGCGTTTTCAGTGACATGGTGTAATAGGAGAGTGCGGTCAGGTGACCAAGAGTGGAAATGTCAATCCAGCATCCCGGGAAGAAAGTAGGAGTGGCCAAGTACAGGCATAATTAGAGAGTTGTGAGACCACCCATGCGGGTATGTATAGAGTCCCAGAGCTTCATAGCTGAGGTGGTTAGAGGGAATGTCTGCATTGATAATTTCCTGTGAGTTTTTGGAATCCAGGGAAGTATAGTGCATTGAAAAAGTATTCATACCCCTTAAAATTTTCCACATTTTGTCATGTAACAACCAGAAATGTAAATGTATTTTATTGGGATTTTATGTGATAGACCAACACTAAGTAGAACATAATTGTGAAGTGGAAGGAAAATGTTAAATGGTTTTTAAAATATTTTAAGAATAAATATCTGAAAAGTGTGGTGTGCATTTCTATCCAGCCCTCCTGAGCCAATATTTTGTAGAACTACCGTTCACTGCAATTACAGCGTCAAGTCTTTTTGGGGATGTCTCTACTAGCTTTGCACATCTAGAGAGTGCAATTTTTGCCCATTCTTCTTTGCAAAATAGCTCAAGATCTGTCAGACTGGATGGAGAGCGTCTGTAAACAGCAATTTTCAAGTCTTGCCACAGATTCTCAATTGGATTTAGGTCTGGACTTTGACTGGGCCATTCTAACACATGAATAGCTTTTGAATAAAAATGATTCCATTGTAGCTCTGGCTGTATGCTTAGGGTCATTGTCCTGCTGGAAGGTGAACTTCCACCCCAGTCTCAAATCTTTTCCAGACTCTAACAGGTTTTCATCCAAGATTGCCCTGTATTTGGCTCCATCCATCTTCCCATCAACTCTGACCAGCTTCTCTGTCCCTGCTGAAGAAAAGCATCCCCACAGCATGATGCTGCCACAACCGTGTTTCACGGTGGTGGCACGGTGGGGGTGGTGGGTTCAGGGTGCTGTCTAGTGTTAGTTTTCCACCACACAGTGTTTTGCTTTTCAGACAAAAAGTTAAATTTTCTTCTCATCTGACCAGAGCACCTTCTTCCACATTTGCTGTGTCTCCCACATGGCTTCTTGTAAATGGAAATTGGACTTCTTATGGCTTTTTTTCAACAATGGCTTTCTTGTTGCCACTCTTCCCTAAAAGCCACTTTTAGGTGGATGTCCATGTCTTGGTAGGTTCCATTTTCGGATGATGGATTGAATAATGCTCTGTGAGATGTTCAAAGCTTGGGGTATTTTTTTTATAACCTAATCCTGCTATAAACTTCTCCACAACTTTATCCCTGACCTGTCTGGTGTGTTCTTTGGCCATCATGATGCTGTTTGTTCACTAAGGTTCTCTAACAAACCTCTGAGGGTTTTACAGAACAGCTGTATTTATACTGAGATTAAATTACACACAGGTGGACTCTATTTACTTATTAGGTGACTTCTGAAGGCAATTGGATCAACTAGATTTTAGTTTTTAGGATATCAGAGTAAAAGGGACTAAATACAAATGCACACCACACTTTTCAGATATTTATTTGTAAAAGATGTTTAGAACCATTTATCATTTTCCTTCCACTTCACAATTATGTGCCACTTTCTGTTGGTCTATCACATAAAATCCCCAAAAAACACATGTACGTTTTTGGTTGTAACATGACAAAATGTGGAAATCTTTTTCAAGGCACTGCATACTTAGATCTGAGTCACTGAGCATGTGTTTTAGGTTGACCCATAGGTGGGATTTATTAAAACTGGAGCGTGAAAAATGTGGCGCAGCTCTGCTTAGAAGCCAATCAGCTTCCAGGTTTTATTGTGAAAGCTTAATTGAACAAATTGAGGTTTAGAAGCTCATCGGTTTTAGTAAATCAACCCCATAGTTTGGAATGAGTCCAACATTCTTGAGAGATCCACGGCCTGATAATAACATTTAAACTTGGGAAGAGAGAAACCACCATGTACCTTTGGTCTAGATAGCACCTCAGGGTAGATTGCTTTTGTGTGATTCCAAATATACCTTGTTACTGGGGACTGCAGAGTACTAATAAATCCCAGGGGTACTTCAAGTGGGATCATACCTCTCTTATATGTTGCAAAGAAGAAGGGAGGGAAGTTCTAAAATGCCAACACACTTCCCGTGCTAGGGTGACAGTGCTGCTCCTCCAAAGTTATGGAAACATAAGCAGTCTCACCCTAAGACAGGAACGGTGTTAGTGGCTGGATCACCAGGTGAAAATAAAGGGAAAAATGCCTGAATAAAGAAAATGAATGCAGCCACCACATCTAGGAACTGGTAAGCTTCAATAAAATACATGTTTGTTCTTCAGCTTAGGTACAGTCTAACTGCCCAATATACTTTAGCTCTTTTTCTTATCTATCTTTACAGACTTCAAATGTTGGAAGCCATCTGCAAACACTGGGAGGGCCCCATCAGCCTGGCTCTGTACCTTTCAGATGCAGAGGCCCAGCAGTTCCTCCGCTATGCACAGGGCTCAGAGGTGCTGCTCAACCGGCGAAATGTGGGCTACCATATTGTGTACAAAGAGGGACAGTTCTATCCAGTCAACCTTTTACGGAACGTAGCCATGAGACACGTCAGCACTCCGTACATGTTCCTGTCAGACATAGACTTTCTACCAATGTACGGACTCTACGAGAGCCTCAGGTAACACAAACTAAATGCACCAACAGTCTACATATTAATACTTAATAGCAGGCAGGGGACAAAGTATCTGTAAAGTATCTGTGTGCACAAACTTTCCCTTAATTTTTGGTATTCATTTTTTTCATGTTCTGCATAGCACAGCCCTGAGCTCTCTGACTCCTACATCTTTAGAATGGACCAGTGCTCAGATGCTACCATACAATACTGTGAATAGTCTTCCTCATGTAGACTAAATAGACCCAGTCACTTTGCCCAATTAACCCTACATAAATCCCAGGTTGTAGTTTTAGGTACTGTCCCCATGCAGACCTTTGCCCAGGTTGAAATTCTGGGTATGAGCTCATACAGCCCTCCACTTCAGTTGCAGTACTGGGTATGGATTTCACACAACCATCTGCTTAGGTTGTAGGTCTAGGTATGGACAATTCTTTGCCCAAGTTGCAGTTCTTAGTATAGGCCTCACACAGCTCTGTGCTTAGGTTGCTGTTCTGGGTATGGACCTCACACAGCCATCTGTCCAGTTTGCAGTTCTAGGTGTTGACCTCTCACAGCTCTTTTTTTTTCTGAGGGCAAGCTACAAAGCAGTCTGTGGTTGCAGCAGCTACGTTGTGGATGATTCTCTGAGCGGGAGAATTTGTTTATTTCTTTTCCTTCTTAGAAATTCAAAGAAAAAGCAGTCATGTAGAATAGCTTGCAAGAGGATGATCTGGGATGTTGTAGGCAGAAAAAAATGAGAGTAATAATGTATTAGTGAGGGATTATCCTGGAAATTGATGTTTTCCACTTGCAGTAATTTGTCTGTAAACACATATTGAAATCACAGTTAGAACAGACAAAACACATCCTCGCAATATTGTCTCGGGCCAGTCCTACGCTATTCAGCACAGTTTGTCTTTGATCTTCACCCCTTTGGGAAAATATAATTATATAACTATGTGTCTAGCACAAGTAAACTGTATGTCAATATTGTGCCTTCCATTAACCCAGAGTGCCCACTTGTGGTATAGACTTGAACTGCGAGTCTCCGGTGAATCACAGTTTATTGTTAGTTGTTTCTTCACAGTCTGTCTTTGGTCATAGTCTGTACAGGGAAGATGACGGCACACTTTCAGTCAGATTGCCTGGTTTTTCCATATATTCTGATCAAAAATAATGTCCGGAATATTTTCGGTGTGTAGGGGTTATGTGGGGTGGGGGGGGGGGGGGGTCATCTCCTGCTGAAGTATGTAAACTTCCAAACAAAAATTCTGGCATTAACCTTTGTCTATGCAATTGATAGACTTGTTTTTCCACCTATTGATCCCATCAAAAAGGATCTTCCTATACTAGGAAGACAACACTAACAAAATTCATGGATCTGCAGTAGCTGCTGGTTTGGTCCAAACCCTGGTTTAGAGGTACGGCCAAGCCTCCACCTGTAGTGGGAAGTGGAACATTTAGCAATGGTATTACTACCACTGCTAAATGTATTATTTTATTTATTACAGGTAGTTTTATAGCACAAACTATTTTATGCAGCAATTATATATATATATATATATATATATATATATATATATATATATATATATATATATATATATATATATATATATATATATATATATGTATATGTTGTGCATTTACATCAGTCCCTGCCCTCAAGGAGCCTAACTCACAATCATACATACACATACTAGGGCCAATTTAGACAGGAGCCAATTAACCTACCAGCATGTTTTTGGCGTGTGGGAGGAAATCAGAGTACCTGGAGGAAACCCACACAGGGAGACCATGTAAAGTCCAGGCAGGTAGTACCATGGTTGGGTTTCAGCTAGTGCTGCCAGGTGGAAGTGCTAACCACTTAGCCACTGTAATGTAACCGCTTCCTGCTAAGGGCTCCTGGTTTTTAGGGAGTTGGTAGCTGCCAGCATCCTAACAACAATTGACATATCTCCACTCATTTAGCTGTCATTCCGTGAATGTAAACAAAGGGTTAGAGTGTGTGTAAAAAAAAAAAAACTGTGTTGGGTCCCGCCAAAATTCGTATTAGGCCCTTCAAGTCTGTCATGGATTTTAAGGGGGACCCCAAAAAAGTCTGGGGTCTTTTTTGAATTTCATACCAAAAAAAACAATAAATGTCTCCAAATGTAGATCTATCGCCAGTCATGCCATCTGAGGATGCAGATTTATGTGAATCATGATGAATGATGCCCACCCAAAAGAAAGACCACCCACAAAATCCACTCCCGACACCCATTCCATTAAATTTATGCAAAGGGTCTCCCGGGTGACTTTATTCAGCAAATATGGACATAACCATATTTGGTTAGTGACGTCATGGAGATCCTGGATTGCATCACAGAATTTTATTTCTTTCAGCTGGAGTTGTTCATCGTGATTCCTGTGGAACTACATCCCTAACTGATGACTTTACATTTTGGGGACATTTTTTGGGGACATTTTTTTTTATAAAATGCTTGTTGTGTTTCTTTTCTTTTCTCTTTTTTTTTTTTTTTTTTTGTGTGATTGAATATGAGTACTACCTACTGCTTTCTTCATCACATAGAGGGTCGCCAGTGTCTGAGGACCCCCTTATTGTTAATGGGGGATTCCAGATTTATATAAGCCCACTCCTAGCAGCCCCCCACAACCGCCAGGTGTTTCATTTATTTATTATTTTGGTAAAAGGCACTTGTCCTCATCAAAAAAGGTACCTTCTCCATACTTTGAGCTTGTGGCTTGGTATGGTTTGGGGGGGGGGGGGGGGCGCACAGTCATCCCCACCCTCCTGTTTCATGGCCAAGCAGGCTGCATGCCCAGATTAGCATTTGGCGTGGCTTTATAGGGGTTGGGGAATACAGTTTTTTGGGTTTTTTTTTTCCTTAGGGTAACCCCCCCCAAATCCTTACCAGTTCTGAAGTGTCTGGTATAAATATTATGGGGAACCATGTGCCGTTTCTTTACACAATTCCTGCTCTATTTTTACATGCCACTGTCCGCTGGGAATTCCTGGCTGATAGCTGGGTAGGGCAGGCGAGAGTGGGTCATTTTTAGGATGCTGACGGCTGCCAGCCAGAGAAAACGCTGTCACATTTAGCAATCATAGTTTATATTGCTGCTAAATTTACCACTTACCGCTGCCACTGGAGGTCTGACTTTTAGTAGCTATTTATAGAACTTCTGAACAAGCAAAATTCAGTCCAAACCAGCAACTCCTCTTATTAAACAATATAACTCTTCAAAAAGCTCTGTGATGTGGGAGAGGGATCTGATCCACTGGTTTCTAAAGTGCAATGAGATAAAACTAATGATAAATGTTGGGTTGCATCGTGTGTGAAAGCTTCTTGTGCTGCATATTAATCCTTTTCTTCAACTCTCATTGCAGGAAATCCATTGTGCAGCTAGATATGGCAAACACCAAGAAAGCTTTGATCATCCCAGCCTTTGAAACTCTTCGCTACCGGCTCTCATTCCCTAAGTCTAAAGCAGAATTGTTGTCCATGCTGGATATGGGGACTCTATTTACCTTTAGGTTAGTATATAGCTCTAAAAGGTTCCCCAACAAAAAGGGATATTTAAAGCGCTCTGCTTTGTCACTTTTACCTACAGGTAAGCTTATAATAAAGCTTACCTGTAGTTAAAATGAATATCTCCTAAACATGCATTGTTTAGGAGATATTTGCATGTTTTGCAGCTGGTGACGTCACTGGTGCATGCGCACTGCGCTCTGAATTGAGAGCACAGTAAGGGCCGGTTCACACTGCAGGCGAGGCGAGGCGACACCGACTTGCCTCGCCGCGACCTGCCGCGACCTCAGCGGCAACTTGCAGATGACTTCTGTATAGAAGTCAATGCAAGTCGCCCCGAGGTCGCCCAGAAGTAGTACAGGAACCTTTTTTCTGAGTCGGAGCGACTCGAGTCGCTCCTCTCAGAACGGTTCCATTGTACAGAACGGGGGCGACTTGCGAGAGCGAGGCGAGTCGTGTCGCCTCGCCTCGCATCGCCCGCAGTGTGAACCGGCTCTTAATGTGTCATCAATCCAAAGCTATGTGCCACGGCCGTGACTCCTGTGCAGATTCATGGGAGTGACGTTATCGTGGTTTGACCATTCAAATAGCAAGAGCCCGCAAACCTGGAGGGAAGACCGGGTGAACATGGAAGCCCTGTCTGCGGCCTGGTAAGTCTTTCATAATGTGCTAGTATGCAAAGCATACTAGCACGTTATGCCATTAACTTGCAATGGGGAACAGGTTTTTTTTTTTTTACTGTACTTCACTTTAAAGGGGTAAACTCTTAAACCCTCGTAAGGTGAAAAAATGGCTGTCACTGACCAGCCCCCCCAGTTTTACTCACCTGAGCCCGTTCATTCCCAAGCCAGAGATATGCTCTACCTCTCTGGCCAGGGTTCACGGCTCTTGATTGGATAGACTGATAGCAGCGCAGCCATTGGCTCCCGCTGTGTTCAATTAAATCCAATGACGCGGGCTCCTGGGGGCAGGACCGAGTCTGGCATTCTGTGTCTATGGACGCAAATGCTAGACTCTGTAACACCCCCTCCCCAGGAGAGTGCTTCTCCTAGGGGGTTTACCGATGTGGGGAGGAGCCACAAGTGCCATTGGGGGACCCCAGAAGACGAGGTTCGGGGCCACTCTGTGCAAAACAAACTGCAAAGTGAAGGTAGGTATGATATGTTTGTTATTTAAAAAAAAAAAAAAGTTCCACAATACTTAGGCCGCGTACACACGGGCGGACTGTTCGCCCAACCTTGTCCGCTGAACAGTGTTTGGGCGGACAGTCCGCCCGTGTGTGGGCTTTCAGCGGACAGTTTCAGCGGACAGTTGGACGGACAAAGTCTTTCGGAAATTCCGAAAAACTGTCCGCTGAAACTGTGTTTGAGCGAACAGTCCGCCCGTGTGTAGGCTACTTTCGAAATGAGCAAACTGTTCCCGCTCGGAAAGTCCGCCCATTTCGAGCGCGTGTACAGGTAGGCGGGGCCCGCGAAGGAGACGTCGCGGGCTCCGCCGCCTGGAATGGGCTTAAAGGGGAACCCCAACGCCGAAAAAAATCGGCGTGGGGGTTCCCCCAAAGTCCACACCAGACCCTTGTCCGAGCACGCTACCCGGCCGGCCAGGAAAGGGGGGCGAGCGAGCACGCCCCCCCTCCTGAGCCGTACCAGGCCGCGTGCCCTCAACATGGGGGGTGCCTTGGGGAAGGGGGGGCCGCGCGGCCCCCCCACCCCAAAGCACCTTGTCCCCATGTTGATGAGGACAAGGGCCTCTTCCCGACAACCCTGGCCGTTGGTTGTCGGGGTCTGCGGGCGGGGGGCTTATCGGAATCCGGGAGCCCCCTTTAAGAAGGGGGCCCCCGGATACCGGCCCCCCACCCTATGTGAATGAGTATGGGGTACAATGTACCCCTACCCATTCACCTGTGAAATAAAGTACAAAAAAAAACACAACACAGGGAAAAAATATTTTATTGCACAGCTCCGGGGGTCTTCCGTCTTCGGGGGTCTTCTCGCCGGACTCCTCCGCTATCTGTGTGTAGCTCTTTTGCTAGCGGAGGAGTCCGGCTTTCTTCCTCCCCGCCGCCGGCCTCTTCTCCCGACTTCGGGGGTCTTGTCCCCCTCTTCGGTTCTTCTGCCGGGCCACCGCGCCTTCTTGTAGCTCTTTTGCAGGCGGTGGCCCGGTCTTCTGTCGCCGCTGCCTTCCGTTCTTCTGTCGCCGCCTTCGGTTCTTCTGCCGGGCCACCGCGCCTTCTTGTAGCTCTTTTACAGGCGGTGGCCCGGTCTTCTGTCGCCGCTGTCGTCGCCGCCGCCTTCGGTTCTTCTGCCGGGCCACCGCGCCTTCTTGTAGCTCTTTTACAGGCGGTGGCCCGGTCTTCTGTCGCCGCTGTCGTCGCCGCCGCCGCCGCCTTCCGTTCTTGTTCTTCTTCTTCTTCTTCTTCTTCTTCTTCTCCTGGAGATGTTGACTCGACGAGCTCTCCGGCCGGAATGCCAGGGACACGCTCCGCTGCCACTTATATAGTGACAATGGGGCGGTGTCACATGGTATATGTCACATGGGTTGGTCACATGGGTTGATGTCACATGGGGACTATGACATCGTAAGGGGGCGGGGTCACCATGTGACCAACCCATGTGACATATACCATGTGACACCGCCCCATTGTCACTATATAAGTGGCAGCGGAGCGTGTCCCTGGCATTCCGGCCGGAGAGCTCGTCGAGTCAACATCTCCAGGAGAAGAAGAAGAAGAAGAAGAAGAAGAAGAAGAAGAAGAACAAGAACGGAAGGCGGCGGCGGCGGCGGCGACGACAGCGGCGACAGAAGACCGGGCCACCGCCTGCAAAAGAGCTACAAGAAGGCGCGGTGGCCCGGCAGAAGAACCGAAGAGGGGGACAAGACCCCCGAAGTCGGGAGAAGAGGCCGGCGGCGGGGAGGAAGAAAGCCGGACTCCTCCGCTAGCAAAAGAGCTACACACAGATAGCGGAGGAGTCCGGCGAGAAGACCCCCGAAGACGGAAGACCCCCGGAGCTGTGCAATAAAATATTTTTTCCCTGTGTTGTGTTTTTTTTTGTACTTTATTTCACAGGTGAATGGGTAGGGGTACATTGTACCCCATACTCATTCACATAGGGTGGGGGGCCGGTATCCGGGGGCCCCCTTCTTAAAGGGGGCTCCCGGATTCCGATAAGCCCCCCGCCCGCAGACCCCGACAACCAACGGCCAGGGTTGTCGGGAAGAGGCCCTTGTCCTCATCAACATGGGGACAAGGTGCTTTGGGGTGGGGGGGCCGCGCGGCCCCCCCTTCCCCAAGGCACCCCCCATGTTGAGGGCACGCGGCCTGGTACGGCTCAGGAGGGGGGGCGCGCTCGCTCGCCCCCCTTTCCTGGCCGGCCGGGTAGCGTGCTCGGACAAGGGTCTGGTGTGGACTTTGGGGGAACCCCCACGCCGATTTTTTTCGGCGTTGGGGTTCCCCTTTAAGCCCATTCCAGGCGGCGGAGCCCGCGACGTCTCCTTCGCGGGCCCCGCCTACCTGTACACGCACTCTAAATGGGCGGATTTGCCTCCTCCTTACGTGGGCGAGTCCGTTCATTTCAAAAGTTGAGCGAACTGTTTGGCAAACAGTTCGCTGAAACAGTCCGCTCGTGTGTGGGCAAGTCCGCTCATGCAAATTTTGAGCGGACTGTTTGCCGAAACTGTTTGACGAACAAGGTTGGGCAAACAGTCCGCGCGTGTGTACGCGGCCTTAGTCTAAAACAGAGAATGTTCTGCAACATATAGCTTTAAGTTGTTCTACTTTAAGGGAGCCTGAAGACTTTGTCAGGCCTGAACTGTTATCTGAAATTGTTCTTGCTAGGACTGAATGGTTGTTAAGGGAGGTGCTGCAAAAGGATACACCTAAAACTGAACAAGCTTCTGTGGCAGCACTTATTCTTAAAGGATTTGTTCTCCTTTGTTCACTTTTGGGAACATGCTACACATTTCATCTGTTTTTAGGGTGGAACTTGTAACATGTTCCCACTACTGCAGTCGCTACCCCCTCCGCTGCCTCTACGTGACAGCAAGCAGGGGATCGTCTCCTCCCACTTGCTGTTACTATTTTAAAAAATAGTGCCTGCCCGACCATGTAATTTATTCTCACAGTTCTGTGAATGGAAAACTACAAGTACCAACAACCTTTGTGGCTTCCAGCTTGTAGTTCTTAATGAACTGCCATGGCGCTGCTGAGCGTTCTGGTAGTTTATTATCTCTTCCTGTCAGCGTGTATCTGCATGCCCGTATGAGGTAAGTCTGCAGGAGTGCTGCATGGCACTGGCTATCTACTGACGGAGGCCCCAAGTAAAAGAAATAATAAATGCACTTTTTTTTTTTACCTGTAAAAATATGTGGATTTTTTATTTATTATTTTTAAAGGGGAACTTATCCTTTAACAAGCAGTCCCTCTAATCTTGGTTAACTTTGCTCTTCTTCAAGAGCTGGGAAACATTTTGAAGGAATATTCCTAAAACTAATTGTTTAGCAAGTTTTGTACTTGCTGGATTCTTATTACTGTTGAAGATATGATTTTATTTGATGACAGATTTAATTGCTATAACTTATATCCCCATCTCTCTCTGTCATGACCATAACAGAAATGTCACTCTCTGATAACTGGTTTAGTTTTATTTTTCTCTTTAATATATCAGGCAAGAATGGTATCATCATTTAAGTTTGTACTTGCCATGCCTGTTGGACTAAACTGTCAATGTTGGTGGAGATACACTGTATGGCCAAATGTTCATAGGCACCTGACTATCACACCTACATGAGCTTCCCATTGAAAAATCATAAACATTAATCTGAAGTTACCCCTCCCCATCCCCCTTATGTGGCTATAACATCCTCCATTCTTCTAGGAAAGCTTTCTACAAGATTTTAAAGTGTATGCAGAAAGGTGTGCCCATTCAGCCAAAAGAGCAATTGTGAGGTCAGGTATTTGATGTTGGATGAGAAGACCTGCTTGTAATCGACATTCCAATTCAACCCAAGAGTGTTCCATAGGTTTGAACTCAGTGCTTTTTGTAGGCTACGTAAGTTCCTCCACACCAGACTGCTATTATGAACCTGGCTTTGTGCAACTGAACTCGATAATTTTGGAGAGCATCCACATGCTTTTGGACATTTAGGCCTGGTTCATATTTATGCATTTTTTAGTGCGTTTTCAGTTTTGCAGAAACACACTACAGTCCATTTAACATGATTTCCTATGGGTCCCATTCACATCTGTGCATTTTATGGAAAGGGCCGGAGACTTTTTTCTGGTTTTTGGTTCCATAGACTTCAATGGATCAAAAACGTGTATTGAAAAATGAAAAATGCACCTGGAATATGCAAACTGCAACCTGCATAGGTGTGAACCAGGCCTTAGCATATTTTGAATGTCATTCTAATCATAACTGATATTTCAATGTTTGGCTGCTAGAGGGTTAAACCACCTGACAGACAGTTTTTTATATCTGCTGTTTCCATTATAAAGGGCTCTCATCGTCCTTGATGATTTTTTACTTATTTAATATTATGGGAATTATAAGAGGTTTGGAACACACAAATTTGTGCGGGAATTGCCAAAACTCTCAAGTGGACACAAACAGAGTTGTTATGGCAAAGAGACCTCGCTGCTGGAGTATCCAAGACAAGTAAAAAGCCAACCCACTGATGCTTTCAATACAGAAGTCTCTGGGAGAGATAAGAAACCAAAGTGTGTCCGAATTAGCTAGCAATCCCATAAAACTAAAATGTCAGATTATTGAGATTATCACCTTCACTATTGTACTCTTGTGTTTTGGGCAAGGACGGGCACAAACTGAGGCAGAAAAGTTTTCCCTCTGAAGTTTAAGAGATAAAAACCTCTACAGGACTGAACCCACGGTTGCCACTCTGAAATAAGTTGTGGGTGGAGGTGGCCTTTAACAGTGTTTTTTTTTTAATATGAAGTGGCACAAAGCTAAATAGGGTCAGAAACCAAGCTGTGCTGTCACACTGATTAGGAAACTTGCATAGAGTACTAAGACTTCAGTTGCATCTTTGAGTGACAGTGCTAAAATATGTTTGCCTAAGGAAAATATC
Organism: Lithobates pipiens; assembly: GCF_037356315.1. NCBI lineage: Eukaryota > Metazoa > Chordata > Amphibia > Anura > Ranidae > Lithobates > Lithobates pipiens. The sequence continues at coordinate 496,122,164 of NW_027507903.1, read as the reverse complement.
TGGGACTACATATTTGCAGCAGATGCTGTCATTTATTCCTGGCTCTGAATAAACGTTTCTCAAGCTTCGGTTCCAAAACATCTTCCCCTTTTCAGGCTACAGCCCAGAAGGCACAAACTGTTATGTTGTATGTCACAAATCTCGATCCCTCCTGATGCTATCGGGTCGAAGTGTGTCCAGTGAATGTCTCTGTTGCATGGGCTACAGCTGGTAAGCCTGGCGCTGGGTGTAATTAGCAAAGGCCTCTACAGGGCATGGCAGGAAGAGGCGACAGAGTTACAATTTACTTTCTAGACCTTGATGTACAGCCAGGTTCTTAGCACAACTCAGCAAGATGCTGTTGTCAAAATCCGATACAAATAAAAGCCTAGCTGCTTCCCTCCAACATCTGGCAAAAGTCTTAGAGAATAATATAGGGGGAAAAAAGCAGACGCTGCATGACTTTAATTTCCATCAGTGGAAAAAAAAAGAAACAGAAAGTGCCTAAATTCTTTTAAAACAAAGGATTAGTCTGCCCATAACTATTATTTCACTGTGGGGTAGGTGTCGGCATGTTCAATCATTGGTGATTACTTTTGAATCCTAAGGTTTTTATTGGGGCAATCTACTGTAGATCACACAAACAATTGGGTGCTTCTAACCTTGGGGGAACATTTTGGGGAAGGCCTATATCTATTTCCACCATGACTATGCCCCTATGCACAAAGCCAACTCCAAAAAGACATGAATCTGGTGTGAAGGATTTCAAGTGTCATGCACAAAGTCTGGCCCTCAACCCTAACGAACACTTTTAAGATGAACTGAAGCACTGTTGATAAACCAAGTCTTTTCATCCAATATAAAATTACCTGACCTCTCAAATGCTGCTTTGACTGAATGAGCACAAATTATAACAGACACTCCCAAAAAAATTGTGGAAAACCTTCCCAGAAGATTGGAAGCTGTTATAGCTGCAAAGGGGAGCCAACCCCATATTATTGTCCGTGGTTTTGGAATGGGATGTCCAACAAACTCATAAAGGGTGCGATGGTCAGGCATATTACCTTCACTACCATGGCTATGGTCATATGTGGTAGAACATTGGTACAGATTAGCTTCACATACTTAGTCCATCTGAGCCAAACGTTTAACTGATGTAGTGCCTGAAGGACTCCATGTCACAGGTAAATTTAACCACATACCAGTGTGGGACTTTGAACCTCTTGTTCTTAATATTACAAATTATGTGTTCTCTCCCACAGGTACCATGTCTGGACCAAAGGCCACGCCCCCACTAACTTTGCCAAATGGCGGACTGCAACGACCCCTTACCGGGTAGAATGGGAAGCAGATTTTGAACCATACGTGGTCGTCAGGCGGAACTGTGCAGAGTATGACCGAAGATTTGTTGGGTTTGGGTGGAACAAAGTGGCCCATATTATGGAGCTGGATGCACAGGTAACACCTACATCTTTTTCCTTGCTTTTGGGGTATTTTTATTACTTGTATCACTTAAAGGGACCGTGGAGGGGTTTTGAAGCACTGAGAAATAAACTTTTCTTTTTAGTTGACTGAAAATTACATGTATAGCTGATTGTGCCACAGCAAGGACTCTTCCTCCCTCCCTCCCTCCCTTTTCCATCTACTCTGTTTACCAGGCCTTACTAAATTTCAATAACAAACAGAGAATTTGAAAGCAAACAGCTGCTGCTGTACTCTCACTTTGGAAAAGCAAATTGTGGAAGAGCAGACATTGAGACATTTGAGTAAAACCTAGCAACATTGTTGCTGTTATGACTTTTCTCTCCAGGAAGAAGTCATAATTAATAGGTTTACAACTAATTATTATTATTCTGGTTGTTGGGTATGCCAGGGGAACTTTACATATATTTACATATATTTCAAGCCAAATGTATATTTTTGGTGTATCTCTGAACATGCGCTTTCTCCATGCAACCCCATCAGTGGAACCTTTTCTTTTATTTCCCTTAAAATAAGATCGAAAAACATACTCAGTGTTCCTAAGTATCAGGAAAGAAGTGCCTCAACCCTCTTCTTGAATAGTGACAATGCCGGTTCTAGTGATTGGTCATTCAGGGACACATTACAAGGGACAGCGAGTCCTCATCCCTAAGGTCAGCCATAGACAGTTCGAATCTTGGCCAGATCAGCAGAAACTGGCTGAGATTTGAACCATGTATGGACAGGCAGGATGTATCAAGTTGATCAATTGATCAATTCCGGTGCAAACAGCCTGCCGGATTTTACATAAGATTATCGCTAGTGGCTGGTATAGCCGCTAATTAAAGAAAGAGTGTGAGATTGCGCTATGGATTACTTACAGTGGGTAAGAGCTGCCTCTACCTTATATGTCCACCCAGTCAGGGTGGACCTATGTTAGTATAAAAATAAGTAAAGTAGAATTGGCGCTATACCTTTAAATGGAACAATATTTCCAACCAATGAAAAATATTAAAACTAAAAAGTTATTATTTGTGTTCCTTTATACCGTGGAGATGCTACTCCTATAATGTGCTACGTTGGAAAAATCTCTGTGAAAATGTTTAATCAGTCAGGGCCCTATGCCCTCTAAATTAATTTAATGCCATGAGTGCACCCCGCTACCGGGTGTTTCATATAAATGTATTGTGAACAAATTATATGTGCTTCCCCTCAACCTTGGAGAAGGTACTCACAAATAAAGGAAGAGAAAAAAAAAGTCATCTGGAGCCTTGATGTCGTCTTGATGATGAAACGCGTAGGGTGTGGCCATAGGAAGTAATCAATAATCACTGTCTTCTCCCAGCGGGGGGAGCCAGGAGAAGACCATGATTATTGCTAGCAGCTATACCAGCCACTTACGTTAATTGTATGTAAAATTTGGCAGGATGATTATACCCAAAGTGATCAATACAATGGCTCAGCGGAAGAGATTCCCCTGTCAACACTGTGCTGATGGAAGAATCAATCACATTTCTTTCCTGCAATCTGTGAATGCAGGACAGAAATTTGCTTTGTGTAAGGCCTGCCTTTGCTTCAGGCTGCGAAGGGTGAAAAAGTAAGGTCAACAAAAGCAGCAGGTGGAACCACTATTAAAGTGAACCTGTTACTTTGCTTTGCATGGGAAAAGCACAGGTTTGCTTTAAATATGGTGGACTTCAAATTAACTTGTTTTACTAAAATTATAATAATAATGTAAAATATTTACAGTACAATATGCACCTATAACTAAGTGGGTATTATATCAGTGTATGTATATACAGTATGTTGAGGCATAAAAATTATTTATGTTATGTTTCTGTTGCGTATCATTCAGCTTGTTGTTCGCTTCTCAACATTTCTATTAGAACATAAGATCCTACAGGAAAAAGTGTCCTACCCATAGTCCCCATGTTTTTTACTTGCTAAATAAACAAGTAAATCCAGTGTTTAAATGCATATGTGGGAGCTGTTTTACATGAAAAGGTTTGATTTTTCTGTCCATCCAGCCCTGACATTTAAACTGCCCAACCGGACTACAGAGCCAAGTCGGTGATCTGACTTTTCTCTAATGCAGTTAAGAAGTAAAGCCTGGTCACCTCCCCACCCCCAGTCTGTGGCTGGACACTGAAGATGTAGGAGCAGTATGGTGATGAGTTGCAGTTCCACATTTTATCATATTACAACCAAAAAAGTAAATATATTTTATTGGGGTTTTATGTGATAGACCAACATAAAGTGTCACCTAATTGTGAAGTGGAAGGAAAATTATAATTGGTTATCAAAATGTGTTACAAATAAATATGTGAAAAGTGTGGTGTGCATTTGTATTCAGCCCCCCCGAGCCAATACTTTGTAGAACCATCTTTCACTGCAATTACAGCTGCAAGTCTTTTTGGAGATGTCTCTACCAGCTTTGCACATCTAGAGCTTGAAATTGTTGCCCATTCTTCTTTGCAAAATATCTAAAGCTCTGTCAGATTGGATGGAGAGTATCTGGGAACATCAATTTTCAAGTTATGCCACAGATTCTCAATTGGATTTAGGTCTGGGCTTGTACTGGGCCATTCTAACACATGAATATGCTTTGATCTGAACCATTCCAATGTAGCTCTGGCTGTATGTAAGATTATCCTGTATTTTGCTCCATCCATCTTCCCATCAACTCTGGCCAGCTTCCCTGTCCTTGCTGAAGAAAAACATCCCCACAACATGATGCTGCACCACCATGTTTCATGGTGGGGTCGTGTGTTCAGGGTGATGTGCAGTGTAAGGCCGCGTACACACGCGCGGACTGTTCGCCCAACCTTGTCCGCTGAACAGTGTTTGGGCGGACAGTCCGCTCGTGTGTGGGGCTTCAGCGGACAGTTTCAGCGGACAGTTGGCCGAACAAGGTCTTACGGAAATTCCGAAAAACTGTCCGCTGAAACAAGGTTTCAGCGGACTGTTCGCTCGTGTGTAGGCTTGTTCGGCCAACTAAGTCTCGCGCATGCTCAGAAAGGATTTCCACGTCGGAAGGTTGCATTGCAGTGTATAGGACGTCGTATTTTTCGTCCCGTCGTACGTGCCGTTCACGTCATCGCGCACGGTTTCAGCAAACTGTTCGTCCGTCGTGTGTGGCCATGTCCGTCCATGCTAAGTTTGAGCGGACTGTTCGCTCAAACTGTTGGACGGACAAAGTTGGGCCAACAGTCCGCGCGTGTGTACGCGGCCTTAGTTTTCCACCACACATAGCATTTTGCTTTTAAGCCAAAAAGTTTAGTTTTGGTCTCATCTGACTAGAGCATCTTCTTCCACATGTTTGCTGTGTCCCCCCACATGGCTTCTTGCAAACTGCAAACAGGACTTCTTATGGCTTTCTTCTTGCCACTCTTCCATAAATGCCAGATTTGTGGAGTGCACGACTAATAGTTGTCCTGTAGACAGATTTTTCCACCTGAGCTGTGGATCTCTGCAGCTCCTCCAGAGTTATCATAGGGCTCTTGGCTGCTTCTCTGATGAATGCTCTTAGGTGGAGGGTCATGTCTTTGTAGGTTTTGCAGCTGTGCGATAGTCTTTCCATTTTAAGATGATGGGTTGAGCAGTGCTTTGTGAGATGTTTAAAGCTAGGGATATTCTTTTATAAATGAACCCTGCTTTTATCACTTGCCCATGGGCACTTAAACCCTCTTCCTAACAGACCAATTTTCAGCTTTCAGTGCCCTCACATTTTGAATGACAATTACTCAGTCATGCAACACTGTACTCATATGAAATTTGTGTCCTTTTTTTTCACAATGTGTGTCCTTTCTTTTGGTGGTTAATCATCACTGGGTTTTATATTTTTTGTGCAATAAATGAAAAAATACCAAAAAATTGTTTGTTTCTGTTCTACAATTTAGCAAATTACAAATTTTTCTTCATAAATTTTGGCCAAAATGTATACTGCTACATATCTTTGGTAAAAATAACCCAAATTAGTGTATATTATTTGGTCTTTGTGAAAGTTATAGACTATAAGCTATGGTGCCAATCACTGAAAATTGATCACACCTGATGTGCTGACAGGCTATCTGGTTTCTTGAGATACTAACAAGCCAGGACAGTACAAATACCCCCAAATTACCCCTTTTTTGGAAAGTAGACATTCCAAGGTATTTAGTAAGATGCATGGGGAGTTTTTTGAAGTTGTAATTTTTTTTCCTACAATTCTTTGCAAAATTACGTTTTTTTTTTCCCACAAAATTGTCATATTAACAGGTTATTTATCACACACAGCATACGACAAATTACACCCCAAAATACATTCTGCTACTCCTCCTGAGTATGGCGATACCAGGTGTGTGAGACTTTTTTACAGCCTAGTCACATACAGAGGCCCAACATGCAGGGAGCACCATCAGGTGTTCTAGGGACATAAAATACACATTTAATTTCTTGACTACCTCTTGCACTTTTGAAGGCCCTGGAGCACCAGGACAATGGAAACACCCAAAAAATTACCCTATTTTGTGAAGTCAACACCCCAATGTATTTTCTTTGAGACATAATGAGTCTTTTGAACATGTAATTTTTTTCCACAAGTTTTCGGAAAATGTGGGAAAAAAATTTAAACACATTTTTTTTTATACACAAAGTTGTCAATTTATACAATATTTCTAACACATAGCATGTACATAGCAAAAATGACACCCCAAAATACATTCTGCTACTCCTCCCAAGTATTGCCATACCACGTGTGAGACTTTTACACAGCCGGCCACATACAGAGGCTCAACATGCAGGGAGAAACATCAGGTGTTCTAAGGGCATACATTTCAAATCTAATTTTACTACCTATTGCAATTTTGTGAGGCACTGTAGTGGCACTGATGGGCACTGTAGTGGCATGGATGTGGCACAGATGAGCACTGATGTGGCACAGATGAGCACTGATGTGGCATGGATGAGCACTGATGTGGCATGGATGAGCACTGATGTGGCATGGATGAGCACTGATGTGGCATGGATGAGAACTGATGTGGCATGGATGAGCACTGATGTGGCATGAATGTGGCACGGGTGAACACTGATAAGGCATTAATGTGGCACAGATGAGAACTGATGTGGCATGGATGTGGCATAGATAAGTACTGATGTGGCATGGATGAGCACTGATGTGGCATGGATGAGCACTGATGTGGCATGGATGAGCACTGATGTGGCATGGATGAGTACTGATGTGGCATGGATGAGTACTGATGTGACATGGATGTGGCATGGATGAGCACTGATGTGGCATGAATGTGGCACGGATGAGAACTGATGTGGCACGGATGAGAACTGATGTGGCACGGATGAGAACTGATGTGGCACGGATGAGAACTGATGTGGCACGGATGAGAACTGATGTGGCACGGATGAGCACTGATGTGGAATGGAGGAGCACTGATGTGGCATGGATGTGGCACGGATGAGCATGAATGAGGCATAAATGAGCCATGGATGGGAATGGATGAGCCATGGATGGGGATGGATGAGCCATGGATGGGGATGGATGAGCCAAGGATGGAGATGGATGAGCATGAATGAGACAATGAATGAGAGTCATTGGAAGAAGCGATCACGTGGTAAAGGGCTGCTGTCATTGGCCCTTTATTGTGATCCGTGATGTCAAGGTCATTCCTGGGAGCAGGTCCCGGGGGGTCCCGCGGGATTGCAATTCTGGGAGGAAGGTGCAGTACACCCTCCCAGAATTCTCTGACCGTGCTGTAGCTGTCATTTGGCTATGGCCCGGTCAGTAAGTGGTTAAACTTATCCACGTTTATCCCTGACCTGTCTGGTGTGTTCCTTGGCCTTCAAGATGCTGTTTGTTCACTAAGATTCTCTAACAAACCTCTGAGGGCTTCTCAGAACAGCTGTATTTATATTGAGATTATATCACACACAGGTAGACTCTATTTACTAATGGTGAATGAAGGCAATTGGTTCCACTAGATTTTAGTTAGGGGTATCAGAGTAAGGGGGCTGAATACAAATGCACGCCACACTTTTCACATATTTATTTGTAAAATATGTTGAAAACCATTTATCATTTTCCTTCCACTCACTTTGTGTTGGTCTATCGCATAAAATTCCAATAAAATTCATTACATTTTTTAGTTTTAACATGACAAAATGTGGAAAATTGTAAGGGGTATGATTACTTTTTCAAGGCACTGTATCCCTCTGCTCAGTTTAAACACCTAATTGACTCCCAGTGCCGTCCCGCCTTCTCTTAGGCATAGATGGTTCTGCTGTTCCTGCTGAATCGGCCAAGATTAGAACCGGGCGTGGGCAGAATCAATGATCAATTCGATCAACTTGGGTACAACCAACCTGCCAGATTATTTACTTGTAATTATCACTAGCGGCTGCTATAGCTGCCAGGGCCGCTGATAGGGCAGTACAGCCAGCCCTGTTTTACTGGGCCCGGCCCCCAGCAGCTCCACAGGGGGGCCCGGACAACTTTACAGTTACTTTCCGGCTATTACAAAATAGAGCTTTCTAAACTTCACCATCGTTCCCCGCTACTACTTGCTTAGGGAAGGGGGTGTAATTATATTTTCCTGGACCCCATCAGGTCATCAGAGAGGCCCAGGAGGCGAGAGCAGTGTTTTGACTATTTCTTGTTTTTCGGGCGGATGTACATAAAAGCGCACCGCACATTGCTCCGCTTTTTAATTAGTTCCGGCCACTGCTGCTCACTGCCTTCCCTGGAGGAGGGATACTACGATGCTCCACTCCACTGACTGCCGAGACCTCATGTGCCGAGACTGATGTGACTTGTGAGGTAACAGGCGGCTCTGTGGCTGACAAGGGAGCAAGAACCCGGACACCGTGGCTGCAGTGCACACAGTGAGTGGAGCACAGATGATAGAATCCTCACTGTGTATCGCTTACACATAGCATGGCAAGTTATGATTACTTACACAGGCAGCACAGTCAGCATGTGCTCTGTAATCTGTCACAGTGTGTCATATTGCGGTTGGGTGCCTACTTTGTTATGGCTGTACTGGGTTAGAGATTGTAACACACAGTATAGCCAAAGTCAGAACCCAAAAGCCATTTGACACTGACAGATCCATGACAGAACACATGCTGACTGTGCTGCCTGTGTGATTTTTATAATGCTGGTAAGGACCCAGTGAGATGCTTTACACTTGCATTTGGGGGGCAGTAAGCATGTGCCCACCAACCACTTCCTTTTAACCACTTCCTGTCCAGCGCCCTACTGGTAAATTGCTGGTTTGGAAGGGTGAAATCTTGATTATCGCTACAGCAATGATCAAGATATAATTTTTTTAGACCCAGCAAATCCACACAAAGTAATAGTAATCTTAGTGGCTAAGAAGCCCCTCTTATATTTTACAGGCAGTCAGTTGAAGGGGGTTCCACCACCATCCCATCACCACCTTTACTGGGCTCTCTGTGCAATCAGGGGTCCTGTTAAGGATGTGAGCAGCAGCATCCAGTTCCTGAGACACAGTGAGGGGAACTGATGTCGTTCCTCCCACTGTGTGACATCAGAAACCAGAAGCAATTACCAGCTTGAACAAGCGTCTCATCAAACAGATCTGGGTTTGATCAGATGCTTTGGATGCCAGAGGATAGGTATGGGGTCTAATAGACTCCAGATTTCTCCATAATGGGGACCTGTCACTGCCTCATGCTATCACTAGGGATGTTGTTTATTACTTCTGATAGCAATAAAAGTGATACAAAAAAAAATTAAAGACACAGTCTCTGTCCCCCTGTACTGATAAGCCATAATGATTGTGTGCGCATATGTAAATGGTGACAAATCTTCAGAAGTGGGGACAGGGGAGGGGCCTGGGGTGGGGTTGGGGGCAGGATTAAAGGGGGCCCCATCAGGTAGGCTGTATGGGGCCCCATGATTTCTAACAGCGGCCCTGATAGCTGCTAGCAACAATCGCTGTCTTCTCTCAGCAGGAGCAGCGCCCACCGCCTCTTGCTGGGAGAATACAATGTCTCGGCAGGAGGATTCCCTTGTCAGCACTGTGTACTGTATGGCCTGCCTTAGTACAGAAGATTGAAAGATATCAATACCAACTCAAAATCCAATATTCACAGTAGCTGTAATTATAAATGAATGCATTGTTTTGTCAATGAACATATAACTGAATAATTTTTTTCTTTCTATGTCTGAAGTTCAATATATGTTGTTTGTGATCACCCCAGATTATAAAGCTCTGATCAATATGTTGACACTTAATAATCATGCTCTTTTATACACTCTATGTAGGAATATGAATTTACAGTGCTGCCCAATGCCTACATGATCCATATGCCACATGCTCCAAGCTTCGATATCACCAAGTTCCGCTCGAACAAGCAATATAGAATCTGTTTGAAGACACTGAAGGAAGAGTTTCAGCAGGACATGTCCCGTCGTTATGGCTTCACAGCTCTCAAATACCTCACCGCTGAGAACAACAGCTAATAAGACTGGGGAAGAGGAGATTATTTGTGCCTGATGTCTGCAATGAAGAACTGGAGGGCATTATGTCGGCCATGTTGGCTGGAGGTTGCCATTTTTAATTGAAACCCTGGATTGTTTATTTAGGGTTTCAAGAACCTTTAGGTTCTTTCCCTTCTCTCCCAGGTGAGATAATTGAATCAGAGTTTAGGCAGCTGCGAATCAGTGTGGAGCAACAACCTGAGGCATGAGACGTTTGCATTTGCACAGGATCTAGCAATCAAGGCTTATGTTTTCCTGGTCTTTTAAGAATGAACCTAGCATCGTCTCTCTTATTGTGAGATTCACTCACAGGCCAGCCAACTTAACCTTCCATTAAATGTCAGAGGTTTCGTGTGGAGTAAGGATTAGAACCACTTTCTCAGACTTGGCTCCAGGAGACTAACAAAAAAAAACGCAGAAGGGACAGATGTAGGATTTGGCCTGAAGATCTGCTGGGAAGCTTGTGCCAGTGTTGCCCCGTCCTTCAAAAATGTGGCCAAGCTCTCAGTTTCCATCAAATTGCCATAACAGCATCTGATCGCAGAGAGAAAATGAATTGTTTCTCATTTTCCTGCAGAGCCAAAGCAGACTGTGTTGGAGAGCAGTGCAGCACTAAAGCTCAGGCAGAAAATGCTCTTTTGCTGTTGGCCTGCAGGTGGCAAAACCTCGAAGGACTACTTGTGTTTCTAATGCTTAATGCAAAAGACAAATAAATATATACATAATAGCAGTGTTCACCTTGTAAAGATCCAAAGGGCATTTCTTTCTATTTTTGTATTTTATTCTCCCCCTGTATAAAAGAATTAAAGACATGCCTTGTTATCTGTACACTAGCTGTTCAACAAATTTACTGTTGACGATAAGAGCTGACGCATGACCGCAGTTGCCGGACTGACTTTAGCCACCTGTGGGATCCCTCTGGAAAGTGAACATGGTACAGTGATCGCAGAATTCAAGATGTCTCCAAAAGCTGACATACCTGAATACCGTCTTGGGAAGTAAAGGAGGGCTAGCTTGACCCACCGGATAAAAAAAAATTTTGCAGTGGAAAAAGCTGACTACTCCTTGTCCTGCTGTCGGGTCTCTGTTTTTCTCTAATTAGAGATGGGACTGCAAGAAGGCCAGCGGTCACAGAACATTGATGAGTCTGGACATATGAGGCCATCGCCATCTAAACTGTGACATGTTCACTTTCTGCTTGTGAAATTGTAACCCCTTCCCAGAGTAACATTACTATGCAATGTTTTCCTGGAAAAACAAGATTTGTTAGGATCAGTTAGTCAGTCTGATAGTAAAGAATGGAAGGATTGGCGTTAAGAATGGTTATCTATAAAGGCCACCCCCCCCCCCCCCCAAAAAAAAGGGTAAAATGCAAACAAAATCTTGACCGCTGTAATGACTACTAGAGGTTCCGTTCCGCCCAAGAGATGATCGTTCGCCTTTTCCTTTGTGAAGCTGGGAAGCTTAACCTAAAAGGACTTTACCACTGTTTTTTATACTATTCAGTATTATTTGTCATGTTTACAAAGGGAATGTTAAGTCTAATGCACTAGTCAGGCTGATGGGCTTCTTGTTGAAAAATGAAAGTTTGTGCTCAGAGATAAGAAAACACGCCATGTCCTCTTCTCACTCATTTGCAGCATCAGGAATAAATTGTGATACTTGCTTTCATTCAGTTTAGGTTCTTTATTACCTGTAATGATATTGATGTTGGGTTTGATGGTGTTCACATTAGATCAAAGCAGTGAGGTTCACAAAGACATACAGTAAGTCAACAGAGTGATTTTTGGAAAAAAAAAAACACTATATAATTTAAAAAGTATATTATTTAGTCAGTTCACGCAAAACAGATATTTGAATGGTAGATGCTGGAGAGTTAACATGACAGTCTCTTCTATCTCTTGGGAACTCTGGTAAAATCTCTGTTCTGGTGAGATGTCTGCACACCTGTGGTTCCCATTATGAAGGGCTTCCACCATCCATGTTCTGAGTTCCCAGGTCTGCACACCCTTTGTGCCTTTTATGTAGGGGTCCCACCATCCTGACACCGAGTCCACAGCTTTGTACACCTACTTTAGCCATTATGAGGAGTTCTTACCATCCCTGTGCTGAGTTACCATGTCTGCACTCCTGCTGTGCCCATTTTGAGGGGTTCCCACCTTTCCTGAGTTGGGTGCATGGGTCTGCACACCTGCTATACCCATTATGAGGGACTCCCACCATCCTTGCTGGATTTTAACTTATCTTTAATTGTAAGCTCTAACGAGCAGAGCCCTCTGATTCCTACTGTATTAAAGTGTATTGTGCAATTTGTAAAGCGCTGCATAAGCTGTCAGTGCTATATAAATCCTGTATAATAATAATTGCAGAGGGCATAACAGGAAGTCCTGGAACACACAAAGGTAGGCGGGAACACACCACATTTCCAGGTGGATGGGAACATAGCCATAACGATGATGGCAAAAGGTTGAGGTTAATCCCAGGAAGTGCTGCACACAGGAAGTACTGTTACCATGGTCGAAAGTATATATTTTTATACTAATATATACAGGGTATATATATATATATATATATATATATATACTGTGTATGTGTGTGTCCATATATACATATATATATATATATATATATATATATATATATATATATATATATATATATATATATATATACAGTGGTGTGAAAAAGTGTTTGCCCCCTTCCTCATTTCCGGTTCCTTTGCATGTTTGTCACACTTAAGTGTTTCGGAACATCAAACCAATTTAAACAATAGTCAAGGACAACACAAGTAAACCCAAAATGCAATTTGTAAATTAAGGTGTTTATTATTAAAGGTGAAAAAAAATCCAAACCATCATGGCCCTGTGTGAAAAAGTGATTGCCCCCCTTGTTAAAACATACTATAACTGTGGTTGTCCACACCTGAGTTCAATTTCTCTAGCCACACCCAGGCCTGATTATTGCCACACCTGTTCACAATCAAGGCATCACTTAAATAGGAGCTGCTTGACACAGTAAGGTCCACCAGAAGATCCTTAAAAGCTACACATCATGCCGAGACCCAAAGAAATTCAGGAACAATTGAGAAAGAAAGTAATTGAGATCTATCAGTCTGGAAAGGGTTATAAAGCCATTTCCAAAGCTTTGGGAATCCAGCGAACCACAGTGAGAGCCATTATCCACAAATGGCGAAGACATGGAACAGTGGTGAACCTTCCCAGGAGTGGCCGGCCGCCCAAAATTACCCCAAGAGCGCAGCGACGACTCATCCAAGAGGTCACAAAAGACCCCACAACAACGTCCAAGGAACTGCAGGCCTCACTTGCCTCAGTTAAGGTCAGCGTTCATGCCTCCACCATCAGGAAAAGACTGGGCAAAAATGGCCTGCATGGCAGAGTTCCAAGGAGAAAACCACTGCTGAGCAAAAAGAACATTAAAGCTCGTCTCAATTTCTCCACAACACATCTTGATGATCCCCAAGACTTTTGGGACAACATTCTGTGGACCGATGAGACAAAAGTGGAACTCTTTGGAAGGTGTGTGTCCAAGTATATCTGGCGTAGAAGGAACACTGCATTTCATAAAAAGAACATTATACTAACAGTAAAATATGGTGGTGGTAGTGTGATGGTCTGGGGCTGTTTTGCTGCTTCAGGACCTGGAAGACTTGCCGTGATAAAAGGAACTATGAATTCTGCTGTCTACCAAGAGATCCTGAAGGAGAATGTCCGACCATCTGTTCGTGTACTCAAGCTGAAACGAACTTGGGTTCTGCAGCAGGACAATGATCCTAAACACACCAGCAAGTCCACCACCGAATGGCTGAAGAAAAACAAAATGAAGACTTTGGAGTGGCCTAGCCAAAGTCCTGACCTGAATCCTATTGAGATGTTGTGGTATGACCTTAAAAAGGCCGTTCATGCTCAAAAACCCTCTAATGTAACTGAATTAGGACAATTCTGCAAAGATGAGTGGGCCAAAATTCCTCCAGGACGCTGTAAAAGCCTCATTGCACGTTATAGCAAACGCTTGGTTGCAGTTGTTGCTGCTAAGGGTGGCCCAACCAGTTATTAGGTATTAGGGGGCAATCACTTTTTCACACAGGGCCATGATGGTTTGGATTTTTTTTCACCTTTAATAATAAACACCTTCATTTACAAATTGCATTTTGTGTTTACTTGTGTTGTCCTTGACTATTGTTTAAATTGGTTTGATGTTCCGAAACACTTAAGTGGGACAAACATGCAAAGGAACAGGAAATGAGGAAGGGGGCAAACACTTTTTCACACCACTGTATATATATACTCAATTATACATATATGTATTACTCATATATACATTATATATATATATATATATATATAATGTATATGTGTATATATATATATATATATATATATATATATATATATATATATATATAATCATTTTTTTTTTTTTTATTAAGTGAAATGGAGAGGTCCATAAATGCAGATAGCTTGTATAGTAATTGTATATATGCCATATAGTTTTTTTTTTTTTTATAAAAGTGATTTCTTTTTAAGTTGACTTTTACATGTTTATATGCTTGCTCTTTTAAATTTTTGTTATTATAGTAAACGTAAAGATTTATAAATTAGCTACTAGAAGGAACAAAAATCACCCCCCCCCTCCCTTGACAACTGTTGAGATATCAGCCAACACGGAGTCTGCATCACTTTTTTTTTTATTATAATTTTTTATATATTTTTCCAAGCATAGTCATTTACATACAAATTCAATATATTCAAATTCTTATTTATAGCTTTTATCTATATACATCCAGCCTTTTTTTTTCCACACAAACAACACGAGAAAAGAGAAAAAAAAATCCCATCCCTTCATTCCCTTATACCAAAGTGTAGTCTGTAGATTTAATTCATAAGATCCCGTATAGTAACGGAAATAAAAGAGGAGAGAAAAAAAACCAAAAAAAAAAACCCCACAAACACCCCCCCCCAACACACAACCTCTGTGTTCTTCTTCTACTTACATTTTTTTTAAATCCCACCACTACATACATTCAATTCACTTTCCCTTCACCGATATCATCACCACACACAAATATATATATTTCCTCTTTCCTTTTCCCCTCGTGTCTTCCCTCCCCCCCTCCCCCCCTCATCTCCCCTCCCCCCTCATCTCCCCTCTTAATCTATCCTCGCGCTCCTCAAATATCTTATTTAAATCTTTGTATGGGGAGTGAAAAAGGAAGTAGAAAAAAAATAATTCTACTTCCTTTCCTCCTCCTAAAAACCTTTGTGATCATTGTCCCCTTCTCCAACTTCCACCCGTGACATCTTCCCCTTTATATCTCCACATGGGATCTCCTCACTTACTCCCACCATATGAGGGGTCAAGATGGATGGAGAGAAAGAGAAAAAAAAAAGTGTGCATCACTTAATCCTGAGCCCTGTACTATGCGCCACATACTAATGACCTCTAGGTTATTTATATCTAACCCCTGCTCTCTGCATTACATACTGCTAACTTCTGAACTCTGCACTACTTCTTACCCCTGCACATTTTTTTACTACTGACCTCTGAACTCTGTTTCTTACTCCTGATCCCTGCGCTTTTCATTACAACCTACTGACCCCTGAACTCTTTAAACTTTCCTTACTTTTTAATGGGGCCTTGCTAGAATATCTTCTTCTTGCACCCTGGTAATCTTTGATCTCTTCAATGTTGTTTAAGTAGATTTCCACCTCTCTATAGTTGCCTACCCCTGATTTAAGTTATATATCATCCATTTTCACTCCAAACAGGAAGAGAACATCAACACGCTAGCATTTAACCCTTTGATTTAGCATTTTGTTTGGAACACTGTTGCAAACATTAAACATTGGATATAGTTATTTTTATTTAATTTCTTCTTATTAAGCTACACATATCTGGGCAATGTAGTCCTAATTTACTAACTCACCTCACCTAATTAGTAAGGCCCTTTGTGTAATTGATTTATTTTCTTTTATTGAACAGGAGAGCAAAGCTGAACAAGGAACATCTACTGAGATAACTTTAAAGGCATTTATACTGTTTGAAGAAAAATCTCTTACAGTAATCTTGTCCTCTTATCCTATGAGGACCTATCAAAGATACAAAACGTTGTTTTTTTTTCCAAGGAAAGATAAGTGCAGTAAATTGAAGGTGTATACTTTATATTGAAAAGTGATATTGACATAACAAAGAACAAACGATAAGTACTTCTCAGTCGCATGTACCGTTAAAGAAAATCTATTGCTAAAAATCACACCGTCAAAAAGACTGTCCCCTTATAATATCTAGTAAATACTTTCCTCTTTTGCTGCCCACGCCAACAAACTCCACTGTATAGCCGCTAGTAATAATCACTGTCTTCTCCAGGAAGAGAAAGCTTACCCCCGCTGGGAGAATACAATGGCTTGGCGGGAGGGATTCCCTTTTCAACACTGTCTGTGGTTACAGGAAAGAAATTCATTCTGTGTATGGGCTGCTTTAACCTTTTCGCTGCCCGTGCCGTTTTTGCATTTTTTACACATATTTAAAAAAAAAAAATGTTATGTCTGAAGATTACACAAAACCCCCAAACATTATATATTTTCTGAAAGCAGACACCTTGGAGAATAAAATAATGATAGTCCAAATTTCTTATGTCACACGATATTACCGCATAGCTCTAGGAAATGCAACATTTCAGAAAGAAAAAACACAATAAAGTGAATTTTTGGCAAACAAATGTAGTTAAATAGCCACATTTTTGGTCAAATATAAAAGATGAGGTTGCACTGAGTAAATAGATACACAAAATGCCAAACCCTAAATTTGTGTTGGCCTGTGAAATGGCGACAAACTTCAGTACCAGATATTTTCTATAGGGGATGTTTCAAAAGCCCCCTTTCGGTCATCAGTTTAGCGTCTTGTGCTAGAATTATTGCTCTCCATCTGGCGTACTCAGTGATATGTACCATGTTTATCACAATAGACTTTTTATACGTAGGCGCCCCTCACGTGTGCGTTTATGATCGTATGTGGGGGTGGCCTCAAATTTTTTTTTTGAGGGGGGGCATTATGTTCTTGGGTGTGACTTTTTTTTATTATTAAAAAACTTTTTTTTTTGCTCAACTTTTTGTTTTTTCATTACATAGGGGACAAAGAGTCCCCATAAGTTGATTTTTTTGGTGATAGGTTCTCATTAATTCCAACGCACTATTCCCAACGCACACATTCCTGTAGAGATGACTGTATTTGTAAGTGGATGCTGAAGTGACCACCAGGTGGAACCGTGTGACGTCAGAGAGAGTAATGTCACCAACATGCCAAGATCTCCAAAAATTAGTCCAAAGCTTTAATTAGCGATCACATCATTACAGCAGAAAGCAACGTTTCTGAGCTATGCAGAACCCCTTCATCGGGCATGTGACATTAAAGTGATTGTAATAAACATGTTATATTTATCTGCTTTGTTGCAGTGGATTTACACAGAGCAGGTAGGATCCTCCTCTTCTCGGGTCCCTCTTCTGTGATTTTTAGCCCTCCTTCCTATTCAGCCCCCCCATAACAAGAAGCTTGCTATGGGGACACCTGAGTTGAGTCACAGCTCCCTGTGTCCATTCAGACGTGGAGCCCGGGCCCTGCCCCCTCTCTTCCGTAATAGGCTAGCTGACTTTGATTGACAGCAGCAGGAGCTAGTGGCGCCGCTCCTGTGTCTCAGCCAATCAGGAAAGAGAATCTTGGACGGCTGAGACATTCATGGATATCGCTGGAACAAGATGGACCTCAGATAAGTGTTGGGGAGCTGAGGGGGGCACACAGAAGGCTTTTTATCTTAATGCATAGAATGCATTAAGATAAAAAAAAACTTCTGCCTTTACAACCCCTTTAATGCCTCTTGTTAATAAAACTAAATGAGTCTCTAAAAGACCCTGCATGTCCCCTCTGAGCTCCACTGAATTTATTGCAATACAGATCGCATTGCCATACATTCCTTCAAATCTATGCTCCCCATGGAGGTGAGATATAGAACAAAATATCGCCTCCACTTATATTTGGGTGACCCAAAAGAGAAGTCATACATTGCAGCCAATAGGTTGCAGCACAGATCAGTGTATTCGGATGGCAGGGAAGTTTTACTGTTAGAATACAAAAACACAGCAGGGAGGATTTGCCCATTCATCTCAAATGTGCAGATGGGCAAATTGGATCAGTTTCTTTCACTCAGCCTTTTGGCTGAACAAAAAAAACAGAATAACGTATGGCCAGCTTTAGAGTCAGAAAGCTATCCAAACTCAGTCAGGCCGCGTACACACGGGCGGACTGTTCGCCCAACTTTGTCCGCTGAACAGTGTTTGGGCGGACAGTCCGCTCGTGTGTGGGCTTTCAGCGGACAGTTTCAGCGGACAGTTTGACGAACAAGGTTTTTCGGAAATTCCGTAAAAACTGTCCGCTGAAACCTTGTTTGAGCGAACAGTCCGCCCGTGTGTAGGCTTGTTCGACAAACTAAGTATGGCGCATGCTCAGAAAGGCTTAACACGCCGAAAGTTATAATGCAGTGTATAGGACGTCGTATTTTTCGTCCCGTCGTACGTGCCGTTCACGTCATCGCGCACGGTTTCAGCAAACTGTTCGTTCGTCGTGTGTGGGCATGTCCGTCCATGCTAATTTTGAGCGGACTGTTTGCCGAAACTGTTTGACGGACAAAGTTGGGCGAACAGTCCGCGCGTGTGTACGCGGCCTCAGAGTGACATGCTGTGTTATCATCATGGGTTCAAGCAGTTGCCTGGTCAACCTTTGGGCCTGGAAGTTAGAGCATTATCCAAACTCTAGGGCTGGGAGACATTTTATTTTACCATTACAAGATCAGGAAGTGAACAGGACCTCCTTTGGTCCTGGTTGTCAGAGCTGAGAGGTAGTTTTCAGAAGGCAAGGTGCGTCGGCATTGTAAGAACTAATAAAGAGTATCAAACTCTCATAAGCCTGATTTCAATCATTTAAGATTAGATATTCATACAGTAGTCTTGCATGTGTCCAAGCCTTTGATGAAAGCAGCTCTTCTCTAGGTTCAAGGCTTTATGCTACGTCCAGGGCAGAGTCCTGAATAGGTCCTTTGCCTCAGCCGGAGGAGTTTGGTACTATGAGAAGTTTCTGAGGATGTATTTAGCTATTTCACAGTCTCTCTTTAGAGCATATCCAAAAAATCTAAAATTAAATGTATTGCAGCTCATCAGTCCTTAGATGTGGTAGCTGTATTCATTTTCACTTTTTTGGCTATGAACATTTTCAGCAAGTGCAGAAAATACCAGTTGATACCGTCATAAATGTAGTGTTCTTGTAGCGTCCCGTGAGCTGAACTGGACGCAAAATCATCATCTTTTTTTTTTTTTATCCTATCAATTCACCATGTAATTGAAATTACAAAGGCAGGCATGTTTAAAGTCCAGCCTATGTGACAATCATGGCTGCCCCTATAGATAGAGTGGAAGTACCGGTAGAAAAGCGTAGATATGAAGGGACAGAAAGTTAGATTTTTCCAGATCACCAGGTAAAAATAAAGGTAAAATAGGCCTGAAAAAAAAAATGAAAACGAATGTAGTCTCCACATCTAAGGAATGGAAAACTGCATTTTTTTGGATTAAAAATATCTCCTATTACTTGTGCATTGCCTGGGGCAATTCTGACAGCTGTCTGAAAATGTTGAGAAGAATCAGGCATGTTGGCATTTGTCAGTGAACTTTACACTCCACTGCTGATGGTGCTCTCACTCATTCAATGTGTAAATTTCTCACTGAATCTGTTTTTAATGTAATTTTTTTTTTCTAGCCGTCAGAACTAATTTTTATCAATAGTTGGCTGGAAGCATGACCCCAACCCTTTGGCGAATACATATTTAGTATCACAATTGGCACATAAATATCATATATTATACGTATTTGCCATTTCTGGATTGTTTTTGTGCTGCTCTGTTATGTTGGACTTGCAGATTTTATTTTTTTGAAGTGCTAATTTCTGAAATCTTCTAACAAAACTTACTAAAGTCTTATGAGAGAAATTCAATTCTATCTGTGCGAGGTTCATCATCATGTGGTAGGTACAGATGAAGAGATTCAATCTGCAAATCAGTTGAATCAGTGAATGACACTTTTTTTTCATCATAATGACCTTTTTTTGGAGTAATTCTGTTAATGGCGCACCGTATACTGGGTTCCAGAATTGTTTGAATCTCCTAACAGATTGAAAACCATTAGTCTAGTAAATCAAAAAATTGCTCATTCTCCTGATTTGAAAATTGCTATTGACTTCTTTGTCATACTGATTGGCAAGCTCTGCTCTGCTTACATCCTTTTTGAGTCCCATTTTGAAAAATGCAGGCACCCCAGGACAAAAGGATAATTGCATTTTTCAATTCCTCAGGAGCCAAGGCATATTATTTTATTTTATTTTATATATATATATATATATATATATATATATATATATATATATAGGGTGAGTCACCTTCTGTGTCTCCACCAGTGGCGGTCCGACCATTAGGGGCGCCCAGCGCCACCCCCCATCCATGCGTCTGCATCCTAATCTACATGCAGGGAGCCAGACGCATGGATTCCAATGGGGTTTAGGGAATGAATATTCGCCATTGTCACACTGATTGTCCTCCCGGCCAATCAGGAAGCGGGTCCTGAGACCCTTTTCCCAATTGGTCAAAAGGAGGATCGATCCCATTGGCCTAGGTGGATGAGGGAGGAGATGCACGCCCCCCAAGTCTGATCCTCTGGCCCCTCCATGCTGAATGTTGTCAGCTCCTCCTGTGGCTCCAGAAGAAAGGAGCACATGCCTATCGCCCATGGATCGCCCCTGTGAAACCGTGCACACCTGTCTTATATCATCCCCCCCCCCCCGCCGCCAACCTAATCAAGCTGGAATCCCTGGGCACGGAGCCTTATTATCTCTTGCTGGTCCATCCAGCAGAGCACTGGGTAAGAGAGCTGGCGACCGGAGGGGGGGGGGGTGTATGGGGTGACCAGCAGGTGGTGGCGAGCTGGTCCTTCTAATGCCCCTCATCCCCCCGACCGATGGAGCACTAACCGCCACTGATCTACACCCTAACTGGGTGCCATTTATTTTGCTTCACTCTGAAAATCATAATACCATTTTGTTCATAAAATACTGTTTTCATATTTCTTTTCATCCATTATTGACATCTCATTGATGCTGATTTCCTCCTGTCTTGTGAAGTCACCCTATAACTGAAAGTGTCTGAACAGGATCACCAGGGTTTCTTTTAATAAAAGTTGATTTAAAAAGAATGAAAATCACGTTTGAAATTAGGATAACATGCTAAATCTTATATGAAAATATAGAGATCCAGTTTAGTCTGTGAGCCTAGCAGAATTTTACCATAGAGGGGAGCAAACGGCAGTGATGGCATACATGGGGCTGTAACCCAGAGTGACTGATTGTTTAGGGCTATAGAAAACTAGAACACACTTGCACCTAAATTGTTGAATCTATACCTAAGTTTTGGGGGGCAGGTACCGTGTATTATTCTCCAATGCTGCATGGATGAGAAGAGAGACACTGGGTGTTTTATGAATTTTTAAAGGTTGTGCATAAGTTAAAGGAAATTTGTTTATTTTCAGTTGTGCAATAAAATTGTGAAATAACTGTGTGTTTCCTGTTTATTGAATCCATGTTTATTTGGGCTTAAATGGAACTTGTTATAGTAAACTTGGAAACACTTTATGCAAGGTTCAATGGTTACACACATACAGAATGCGGTGCATGTTCGTTGATCATCCTTTTTTTTTTCTTTTAAACTTAGTATGGTTGCCAGCTTTCAATCAAATGTGAAACTTGACATGCATATTTGATATATTTTATGATAGAATAATATAAGAAGACATGTCAGACTGCAACAAAAAACAAACACCTCTAATTGATTTTTTTATTGAGCATGTTAGTACTGTACAAAAACATTTTATGACCAATGTTTTTTGCCATCTGACATTAACTATGTGGGTTTGTTGGACTTTCCATTCTGAACCAATGGGTTTCCATTCCAAAACCATGTGTGTTAATATGAAGTCTTATAAGGGTGTTCACTATTATGGGAAGACTTTCCAAAATATTTTGGAGAGCGTCTTTTGGAATTTGTCCCCACTCAGCCAAAAGAACATCTGTGAGATCAGGTACTGATGCTGATCAAGAAGACCTGGCTCACAATCGGTGTTCCAATTCACCCCAAAAGTATTCAGTAGGGTTGAGGTCAGAGCTCTGTGCAGGCTCCTCCACAACAAACTCACTAAAGCATATCTTTATGAAGCTGGATTTGTGAAAAGTCATGCTGGAACTGCTGCTACAAGGTTGGAAGTGCACAAATGTCTAAGATGTTTTTGTATACTATAGTAAAGTGTATGTAAACCTGATTCATGACAAGTTCTCCTACAACTGAGATAAAACCAGCCTGACATTTGTGTCGGTGGGTGCTATAAATAGATTAGCAGAGAGCTGGTCTATTCACAGCACAGCTCTGCACATTCCTTCCTTCCTCTGCCTATGTGGAGTGGGGGGGGGGGGGGGTGTGCCTTTCCTCCAATCAGCTGTCACACAGTGTATGCCCAGACTCCACACCCACTGCTGAAAGAGGAAACAAGATTTTTAACACAATGTGCACTTTCTAAAGAATGTAGAAAGGGAAAGACAGCAGATACACATGTAAAACTTATGGAGGGGGATTTGTTTAATCTCTGTGTATCATGTGAGACTGTTTACTTCACTGGGTATAGGAGAGGGTTTAAATCTACTTTAACTGGACCTACACTGGAAACATCTGAGGACCTTCACTGGAAATATTTTGAGGCATGACATTCATTTGGCTATATAGTGTAGGTGTGATGGTCAGGTATGTACAAAATATGGACATTGTATGTGTAGTGTGAATGTGTATTGTGTGTGTATATTGAATGTGTATTGTGTGTGTGCATATTGTAAATAGATAACCCGTATGAACCCATATAAACAATGTAGGCGCCCAAAGGAAAGTTGTAAATGTATATATATTTCACAAACGTGAGTACACTCCTCACATTTTGTAAATATTTTATTATATCTTTTCATGTGACAACACTGAAGAAATGACTTTGCTACAATGTAAAGTAGTGAGTGTACAGCTTGTATAACAGTGTAAATTTTCTGTCCCCTCAAAATAACTCAACACACATGCATTAATGTCTAAACCGCTGGCGATAAAAGTGAGTACACCCCCAAGTGAAAATATCCAAATTGGGCCCAAAGTGTTAAAATTTTGTGTGTCCACCATTATTTTTCAGCACTACCTTAATCCTCTTGGGCATGGAGTTCACCAGAGCTTCACAGGATGCCACTGGAGTCCTTTTCCACTCCTCCATGATGACATCTGGTGGATGTTAGAGACCTTACGCTCCTCCACCTTCCATTTGAGGATGCCCCACAGATACTTGGCCAATCCATCACCTTTACCCTCAGCTTTTTTAGCAAGGTAGTGGTCATCTTGGAGGTGTGTTTGGGCTCCTTATGTTGGAATGCTACCCTGTGGCCAAGTCTGGAAACAGAAGGGATCATGATCTGCTTCGGTATGTCACAGTCAGTGTTGGTCATCTTACTTTAAAAAAGTAATTAGTTAAGTTACAAATTACTTCTCCCAGAAAGTAATTGCGTTAGTAACTCAATTACTACATTGGAAAAGTGATTAGTTACTCAGCAAAGTAACTGTGACTTTTTTTAAATATTCTATAATGCAATTACGTTCTATAACATCTTTAATATCAAAGATGTTTATATTAACTGATTGAAGAATAAAAACACGATATACAGTATTTTAGAACATTTGGTATTTATTTGAACCCAAATGTTGAGGGGGTAATAGCGGTGGTACTTGAGGGGGCGGCAGCGGTGGTACTTGAGGGGGTGGCAGCGCTGGTACTTGGGGGGGCAGTGGTGGTGGTGCACTTGGGGGGTGGCAGCGGTGGTACTTGGGGGGGTGGCAGTGGTGGTGGTGTACTTGGAGGGTGGCAGCGTTGGTGTAGTTCGGGGGGGGCAGGCAGCGTGGTACTTGGGGGGGTGGCACCGATGTTGGTGCCATCCTCTCCCACCACCACCACCTCTGCCTCTTACTGATCCCATCCCCCACCACCACTGATCTCATCCCTACCCTATCCACCCCATCACCTCTGTTGTAGAAGTGATGGTGGGTGGGTAGGGATGGGATCAGTAAGAAGCAGAGGTGGTGGAGGACTTGGGATGGATCGATTGCACTGCAATTCAAATCATCAGTCACTTACTTGAATGCCTCCAGGGATGCATTTCCTCATGGGGAGAGAGAGAGACCCTCCCCTTCACTCAATTGGTGTCAGCTGGTCAGCTGACTTAATTTTTCAGTGTCCGCCCGCCTCCCTACATTCTCTCTCTGGATAGGCGGGGCGGGATGGGGCAGTCCAGACCCAAGGCCATTAGGGGCCCGGACTTGGCCACATGAGAGGCCACTTGAAGCGGCTGTGCCTGTATCACATGCCGTGATCATGCCGATTATAATACTGTTAACGGCGCGCTGCTCCCCACCGGCCCCTCCTTTCCTTCAGTCTGTCCCAGGTGATGTCACGACGCATACAGTACAAGCACCTGGGACGGACTGGAGGGAAGGAGGGGCCGGCGGGGTGCAGCGCGCCGTTAGCAGTATTATAATCGGCATGATCACGGCATGTGATGCAGGCACAGCAGAAGAGTCGAGGGGCCGGTGGGGAGCTGCGTGCCATTAGAAGTATTATTATCGGCATCCGGTATGTGAAGTCGAGATTGAGACACCTGGGCCCCCCACAAGTGATGGGGGCGGTAAAAATGCATGGCCCCAGGATCCCCCCACCCCACAGTGTCCCCCTCGGTGAGTGTCCCCCTGTGTGTGTTATAGTGTGTGTGTGTGTGTGTCCCCCTGTGTGTGTGTGTGTGTGTGTGTGTGTGCGCGCGTCCCCCTGTGTGTGTGTGTGTGTGTGTGTGTGCGTCCCCCTGTGTGTGTGTGTGTGTGTCCCCGTGTGTCTGTGTGACCCCCCTGTGTGTGTGTGTCACCCTGTGTGTGTCCACGTGTGTTTTACCCTGTGTGTGTCCCTGTGTGTCCCTTCTCCCTCCAGTGTCCCCCTGTGTCCCTTCTCCCTCCAGTGTCCCTGTGTGTGTGTGTTCTGCCTCCAGTGTCCCTGTGTGTGTGTGTGGGCTTCCCCCTGTGTGTGCGTCCTCCTGTGTGTGTGTGTGTGAGTGCATGTGTGTGTGTCCCCCTGTGTGTGTCTCCCTGTGTGTCCCTTCTCCCTCCAGTGTCCCCCTGTGTGTGTCCCTTCTCCCTCCAGTGTCCCCCTGTGTGTGTCCCTTCTCCCTCCAGTGTCCCCCTGTGTGTGTCCCTTCTCCCTCCAGTGTCCCCCTGTGTGTGCCCCTTCTCCCTCCAGTGTCCCCCTGTGTGTGTTCTCCCTCCAGTGTCCGTGTGTGAGTATGTGTGCGTGCGTTCTCCCTCCAGTGTCCCCGTGTGTGTGTTATCACTCCAGTGTCCGTGTGTGTGTGTGTGCGTTCTTCCTCTAGTGCCCTGTGTGTGTGCGTTCTCCCTCCAGTGTCCCCGTGTGTGTGCGTGTGCGTTCTCCCTCCAGTGTCCCCCTGTGTGTGTGTGCGTTGTCACTCCAGTGTCCCCCTGTCTGTGTGCGTTCTCCCTCCAGTGTCCCCCTGTGTGTGTCCCTTCTCCCTCCAGTGTCCCTGTGTGTGTGTTCTCCCTCCAGTGTCCCTGTGTGTGTGTGTGTGTGGGCATCCCCCCCTGTGTGCGTCCCCCTGTGTGTGTCCCCCTGTGTGTCCCTTCTCCCTCCAGTGTCCCCCTGTGTGTGCCCCTTCTCCCTCCAGTGTCCCCGTGTGTGTCCCTTCTCCCTCCAGTGTCCCCCTGTGTGCGTTCTCCCTCCAGTGTCCGTGTGTGAGTGTGTGTGCGTGCGTTCTCCCTCCAGTGTCCCCGTGTGTGTGCGGGTTCTCCCTCCAGTGTCCCCGTGTGTGTGTTATCACTTCAGTGTCCCTGTGTGTGTGTGTGCGTTCTCCCTCTAGTGTCCCCGTGTGTGTGTGTGTGTGTGTGTGTGTGTGTGTGTGTGTGTGTGTGTGTGTGCGTTCTCCCTCTAGTGTCCCTGTGTGTGTGTGTGTATGCGTTCTCCCTCCAGTGTCCCCCTGTGTGTGTGCGTTTTCACTCCAGTGTCCCCCTGTGTGTGTGCGTTCTCACTCCAGTGTCCCCTGTCTGTGTGTGTTCTCCCTCCAGTGTCCCCCTGTGTGTGTGTGTTCTCCCTCCAGTGTCCCCGTGTGTGTGCGTTCTCCCTCCAGTGTCCCCCTGTGCACGTTCTTCCTCCAGTGTCCCCCTGTGTGTGTGTTCTTCCTCCAGTGTCCCCCTGTGTCCCTTCTCCATCCAGTGTCCCCCTGTGTGTCCCTTCTCCCTCCAGTATCCCGCTGTGTGTCCCTTCTCCCTCCAGTGTCTCCTGTGTGCATTTGTCCTGCCTCCAGTGTCCCCCTGTGTTTGTGCGTTCTCCCTCCAGTGTCCCCCTGTGTGTGTGCGTTCTCCCTCCAGTGTCCCCCTGTGTGTGTGCATTCTCCCTCCAGTGTCCCCGTGTGTGTGCGTTCTCCCTCCAGTGTCCCCCTGTGTGCGCTCTTCCTCCAGTGTCCCCCTGTGTATGCGTTCTTCCTCCAGTGCCCCCTTGTGTCCCTTCTCCCTCCAGTGCCCCCTTGTGTCCCTTCTCCCTCCAGTGTCCCCATGTGTGTCCCTTCTCCCTTCATTGTCCCCCTGTGTGTCCCTTCTCCCTCCAGTATCCCCCTGTGTGTCCCTTCTCAACGAGAAGGGACACACAGGGGGATACTGAAGGGAGAAGGGACACACGGTCCCTTCTTGCAGCGGTCCCTTCTTTCATGCAAGATCTCACCTCGTGGAGTTTCAATTATCATAAGCACGGTGAGGAATCAGCCCACAACTACATGAGAGAAACTTGTCAATGATCTCAAGGCAGCTAGAACCATAGCCACCAAGTAAACAGTTAGTAACACACTACGCCCTGAAGGACTGAAATCCTGCAGCGCCCACAAGTTCACCCTGTTTAAGAAAGCACAGGCCTGACTGAAGTTTGCTAATGAACATCTGAATGATTCAGAGGAGAACTGGTACAAAGTGCTGTGGTCAGATGAAACCAAAATCAAACTCTTCGGCATAAACTCAACTAGCAGTGTTTGGAGGTGGAGGGATGCTGCCTATGACTCCAAGAACACCATCCCCACCGTCAAACATGGAGGTGGAAACATTATGTTTTGGGTGTGTTTTTCTGCTAAGGGGACAGGACAACTTTACCACATCAAAGGGACGATGGACGGGGCCACTCAACGTCAAATCTTGGGTGAGAACCTCCTTCCCTCAGTCAGGGCATTAAAAAAAGGGTCGTGGATGGGTATTCCAGCATGACAATGAATCAAAACACACAGCAAAGGCGTAGCTCAAGAAGAAGCACAGGTCCTGGAATGGCATAGCCAGTCTCCAGACCTTAATCCTATAGAAAATATGTGAAGGGAGCTGAAGGTTTGAGTTACCAAACATCAGCCTCGAAACCTTAATGACTTGGTGAGGATCTGCAAAGAGGAGTGGGACAAAATCCCTCCTGAGATGTGTGCAAACCTGGTGGCCAACTGCAGGAAATGTCTGACCTCTGTGATTGCCAACAAGAGTTTTGCCACCAAGCACTAAGTCATGTTTTGCCAAGGGGGCAAATATTTACTTCACTCATTTAATGCAAATCAATTTATAACATTTTTGAAATGTGTTTTTCTGGATTTTTTTGATGTTATTCTGTCTCTCACTGTTAAAATAAACCTACCATTAAAATCACCAATTATACTCACTAATTGACCCACAATGGCTGACATAAAAATCGGAAGCCGCCATCAGATGGTGCAAAGATATCTCTCAATTATGGTCTCAATTAACACCTCTTATATACAGCTTCACTTTCTTTTCAGTTTGTTTTGGTGCATTTTAAAAAATATCCCACACTAGTCTATAATCCTTAGTTCAAAGCTTCAAAGGGAGTGCTACCATACATTCATAGAAGAGCAGTATACGCAAGAACAGTAGGAGTGACATCATCAATGTGCTGTAGTCTGTGCCGAGAGCAGAGCTGTGAGTGGGGCTCAGCCAGTCTACCCCATACAGGCTGTCTGCAGAAAACTACAGGTAGGAATATAGGACAGGTAACCCTGCAAAAGGGGAGAGAACAGCAGTGAGTGGTCTTTTATTTATTTTTTATTAAGCACATAGGTAAAATCAAGTATAAGGCAAGGGTAATTACAATTATTATTAAAAGAGAAGTATGGGGTTTATAAAAAATAAATAAAAAATCTTATACTCACCTAGGTGGATACAGCAACGATCCAATGCTGCATCTGTTCACTGCCGCATCTGCAGTGAGAACTGAGCGAATAAACACAGCCGATTGCTCAGTTCTCCCTTCTGCTCTGATCAGAAGGCCAGGACTGTCAGTCACCGTCTCTCTGCTCTGCCCCTCCAGCATTTACCTGAGTGATGGGCTAGGGAGGGAGCAGCTGGCTCGGTCTCTCAGTGATGCAGCTGAGAGGCTGAGCCAGTTGTTGGTCCATGGATCTGGGTGGATCTCTGTGTCAGAGATCAGCTGCTGCAGAGGAGAGCAGAAAGTGCTGACAATAGAAGGACAATGGTTGCTGGCAGGTTATGTCACAGCTCCAGGAATTCCCAGCCATTGTAAAGTGTTCCCTTGCACAGGGAAGTTGAAGCTGGTAGATCATGTGATGGAGACGGGGCGAATTAAAATGAGGGATTTACACTGCTCTGTTTTATACAGGCTAGAAGCAGCATTTTTAAAACTATTTAACCTGTACCTACAAGTAAGCCAATAATATGGCTTAACTATAGGTACAGTGAATATCTCCTCAACATGTTTCACTGTTTATAAGATATTCAGATGTGTAGCTGCCGGTGACATCACCAGCATGTGCGTACGGCGCTCTGAATGGATGGCACACTCAAGTGTGCTATTGGAGAGTGCTGTATGTCCAGGGGACGACGTATTATGAAATGCGTAGGGCGGAGCGACGCATTGACGTCACCTCGTGCTGAGTGGTTTGAGGATCCAGGAAGGATGAGTTTGTCCGCCTGTGTGCCAGCCGGCACACCGGATTTAAGGCTCTTGATTTCTTGCACATTGTAATTGTATTTTTGTATTTTTATTGGAACGAATTAAAAAGGTTTTACATTATTGGAGCTAATATATATTTTTTATGATACCTATACGTACTCATGAGTTCTGAGTTATATAGGATAAACTGAAGAGGTCCGGTCTCATAATCTGCTTGGTGCAGAAGGTGGTTTAAGGAGATCAGCAGGATCGGTTCCAGAATTGGGGAAACACTTAAATTGACACGCTTTCTGCGACCCTCTGTAGTGGGGGGTCACGGACTTCTGGTAAGAAGTAAATCCTTACACATTGGTGGTGGATTGCGCACTGTTCACAAGTAGGGATGAGTCAAACACCCCCCGGTTCGGTTCGCACCAGAACTTTTGAACGGACCCCAAATTCGAACGAACTTTAGAACCCCATTGAAGTCTATGGGACTCGAACGTTCAAAATGAAAAGTGCTAATTTTAACGGCTAATATGCAAGATACTGTCCTAAAAAGGGTTTGGGGACCTGGCTCCTGCCCCAGGGGACATGAGTCAATGCCTAAAATGTTTTTAAAAATGGCCGTTTTGGCGGGAGCACTGATTTTAATGACGATTAAAGTGAAAAAAAAAAGTGAAATATTCCTTTAAATATGGTGCCTGGGGGGTGTCTGTAGTATGCCTGTGAAGTGCCACGTGTTTCCCGTGTTTAGAACAGTCCCTGCACAAAATGACATTAAACGGAAATAACACCATTTAAAACTGCTTGCGGTTTTAATGTTATATCTGGTTCCTGCAATATGGTTGAAAATCATTGAGAAAAATGGCATGGGGCTTCCCTGCCCATTACCAGCCCCTTTAGGTCTTGTACGCATATTAAGGGGAACCCCGTACCCATATTAAAAAAAGGAAATGCGTGTGGCCCCCAGGCCCTATATACTCAGAACAGCAGTATACAGGTGGTGCAAACAAGACAGGGACTGTGTAGGTTTGTTGTGTTAAGTTGAATCTGTTTGTAATTTTCAACTGGTACATTTTTAAAGTGTAGCTCCAGTCAAAAAAACTATTTTTAAGCTTTTTGGAAAACATAGGGAAGGGTTATCACCCCTGTATAATTTGTTTTGTCGTCCATCTTTTTTCATCTTACTTGCTGTTGTCTCCTTCCGTTTGCAAGTAGGAGATGTTTGTAAATTGGATGTTTGAAAGTAGGGGCCTGCCCTATATGCTCTGCAGAAATGGCGGAACAAGGTGTTGGTTTTGCCACAACATTGTAAGCCCTCAAAGTGACTCTTGGTGGGCGCTGGAGCGCCCTGCTGTGAACGATTATATCAAGAATTGTAATTACATGCCATTGTTGAACAGTGGTAGAAAAATTTACCTTTGGTGGTTGTGGTGCTGGTGCCACAACACTATAAGTCCTCACCGTTACTCTGGGTGGGCACAGGAAGGGGCCCTCCTGTGAAATATTATATCAAGAATTGTAATTACATGTCCCTGTTAAACAGGGGCAGAAAAATTGGGCCTTAGGCACTGCTGCTGGTGCCACCACACTGCAACCTCTCCCATATACTCTAGTTTTATTGCAGGAATTAGCCCTGCTGCAAAGCATTGTATCAAAAATTGTAATTAAACGCCCCTGTTAAACAGGGGCAGAAAAATTGGGCCTTAGGCACTGGTGCTGGTGCCACCACACTGCAACCTCTCCCATATACTCTTGTTTGATTGCAGGAATTAGCCCTGCTGCAAAGCATTGCATCAAAAATTGTACTTAAACGCCCCTGTTAAACAGGGGCAGAAAAATTGGGCTGATGGCATCAACCAGAACCAGAAATGTTCTTCCAACATATCAGCGGAGGAGGAAGAGGATAGACAATCAACATAACAGGACAGTCACTCAGCATCAGCATAGGCAGTCTTGAAGGGATGTGATATTTCCAAAAAAATTATTCTGTTACATCAGCTTCAGGTGCTTGGTAGCTGTGGGTGATCCAAGACTGATTCATCTTGATGAAGGTCAGTCGATCAACTGATTCGGTGGACAGGCGCACCCTGTGATCGGTAACAAAGCCACCAGCAGCACTGAAGGTGCGTTCCGAAAGAACGCTGGATGCAGGACAGGCCAGTAGCTCAATTGCATACTGTGCAAGCTCTGGCCAGTGATCCATCCTCAAGACCCAGTAAGCCAGAGGATTTTCGGTGGGAAAGGTGTCCAAGTCTGACCTTGCCCCTAGGTATTCCTGCACCATGTAAATCAGACGCTGGCGATGGGTGCTGGAACCGATCATACCTTGGGGCTGCGGACTAAAAAATTGTCTGAAAGCATCAGTCAGACGGCCACCTTCTCCACCGCTCCTTCTGACTGATGCCTCAGCAACACGTTGTCCAGGACCAGGAGTTTGTAACCTCCCAGTCTCTGGGAACACGTTGCACAGACCTTTCTGCAAGGCCTCCCGGAGATGTCTCATCCTCTGCTCCCTCTGCGATGGCAAGATAAGGTCGGCAACCTTACCCTTGTACCGTGGATCAAGGAGAGTGGCCAGCCAGTAATGGTCCCTCTCCTTGATCCGAAGAATACGAGGATCCTTCCGCAGGCTTTGCAGGATCAGGGAGGCCATGCAGCGTAGGTTAGCTGAGGCATTCGGTCCGGAGACCTCTGGGTCACTAAGGACAACATGATCCGCAGCTACCTCCTCCCAGCCACGTACAAGTCCACGTGTTTCTTGGGACTGTAAATCATCCCTACAAGACTGCTGCTGCTGCTGCTGCTGATGCTGAGTGCCAGCCTCCACCTCCATGCTGACACAATCATCCTCCTCCTCCTCTTCCTCCTCCTCATCCTCTTCCTGTGTGATGGATGGCACAGCAGGAACACTGTCTGGATAAAGGGGGCCTTGAGAGGCAAGGAAGTCCTCCTCTTCCTGCCTCTGTTCTGCCTCAAGTGCCCTGTCCATTATTCCACGCAGCGTATGCTCCAAGAGGTGGACAAGAGGTACAGTGTCACTGATGCATGCACTGTCACTGCTCACCATCCTTGTGGCCTCCTCAAACGGTGACAGGACAGTGCATGCATCCCTGATCATGCCCCACTGGCGTGGTGAGAAAAAACCAAGCTCCCCTGACCCTGTCCTGGTGCCGTAGTCGCACAGGTACTCATTGATGGCCCTCTGCTGCGTGTGCAGCCGCTGCAGCATGGCCAATGTTGAGTTCCATCTGGTGGGCATGTCACATATAAGGCGGTTCTTGGGCAGGTTCAACTCCTTTTGGAGCTCAGCCAGCCGAGCACAGGCATTAAATGATCGGCGGAAATGCACACAGACTTTCCTGGCCTGCTTCAGGACATCCTGTAAGCCGGGGTACCTGCCCAAGAACCGCTGCACCACCAGGTTAAGGACGTGAGCTACACAGGGCACATGGGTCAGTTGTCCCTGTCGGAGGGCGGAGAGGAGGTTGGTGCCATTGTCGCAAACCACCATTCCTGGCTTAAGCTGGCGTGGCGTCAACCACACACATACCTGTACGTTACTCTTTAAGTGCCCAGCCGTGGGTCGCGAGCGTGCCTCTGGTGGCACACTCCCCACCCGGTCCTGAGCTCCGTGACCGTAGCCGCGGGATCAGCGGACCCGTTCACCGCTGGTTTCCCACGATCGGGTCACAGAGCTGAAGAACGAGGAGAGGTCTTTGTAAACAAACCTCTCCTCGTGCTTCCTACTGAGCCTGTCACTGATCGCCTGTTTCCTGTTATAGGGAAAGACGATCAGTGACCTCAGACGCCAAGCCACGCCCCCCTACAGTTAAAAAAAAACACACACACTTAACCCCTTCCCGCCCCCTAGTGGTTAACTCCTTTACTGCCAGTGTCATTTACACAGGAATCAGTGCATTTGTATAGCACTGATTGCTGTATAAATGACAATGGTCCCAAAAATGTGTCAAAAATCTCCGATGTGTCCGCCATAATGTCGCAGTCTCAATAAAAATCGCTGATCACCGCCATTACAAGTAAAAAAAAATGTTTTTTTATATATTTTTGGGGGATATTTATTATAACAAAAAGTAAAAAATAATGCGTTTTTTTCAAAATTGTTGCTCTATTTTTGTTTATAGCGCAAAAAATAAAAACCGCAGGGGTGATCAAATACCACCAAAAGAAAGCTCTATATGTGGGAAAAAAAAGACGTCAATTTTGTTTGGGAGCGACGTCGCACGACCGCGCAATTGTCAGTTAAAGCGACGCAGTGCCGAATCGCAAAAAGTGGTCTGGTCTTAAGCCGGCAAAATGGTCCGGTCTGAAAGTGGTTAAGAAAGTACTTGAGGCCCTTAAGAAACTGAATAATATAGTGGTTTGCACAGTGGACATAAGGGGGGCTTAGTAAACTTGGACTGAGAATCTTATATTGATGAGATTAATAGGATTCTGTCAGATGGAGAAACCTTTTACTCATCGACAAGTAATCCAAATCAAGCGATAGTGGAAAAAGTATATCAGAAAAATATCCTAAATAAAAAAGAAAAAACATTTTTGGTGCCAATCATATATTATCTACCCACGGTATACAGAAATCCCTTGTAACCTCCAGGTAGGCCCATCATAAATGGCACTGACTGTTACCTCAAGGATGGGTGTGTATATAGACACTTTTTAGTAACCCTTGATTTCACAGACCCCGTCATATGTTAAAGATAATACACAGGTAATTAAAATGTTGGAGGAAGTTGAATGGAAAGAGGACTACATTTTAGCCACTGCAGATGTGGTCTCTTTGTACACCATTATTTTGCACTGACATGGAAGAGAGGTTGTGGAATATTTCTTTGGTAAGGATATTAGTTTGCCCTTTCTGTGACCACAATTTGTGCTTTAATTGCTCGATTTCTCAAAGGGACACAAATATTTTTGGTTCAATGGATCCTATTTTTTACAGGGGAGTCAACATGGGCGTAAAATTTTCAGCATTGCCTATTTGTTTAATGCCAAATGGGAGGAGGACATGATCTATGTTTGCCGCAAGCCAGAATTGGTGCTGTGGAAAAGGCACATAGATGGTGTTCTCCTCCTCTGGAATGGCGATTCTGTAAATAATTTCAGTGATCAGCTTTTGCCTACAGGTAAGCCTATAATAAGGCTTACCTGTAGGTACTGCGAATTTCTCCTAAACTTGCACAGTTTAGTAGATACTGTAAACGCATGAACCGACATCCTCGGCACATGCCCACTGAGGAAACAGCTCTTATGTGCCATTTCATCAGCTGCAGTGCTGTTACCGGCAGCTCCTGCACGCAGGCACGGGAGTGATGTCATTGGGTTCCGGCCAGTCACAGTGCTGGAGCCCACGAACCCAGAAGTAACATTCCAGAGACATGTCACCTGTCAGGGAACCATCGAGGGATGTTAATGCTTTTATAAACAATAGTTAGATTTCCTTTTAGGGTTGTTTTCATTCTAATAAAATGTATTAATCTTGTTAAATATATAATATTTTTGTATGGCTTTTAACTTGCAATTTTTATTAATGACGGTGTTAATGTGTACATTTTTTAAAATTGTATTGTGGTTTTGTAACCACAAGATGGTGTTATGTTCCTCTATTGAAAAAACCCTTTATTCTTTATTGTAAAAACCCTTTATTTAAATTTGGCTTAATAAAACTTTTTAGTATTGTTGCCTTTAAATAGTATGTGTATATAATTTTTTATTTAAATATTTTGTTTTTTATTGTTATTTATTTATTATAGTGAGATCCTTATTATGTTGTATAGCGCTGCGTAAACTGTCGGTGCTATATAAATACTGTATAATAATAATAATAATAATAATATTTGCCTCTATATAAGCTGTCTTGGTAATGTAATTTCCGGTTCTGGATTGCTTTTATGTTATTTCTGGTCCGGATTTGCATACTGAACTGATCGTCCTGGCTCTGGCATTACTTCCGGTTTGCGGTGGTTTGCGATCTTCCAGGCTTTGGAGCGCAATCAAATGTGGAGGGCCTGCTTTTGCGGCCTCTTCCCTATCAATAATATGGTGCTGTTTGGCAGCCACGCCCCAGATTATGTTTTATGATGATGAAACACATTGGGTGATATAGGACACCTAATATCACTACGCATAAGGACTGCAGTCATTTTGTTGGGTAGAAACTTTTTCATGGCTTGTGATGACATGCTATTTTAATCTTTGTCTCTTGTGAGTATTCTGTAATTTTAATATGCTCGTTTGTTTGTAATACTACACCATGAGGCATTTCTATTCTCCTTTTGAATATATATTCTGAGATGCCCTATCTTTTGGAGCGATCAAATCCGGGGACCTATACCTTTTTGGGAAGCTATCTGGAGATTTGCCCGTGTTTGGTGTTTAATAGAGCGCTGTTGACCACTTCACTTGTTATTGGGACCACTTATTATTGGGTGGTCCACAACCGAGGGTAAGAGGCTGTGGTGCAGTTGGAGGATTTTTTTCACATCACCTTTTTGCAATACTTTATGAACATCTGAGGTGCCTTTTTGGATCCTGATTACCATCATTTGGACTTTGATGGACTCTATATCCTTACGGTACTTATGTATTAGCTTAAAGCGCTGAATTAAATATCTCTATTTATGTTAATTGTCACCAACAAATTGTGCTAGCTTGTAATTAAAAGAGAAATTGGGACTTTATATGAGGCCATGACTGGAACAGTACATATGCCTCCTTCCCTGGTACATATTGTGCTAGCTGCTTTTATTTTTAGCTATTTGTGATCAAAAATTCAGCACAACATCACACCAGAACTTTTCCAGCTGCCCGGATCGTGCAAGGAGCCTGTGGGACTGGCAGAACTACATACCTATGATGAGCATGACTCCCACTTATATATTGTAAGTGTTTTTAATCTTGTACAATAAATGTTACTGTTTTAATACTACACTTAGAGAGGCGCCCCCCTCCCTGTTTCTTTTATATGTTTTGCAGAGTTGCTGGACACACTCTGAGTATGGCTGCCTCTTTTAAAATCACCCCCTTACCATGGTTCAACTTTCAACTCTGTATTTTCCTAAAGACTGACTAATCAAATGTACATTATTACAAGAGAATTGCCTCCTGGAGCTCTAGATACCCAATTTACCTTCTCCTGTCTTTTGCTGGTGATCTCTTTATTGATAACTATAGATCAATTGTATATAGAGGAATCAGGACCTCCATCCACCTGCTGATGATCCCTCTAGTGATAAATAAAGATCACCATAGAGGAATCAGGACATCCTTCCCCCTGCTGGAGATCTCTCCAATGATAACTAGAGATCAATATATTGGAATTAGACCTCCTTCCTGCTGATAATCCCTTCTCCACTTTCTGGTTTCTTGAGGCACTGGTGATGTCACCAGGGCCTTACAGCTGCATTGTGGGAATTTCCTGTCACATGTTCCAGGAGGCAGACACAGTGTTTAAGGCATAGTTCCAGGAAGTAAAGGGAGATGGATTCATCTGTAAAAATGGACATTGTGAGAAGAATGGGGAGGGAAATAAAAATTATTTAGGGAAAGAATAGAAAGCTTGTAGTTAACTCTATCTGTTTGGCATTCCACAGTGTTAAACATTTCTAAAGGTGCCTTTGATTTCATTTTAGCACAAGGGTAAAATTCATCTGTATGTGCATTTAAAACTTTGAAAAATAATGCAAATAAATAAATAAAATAAAAAAAGTAAATATTTGAAAATTCCAGTACACATACCGTAGTTTGTAGATGCTTTAACTTTCATACAAACAAATCAATATACCCTTGCTGGGTTTTTTTTTTTTTTTAACCAAAGACATGTAGCAGAATATGTTTTGGCCTAAATTTATGAAGAAAGTAGATTTTTTTTTTTAAATTTATTGGTTAGGGTTATAGCAGAAAGTAAAAATATAATTTTTTTGTTTAAATAATATAAAAAAAGAAAAACCCAGTGGTGATCAAATACCACCAAAAGAAAGCTCTATTTGTGTGAAAAAAAATTATTTCATTTTTATTTGGGTACAGTGTTGCATGACGATGCAATTGCCAGTTGAAAAAGCACAGTGCTAAATAGCAAAAAATGTCCCATGAAGGGGGTAAAACCTTCCATAGCTCAAGTGATTAAGCATATAGCAATTACATAATAAACATTGTGAAAAGGTAACACGTTATATATAAAACATAATATGAGTTGGTGTAAAAGCCTAACTCTAACATCTCCATATAGGACTTTACCCCCCAACATGTCTCGATTTGAGTCTGTTTTTTGCATATAAATGCTTTGAAAAAAACATTTTTCTTAATGAAAATGCTGCCTTCTGCACTTCCACTGCAGAGTTTATAAACAGCCACACCACTTAGCACAGATGTCCTTTCACAGACGTATATTACAGAGGAAGAGAGAGGGCATGTCTGACCAAATCTGTTACTGAGTGCTGATCACTGAGTGCATTGGGCCTAACTCTGGTGCCATTTGAACTGCAC
Source organism: Lithobates pipiens (assembly GCF_037356315.1). Lineage (NCBI taxonomy): Eukaryota > Metazoa > Chordata > Amphibia > Anura > Ranidae > Lithobates > Lithobates pipiens. The sequence continues at coordinate 496,084,562 of NW_027507903.1, read as the reverse complement.
AGTCATTTTCAGACACCCTGCACAACGGCTGCAAGAAGAATAAGGATTAGAAAATGGAAGTTGTTTCTGCAGAGCCTGAGTACATATTCATTACTGTGACATAATTTGGGCTTTAAGCAATGTACAACCTCTCCCAAGCAAATCTGGAATTATGTTCCTTTTTAAAAGTGAAACATTTACAGAGCCCTTGTGTTTGCAGCCATATACAGAAACCATCTTTATCTCTAGGACACCCACATCTAAATTCCTGCATTACTACATAACCATTCAAAGGTTACTAGTGTTTATTCAATAAAGAGTAATTATTATGCAGTACAAGAACCTCTAGCAACCAATCACATGGTAGTTTACAGTAGGCAAATCTGGGATACCTTGTATGCAGTTGCTATAGGTTATTTTGCATATCCTCATCATTTTTCTTTGTGCTGCCTTGGATATCTATAGCAATATGAGTTGCATGGCGCCAGGGTGAAATGGTAAAGAATGATTATTTCCAATAAAGTATTACTGCTAAAAATGTTTACAGAAGAATAAGTATCTGTATATCTGTAATCTGTGAGGTGGCTTGCTATGACTATGCAATGGGCCACTGCTCCACTCTTACTGCAGTCTGCTCTATATTTTGCGGTATAGTCCTTGCTGTAATACCATAATTGCCATCTCTCTACTTCTTCACTGAAGTCTTTCTACCAGACTTAGCAATGACTTTCCGTAGTCTGGCCCAGAAGAGTCGCTGTTCGTTCTCATTGTCTGGCCAATCCAGGTAAGTTTTTTTGTCCAGGAACTTAGTCAGTCTATGGTAATGCTGCAACTCTTCTCTAGAGATCTCATCAAGGAACACCAGAATGAGGGAGTCCTTACTTTCATCAAAAAGCCTGTATGTGGCCATCCTCATCTCCAGGGAGCACCAGTTACTGTGCAGGTAGGGGCGGGTGACAACACAGACCGTCCATCTGCTGTTATAGATGCTGTCCATGATGTTCTCCATAATGTCTTTACCAACCTCAAAATCCCGGTTATGGATGCACACACGAAAGAAAGGAGGACCGTTTTGCTCCAGGCTGGGAAGAAGCTGTTCAGTGACCCATGGTTCATTGTGTGTATTGTAAGAGACAAAAACATCATATTCATAATGCTCTCTATCCCTTTGTTTATGGTTCAGCCAACATTTCACCGTGTAGACAAAGTAGAGGATATACCACCAAATAATTTCATAGAAGAGAGATGTAAGCATGAACAGCATGGTGATCACAAAGGTCAATACAAACATGATCAGATCCAGGTCAGTGTGACAGTTACTGTGAAGGAAAGAAACCAGGTTTGAGGTATTTTGGGCAAGCTGACATGACTGATTGTGAAAATTAATAATGGACACCCTAGTGTCAGATTCCAGCCAAGATAACAACCCATTAAATTTACACTTACAAGGAAATGTTGTTTGCAAAAAATAAATGTACTTCAAATTAGGCATTGACTCAAAAGCAGCTTCATTCACTTCTTCAATGTCCTGGTTTTCAATCACAAGAAATTCCATTTGATGTAGATCCATAAACATGTCTTTGGAATCCAAGTTATTGATTCCGGAATTCTGTAGATGTAAAACTTTGAGCTTGAACAGCCCTTGAAACAGCTTATGAACGTTCAACTGACCATATTTAATTAGTCTCTCAGTATCTTCCAGATAAAGAAATTTTAAGGGTACATCCTTAAGAGAGTTCAGTGTGATGTCTGAAAAATCTTGGGAACTTCCACTGTAGTATAATCTTTCAAGATTAGTAAATGATAGGAGGGGGTGTGTTTCAGGCATAAAACAGTCATAATGTATAATGTTTTTTAAGTACAGCTTGTTCATATTGCGAAACACATACTGAGATGAACAGTTTGGAAATAATTGTAATACATCCAATTCTAAAACCTGTAACTGTGAAAAACTATAGTAAAATGCACTGTCAAATATCACATATTTTGTCTTTGCCATCAGATGTGTCAGAGGTAAATTAAAACAATTTAACCATTCTGCAAAATCATCTACATCATATGTTATCATTAGTTCTTGAAGTTTCTTCAGATCTTTGAAAACTTGAGAGCCGTGTTCATATATTTTATTCTCATATAAGTTTAGATGTGTTAATGAAAATAGATTAGCAAATGTAGAATTGCTAATGGTAAACAAGTTATTATTTTGAAGGTGTAATACACTCAAATGAGATAAGCCATCGAATGACAAATCTTCAATAATATTAATGTTGTTGTTTTCTAAGGACAAGATCTGAAGTTTTTTTAAGCAGGCAAACTGTCCTTTATAAAGTCTAGTTAACAAGTTTTGAGCTATATTGAGGTAAACTAACTCCATTCTTGGTGTGGATTCATCCTGACAAATGTCTAGATTTTCTAAAGAATTTTGTGATAAATTTAGTGACAGTAAGTTATTTAACCTTTGGAATTGCTTTAAGCTGACACTTTTTATAAAATTATATGAAAGATCTAAATTTCTTAGGGTTTTACATGAGCCAGTAAAAGTATCAATTTCTTCTAAGCTGGAAGTTACTACAAGAAGTTCTTCAACTTTAAACTGCAAAGCACATTTGCAAATTTCAATTGAAGGTTCGAGGAATTTTGACAGTGAAATAACTTTGCTTGTTCTAATACCCGACTTATGGATTTGCTCTATGTCAAAATAAGGGACTGTCCCTTGAAACACCTCTAGATGGGGGAAATTGCACAGGGAATTTAATTCAGCTTCTGAAACTTGTTTTTTCCTGAAATCTAGGAAAGTAATATTGAAATCTACATACTGTGCAGTCTGTCCGTCAGTTGTTGGATATGGTGATCTAAAGCAATCTTCTTCTTTTAGAACATCAACATTATTGAATACTGATAGTTTGTGTAAATTGGGCAAATTTCTGGATTTTCCCAGAAATGTTGTTAATTTAGACAAATGTGTCATGTTGTTGTTTTCCAGTATCAGATGGTCCAGTTGAGAGAGATGGTTAAATATTGAAAAGCTAAATGATGAGATATTTATCCCACATATTTTCAGTGTTTGTAGTAAATGTAAACCACAAAATGTGTCCTTGTGAAAAGTGGTGTCATCATGAAAAGTTTCTGATTTTATCCAGAGGACGGAGAGTTGAGAAAGACCAGTGAAGGCCCCTGGTAGGAATTCTGCATTTCCAGAGATAGAGAGGGATTTCAAGTTTGTGAGTTGGGAGAATGCTTCTGCCTGTACAACCACCCCCTGGTACTGAGTCAGGCAAAGCCAGTCTGTTTCCAGAGGTATTTCCTTTAGGGCTACCTTAAGATTGTCCACCATGTCACAATGCACTGCTATGGTAAAATCCAGTTCTTCAAATTCATCACACTTATTGAAGTTCAAATCCAGAAATGGTGAAAAATATTTCTTTTCAAGCACTTGGCATTTCCGCCTTAGCAGGCACGAGCAGAATGATCCACCAGAAAGGAAAAAAAAGATCAATGCCACCATAATACGGAATAGATCCATAGTTAAGTTGACAAGCCAGTGTACAAAGTATCCTCTCTACATCAAACTGTCTACACATTTGTTAAAAGTGGCATTCTGCTACAGGCATACTTCCCTGTTAAGGCAGCAAAGCTGAACTATGGACACAAGTAATTAACCACTTCCAGTCTGAGTCAGTTCTGACATTTCAAAACAGCATTTTGTTGCTAGAAAACTACTTAGAACCCCAAAATATATATTTTTTTTAACCACTTCCAGCCCAACAATGTCATATGACGTCGTGGACTTTGAGTGAGGATAACGGAATGATGCCTGTAGCTGTAGGCATCATTCATATATCTTCTTTTTCTGCCGGAAATTCCCTGCACTGTAAAAACAATCATAGCGGCTGCCAGGGGCGTAACTAGAAATCACAGGGCCCCATAGCAAAATGTTGTATGGGGCCCCCTGCAAACAGCCCCCCCACAAACAATAATTAACTAATGCCACTGAACAACAGATTACCACACCCATGTGGCACAGTACCCAGTCAACAGCTTATATTAATTTTGAACAACAAAGTATGCAGTATGCTGTATGCAGCCTCTGAAGGACACACATTGCTGACCTCAGTGGCCGTGGGTCCATAGAGGGCGCAGGAGCGCTGCCCTCTCCCTCCTGCACCCGTCAATCTCCAGCAGATAGATTCATGCATTGCATGAATCTATCTATTGTAGCCACTGCCACCCCCTATTCAGGTGTTCGGCCCTGGCACTTGATGGGCACAGTGGCTGTGCTTGATGGCACAGTGTCAGCGTTTGATGAGCACAGTGGTGGCAATTTATGGGTACAGTGGCTGTGTTTGGCACAGTGGCTGCTGTATGCGGCTGTGTGTGTCGGGACACGGCTGGACTCGCGGGGCCCGGGAGGCTTAACAGTAGACTTACATTCCTCATCCTCCCTCAGGGGCGGATCCAGAGTCTAGTCTCAGGAGGGGCACTGACAGAAAAGTCAATTTTTTGGGGGCAATTTATTTAGGAAATGGCTGGTGTTGACGCTTCAATCATCATGCAGGGCCGCTGATAGAAATCATGGGGCCCCGTACAGCCTACCTGATGGGGCCCCCCTCAGCTCCTCCCTTGCCCCGGCCCTGGTCCCTCCTTCAGCCCCACCCATTGCCCCTCCCCAGACCCCAGCTTGAAACAAAGTGTAGGTTTGTCTACAAGTGATATTTGTTTTTCTCCAGCCAGTTATAGGTTTGATTATCCAAAAGAAATACTGTTTTCAGATGAGAACAGACCTCTTTAATATCTATATGTAATACAAACCATTAATAAATAAATAAAATGGTATTTTTGGTATTATTGCAGAGTATTGTCAGGGTGTGTATTGCAGAGTATTGTCGGGGTAAGTATTGCAGAGTATTGGCAGGGTAAGTATTGCAGAGTATTGTCAGGGTAAGTATTGCAGAGTATTGTCAGGGTAAGTATTGCAGAGTATTGGCAGGGTATTTATTGCAGAGTATTGGCAGGGTAAGTATTGCAGAATATTGTCAGGGTAAGTATTGCAGAGTATTGTCAGGATATGTATTGCAGAGTATTGGCAGGGTATTTATTGCAGACTATTGGCAGGGGATTTATTGCAGAGTATTGACGGTATTTATTGCGGAGTATTGGCGGGGTATGTATTGCAGAGTATTGGCGGGGTATGTATTGCAGAGTATTGGCAGGGTAAGTATTGCAGAGTATTGGAAGGGTATTGGCAGGGTAAGTATTGCAGAGTATTGGCGGGGTATGTATTGCAGAATATTGGCAGGGTATGTATTGCAGAGTATTGGCAGGGTATAGGCAGGGTAAGTATTGCATAGTATTGGCAGGGTAATTATTGCAGAGTATTGGCGGGGTATGTATTGCAGAGTATTGGCAGGGTATGTATTGCAGAGTATTGGCAGGGTATTGGCAGAGTATGTATTGCAGATGTTGAACTTCAAGCCCCCCCCCAAGCAAGCATACACCTCACCTGTAATTGTCCACAAGATCTCGATCGCCGGCCCCTGCGCTCTCTGCTCGCCTGAGTCGCCTCTCACTCTGCTACTAAGTTCTTGTCACGCGGAGAGAGAGAGAGAGGATTGGGAATAATGCGGAGCATTAGGAGCAAGTGCAGAAGACGTATTCTTCCGCGCCCGAAATACATCAAATAGTCCCTCCCCTGCAGCCGCATACTGAAACGAATAAAGCACAAAGCACACAGGGGGTGTGGTGGCACGCACTGATCGGTGGAGGAGGAACTTTTTTTTTTATACATAAAAATGAACTTTGCATTTCAGGTTGCCCGGGCCCCCCTACTGGTCAGTCCCGGTACAGCAGGGCCAGTTGTACTGGCCTATCAGTGGCCCTGCCATCATGGCACCATGGTTGTTATGGTGTCAGGATGATTGAAGCACATTATTTCTATCATTACATTGTTATAGAAAATTAAATAGTTCAACTTACCATAATGCAGAATCAGTGGGAGCCCCAAGTGTGTCACTTGCCACCGTCGCCTGCCACCAGATGAAGATTGTCACATGCCACAAGTTGCAGATTGACACTTGCCACGTCACCTGCCACACGTTGCGGATCGTCCACTTGTCACACGTTGCAGATATTTCACTTGCCACGTCACCTGCCACAAGTTGCAGATTGTCACTTGCCACGCCACCTACCACAAGTTGCGGATTCCCACTTGCCACAAGTTGCGGATTGTCCACTTGCCACATCACCTGCCACAAGTTGCGGATTGTCACCTTGCCACATCACCTGAAACACATTGCGGATTGTCCACTTGCCACGTCACCTGCCACAAGTTGTGGATTATCCACTTGCCACGTCACCTGCCACAAGTTGCGGTTTGTCACTTGCCAAAAGTTGCGGATTGCCCACTTGCCACATCACCTGCCATACATTGCAGATTGTCCACTTGCCACGTCACCTGCCACAAGTTGCAGACTGTCCCTTCCTGTGTCCCAGTCTGAGTCAGGCAGCAGAGAGATGATGTAATCTCTCTGCCGCCTGCACAGTGAGTGCGGGTGGCACCCGCTGATTGGCCACCCACCGAGCCCCCCAGCTGGCAGCTGCCCGTTTGCTCTCTCACCCTCCTGCCGAGCCGCCCAGCTGCGTCCACTCGCACAGTCAGCTCTTTTTTATTTTAGGTTTTCCAGCCTAGAGGCGAGATAAGGTTACCTATAGACCCCAGATCTTGCTGTAAAGAGGACCTGAACTATTCCTGTTACAAGGTTTACATTCATTGTAATATGAATAAAAGTGATAAAAAAAAAATGTAAACGAAACTGTAAAAATATATAAATAAAATAGGCAATAAATTTTTTTTTTTAAAGCGTCCCCATCCCCACATGTTTGCACACAGAAGCAAACGCATATGTACGTCTTTTCCCCAGGGCCACTGATAAGCCAGTACAACCAGCCCTGTTGTACCGGAGCCCGGCCAGCTGGGGGGGCCCTGTGCAGCTTCAAAGACAGTTCAGTGGAGAAAACCCAAAAAACGCTTTCTAATTTACACCCCCAGGGGGCCCATGGCTCCCTGCGCTCATTATACACTACACACTGGATCTTTCCATTACAAAATCCTGGAAACAGAATCCAGGAATATGTGTCCAGGACCTCAGCTGAGCTCTGTAATCCAGTCCAGATCTTCTAGTATGCCTTCTCCCCAGACCCAAGACCACTCTCATTGGTTGGAGGAGAGAAGTCTATGGATTAGCAGCCCGGGACAGGAGCTAAGAGACATGCTGCTGTGCAGGAGAGTTCTCACATGTGGGTACAGATTAGAACAGGCCCACTGACACTGCATCTGGCCTGCCAGCGCAAACACAACATGAACAGTCAGAAATGTTTTGTAATGTAAATGATCCTAGAGGATACAAAGGTCGGGTTTGTAGTAGCCTTACTTACAGAGGAACCTCAAGCATGGGCTCATCAGCTGTTGGAAAGGGAGAGTCCTATACTGCACTCACTGTCTTCTTTCTTCGACGCCATGGCAATGCTCTATGATCACCCACAATGAACCACCATGGCTGAAACTGTGCTGACCTCTCTACAATAGGGGAAATGCCCTGTTGAGGACTACAGAACGGAATTCTGCACGTGGGCTGCAGACACTGCATGGAACGACGCTGCCTTGAGCCAACAGTTTAGCTTGGGCCTTTTCCGAGCCCCTCAAAGATGAATTAGCAAGAGTGGGGCTCCCTGATACAGTGGAACCTACAATTCAGTTGGCTTTTCAGCTTGATCGCAGACTCAGAGAATGTTGTGGGGAATTATCCGGTATGACCCGTCCCACATGGATGCTCCCACGAGTACCCATGGCTCCACACCTGAGAACCCCTGAGACCCACGCATCATGACCCAGAACTGATACAACTTGGCTTAGTTCGTGCACCCCTCACACCCAAAGAGTGGGAACGCCGTCGCCTGAACAATCTATGCCTGTATTGTGGTGGAGCCAGGGCCGTCTTTGGCGCAGGGCAAATGGGCCCAATCTTTGTAGGGGGGGGCCCGCGCCACCCTTGAATTGGGGCCCCGATGGTGGCTTTGCAGAGTACATAGATGACACGAGAGGCTGTATTCCCATTCTAGCCAGCAGTGGGGGTGGGGCCAGGAGCTCCACTGACTCCACTGACGCGCTGACCCTGCCCCATGTTAGTTAGAGCAGTGATTGGAGTGGATGCATCAGTGGAGCTCCCGACTCCGCCCTCTATACTGGCTGGGGAAAACAGAGGTCCCGGGGCAGGGCCAGGAGCTCCACTGACACGCCCATGCCAATCACTGGCTCTAACTACAGCCGCTCTGTTCTAAGCATACAGACTACATGGGGTGGGGTCAGAGCGTCAGTGAAGCTACCGGTAATCTCGTGCAGTATGTCCGCAGTCTCTGGTAATCTTGTGCAGTATGTCCGCAGTCTCTGGTAATCTCCTGCAGTATGTCCGCAGTCTCTGGTAATCTCCTGCAGTATGTCCGCAGTCTCTGGAAATCTCCTGCAATATGTCCGCAGTCTCTGGTAATCTCCTGCAGTATGTCCTCAGTCTCTGGTAATCTCCTGTAGTATGTCTACACTCTTTGACCCTCTCAGTAGTATCTGTATTAATGTGCCACTTTACTTGCTCAATTATTTGGGATTGCACCACTGCTCAGTGAGTGGTAATGTTGTGCATTAACCTATAGCAACCAATGAGTGAGCGCTAATAATGTACAGTAACCTCTAGAAACCAAACGGCAAGCAGAAATTATGTGTTGTAACCTCTAGCAACCAGCCAGTGAGCGGTATGGATAAACTGGAACCTCTGGCACAGCAATCGCTGCATGATCTGCTGCAGTAAACTGATTTTGAGTCTATCTGCTATTTTTTTGTATGTCTCAGAGTGGAGGGGGGGGGGGCCCCAAGAAAATGTTTGCCCAGAGCCCAATCAAAATTAAAGACGGCCCTGGGTGGAGCGGGTCACTTTCTTCAGGGATGTCCCATTAGGCTGAGTAAGTGGATCGAATCCCCATCTGTTTCACCGAACGCTGTTAAATCCTCGCATCTCACTGTCTGCCTCTCTTTGCAGATACTGGGAAGGATAATCCGAATAGCAGCCATTATTGACTCTGGGGCTTGCAGCTGCTTTATTGACATTCACTTCTCCAAAAAGTATAGCATCCTATTATGCAAGAAGCCCCAGCCATTTACCGTTCATCTGGCAGATGGCTCCACACCAAACTCGGGTCCCATAACCCATGAGACTCCCCTCATATTGGCCACCACCAAAGCAGACCATTGGGAATATCTTCATCTGGACATGATTTCTTCCCCCATTTTTCCAGTTATTTTGGGGTTACTGTGGCTTCAACAGCACCAGCCACAGGTTGATTGGTCCACTGAAGTTGTGTCTTTTTGGCTCACCCTATTGTTTACATCACTGTTTCCCACAACGAGCCTGTTGGATGGTTCAACCCCTTTCCACAGATGACAACACTCTTCTCCCCCAGGTTTACAGAGACTTCCTGGACGTCTTCAACAAGAAGGGAGCTGAATCCCTACCGCCTCACCAGCCGTATGATTACCCCATTAAGCTTCTTCCTGGTTTTGCAATACCATTTGGGAGAATCTTCCCACTATTTGAGCCTGAAGTAGTAGAAGTCCTCTGAAAATACATTGATGACAATCTTAGGAAAGGGTTCATCCAGCCTTCTACCTCTCCTGCTGGCGCTAGACTCTTCTTTGTGGAGAACAAGGACCATTCTTTAAAACCATGTATTGACTACAGAGAATTAAACAGTACCACAATCAAGAATCGATACGTGTTGCCTCCAGTCTCTGAGCTCGTTCACAGGTTCTGCACCGCCAAGGTCTTCTCAAAATTGGATCTACGGGGGGCCTAAAATTTAATACGGATAAGAGAGGGCAATGAATGGAAAACGGCCTTTCGTACTAGGTTTGGCTATTTTGAGTATTTGGTCTTGCCATTTGGGCAGTGTCTGGGGTGTAACGCCCCAGAAACTTTTCAACACTTGGTGAATGGCATCTTTTGGGATTTTCTTAACCTCTTCATGATAGTGTACTTAGATGACATCCTTGTTTTTTCACCTTCCCTCGAAGCACATCACATCCACATGCAAGAAGTCCTTTTTCGCCTCCGAGCCCATAAACTCTACGTCAAGCTTGAAAAATGTGAGTTTGAGAAAGATACCATACAATTCCTTGGCCTCATTATATTGACTTCTGGCATATCCATAGACCCCCAGAAGGTAACTGCAGTTCTTGAATGGCCAGTACCCCCGGACCGTTAGAGCGTCCAGACGTTCATGGGATTTGCCCATTTTTATAGAAGATTCATCAAAGGCTTCTTGTCAATAATTTCACCTATCACACAACTCACCAAGCAAAACAGACATTTTCTGTGGTCCCCCTCAGCACAAACAGCTTTCGACAAACTCAAGAAGCAATTCAACTCTGCCCCAGTCCTTCATGACCCAGCCCTGTCTTACGTGTTGGCGGTCGATGCTTCAGAGATTGCGGTTGGGGCAGTCCTTTCTCAGCGCCACAAAACCACAGCCATGTTGCATCTTGTTGCCTTCTTTTCCAGGAAGTTGTCCCCAGCCGAAAGGAACTATGATGTAGGTGACCGGGAACTATTGCTATTAAACTGGCCCTGGAAGAATGGCGCCTTGCACCCTATCCTTATTTACACTAATCATAGGAATTTGGAATACCTCCATACAGCTAAACGTCTCAGACCTAGACAAGCCAGATCGGCTCTCTTCTTCACCCGATTTCAAATGCATATCACGTAACGTCCAGGATCCAAGGATTGTAAACCTGATGCTCTATCCCGTGTGTATCCCACATCAGATAACTCGCCAATGGCCTATGTGATACTCCCTGACTATAATTTCTTCCTACTTATGGATGACCTCTTGTCCATGATTAAACTTGTCTCTTCTTTAGACCAACTGCCCTCAGGAGAACATCTACAAGAAAAAGATGGACTTTTCTTCCATGACCATGCTGTGTTTGTGCCCCTTCAACTGAGAGTTCCTGTGCTCAAACTCTGCCATTGCAACAAGTTAGCAGGGCATTTTGGGGTGACCAAAACCACCAATCTGCTTTTCCGAACCTTTTGGTGGCCTACCCTCAAGGCAGACTGCCACGCTTACGTCAATTCCTGCCGGTATGCAATCACAGCAAAACGGAAAATAATAAATCATGGGGTCTCCTATGTATAAAAGAGAATATTCCTGCGCCTAATCAAAGAGTAATCTAATTGTTGCACCGCTGCACACACTGAAATGGGGTACTTGAACCCCAATTGGAGAAGACAAAAGGTAAAAAAGGTAGTGGTGCGTGGTACTATGGTGAAGAATCTAGTTAAAACAGGTTTAATATATTCAATAGGTACTCAAAAGATTAGAAGATAAATGTAATATCGTCTCCACTACAGGTAATAAATGGAACGTAGAAAAAGAAAAGACAATATATGTATATAAAAAATATAAAATATATATATATATGTATATATAGTGAGGGACCCTCACTCCTATGCGTAGTAGTATTTTGAGTGGTAGACAAATGGATAAGAAAAACAATTAATGATAAATAAGACTGGTGGTCCCAATGCGATTTTTTAGGTAGCAGAGTTGCATAAAGTGGCAGTGCTGAATATAAAGAAGGTCCGTGAAAATAACTACTACTGTATTTGTTTCAGTGACTAAAGTACTATACATAAAATAGTGGACGAAATAAAAAATATATAAAGTGAATCACCATGCGATTTGTTAAAAATGACGAAAAACGCATACAAAGTGCTAGTGCTGAACAATAAATAGATCTGAAAAGAAAATCTGCTAAGTCAAAGTATATGTGTAACAGTGTACAAAAGTAATCATTAGCTAGATAAGGCAAAAGATGTAAGTAATGCTTGCCTTGTGACTAAAGAAATCGCATATGGTGTTAAAGCCAAGGGAGGGTTAAGCAAAGTGACTCTGTGCGGGTGTCTTTATACCATAGACTTAAATATCGGTGCAGTGCACTAAATTAAATCATACAATCAAAGAAAATAAATCAAATTGTTGAATCAAAACAAAAACGCATAAACGATCCAAGTGTTGGTGAGAGGGAAACAACCCTCTGGGAATAATCCAAAACAGAAGGAAAAAGGTGCACAGTGTTTGAAGCTATAAAAAATATAAAAAAACAACAATGGAACAGTAATCCTAGTTAAAATTGTCCATTCAGCTGGTGCAACAACAAGTGGCGATTAGCCCAAAATCGCATGTAACAAGACAGTCGCCTGCAATGCTGGTGCTTAAAATATATGTGCACTATAAGGTAGAGATTTAAACAGTGATAATGGTGATGGTGGATATCTCCCACGTGGTCCTGTGTAATCAGAATATGGGTGTCCCCTTACCTTACAGCTGTAAGGTAACAGCATATGGTATATGTATCCTCAGGGTTCCTGGTGGTCCTTATCCCTCGAGGTCCTATTCACGTGTCCCCGGGTCCTGGCGTCTCCTGCCTACTGTGCCGTATTGGGCTCTGTAAGTGGTCCCTCAGCAGTACTTCAGCGTGGGGGGGGGAATTGGTGGTATACCTCGGCGGTTTTATGCAAGGGGTTAAACAGATAAGGAGGAAGGGAGCCCCATAGTATAGTATTTTTCAACAGTATTGAAATTTATTTATAAAAACAGCTTTGGTACTCACAAACAGACAGAGTTTTTGTATGGTGTATAAACGAGCCTCGAGCTCGATTGCGTCACTTTCGGTAGCGTCCCGACTAGTGTTCGTCACGGTCACGTGACTTCATCAGGGGATGTCTAGTGCTCAGGGAATTCACACTTCCCTGAGCACTAGACATCCCCTGATGAAGTCACGTGACCATGACGAACACTAGTCGGGACGCTACCGAAAGTGACGCAATCGAGCTCGAGGCTCGTTTATACACCATACAAAAACTCTGTCTGTTTGTGAGTACCAAAGCTGTTTTTATAAATAAATTTCAATACTGTTGAAAAATACTATACTATGGGGCTCCCTTCCTCCTTATCTGTTTAACCCCTTGCATAAAACCGCCGAGGTATACCACCAATTCCCCCCCCCCACGCTGAAGTACCGCTGAGGGACCACTTACAGAGCCCAATACGGCACAGTAGGCAGGAGACGCCAGGACCCGGGGACACGTGAATAGGACCTCGAGGGATAAGGACTACCAGGAACCCTGAGGATACATATACCATATGCTGTTACCTTACAGCTGTAAGGTAAGGGGACACCCATATTCTGATTACACAGGACCACGTGGGAGATATCCACCATCACCATTATCACTGTTTAAATCTCTACCTTATAGTGCACATATATTTTAAGCACCAGCATTGCAGGCGACTGTCTTGTTACATGCGATTTTGGGCTAATCGCCACTTGTTGTTGCACCAGCTGAATGGACAATTTTAACTAGGATTACTGTTCCATTGTTGTTTTTTTATATTTTTTATAGCTTCAAACACTGTGCACCTTTTTCCTTCTGTTTTGGATTATTCCCAGAGGGTTGTTTCCCTCTCACCAACACTTGGATCGTTTATGCGTTTTTGTTTTGATTCAACAATTTGATTTATTTTCTTTGATTGTATGATCTAATTTAGTGCACTGCACCGATATTTAAGTCTATGGTATAAAGACACCCGCACAGAGTCACTTTGCTTAACCCTCCCTTGGCTTTAACACCATATGCGATTTCTTTAGTCACAAGGCAAGCATTACTTACATCTTTTGCCTTATCTAGCTAATGATTACTTTTGTACACTGTTACACATATACTTTGACTTAGCAGATTTTCTTTTCAGATCTATTTATTGTTCAGCACTAGCACTTTGTATACGTTTTTCGTCATTTTTAACAAATCGCATGGTGATTCACTTTATATATTTTTTATTTCGTCCACTATTTGATGTATAGTACTTTAGTCACTGAAACAAATACAGTAGTAGTTATTTTCACGGACCTTCTTTATATTCAGCACTGCCACTTTATGCAACTCTGCTACCTAAAAAATCGCATGGGGTCTCCTATGCCCCTTGCCTGTTCCCTCCAAACCCTGGGAACAAATCAGCATGGATTACATAGTAGAGCTACCACCCTCTGATGGGCTTACATCCATATTTGTTGTTGTGGACCGCCTTACAAAAATGGCTCATTTTCTTCCTATGATTGGTACTCCTTCCGCCCCAGAAACAACTCAGGCTTTATCAAGAAGATGGGAACAGAGGGGCGCCAGACTGAGTGCAGTATAAATCATATATTTAATAAAAACAAGTAGTAACTCACAGGTTAAATTAGATGAGTTCAGTATGTGGTGAAAATCGGCAGTCCTGGAGTCTCATAAAAGTCTTCCCTTTGCAGCCTGGGGCAAAGGGAAGACTGGCGATTTTCACCACATACTGAACTCATCTAATTTAACCTGTGAGTTACTACTTGTTTTTATTAAATATATGATTTATACTGCACTCAGTCTGGCGCCCCTCTGTTCCCATTTCTACACAGAGCTCATAGCTTCACTCTAATGCCGCGTACACACGAGCGGACTTTTCAACATCCAAAGTCCGAAGGACCGAGTCCGTCAGACTATCCGATCGTGTGTGGGCTGCAACGGACTTTTGATTCACCAAAGTCTGACGGACTTTAGAATATGGAACATGCTTCAAATTTTCCCAAAGGAACTCCGCCGGACTCGGTCCCCTTCGAAAACTCCGCTCGTGTGTATGCTATTCCGACGGACTAAAACCGACGCTAGGGCAGCTATTGGCTACTGGCTATGAACTTCCTTATTCGAGTCGGGTCGTACGTCATCATGTTCGAATCCGTCGGAGTTTAGTGTGATTGTGTGTGGCCAAGTCCGTTCGGCCGAAAAGTCTGTCAGAACTCCGTCGGAATTCCAGCAGAACTCCGACGGAACTCCTTTGGAAGTCTGTCGGACTTAAGTCCGCTCGTGTGTACGGGGCATAAGGGAGCTGCCTCCAGGTGCTAATCATACAAGATCTCGGATCATTCATGGACATTATGTTTTAACAAATGTTTTAATATTATGTGTGCTTATTCACACACATTTTATGTATACCTATATTCCAGTTGCTATATAATTTTATGTTATCACCATATCTAGCGCCGCTGTTCACCCCTGTTTTTATCAAGAAGATCATACTCCTCCATGGCATCCCCAGCAATATTGTATTAGATCGTGGGGATCAATTCACCTCTGAATTCTGGAAGGAGCTCTGTCTTGCTCTAGAACCACTACTCTTTGGCCTACCACCCTCAGACCAATGGCCAAACGGAACACAGGAACCAAACCCTTGAACAGTGCCTTTGTTGTTGCTCCACCTTTGTCCAAGACAATTAGGCGTCCCTACTTTCTTGCGCAGAATTTGCATACATCAATGCAATACATACATTCTACCACTACGCAATCACCGTTCCACGCCAACCTGGGGTACCACCCTTCTCTTTCCCCTGTCCTATCTGCTTCTGCTTCAGTCACGGCTGTCTGGAACAGAGTGGAGTTTCTACATAACAACTTAGAACTCCTAAAGGATACCATGGCCATGGCACAACTGGATTACAAGACCATCTATGATCAAAGGCAGCGGGGGACCTGGATCTTCAACTGGGAGACAAGGTTTGGTTGTCTACCAGGCATTTGAAGTTGGCCTGTCCCTCCAAGAAATTGGGCCCTAAGTTCATTGGGCCCTCCCTGTCCTGTCCCAATTCAACGCTGTTGTCGGATCCACCCTGTCTTCCATGCCTCCCTCCTGAAGCCCGTGGCCCCAAACCCCTTTGGGGATCGTGGCACCCTTCCTCTGCCTCCCTCTATGATTAAAGGGATTGAGGATTACGAGGTGGAGGCCATCCTGGACTGCCATAGAAGGGGTCGCAGATGGCAATTTCTGATACAGTGGAGGGGTTACGGGCCTAAAGAGAATTCCTGGGAACCCGAGTCGCATATCCATGCTCCAGATCTTCTCTGGCTGTTCTTTCAGCTAGATTCATCCCATACGGGCGCCCAGAGGCCGCCCCTTCAGGGGGGCTCTGTAAGAGTCCAGGGCTTACTACGCATGCACCAATGGCGCATTGCCGCAAGAGGAAATCCATGCAAACTGAGCATGCGCCAAAGACACCTCAGTGCTCCAACCTGCACAGACAACTTGATGGAGCAAGGCAGGAAAATGCCCAGGAGGAGCACAGGAAGGGACATCAACCTGATGGAAAAAGGCAGAAAAACCCCCAAGAGGCGCACAGGAAGTGACTTCAACCTTATGGAAAATGGCAGGACAATGCCCAGGAGGTGCACAGGAAGTGACCTCAAACTTCCCGATATAAGCCCAGCCCAGACACTGCCAAATTGCTGCATTATCTTCAGTCCCCCTTGTTCCTGTGCTAGTGTGTGATCTGTCTGAACTTGTTGTGACCTGGAAACCTATTTGACTACTCTTGATTGCTGCTTGTCATTGACTTTGGATTTGTATCTTGATCATTCTACTTCTTTGTCCCTTTTGTACTCAGCTGCCAGATTGGCTCTTGACCATTCTTCTTCTGATTAACCCTTTTATACTTTGTTCAGGGGCGTACCAAGCAGGGGGCGGGGGGGGGCGTTCCGCCCCAGGTGCCACACATTGAGGGGGGTGTAAGTGGCTGGGTGCCATTGCTATGGGGTTCACTCTGCACTCAGACAGTCTGACATAATCCTGAAGGGAATCCCTGGCTCTGGCTACTCTGTTTTTTGTGAGTTTTTCGTGAGCTGGAACACCCCCAGCACTGCGGCCCGAAATAGTATGGTCTAGTTTCTGTTTTCCCCTGCTAGCTCCACCCACCACTGCTGAGCAGCTGAGCTGAGTGTGTCATCATTCAGCGCAGGGGTGGTTGCTGTTACACACTGTGTCCACATCATCTTCCAGAGTCTAAACCTCCCTAGCTGAAGCTGAGAGCCGAGGTGAGCTGGTGATAGGGGATGTGTGAGCTGTGAGAAGACGTTGGAGGAGTGTGTCTGTCCTGCCATCCTTACTATGCTGGCCTGTCATAGAAGGGGGGGTTGCTGTGTAGTAGGTATAGTGTAGCTGACCTGATGGGGGGTGCAGAATCCAGGTGTGGGCTATGTACAGGTTGCAGAATCCAGGCGTGTGCTATGTACAGGTTGCAGAATGCAGGCGTGTGCTATGTACAGGTTGCAGAATCCAGGCGTGTGCTATGTACAGGTTGCAGAATGCAGGCGTGTGCTATGTACAGGTTGCAGAATGCAGGCGTGTGCTATGTACAGGTTGCAGAATGCAGGCGTGTGCTATGTACAGGTTGCAGAATGCAGGTGTGTGCTGTGTACAGGTTGCAGAATGCAGGCGTGTGCTATATACAGGTTGCAGAATCCAGGCGTGTGCTGTATACAGGTTGCAGAATCCAGATTTGTGCTATATACAGGTAGCAGAATACAGGCATGTGCTATGTACAGGTTGCAGAATGCAGGTGTGTGCTATGTACAGGTTGCAGAATGCAGGCGTGTGCTATGTACTGGTTGCAGAATGCAGGCGTGTGCTATGTACAGGTTGCAGAATGCAGGCGTGTGCTATGTACAGGTTGCAGAATGCAGGCGTGTGCTATGTACAGGTTGCAGAATGCAGGCGTGTGATATGTACAGGTTGCAGAATGCAGGCGTGTGCTATGTACAGGTTACAGAATGCAGGCGTGTGCTATGTACAGGTTGCAGAATGCAGGCGTGTGCTATGTACAGGTTGCAGAATGCAGGCGTGTGCTATGTACAGGTTGCAGAATCCAGGCGTGTGCTGTATACAGGTTGCAGAATCCAGGCGTGTGCTGTATACAGGTTGCAGAATCCAGGCGTGTGCTGTATACAGGTTGCAGAATCCAAGCGTGTGCTGTATACAGGTTGCAGAATCCAGATTTGTGCTATATACAGGTAGCAGAATGCAGGCGTGTGCTGTATACAGGTTGCAGAATCCAGATTTGTGCTATATACAGGTAGAAGAATACAGGCATGTGCTATGTACAGGTTGCAGAATGCAGGCGTGTGCTATGTACAGGTTGCAGAATCCAGGCGTGTGCTATGTACAGGTTGCAGAATGCAGGCGTGTGCTGTATACAGGTTGCAGAATCCAGGTGTGTACTGTATACAGGTTGCAGAATCCAGGTGTGTGCTGTATACAGGTTGCAGAATCCAGGTGTGTGCTGTATACAGGTTGCAGAATCCAGGCGTGTGCTGTATACAGGTTGCAGAATCCAGGCGTGTGCTGTATACAGGTTGCAGAATCCAGATTTGTGCTATTTACAGGTAGCAGAATACAGGCGTTTGCTATGTACAGGTTGCAGAATGCAGGCGTGTGCTATGTACAGGTTGCAGAATCCAGGCGTGTGCTGTATACATTTTGCAGAATGCAGGCGTGTGCTGTATACAGGTTGCAGAATGCAGGCGTGTGATATGTACAGGTTGCAGAATGCAGGCGTGTGCTATGTACAGGTTGCAGAATGCAGGCGTGTGCTATGTACAGGTTGCAGAATGCAGGAGTGTGCTATGTACAGGTTGCAGAATCCAGGCGTGTGCTGTATACAGGTTGCAGAATGCATGTGTGTGCTGTATATTGCTGTGTGTCTACCACCCACCTATAGTAGCTGAGCTGTGATCTTACCTGGTAAGGGGGGAGGGTGGTGTTGCTGTGTTCACAAACCAGGCATAGAGTAGATGAGCTGGTCTGATAAAGGGGGGGACTTACACCCACATCTTGCAGCCATCAGATTCATCCAGCAAGCAGCAGGTCACAGCGGCATCTTGCCATCTTCCCTGCGGCCATCAGATCCCATCCACGGTCCAGCAAGCAACACACCTTGTCAGAAGGTCAGTTCCCAAATCTGAATCAAATCATCAATGCCAATGCTGTCCCCAGGGACAGATCCAATCCAGAGATCGCCATACAGTGGGATATCTGGATCAGATCTGTCCCTGAGGACAGTAGACATGGGCCATACTTTGTATTGTCAGCTGTATCACTCTGATGTCTCCCTCATAGCAGCTCCAGTCCAGCTCTCCACTTTCTGGACCGCGGCACAATCTGTCCAAAAATGTGGCATCTGCTAACACCTGAGTGACTGACACCTCTGTCCTGTCCTGTCTATTGTCACTGGCTACCATGGATGAACAGCATCGGCTGTTATTACAAGGAGCGGGAGGGGACGTCCCCATCCCCCCACAGCTCCGCCCAGGTCTCCCATCCCACCTGCAGACTTGAGCCACCAGCCAGCTGGCCAGAGACCCGAACAAAGCCGAATTTGCCTTTGATCAGGTCTCCGATGTAGAAAACTGGAAGCGACAGCACAGTGTCACTTCCGGTTTACTCGGTAGCCAACAGCGCCATTTAAAATAGAAAGCAGAATTAAAAAACACTGATCTTGGCAGAGGAGGGTGTTTTTTTGTGGGTGTTTTTACAGTTGGGGGGGGGGGGGTGCCAGATATAGGATGGGCCCTGGGTGCCAAATGCTCTAGGTACGCCCCTGACTTTGTTGCCAAGCTGGACTTGACCTCGGCTGGGATCTCAGACTAAGGCTTGCACAGTGCTCTGTACCCCTGGCACCTCTGCCACTCGGTGTCCACCAAGTCTCTGTCTCCATCTCCAGAGGCTTCAAGGACCCGAGGTGCAAAGGAGGCCTCGTGACACAGTGGCACATAGCGATATATAACAGAGAGGATGGCATGATCATATTATAGTGGGTTATCAAGCACATTACACAGAGGCCCTGGAGAATAAAATGTTTTGTTTTTTTTAAAAATTCTGCACTATAAACAAACAAAAGTGACAATTTTGAAAAAAAATATATATTTTTAACTTTTTGCTATAATAAATATCCCCCAAATGTAAAAATTTTCTTCATCAGTTTAGGCCAATATATATTCTTCTACATATTTTTGTTAAAAACAATTGCAATAATTGTATATTGATTGGTTATAGCGTCTGCAAACTATGGGAAAGATTTTTGGCATTTTTATGGCTTTTTTTTTACTAGTAATGACGGTGATCTGCGATTTTTAGCGGTACTGCAACATTGTGATGTACAGATCGGAGATTTTTGACACTTTTTTTGGGACCGTTAGCATTTATACAGCGATCAGTGCTATAAAAATGAACTGATTACTGTGTAAATGTCCATGGCAGGGAAGGGGTTAACAGTAGGGAGCGATCAAGGGGTTAATTTGCGTGTTCCCTCAGTGTGTTCTAACTGTATGGGGATAGGATTGACTAGGAGAGGAGACATATCATTTTTCCTACTTAGTAGGAACAAATGATATGGCTCCTCTCCTCTGACAGCAAAGGGACTTGTATGTTTACACACACAAATCCCCATGCTGGCACTAATGCATGTGATCTCACATGGCCGGCGGCCACCAGCAGCGATCGTGACCACCGGGCACACGCATCGGGTCCCCCACAATGCCGAAAAAGGGTAGGATGTACCCATATGGGATTTCGCCCATGAGAGTCATTCGGCCACAGTATACCTGCGTGACATGGTCGGGAACCAGTTAAAATATAAAAGATGATGTTATGCTGAATGAGTACTGTAAATACCTAACATGTCATGCTTTAAAATTGCATACACCTGTGGATGGATGACAGACTATAGTACCTACAAATCTCCATAAAAAGTCTTTGCAGGTTACCAGTTTAGAATTACACAGGAGATCTGGCACTAGAATAAGGCCCCTTTCACACGGGCGGATAGAATTGTGCTTTTAGCTGCGGACAGATGAAGTTATCTACCGCAGCTAAAAGCACACAATGCTTTCCTATGTCCCCATTCACACACTGCATTTAGTGACGGTTTTGTTACAAGCGGTTTTGTGCAGATAGAAAAAATAAAGTTGACTGCGTCCAGGAATGATTTACTGCAGCTATCTGCACATAACTGCAGGTAATTGCAGTGTACTATTTCTCCTGCAGATAGCAGCGGCAACAAGGAAAGAAAAACAATAGGAAGCACATCAGAAATGGTAAGAATTTTCCAAACGCAGCTAAACGCAGCCACGTGTAAATGCAGCTAAACACAGCTAATCGCAATGTACAACTGCAAGTGAACGCTGTGCCAGGATTCTCTGAATAACAAAACATGCTTTTAACAGCAGAAGAACAGCCGCCCGTGTGAAAGGGGCCTTACTGCTCTCACTCTTAAGTTCGTGATAATACCTCACATGTGTGGTGCGATCACCGTTTACATGCAGGACTTACATGTGCATTTGCATTTGCACACGAGCATGGGGGATGGGTGCACGTTAAACATTTTTATTTATTTATTTATTTTTATTTTTTTACACTGTACCGTTTTTTTTTCTTATTGCTATCACAAGGAATGAACAACATCCATTTTAATAGCATGGGCATTGACAGGTCCTCTTTATGGCAAGAACTGAGGTTTTTTTGGACCCTGTATCTCTCCTCTTGCCTCCAAAGCATCTGACTAAACTGAGATCTGTTTGATGATATGCTTTACAAGCTAGAAATGACTTGTAAACAAACAAACTGAAACCAGTGACTAAATGCTTGTCCCCAGTGGGACAGAAAAGACAGATAAATGCAGCGGGCAACAGACCCTCTTCTGCCCCCTGTAAAAGTGATTGGGCAGTTGTGTGGATACTTGGAACACTTTTATCTTTTAGGAAATTGCCCTAAAAAATGATAGCTATAAACGTATGGTAGATGAAAAGTGGCTAAAAGAGAACTGTGAGGAAAATAAATAAACATCCATACTCACCTAGATGGCCGCAGCATTAATCTGAGATGAGCTGCAGTTGTCCCCCAGCACCACTACACCAAGAACTGAGCAATGAAAACTGCTGATCTCTCAGTTCTTGGGTCCACTCTGAGCTGTCAGTCACAGCTCTGTGCTCTGCCCCTCCAGCGCTCACTAAAGCATCGGGATGTGGAAGGGGTGGGAGCAGTTGGTTCAAGCTCTCAGTGGCATGCTGAGAGGCTGAGCCAGCTGCCAGTCAGCCATCTGGGCAGATCCTGATATTATTTTTGGGATCCCTGCAGAGCCTGAGCCAGCTCTGTGTTGTCAGCTGACAGCACGCTTTAGACCTCTGTGAGCTGAATCTGGGTCAGAGGGGTGCAGAACACCACAGGAGAAGTATAGTCAAAAGAGAAAAACACATTCAAGAAATATAGGTAACTAATATCTTTTTTTCATAAATGTGCAACCTCTCTGCAACATGCAACATTGATTAGACTGAAAAAAGCACAAACGTGTCAGTTTTTTTTTTTTTTTTTTTATTCTTTATTTATTTAATTTTCAAAATACAAAAACAGTACAGTATATTCACCAATTATTTCTCCCCCAAAATCCCCCTTCCCTCCACCCCACCCACCCAGGACACCAATTTCCATTTACTTTTTCTGTTGTTTTAATTTATTTCTATATTTACCCCATTCTATTATTGGATCATTACCTCCACATACCTCCACGTCTTTTTAAACTGTCTCCAGCTATCCCATTTATCTCTACTCTCTACCTCTTCCCTACTTAGATCTAATCTGTCCAGGTTATAGGTGTCGTCAATACCGAACAACCAATCTTGCATTCTTGGACTTTCTTGTTCCTGCCATTTTTTTGGTATAAGGCTTTTTGCTACATTTAATAGAATAGGTGCCAAAGATTCTCTATATTGTTTCATCGGACCATCTGTTCCATGGAACAGACATGTCCAAGGGTCTTCTAATACTACCCTTCCAGTAATTTCTCCTGCCAATGTCAGGACTGTAGTCCAATATTGTTTAATTTTGGGACAATCCCACCATAAGTGTGCCATTGTTGCCACCGCTGTACAACCTCACCAGCAGTCTGGAGATTTATTAGGTTGGTATTTACTTACTTTTTCCGGAGTCGCATACCACCTTGCCAGGCACTTATAGTTCACCTCAGCCGTCCTGGTGTCTACTGCAGAGTTATGTGTTATTTAATCATTTTATCTATTGTATGTATGTCTTTTTGAGTTCCCAGTTCGTGTTGATGTATGGCGGGGCCTCCCAACCTCTTCCATCGGATAATATTTTGTAAATCCGAGCTATTTTGCCTTTTGATTTCTGCTTCGTACATAAAAGCTCTAGGGGTCTCAGGTCCTCCACATCCCTTATTGGGTGTGGTAGTTTCTCGACAAAGTGTTTTAATTGGAGGTACCACCCTCCATCGACAAGCATCAACTCTGTTTTTAATCTTAAATCTTGATATGTGCTTAATTCCCCTCGTGTCAATATGTCTTTCAACTGTGCCTGCTCATTTTTAATTCAATTCCCCCCCGATAGTATTTTTCCTTGGTGCAAAATAATCATTATTTTTCAAAAAAATCAAAGGTGAATTATGTGTCCATATATTTTGTTTATGTATTGTATCCCATATATTAAATACATTGTGTGTTAGTTCCTGTGTATTCCCCCCCAATGCCCTATATCTAGGTGGATTCCATATTACTCTACTTAATTGTATACTACTCATTTCATTTTCTATTTTGACCCATCTTTTTTCATTGTCTTCCTTTACCCAATCCACCACTTGTGTAAGTACAACTGCTTTATAATATTTACCAAAATCCGGGACGGCGAGTCCCCCCTGTTTTTTCCCTTTTTCTAATATCGCCGATGCGATTCTCGTTTTTTTGTTTTGCCATATACATTTCATTATGATAGTTTTTAACGTTTAAAAAAATGTTTGTGGTAATGGAATAGGTAACATCTGAAACTTGTAGAGGATCTTTGGGACTATAACCATCTTTATCGCATTAATGCGCCCTATCTAAGAGAGGGGTCAACTTTATATATTTTTTGTCTTTATCTTGATTTCATCCAACAAAGGAATATAATTTATTACATAGATTTTTATTAGAGACGGGGATAATCTGATTCCTATTTCCTAGGTATTATAAACTCTTCTTCCAAGGGAACTGAAATACTGTTTTCAAGTTCTCTTCTGCCTGGCTATTTATGTTGATGTTCATAATTACTGATTTACTCATATTGATTTTAAAGTTTTAGATGTCGCCATACTCTCTCATGGTCTTCAATAGATTTGGCATTGTGATCCTAGGTTCCGAGATGAAAAACAGGACATTGTCGGCAAAAGACGCCAACTTATGCTCTTCCTCTCCTATTTTGATGCCCTTTATGTCCAAGTTGTTACGGATTGTTGCCAATAATGGCTCTAAGGCCAACACAAACAAGATGGGTAATAACGGACATCCCTGCCTTGTTCCGTTTTCCACCTCTAAAGGTAGGGACAACATGTCATTTACTCTGACACTGGCTGATGGGCTATTGTATAAGACTTTGATCCATTGGATCATTCTTGGTCTATGCCCAGCTTCCAGCGTTCCAATAATGTGTCAGTTTGATTTAAGCAGTTGTCTGCATGTTTGTCCATTTTCTGCTCATATTAGATAAAAAAAAATAAAAAAAACATTAGCAGGATAAATAGTAAAACAGTGTATTAAATAAAAAGTTTATATGTTCTAAAAAAAAAAAAAAATATATATATATATATATATATATATATATATATATATATATTTAGGTAGGCAAATCAGTCATAGATTTATTTTCAACCTAACCGATGCATGCTACATTTGTCATCCAGCCTTTAATGACCTCTGGCCATGAAGGGGTTAAAGGCTAAGTTCACCTTTTTGGGCAGAATTTCACTTTTCATAATTAATAGTAGTCTTTTGTCATTTCATTTCTGGGCAGGCCGTCTTGATGTGCTTGTGTCTCTCTTACCTCATTCACTGAAGTTTTGAAATTTCATCTATTTGAGTGTTTGAAAAAAATGTTTTTGCTTCTATCTGCCTCACTGCATCACAGAAAAAGGGCCCCGTTCACATCTTCACGTAGCGGGATTTCACATTCATGTGTTTTTTTTTTGGGCCGTTTTGGAGCGTTTTCCCTTGAAGCACATAGGGCAGCCCTATGTGCAACAATGGCCCCAAAGAAGCTCCAGAACTTTTTTTTTTTAGAGTGAAGCATGGTGTATTTTGGTGCATTCAGAAACACACAGATGTGAATGGAGCCTAATGCCGCGTACACACAAACTGACTCAGACTAGGTCTGACGGAATCAGTCCTTTGGACAATCCGGTCATGTGTGTGGGCTAATCTGATCGTTTCTCATTTAAAAAATCAGACGGACCTAGAAATATAACGTGTTTCAAATCTGTCCTATAGGACTCACTTCCTATCGGGAAAACCATTTCTCTGTATGCTGGTCCGACGGACCAAATACGACGCAAGGGAAGCTATTGGCTACTGGCTATTGAACTTCCTTTTTTAATCCTGTCTTACATCATCACGTTCAAAATGAACGGACTTTCGAACGGACTTAGTCCATTCGTGTGTGGCCAAGTCTGTTTGTTCAGAAAGTCTGTCGGATCTCCACCGAAAGTCCCTCCTTCCATCAGTGTCCCCATCAGCGGAGCCCTTCCTTACATCTGTGTCCCCATCAGCAGAATCCCTCCTTACATCAGTGTCCCCATCAGCGGAGCCCCTCCTTACATCAGTGTCCCCATCAGAGGAGTCCCTCTTTACATTAGTGTCCCCAACGGCGGAGCCCCTCCTTACACCAGTGTCCCCATCAGCAGAGCCCCTCCTTACATCAGTGTCCCCATCAGCGCAGTTCCTCCTTACATCAGTGTCCTCATTAGCAGAGTCCCTCCTTACATCTGTGTCCCCATCATTGGAGTTCCTCCTTACATCTGTGTTCCTATCAGCGGAGCCCCTCCTTACACCAGTGTCCCCATTAGCAGAGCCCCTCCTTACATCAGTGTCCCCATCAGTGGAGTTCCTCCTTACATCAGTGTCCCCATTAGCAGAGTCCCTCCTTACATCAGTGTCCTCATCAGCAGAGTCCCTCCTTACATCTGTGTCCCCATCATTGGAGTTCCTCCTTACATCTGTGTTCCCATCAGCAGAGTCCCTCCTGACATCTGTGTCCCTATCAGTGGAGTCCCTCCTTATATCTGTGTCCCCATCAGCAGAGCCCCTCCTTACATCTGTGTCCCCATCAGCAGAGTCCCTCCTTACATCAGTGTCATCAGCGGAGTCCCTCCTTGCATCTGTGTCCCCATCAGCAGAGTCCCTCCTTAGATCAGTGTCCTCATCAGCAGAGTCCCTCCTTACATCTGTGGCCCCATCAGCGGATTTCCTTCTTACATCTGTGTCCCATCAGAGGAGCCCCTCCTTACATCAGTGTCCTCATCAGCAGAGTTCCTCCTTACATCTGTG
The DNA here is from genome assembly GCF_037356315.1 of Lithobates pipiens. NCBI lineage: Eukaryota > Metazoa > Chordata > Amphibia > Anura > Ranidae > Lithobates > Lithobates pipiens. The sequence continues at coordinate 496,058,262 of NW_027507903.1, read as the reverse complement.
TCCCCATCAGTGGAGTCCTTCCTTACATCAGTGTCCTCATCAGCGGAGTCCCTCCTTACATCAGTGTCCTCATCAGCAGAGTCGCTCCTTACATCTGTGTCACCATAAGTGGAGTTCCTCCTTACATCTGTGTCCCCATCAGCGGAGTCCCTCCTTACATCTGTGTCCCCATCAGCAGAGTCCCTCCTTACATCAGTGTCATCAGCGGAGTCCCTCCTTACATCTGTGTCCCCATCAGCAGAGTCCCTCCTTACATCAGTGTCCTCATCAGCAGAGTCCCTCCTTACATCTGTGTCCCCATCATTGGAGTTCCTCCTTACATCTGTGTTCCCATCAGCAGAGTCCCTCCCGACATCTGTGTCCCTATCAGTGGAGTCCCTCCTTATATCTGTGTCCCCATCAGCAGAGCCCCTCCTTACATCTGTGTCCCCATCAGCAGAGTCCCTCCTTACATCAGTGTCATCAGCGGAGTCCCTCCTTGCATCTGTGTCCCCATCAGCAGAGTCCCTCCTTAGATCAGTGTCCTCATCAGCAGAGTCCCTCCTTACATCTGTGGCCCCATCAGCGGATTTCCTTCTTACATCTGTGTCCCATCAGAGGAGCCCCTCCTTACATCAGTGTCCTCATCAGCAGAGTTCCTCCTTACATCTGTGTCCCCATCAGCGGAGTCCCTCCTTACATCAGTGTCCTCATCAGCGGAGTCCCTCCTTACATCAGTGTCCTCATCAGCAGAGTCGCTCCTTACATCTGTGTCACCATCAGTGGAGTTCCTCCTTACATCTGTGTCCCTTTCAGCGGAGTCCCTCCTTACATCTGTGTCCCCATCAGCAGAGTCCCTCCTTACATCAGTGTCATCAGCGGAGTCCCTCCTTACATCTGTGTCCCCATCAGCAGAGTCCCTCCTTACATCAGTGTCCTCATCAGCAGAGTCCCTCCTTACATCTGTGTCCCCATCATTGGAGTTCCTCCTTACATCTGTGTTCCCATCAGCAGAGTCCCTCCTGACATCTGTGTCCTTATCAGTGGAGTCCCTCCTTATATCTGTGTCCTCATCAGCAGAGCCCCTCCTTACATCTGTGCCCCCATCAGCAGAGTCCCTCCTTACATCAGTGTCATCAGCGGAGTCCCTCCTTGCATCTGTGTCCCCATCAGCAGAGTCCCTCCTTAGATCAGTGTCCTCATCAGCAGAGTCCCTCCTTACATCTGTGGCCCCATCAGCGGATTTCCTTCTTACATCTGTGTCCCCATCAGCAAATTCCCTCCTTACATCAGTGTCCTCATCAGCAGAGTTCCTCCTTACATCAGTGTCATCAGCGTAGTCCCTCCTTACATCTGTGTCCCCATCAGAGTCCCTCCTTACATCTGTGTCCCCATCAATGGAGTTCCTCCTTACATCTGTGTCCCCATCAGCGGAGTCCCTCCTTACATCTGCGTCCCCATCAGAGGAGTCTCTCCTTATATCTGTGTCTCCATCAGCAGAGCCCCTCCTTACATCTGTGTCCCCATCAGCAAATTCCCTCCTTACATCTGTGTCCCCGTCAACAGAGTCCCTCCTTACATCTGTGTCCTCATCAGCGGAGTCCCTCCTTACATCTGTGTCCCCATCAGCGGAGTTCCTCCTTACATCTGTGTGCCTATCAGCAGAGTCCTTCCTTACATCTGTGTCCCCATCAGTGGAGTTCCTCCTTACATCTGAGTCTCCATCAGCGGAGTCCCTCCTTAGATCAGTGTCCCCATCAGCGGAGTCCATCCTTACATCTATGTCCCCATCAGAGGAGTCTCTCCTTACATCAGTGTCCCCATCAGCGGAGTCCCTCCTTACATCAGTGTCCTCATCAGCAGAGTCCCTCCTTACATCTGTGTCCCCATCAGTGGAGTTCCTCCTTACATCTGTGTCCCCATCAGCGGAGTCCCTCCTTACATGTGCGTCCCCATTAGCAGAGTCCCTCCTTACATCAGTGTCCTCATCAGCAGAGTCCCTCCTTACATCTGTGTCCCCATCATTGGAGTTCCTCCTTACATCTGTGTTCCCATCAGCAGAGTCCCTCCTGACATCTGTGTCCCTATCAGTGGAGTCCCTCCTTATATCTGTGTCCCCATCAGCAGAGCCCCTCCTTACATCTGTGTCCCCATCAGCAGAGTCCCTCCTTACATCAGTGTCATCAGCGGAGTCCCTCCTTGCATCTGTGTCCCCATCAGGAGAGTCCCTCCTTAGATCAGTGTCCTCATCAGCAGAGTCCCTCCTTACATCTGTGGCCCCATCAGCGGATTTCCTTCTTACATCTGTGTCCCATCAGAGGAGCCCCTCCTTACATCAGCGTCCTCATCAGCGGAGTCCCTCCTTACACCAGTGTCCTCATCAGCAGAGTCGCTCCTTACATCTGTGTCACCATTAGTGGAGTTCCTCCTTACATCTGTGTCCCCATCAGCGGAGTCCCTCCTTACATCTGTGTCCCCATCAGCAGAGTCCCTCCTTACATCAGTGTCATCAGCGGAGTCCCTCCTTACATCTGTGTCCCCATCAGCAGAGTCCCTCCTTACATCAGTGTCCTCATCAGCAGAGTCCCTCCTTACATCTGTGTCCCCATCAATGGAGTTCCTCCTTACATCTGTGTCCCCCATCAGCGGAGTCCCTTCTTACATCTGTGTCTGCATCAGCGCAGTCCCTCCTTACATCTGTGTCCCCATCAGAGGAGTCTCTCCTTATATCTGTGTCTCCATCAGCAGAGTCCCTCCTTACATCAGTGTCATCAGCGGAGTCCCTCCTTACATCTGTGTCCCCATCAGCAGAGTCCCTCCTTACATCAGTGTCCTCATCAGCAGAGTCCCTCCTTACATCTGTGTCCCCATCAATGGAGTTCCTCCTTACATCTGTGTCCCCATCAGCGGAGTCCCTTCTTACATCAGTGTCCCCATCAGCGGAGCCCCTCCTTACATCAGTGTCCCCATCAGCGCAGTTCCTCCTTACATCAGTGTCCTCATTAGCAGAGTCCCTCCTTACATCTGTGTCCCCATCATTGGAGTTCCTCCTTACATCTGTGTTCCCATCAGCGGAGCCCCTCCTTACACCAGTGTCCCCATCAGCAGAGCCCTTCCTTACATCAGTGTCCCCATCAGTGGAGTTCCTCCTTACATCAGTGTCCCCATTAGCAGAGTCCCTCCTTACATCAGTGTCCTCATCAGCAGAGTCCCTCCTTACAACGGAGCCTGCCTGCAACACGCCAAAATGTCCCATGAGCTACTTTTCCACATGTAGCATCAGTGGCGCCCCCCCCCCCCCCCCCGGCAGTTGTGTATCACTACGGCCGGGTGCTTTGTTCTCAGTGTGAGACCAGACATCACTTCCGGCGGTCTACAAAAAGATGGCCACTGCCGCTGCCATGAGGACTAATCCCTTTGTGTACATCTGTGTCCCCCATCATCACCGTTTTATATATATATATATATATATATATATATATATATATATATATATATATATATACTGTATGCAGTATATATAACACAGTTAGCACAATAGGATATATTATTGCACGTACAATCATTTTTGAAGCAGACCCTAAACAAGTGATCTTAAGGAGAAAAAAAATAAAAAAATAAAAAAATAAAAATATATATATATATATATATATATATATATATATATATATACAGTATCTCACAAAAGTGAGTGCACCCCTCACATTTTTGTAAATATTTCATTATATCTTTTCATGTGACAACACTGAAGAAATGACACTTTGCTACAATGTAAAGTAGTGAGTGTACAGCTTGTATAACAGTGTAAATTTGCTGTCCCCTCAAAATAATTCAACACGCAGCCATTAGACGGCTTTCATGCCAAGCCGCCCATAGTGTCGGCGGTAAAACACACTATTTTTGGCGGCATTTTACTTTCGGATTTGCAGCATATTTCAGACGCTAGCAGGCGCAATAGTGGCGTTTTGCCGGTGGTATTGCAGTGCTGCTCCATTGATTTCAATGGGGAGCAGCGGTGGAGGAGCAGCAAACACAGCGCTCCTTCACTGTTCCAAAGAAGCTGCTGGCAGGACTTTTCCTGATGTCCTGCCAGCTCAACGCTCCATTGTGAAAGCCCTCGGGCTTTCATGCTGGAAACAATGGAGCAGCAGTTTAAGGGTGGATTGCAGGTGCTATTTCTAACGCTATAGCGCCTGCAAAACGCCCTCAGTGTGAAAGGGGTCTTAATGTCTAAACTGCTGGCAACGAACGTGAGTACACCCCTAAGTGAAAATGTCCAAATTGGGCCCAATTAGCCATTTTCCCTCCCCGGTGTCATATGACTCGTTAGTGTTACAAGGTCTCAGGTGTGAATGGGGAGCAGGTGTGTTATATTTGGTGTTATCGCTCTCACTCTCTCATACTGGTCACTGGAAGTTCAACATGGCACCTCATGGCAAAGAACTCTCTGAGGATTTGAAAAAAAAGAATTGTTGCTCTACATAAAGTTGGCATAGGCTATAAGAAGATTGTCAAGACCCTGAAACTGAGCTGATGCCACGGTGGCAAAGACCATATAGTGGTTTAACAGGACAGGTTCCACTCAGAACAAGCCTTGCCAGGGTGGACCAAAGAAGTCGAGGGCATGTGCTCAGAGTCATATCCAGAGGTTGTCTTTGGGAAATAGACTTATGAGTGCTGCCAGCATTGCTGCAGAGGTTGAAGGGGTGGGGGGTCAGCCTGTCAGTGTTTAGACCATATGCCGCACACTGCATCAAATTCGTCTGCATGGCTTTCATCCCAGAAGGAAGCCTCTTTTAACCACTTGCCTAAAGAGCACTTACACCCCCTGCCCAAGCCATTTTTCATCTTTCAGCGTTGTCGCACTTTGAATGACAATTGCGCAGTAGTGCTATACTGTACCCAAACAAATTTTAAATCATTTTCTTAAACAACTAGAGCTTTCTTTTGGTGGTATTTAATCACTGCTGGGGTTTTTATTTTTTTACAAAAAATAAAATAAAGGCCAAAAATGTTGAAAAAAAAATATTTTTTGCTTTTTTTCTGTCAGTAAATTTTGTAACTAAGTAATTTTTTGCCTTCACTGATGTGCGCTGATGAGGCGGCACTGATGGGCACTGATTGGCTGAACTGGTGGGCATTGATGAGGTGGCACTGATGAGGCGGATCTAATATGCTGTACTTATGGGCACTGATAGGTGGCACTGATACGTGGCACTGATGAGCACATATAAGCGGCACTGATGGGCACTAATAGGCGGCACTGGTGGGCACTGATAGGCGGCACTGGTGAGTACTGATAGGTGGCACAGATAGGCGGTACTGAGGGGGACCGATGGGCATTGATGGGTGGGACTGATGGGTGACACTGATGGGCATTGATCAACAGCAGTGATGGGCATTGATAGGCAGCACTGATAGCCAGCACTGACTGGCATCGCTAATGGGCACTGATTGGTGGCACTTGTGGACCGTGGTGGGAACTGATTGCTGCCACTGGTGGGCACTGATTGCTGACATTAGTGGGCAATGGTGGGCACTGATTGTTGACACTATATTGCTATATTGTAATCAGGGCACTGATGATCAGTGCCCTGATTACATTCCTAGATGTACCCCTGTGTGGAGATGCTGCTGATCGGCTCTCCTTGCCACGTACTCTGTCAATGTGAGGCGAAGAGGGTCTATTACCGTCATCTCCGTTTTGACACAGCCAATCACATGGTTAAAGAGCCACGGAGATCAGGGTCACGCCATGTCCTAGCATCATGGCATGGCTGCGCGAGAGTGCCCATTCTGGGACACCGTCATATGGCGGGCGGCAAGCAGTTAAAGATGATGCAAAAGAAAGCCTACAAACAGTTTGCTGAAGACAAGCAGACTAATGGAATATTGGAAGCATGTCCTGTGGTCTGGTTGGACCAAGATAAACGTATTTGGTTCAGATGGTGTCAAGCGTGTGTGCCAGCTGAAGAGTACAAAGACAAGTGTGTCTTGCCTACAGTCAAGCATGGTGGTTGGACTGTCATGGTCTGGGGCTGCATGAGTGCTGCCAGCACTGGGGAGCTACAGTTCATTGTGGGAACCATGAATGCCAACATGTACTGTGACATACTGAAGCAGAGCATGATCCCCTCCCTTCAGAGACTGGACCGCTGGGCAATATTCCAACATGATAACGACCCCAAACATACCTCCAAGGTGACGAGTGAGTCCAAAGCATTATGGGTGGAACTGCATACAGATGTGCGTAGTTCAAAGTTAGTCATTGGAGTTTGTTATAGACCACCCAATGTTAATGAGGAGGTGGAGACTCAGCTCCTTGCACAGATAGAAAGGGCTGCAAGGGCTGGGACAGTGATAATAATGGGGGATTTTAACTACCCAGAAACTGACTGGGGTAATGGCACTGCTGGGACAGTTAAAGGGCAAAAATTTATAAACCTATTGCAGGACAATTTTATGGTCCAGTTTATTGAGGTCCCAACTAGGAATGATGCTCTGTTGGACCTGGTAATCTGAAACCATGCAGAACGTATTGCTAATGTTCAGATAAAGGAACATCTGGGTAGCAGTGACCATAACATGATTTCATTTGATGTTAGCTGTAAGCAAAAATCACATACAGGAAAGGCAAAAACACTTAATTTCAAGAGAGCAAATTTTCCAAGGATGAGGGCTGCTCTCTAGGACTTACACTGGGAGAGAATATTGGCACCAATGGGCACAGAACAGAAATGGGAATTCTTCAAAAAGACTGTTTGTGATCTCACGGCAAAGTATATTCCCATGGGCAATAAGTTTAAAAGGTTAAAAATAAAACCGATGTGGCTCACGGCCAAAGTTAAAAAAGCTATAAACTATAAAAAAGAGCTTTTAAAAAATATAAAAATGAAGGAACGCTAGTGTCATTTAAATGTTACAAGGAATATAACAGAATATGTAAAAAGGAAATCAAGGATGCAAACATTCAAAATGAAAGACAGATTGCAAAAGATAGTAGGACAAACCCCAAAAAATTCTTCAAATACAATATATTAATAGTAAAAAGGTCAAATCTGAGCATGTAGGCCCTTTGCAAAATAATCTGGAGTGGGTGACTGGGGACAAAGAGAAGGCTAACTTATTAAATACTTTCATCAGCTCTGTGTATACAAAGGAGCATGGGGGAGCTCATGTCCATAATGGGGGTGGTAGTGACGCAGCCCCAAATCCACAATGGCTCAAAAGTGATATGGTCCAGAAATATATATATATATATATATATATATTATAGAAATATATATATATATATATATATATATATATATATATTATAGAAATATATTTTTTGGGACTCATTAATGACAGGAATAGTACCACTGGATTGGCGCAGGGCCAATGTGGTGCCTATATTTAAAAAGGGAACAAAGTCTTTACCAAGTAACTATAGATCCGTTAGTTTAACTTCTATAGTTGGGAAGATACTGGAGGGATTAATAAAAGACCACATAGACGAGTTCTTACAGGAAAAAAATATTTTAAGCAACAGACAGCATGTATTCATGAAAGACAGAAGTTGTCAGACAAACCTTATTTCTTTTTATGAGGTGGTAAGTAAAACCTTGGACAGAGGGGTGGCGGTGGACGTGATAGACTTGGATTTTGCAAAAGCATTCGATACAGTTCCCCACACACGGCTCATGTGTAAGGTAAAGTCTACAGGTTTGGACATATCAGTTTGTAAACGGGTACAAAACTGGCTAAAAGACAGAATTCAGAGAGTAGTGGTTAATGATTCTTACTCTGAATGGTCTAAGGTTATCAGTGGTGTACCCCAAGGTTTAGTGTTGGGACCCTTACTTTTTAATATCTTTATAAATGATATTGGGTCTGGGATCAAAAGTAACATTTCCGTCTTTGCAGTTCACACCAAGCTATGTGGTGGAATAACGTCCTTACAGGATGTCTCCAATTTACAAGCCGACCTCAATGATCTGTCTAATTGGGCGACTATGTGGCAGATGAGGTTTAATGTTGAGAAATGTAAAGTTATGCACTTGGGGGCTAAGAATATGCATGCATCATACATGCTAGGTGGAGTACAACTGGGGGGATCCATAGTGGAGAAGGATCTGGGGGTTTTGGTAGATCATAAGCTCAATAATAGCATGCAATGCCAAGCTGCGGTTTCCAAAGCGAGCAAAGTCCTTTCCTGTATTAAGAAAGGTATGTACTCCAGAGAGAGAGATATCATTTTGCCCCTGTTCAAATCATTAGTAAGACCTCATCTGGAATATGTAGTTCAGTTTTGGGCACCAGTTCTCAAAAAGGATATCGGGGAACTGGAGAAAGTGCAGAGAAGGGCAACCAAACTGATAAGAGGCATGGAGGAGCTCAGCTATGAGAAAAGATTAGAGGAACTGAATTTATTCACTGTTGATAAGAGGAGATTAAGGGGGGATATGACCAACATGTACAAATATATAAGTGGTCCATATAGTGAACTTGGTGTTGAGTTATTCACTTTACAGTCAACAAAGAGGACACGGGGGCACTCTTTACGTCTAGAGGAAAAGAGATTTCATCTCCAAATACAGAAAGGTTTCTTCACAGTAAGAGCTTGTGAAAATGTGGAATAGACTCCCTGCAGAGGTGGCTATGGCCAGCTCAGTAGATTGCTTTAAGAAAGGCCTGGATTATTTCCTAAGTGTACATAATATAACTGGGTTCTGACATTTATAGGGAAAGTTGATCCGGGGAAAATCCGATTGCCTCTCGGGGGATCAGGAAGGAATTTTTTCCCCTGCTTTAGCAAATTGGATCATGCTCTACTGGGGTTTTTTGCCTTCCTCTGGATCAACTGTGGGTATAGAATTGGGTATATGGGCTGGTATGATATTATTATATATATTTTTTTTTTTTGTGTGGTTGAACTGGATGGACTTGTGTCTTTTTTAAACCTGACTAACTATGTAACTATGTAACTATGTGACCACTACCTTGCTAAAGAAGCTGAGGGTAAAGGTGATGAACTGGCCAAGCATGTCTCCAGACCTAAACCCTATTGAGCATCTGTAGGGGAATCCTCAGACGAAAGGTGGAGAAGTGCAAGGTCTCTAACATCCACCAGCTCGGTGATGTCATCATGGAGGAGTGGAAGAGGACTCCAGTGGCAACCTGTGAAGCTCTGGTGAACTCCATGCCCAAGAGGGTTAAGGCAGTGCTGGAAAATAGCGGTGGCCACACAAAATATTGACACTTTAGGCCCAATTTGGACATTTTCATTTAGGGGTGTACTCACTTTTGTTGCCAGCAGTTTAGACGTTAATGGCTGTGTGTTGAGTTATTTTGAGGGCACAGCAAATTTACACTGTTATACAAGCTGTACACTCACTACTTTACATTGTAGCAAAGTACCATTTCTTCAGTGTTGTCACATCAAAAGAAATAATAAAATATTTACAGAAATGTGTGGGGTGTACTCACTTTTGTGAGATACTGTATATATATATATATATATATATATATATATATATATATATTTTTTTTTTTAAGATCACTTGTTTCGGGTCTGCTTTGAAAATCACTGTATGTGCAATAATATGTCCTATTGTACTGACTGTGTTTCTTCCCCTTGTCTATGTATAAGTACTGCATTTGGCTGTTTTTGCACTTTCACTTCATGTATTATTCTGCCTACAGAAAATTTTAACCCCTGAGGACCCCAGGTTCTGAAACCAACATTATCATAGGTTTTTAAAATAACAAAGTTTATCTGTAGACATAATTTAATCAAAATGATTCAAGGGTGGATAGGCTGACAACAACAGCAGTCAGTCTCTTATACCAATAATTGAATCGCCATTCACTTTTCTTGTCATAAAAGCTGACAGTACTACCACCACCCTCTCCGATTTTTTTTCATCCTTCCGGAGGAGATTGATGGAAGAAATCATTAAGGCTGGGTTCACACTATTGCAAATTGGATGTGGGTTTCTCCACATCCAATTCGCATGTCAGAAGATTGTGAAGGACTCTCAATGGAGCCGGTTCATACTGCTCCGGGACGTCTGTGGAGCGAATTTTACAAAAGTCCAGTGCGTCTTCAGCCCCATACACACCATCAGATTTTTGGCAGATTTTTTCCATCAGATTTACCAAAACCATATAATATGAGGTCAAACCTTAAGAGTTTCAATTTGTATGCAATCAATCAGGCCCTCACACTACATGGTTTTGGTAAATCTGAAGGAAAAAATCAGCAGAAAATCTGATAGTGTGTATGGGGATTCCTGGTCCATTTAGGACCAAATTCAGCCAAAAATTTGAACCGAAATCTGACCTGAAACAGTGAACAGGGATGCAACGGATCCCTGCTGTGAGCCGCTCCGCATGGCAGTGTGAACCCAAAATGTTTTAAAAGATCTACTAGACCACTAGGTCATCCCAGTATACTACAAGATAGAATACTCAGGGAGAGCAGGTTTGCAGAATTTTGCAAAGTTTCACTTTGTTCCTTGCAGACTGGGGGATTTCTAGAATCTGGAGTATAGCAGAGCTATCATTTATAGCTGCCGGTAGATTTACTTTCTAGGCATCCTCCATGTGTGTAATGCATGCAGCGCACAGGGGGTCCAAAGGGGGTGGACAAGTATGGGTAAAAGCCATTAGAAGGCATTAGTTGCCCCTTCTGTTTTAAACACTGTGGGGGAGATTTATGAAAACTGGTGCACATAGAATCTTTTTCAGCTGTACCAATCAGCTTCTAACTTCAGCTTGCTCAATTAAGCTTTGACAATAATCTCACGTTCACATTGGGCCGATTTGACATGTAAAATCGCATGCCAAATCAGTGGCTATAGCCGACAATAGAACCATCCGAATTGGCATTGCACCGATTCCCAAAAGTAGTTCCTGTACTACTTTTGGTGACGGGGGGGGGGGCGATTTGAATAGATATCTGTGCATGAATCCACACAGATGTCTGTCAAATCGCCCCCAAAGTCGGACTGGATTGCCGGTTTGAAATCTTTCTAACCCACAGCAGTGTGAACCTAGACTTAAACCTAAAAGCTGATTGGTTACTATGCACAGCTGCACCACATTCTTTGTGCATCAGTTTTAGCAAATCTCCCCCTGTTTGTTTATACCGGAGAGGGAATAAGTGCTAAAGGCCAATGGGGCAGTGCAGACCCTGTAGCAGGGTTGTGATTGGCTGTGATTTATCCTTACCTACTAGAGCAGGGAAGAGGAAGAGGAGGAGAGCCAGAGCTGCAGTACTGTGATGAGTCCAGGGAGAGGAAGAACTGAGGTAAGCTGTGCAGAGTGGGTTACGGGAGCTGCTTGTTGGTACTGTGAGACGGGGTCTTTAAGGCCCCTTTCACACTTGTGTGACTTGTCCTGCAACTTGAGACTTCCAATGAGTACCATTCATATCTGCGCGACTTCAAGTTGTAGCAACTTTAAAGTAGTCCCTGCACTACTTTGGTCCGACTTTGATGCGACTTGAGGCCCATAGTACTCAAGATTACACAGGTATTGCTTTAAATTGTGTGAAAGTTGTGGCAAAATCGTGTCAAAATCGCAGCACAGTCGCAAGACTTTCAGGTTGCACAAGTGTGAAAGGGACCTTACTGCTGCACTCTGCATTGCTACTGATCTCTGAACTCTGTGTCATTTACTCCTGACCTCTGAATCCCTTCCCTTTGACCCTTAAACTCCGTAATAAGTCAGCAGTCACGCAGAGGTCAGTAATAAGTGATGCATTGTTCCGAGGTCAGCATTGATGAAGAGGTCAGTGTTAAGTGGAGTTTAGAGGTGAGTAGTAAGTGTTGCAGGAGTTCAGGAGTCAGTAGTAAGTGATGCAGAATTCAGAGGTCAGTAAGTGACAAAGTGTGCAGAGAACAGTAGTGGATGATGCAGAGTTCAGGGGTCAGTAGTAAGTGACACAGTTTACTAAGCTTCAGCGATGAATGGACACAAGTGTGATAGGTACAAATTGCTCTTTGTGTGCATTCAGGAAAGAAAGGGGTCAGTAAATATGGCGCATTTACCCTACCTCAGCTCTCCATCCTGAAGCAATCCCCCTGTGTGCCCTCAGCAGCTGCTGGCAGGAGAGGAGGGCAGCGCTGCAGGGAAGGGGCAAGGGGGGGTGTACATAGGGGGACTGGACAGCAGGTGGAAGGGGCACAGATTAGTAGAACCGATCCCTCTGGAGGGAGAAAACCAGCAGCGCTGCAGGGTGAGTCACAGGGCAGTTCAGCTGACCCTCCTGCTCGGCAGATACTCAGGCCCATCTCTTGAACAGATGGGGCTCAGGCCTAGAATAGGAGGGATGGCTGTACTGTCTTATCAGCGGCTCTGATCCTATCAGTCCCCAAGCCTGTGACTGGACAGTGAAGGGAGAAGCAGCAGACGGATAAGCTTATCTCTCTCTCTTACTTTGCCCTCTCATCCCATCAGCCTGTTCCTTGTTAGCACATAAGTACTACAGCGCACCCACAGTGATTCCAAATCATATACTGTATAACGATCTATTTATCAATGTTCTTACCCAGCATTTATACAACTTTCATCCAAGATTAGTGCATTTCCCCAATAGGATTTCATTGGCAAAATGGATGAATCTTGGGTGAAAGTTGTGTGAATGTTGGCAAAAACTATTAATAAATAGGTCACTGAATATGACTTGGAATCCCTGTGGTCTGTTCCGGAATTCTTAGGCCGCGTACACACGCGGGGACTGTTCGCTCAACTTTGTCCGCTGAACAGTGTTTCGGCGGAAAGTCCGCTCGTGTGTGGGCTTTCAGCGGACAGTTTCAGCGAACAGTCTGCTGAACAAAGTTTTTCGGAATTTCCGAAAAACTGTCCGCTGAAACTTTGTTTGAGCGGACAGTCCGCCCGTGTGTAGGCTTGTTCGTCAAACTAAGTTCCGCGCATACTCAGAAAGAATTTTTACAGAGCGGAAGCGCTCGGTCTTGTAAAACTAGTGTTCGCATTGAAGCTAGCATATTCGTCATGCTGCTAATTTTGTGTTTTTTTTAATATAGCCCGTTCTTTTCTTCTTCGTAATGCAAGAAAAGTGAAGTAGCATTGCTGCTTATATTCACACAGAGTTATACTACATGTTTTTATTCATCCTCATCCTATGATTAATCTTCCAATTATAGAAAAAATATATTCCAAATTAAAAAACAAAACATAAAAAAACCCTCAAAGAAAAAAAAATATATATATATATATGTGTGTCTATCTTAAAAAAAAAATATATAAAAAAAAAAAAAAAATTTATATATATATTTTTATTTCTGAAAAAAATATATAGAATTTATCTATTACTATATACTTTTGGAACTACTATTGTCATATATATATTTTTTTTTTTTGTGGGGGGTTTGAAACAAGATGGACTTTTTTTTTGGGCCAAGCAGGACTATGCAAGTAGAGATAGATAGATAGATAGATAGATAGATAGATAGATATATAGATAGATAGATAGATACCCAAACCAGCATTTTAGCTTACACATGATTGCATGTTCAAAATCACCAGAGCTTCCCCTCATTTCAAATGTTAAGCCTCAAATTTACAGCGAATGCACTTCCAAGTGCACTTGCAGTGCTTTAAAAATTGCACTTGAAGTTAGCATATTTATATTAACATGAACGTGTGTTTTGTAAATAACCCCCAGAGTCTTTTGACGTGTATCTGCCTACTCACAAATAAACTTTGTTTTTTAAGCCAAAATAAAAAAAAAAAAAAAAAAAAAAAACATACAATATTTTTTTGAAATAATAAATTTTTATTTTTCCTCAGAACAAAAATAAATCAAGAGGGAGGCAACACTGGAGACAATTTTGACGTTTGTGAAGCCTTTTGTCCCCCAGGCACACATCAAGTGAGCGGCCACCAAAATTCCGAACCTGTGTAGCATGTAAATAGGGAGCACAACCAGGTCCTAGAATCCCAAAGACCAGGAACAGCAGCAGATGAGATCTATGTCCCCAGACTGTGGTACTACAACAGCCTGTGTCTTCTTTCAGAGCAGACTGAAGCCAGGCAGTCACTTGCGACTCTTCCGTCTAGCCTTCCCTCCACGCGTCGCTGGATGCTGTGTCTCTGGTGGTGGAGTTGTGGTAGGAGGAGGAGGAGGAGGAGGAGGAGGAGGAGGAGCAGTAGGGTCTGCGTTATAAAGCTTGGTGGTGGGTGCGAGCTCACCCTTCAGACCCCGTTGGATGGCATCAGAAAATATTGCTTCACACAAGTTTTGCTGTGGTTTGTCCATTTCAAGTAGCTTACTAGCCAGATAAGTGGCATAGGCCTCCTCCGGATTGGGGGGTTTGGACAGAACTTGTGTGGCTTGGTGTATAAGCGCCAAGGACTCCTCCTCTGTAAGGCCCATCCTCCTGGGCCTTTTGCTGGCTCGGCGGAGGGGAGGGACCTGGCTTTCAGTCCGACTCCTGCTGGGCCCAGCTAGCTCCTGTGTGTGGCTGGTCCCGGCCTCCTCCTCCATACCACTGGTCCCGGCCTCCTCCTGGGTGAGCTCATCCTGTGTAAAAAACAAAGAAATCAATAAATAAAATATGTCTATATTTTGAAATCATCAATCACTAACAATTTTACAGTTCTCACTTGCAAATACATTTGTCTTGAAATACAAAAGGCTATCATTTTGACACCACCATTTTTCCATCAGTTCACCAAGATTTGAGCCACATTTGTGTAAACTACTGTATCCTTCTATCTAATTTAATTTGTGATGAAATCCTAGATTTGGAAGCAATTCAAACATTGAACTTTACAGCATTAATATTTGAGCAATCCAAACTTTAGAAACGAAAATATACCTGGCTCCAGCTGGGCGCATCAACTTCGTCCAGCAAGGAAGGGTCTGGATCTTCCAGGGATGGCTCACCTGAGGCGGAGGGAAGGGTGGAGGGACGGGTAGACGGAAGAGTGGAAAGTGACTGCCTGGCTTCTGACGTGTCATCCAGAAAACGCAGCCTGTCATAATACCACAGCTTAGGTACATAGACCTGACCTGCTGCTGATCCTGATGTTTGGGACTCTAGGATCTTTCTGCGCTCCCGCCTATACACGCTACGCAGGTTCTTAATTTTGGCGTTCACAAAGTCAGCGTCTGCCTGGGGGAGTCGGGTTTTCACAAACGCCAAAACTGTCTCCAGTGTCTTCTTCCGGGCAGCACGGCTTGAATATTGGGGGTGTTTTAAATCCCAAAGACTACTGTGCGACTCAATTAAGTCCAGAAATGTTGAGAGGAAGGCCTCCTCCTTAAAGGGGTCTGGGGTATACCTTTGCATTTTCTGAAAAAAAAAAAGTCAGACCAAATGCACACTATATTGTGACAATGTAGGCGAGACACACACTACCACACACGCTACCCCCCCACACACACACTACCCCCCACCCCCCCTATACACCCACCTCCACCCCCACACTACCACACAAAACACCAATCCCACTCAACCACCAACCCACATAAAAATCAATTAAACATCAATAAGTCTAAATTTCAATATACACATTCCTAACGCAGACTTTAAATTAAACGAAAATAAAACGACAACTATCTTACCGTCGCGTGTAGCACTCGCTTCTTCCGTTCGGACAAGGCCTCGCGGTAACGCTTTATATACAGCGCATGCGCTCAGGTTCCGCCTGCATCGCCCGCCCCTGACGTTCCTTGTGACCGTATTTCCCCCGCCCCTTTTACCCTCGTTCCGCTGTGGGTGAATGATAGGAGAAAATGGCGGATGCAAATTCAATTAGCAGCGTGAGCAGCGCAGAGGAAAGCCATGGCCCCCATGCTTCTGGAGCAAGGAGGAGATATAAGGCCACCAATATGGCCTTTGAAGAGATGGTGGAGATATAAGAAGGGAGGACTATGATGGGGAACATGGCCCGTACCCCAAACCCAATGTCCGGAAAAGCAGCATTTTGGAGGAGGTCGTCACAACTTTGTACAACAAATTTGGGGTACGAAGAGGCAAGGACCAGCTCCGGAAACGATGGTCCGACATCAAGTCCAGGGAGCCGGAGCAATATCATCGGATCATGAAGGCCCTGAAAAAAAGTGAGTAAACTCCGCGTTTATCGTGACTGTCGGACATAATCGTTCGTGTACATACCGTATGTGAATCCGGCGGATTTGATCCTAATCGTTCGTGTAGGTACCGTATGTGAATCCGGCGGATTTGATCCTAATCGTTCGTGTTCATACCGTATGTGAATCTGGCGGATTTGATCTTAATCGTTCGTGTAGGTACCGTTTGTGAAACTGGCGGATTTGATCCTAATCGTTCGTGTACATACCGTATGTGAATCTGGCGGATTTGATCCTAATCTTTCGTGTAGGTACCGTATGTGAATCCGGCGGATTTGATCGTTCGTGTAGTTAATAGTTCATGTAATGAGCGCATATGGTTGTTCGTATATGTGGGCGTAAATAGCATGAATTTGTATATGGTGTAAATTTATCTGGTGTTGGATTAGATTTGAATTAGTTATTAATTTTTTGGTATTGTTCATGATAAACTGAATTGTCACGCTCAGTTTATAGGATATGAATTTTTACTAAAGTTTCCTAAATGTATTCAGTGCAATGTAGACTCAATAAAAAAATAAAAAAAATTAGATAGATAGATAGATAGATAGATAGATAGATAGAATGCTGGTTCAACATCTGGACTGGGAAACATTTAAGTGTAGTTTGGGACATCATAGAACATTTTTTGACATAATCACACACAGGTACTCCAGGGGATGATTCGAGTGTGTCCGTCTGTGAAACTTGGACAAAAGATATAAAGTATCACAGTTTGGTTAAAGGCTAGGTTCACATTGCTGCAATGTACGAGATCAAATGTGATTTGCACCGCACTGCAGTGCTAATCACATGTGATCTCTGTGTGATGCGATTTCAGCCATACATATAGTATGGCTAAATTTGCATCGCATCCGGCCCAAACTTGTACATGGCCCTTTTTTTAGTCCACAGCCGAATCGGATCACATGGGTATTCACACCATGTGGTCTGATTCCTGTCCGAGTTTAAAGATTGCACTGTGAAATGAGAACTAATTCGGAGGTGTCAATAAAACTTTACACTGATACTCCCAGCAGGTCACATAGGGCAGTGCGAACTGCACATGCGATGCGTGAAACCACAGTAGATTTGCTGCGTTCGCACATCGCACCAGTCTGAACACAGCCTAACTAAAAAAAAAGTCATTTTAAGGATGTATTAAACTAGGATCTTGTAATAACCAGCTAATAATTGTACACCACTTCAAACCAATGTTTCATATTCAAATTTCTGAACTCAAATATCACTATGCTTAAAAGTATCTTTTATTAAATTTATTTTTTATTTTTATTCTCATAGGGGAACAAAGACTCAGACAAGAGGCGGAGCAGCCCATGACCCCCCGACCTCGCCAGCCTGATTGGGCACTTAGCCCCAGCCCTGCGTCGGTATTGGAGCTGCCCAGTCCTGTGTCTGCGAGGGAGCAGCCAAGCTCGGTATCCTCCGCTGGACCAAGCTCCGTAGCTCCACTGGATGAGCCGAGCCCAGGGCTAGATGTGGAGGAGGAAGAGCAGGTGGAGTTACACACCCCACAAAGTGAGTGTCTGACAACCCAGCTTAAGGTAAACAATTAATGGCTGTATATTTTAACCAATTTTTTATCTACACATGTTTTTAGGTGATCTGGTTGTGGTAGAACAAGTCGCGGACCCATTTACCAGTGATAGTGCCCAGAGGATGATTGGTGACATCATGGCCTGGAATGGCCAGATTGATCGGATGGAGAACCAGATTCTAAACATCCAAAGAGAACTGGTCACTATGAGGCAGGGAATGAAGAACATGATCGATGTTTTAGGGAGAATCTAAGCCCCCTTTCCCTAAAACCCAATCGATCATGTTCTTCATTCCCTTTGAAAAAAGTTTTTAATGTTTTTACATCCTTGTTTTTAGAGGCCAAATTTTGAAGATGCACACGGTGTGTCAACATGTGCTATGTGCCATCAGAGGATCGCAATGGACGCATTTGGTGTTTGCAAACCCTTCCTCATTCTAGTATGTGAGAGGAAGGGATTGCACACACCAAACACGTCCATTGATCACTCATGATGGTACATAGCACATGTTGACATTACCATTTTTTGGTGTGCATCTTCAAAATTTGGCTTTACCCCTTGTTTTATGTAAATAGTTAAAAATCTGATTTTATTTTTTTATTTTTGTGATAATTGTATTTTAGATATTTCTATATATTTCTATGTTTACAAAAAAAACAAAAAAAAACAAAAAAACAATAAAAAAAAAAATTCCCCCAAAAAAAACAAAAAACAAAAACAAACGATTTCCAAAATAAAAATAAATAAAAAAAAAAACACAAAAAAAATATCTAAAACAGAGGCACTAGTTGGCATGTGCACTATTAAAAAATCAAAAAAAAGATGTGTGTGTGTGTCTACTTCTTTCAATACTCAATACCAGTTTGGGAAGTCATTTTGTGTTTTCTGTCACAAAGGGCCTTATTTCCTATTGTCAAAAACCACTTTGCAATACAAATGCACTAGGACAGGAATATGCAATTCGTGGAAATCCAGCTGTTGCAGAACTACAAGTCCCATGAAGCATAGCAAGACTGACAGCCACAAGCATGAGACCCAGAGGCATGATTGACTTGTAGTTTTGCACCAGCTGGAGGTTGGCCAATTGCATATCCCTGAATTAGGACAATGTAGGAGACAAGCAACGTGAAAAGCAAACAAGAACCAAACTTAAAAATTTGAACAGACAAGACATATTTCAAGAAAAATACATTTTTATTGCTCAGCTGGCATTGGAATAGCCCCCCTACCATTAAAATAGCTGACATAGCGGTCACGCACCTCACGTGCTGTTTGGGGGGCTAAGCCAGGAAGGGCATGATCCAGCCCTGTCAGTTCTGGAAATATGAGTCCGGCCTCAGGCCCAATAGGCTGCAGGTACTGGTTACCTGAACATTTACGTAGACAATTGTGCAGAATGCAGCAGCACAGAATCACATAGTTCAGTTTATATTCTGAAAGGTTGATGGCTGTCAGTAACAGACGGAACCGGCTGGCCATAATGCCAAAGGCACTCTCCACAACCCTTCTTGCTCTGGCCAGCCGGTAATTAAAAACCCTCCTCTCCGGGGTGAGGGTCCTTTGGGGGAAGGGTTTCATAAGATGTTCACTCAGACCGAACGCTTCATCAGCCAGAAACACAAACGGTAGACCCTCCACATTCTCGGCATCTGGTGGCAAGTCCAGGCCACCAGTGATGAGACGGTGGCAGAACTCGGTCTGCCTAAAGACTCCTCCGTCAGACATCCGGCCGTTCTTCCCCACATCCACATAAAGAAAGTCACATTGTGCCGACACCACCGCCATTAGCACCACACTATGGAACCCCTTATAGTTCCAATAGTAGGACCCCGAATGGGGTGGGGGCACAATCCTCACATGTTTCCCGTCGATCGCCCCTCCGCAGTTGGGAAAGTCCCAACGGGCAGCGAATTGGGAAGCCACAGTCTGCCATTCCTGTGGCGTGGAAGGACACTGGGGAGTCAAACACAGGGGAAAAAAAAAAAAAATAGTCATTAAATAAAAACAATTCATAACAACTAAAACACCAAGCCCCAATATAGCACGAACTCGTTCCCGAGTACGTCCACTCTCCATGGCTTTGAAACGGTCGGCTGGACAGACAAGCTCAACTGAACGCACTGAAGAACAGCCAGACCTATGAAGAACGACCTGAAACACAGAAACGAGCGGACCAGAAGCGCCTAATAACAGGTACAACTGATCCACGCATCCCGAAAGGCAGATATAAACCTCACAGGTAGACTGCGCCGCAGTGAACGGACAAATTAAGCTGAAGTCTAAAAAGCGCGAATCGTCTCTAACCAAACTTCTACTAACGCAAAGTCAGCAGAAGGAGCCCAAAGGGTGCTTTGCTGTGTCTTGTACTTCCTGTTTCTAGTCCCGTCGTACGTGACGTACGTCATCGCGCACGGTTTCAGCAGACTGTTCGTTCGTCGTGTGTGGCCATGTCCGTCCATGCTAATTTTGAGCGGACTGTCCGCTGAAACTGTTTGACGAACAAAGTTGAGCGAACAGTCCCCGCGTGTGTACGCGGCCTTAGAAGTAAATTTAAAAGTGTTACTAAACCTAGCACCCTGCATTCACTATATCTGGTCTCACAGAACATGGAAATGCAATATTTTTTGTGAATATAAACTGCTAAATACAGTTTCTCATCAGCAGTATATAGCAGTCTTTTGACTTCTATCAGTGTCTGGTTAAGACTTGTAGGAGGAGTTTTCATTCTCCCATGATTGTCCTATGAGGCTGCAGGACCCCTGACCCAATATCAGGACAGCGCTGATTGGCCCTGTGCTGATCACAAGAAAAAAAAAAAAAAGCTCTAGGAATATACACCAAACTGAGCAGGTGCAGTGTCCCCAAGGTTCTATTCTATCAGGAGATGGTTTGGGGACAGTGGAAGAAGGGGAGGATCAGCGAAGGCAGGATCAAACAGCCTTGTATTTAGTGTGAGGAGACACACTGAGCCTTGGCACCTGTGCTACAGACTGCACACTAGGATTGTATTGCTTCTGTTGAGAGAGCAGTATCTTTCATCTTTCCACAGAGGATTAACCCCTTAGGCTGTGAGTATAACAAACACGCTTTACTGCATATAGACTGATTTTACAGTTGTGGGTTTAGTAACACTTTATCTGAAAGGACCTTTTATACATCTCTTAAACTTGTTTCTGTATTTGTTATCAGTTTCTAGCAGATGAAGGAACTTTGAAGAGGAAACATTTTGCAGATTACTGATGTGTAAAATTAGCACAACATTTTGTAAGCAAAAAATGTGGGAAGTGAATGTGAGATAATTATAACCTTACATACGTACCATCCCATGGAAACATGTACAAAGGTAAAGCAAGATTGGGTGGGACTTTGCATGTACCTTGTAGGGTTTAATGAATACACAAATCAAGGAGGTTAAAAAGAAAAAGAAACAAAAATGTTATTTTACATATAAAAATATCAAAAAGGCATTTAATAGTTAATTGATTAAAAACACAGTAAAGTACAGTATACACAATTAGGATTTCCGACAATGGATTTTGATGTCGGAAAATTTGAGAACCAGATGTCAAATTTTGTGCGACGGAAATTCCAATGGAAAATGTCCGATGGAGCCTATAGAATTTCTGACAAAAAGCTCCCATCGAACATTTTCCGTCAGAAAATCCGACCGTGTGTACAGCATTAGTGCTGCTGAACTGCAGGAGATGGAAATCAGATCTTCTCTCTGCCAAGAAAGGTTGTGCTTTGTTGCTAAGCTGTTTAACTGTCGTGGCTGCTATTTGAATCCATGAGTCTAGAACAGCCTTTTTCAACCAGGATACCATGGCACCCTGGGGTGCCTTCTGGGTTCTTCAGGAGTGCCTTGGCAAAATGCCTAAAAATTTATCCAAATTGGCTAAAATTTGTCAACAAGCCAGCATGTCGATCAAACCTGCATTTTTGTTATACAAAATCAAAGTCACAAGTGTTTAATTGTGCAGCACTGCAACCTTGGGCGCCGTGCAGGCCAGCCCTGCATCCAACAAGTGATGATTGGTTGATGAGGAGGACGTCAGGTGTGTGCCACCTTATTTTCCCCTTCCCTTCTAATACAGTAGGTGTGTTACTGGACAGATCACCAGGAGTGAAAACAGGAAAAAAGATAAAAAAAAGAAAATGAATGTAGCAACCACGTTATGATTGGTATGCTGCTAAATATTACATTTTGGTTTTTGGTTTAATACTGCTTTCGATGTAAAACTCTGATCTTTCATACATTATGCAAGCCTTTATCTGATTATTT